>NW_026087631.1:71148583-71865682 GCF_022539395.1 Myiozetetes cayanensis | reverse complement strand
CTGAGTCACGGTGAAATTTAGGACTGTCCTGCTGGGCTGTCTGCTGCATGGGGTCTCTGTGCCAGCTCCGGGCTTTGAAGCAGTGGGAAAATGTTTCCTGTGACTTTGAGAGCACAAGAAAAAAAAAAAAAAAAGAGCAAAGAAGGCTTAAAAGTCGCAGCAAGCCCAACAGCCTTGAGATGCTGAGCCTGGCGGTGGTGGTTGCTGTCAGAGGTCCCTGAGAAGAGGGGATGTGTTGGTCATTTAAGGAGGGTCCCGGTTCTTGCTTGCACATCATCACATCTGCGCAGGAGGTGACTTTCCAAGTGCAGAGGTGGGGCCTCCTGGATTGCCTTGTTGGCAGGGTGGGGACGTGGCGTTTTGAGGGAGGATGCAGAGGAAGGGAAGGCGGATGCTCTCGCTGGAATCAATAGTGTCTTGAGAGGAGCCGATCGATCCGATGTGTGGTGTTGCATTAGCACAGCCACAACACTACCTCCCTTGGAGTTCTTCCTCCTCCAGCTGGAACCAGGATGACAGAAACTGCTGGAGAGGCACTTTGGAGTGTCCAAGTGGGACTTCTTTGTTTTTCCCCACTCTCCTTCTTGATGGACTGCAATGGGAGCTGTTGTGTATCAAGTAGAGAGTCCTTAATTTCCACATGATGCTTACAGAAGACTTTCTGAGACCTTATGGGGACATGTAGGAGTTTTTTGGTGAATAAGTTCATCAACATGCTGGTGAATTTGGTGTGTCAGACTGGGTGCTTCCCTGAGAAGCACTTAAACTGGAGAGGAATCTGTCCTGGGAAACACCAGCAGCTCCAAGTTGCTGGTGGAGGCCCTCTCCATGTGCTTTAACCCTTTAAGATCAGGGCTGACTGGTGTTTAAGAGCCCCCATCAAACAAGATAATAAATAGCTGTGCCTAATTATGAGCATGAGGGTAGTTCCAAAACTGCATCAACCTTAAAGCACGTAGGACTGCACTTGGGTAAATAGTTACGAGGAGACCATTCGAATACCCTTCTCTCTCCCAGAGCTTACCTGGGGACTCCAGGATTTACCTGGCTGCGGATTTTATTTTGTGTCAGAAGCAAACAGGAGTTTAGTGCGTGTCCCAGCAGAAGAGGAGCTGTGTGGCAAAGGGTGCAGACCTGGTCCTGGGGCTGCTGGCACCAGCACGTGTAAGAGGAGTAGCGCAGTTAGTGGCATCAAGGATTCCAGCTGGCAAAAACCCATTCCAGATGGAAAGTGCTGGAGCCTTGCCCAACCAGTGTATTGCCCAGTTCCCCCAAGAAACACCTTCCTGAGGCTGCCTGGGCTGGTCCTGTTCTGCCACGTCCCCGAGGTGCCCGGCTGCAGCACTGCAGACAAACGGTTTGCTGCCAGGCAGGGCAGTTTCTCAGACGCTATTTACCTGCAGCAGGAGGCAAAGGCAGCTCCCTGCATGCAGGGTTCTTCCCTTCCTCTCCATCCAGGGCCCTCCAAAGAGACCTGTTGCTTATGCAGCTAAGCTGCAGCCCAGGTAGCTGCAGTCAATCCCCGTGAGCCTGTGCAGGTGCCAGCATTACCTGTAATGAGGTAACGGGGATGCTCAGCTCCCCGAGCTGGGTGCTGGGCAGGACGGAGGGAGGACATCGCCCACGGAAGGTGCCATCCCCAGCAAAGGGTTTATTTGCATCATTAACGCAGAAATTACAGTTGTTTGCATGGCTAGCCTTTGTTACATTGTAAGGTGAAGCTCTTCATGTGACTGAAACAACTATAATTGCTTTTGGCTTCTGGATGTTCTGCTCTCCTAGAGGTGCTTCTTAAAATATGTTAATTGTTCTTTTAAGTATAGCCTCTGAACCTCACGCAAAACAGTGCTTCTGCCAGGAGAGGGAATGAGCTGTGCCTTTCTGCTCCTGGGGTGTCGTGGAGCTCAAGATACGCTCTTCGTAAGGTTTGCAAGCTCTGGGTAAATAAGAAACCAGGGTATTTATTTTTTATGCTATCTTTTTTCCTCCCATTGTGCAAAGTGACTGTTACTTGCCAAGTATTTTCTCACAGATGATAGAATTTAATGCATTAAAAAAATCCTCTTCTAATGGCTAGTGTTGGGTGTAGAAAACGCTCTGGTTTTCACTTAAAGTTGTATTAAGTAAAGTAGCTGGAATGGATTGGTGGTTTCTGACCCTGGGGAGAAACTTTTCAAAAGTGAATAAATGCTGCCAGTGTGATCACACACTGATTGAGTCAATGAATTGGCATAAACCTTCTGGCATAAAAGCTTCTGAAAATCATTTATCCTTCAAGGCTTGGGGAGGATTCATCATCCTTAGTGTGTGCCTGTGTGCTGGATTGGGGCTGAGCAGCGGCTGGGAAGGAGAGAGAAGATTTTCTGTGGATTGTGATGCCTAAAATCTTCAGGAGAAAAGACTCTCCAGGCAGAATTAGATAGGACAGAGAACAGCTCTTTTAATGAAGGCCTTTCTGGCCACGGAGCACGAAAGGTGCATACACTTTTATATCCTTTGCTGATTCTCATATCTAATAGGGACATCCAATCCTAAGACCCCTTCTGCCCTGGTACCACCCTCAGAACTGCCCCACTGGAGTCCCTCCAATGGTCTGGGGCCTTCTGTCTCATTCTGTCAACCATATCTCTTGCTATTCTGGTCCAGGTGCACATCCCAATGGAATCCAGTGGAATGTTGCTGCTAAATATCCATGGCCTTGAAAAGACTGTTGAAAAGACGGTAAACAGATGGTTAAATGGAAGCTTCAGGAATGTGACACACAAACTGTGAGAAAGTAGTGGTCTAAAGTGAGTGAAAACCACAGCTACATTAAAATCTATAAACACCCCCCCCCCCAAATTTTAAAAATTCTGAACTGTGTAAAGCAAATTTCTCTGCTGCAGAGCTCCTGAACTCCTACTGCTGCCATTTCAGCTGCTGTTAGGAAAAGCAGGTTATACTTGAGAAGGTTTTTGTGGTTTTTTTCTCTCCTGTGTTTCAGATTATGAGAACATGTCTGGGTCACTCCACAAAGGGCAGGGACAGCTCGGAGGCCACGCTGGGATTTTTATTTAAGGATGGGGCTGCCTCGCTGAAGGAGCTGGGTCCGTCGGCATCCCCGGGCTCCTCCTGGTCCTGCCTCATTATGAGCTGCAGTCGCGGAGAGAAAATCATTGAAATGTAAAATATGATTGCTCCAGCCAGCTCTCTGCAGCTGGGGACCGTGCCAAGGGCACGGCCAGCGCTGCAGCAGCTCAGGGGCCTCCTCGGCTTGCCTGGGATGGCACGGGGGTGAGGAAGGCAGAGCCAAACCTGGGGTTTAGAGACCCTCCAGCCCACTGTGTCTGAGGCCTTGAGTATAGTCAAGGAAGGTGGGAGGCTGCGGCCTTGGGAGCATTTCCCTCCCTTGGTGGGCATGGGGTGGCCCGAGTTCACCCCGTGTCTGGCACTGTGTGGGTGCCCTCCTGGCACCACAGGGCACGCCGCTCCAGGGGCTTTGTGCTGCAAAAACAATCCCATTTTCTTTTCTGTTTGTGCAGTTTTTCATTTCAGCTGTGCAGCTAATAGCCCCTGTGCTTGGGTTAGACGAGAGCCACTGAGCCAAGGAACACGGAGCTCAGAGCAGGTGCTGGGGCACAGCCCCAGGAATGACTCCAGCAGGGATTAATTAGCTTGATTCCAGCTGTATGCGCTCTTGCTGGCTGGGTTCAATCAGCCTGCCTTTTTAAAAAAATTATTTTTAAGAATTCCTGCCCTGATACTGTTTTAAGGGTGTGAAACTGGGGATGTGGAAATCCCAGTGCATGCAAGCCCAAATTGCAGCCATTTGCTGGGTTAGCTCTGGGGTGACGGATGGAAACCTGGGAGCATCGGTGGTGTCTGAAGCCTCAGGCTTGTGCTGGTTCTTATGGCATGGGGTGGGATGAATCTTTCCTACCCTTTTCTGCACCGAGGAGGGAGTTTAAGTGAGGTTATTTGTCACAGGCAGCCTGGCTGCTGTTGAGGAATATATTTACAAGGGAGGATTTTTGCTTCGTTATTCTTATCTGCTGCCAGTTACCCAGGCATAGAAAATAATGACCCTGAACATGAATTTATGCATGCGTTCTGGTGGCCAGGAAAGAAGTCCACTTGTGTTTGTGCCTGTACTTTTACACATTATATGTTTCTTTCTCTTGAAGCTGATATTAGTTTGCTGTAATGTGGTGCAGTTCTGGGCATGTTGGACTTTCAGTTTGCACACCACTTAATTTGTAGCTCTTACTGAGATAGTTGTCCAGCAAAGAATCTACAGGAGTAGCCTAACTTGAGCATGAATCTGGACTTTGGACCTCCCGAGTTAGCCAGCAGGGCAGTAAGTATCAGGTAGCATAGATGAAACCCCGAGCTGGGTGTTTTTGTGTGGTGCTGTTGTCTGATCTTTGACCCTCTCTGCAAACAGAGGCATTTTGTGGTGGTTAAAGGAAAGTCGGTGTCAGCTACAATTCCGGCCAGGAAAATGACTGCTGTTATTGCAGCAAAACCTCAAGCTGTGGCAGACACCTGAAATGTTTGCAAAACACTTCAGTGAAGATTTTGCTCTTTAGCAAAGCTGAGAAAAATTCCCTGTGAGCTTTCTGTGTCTCGAGCTGGTTGTAAAGCAATTGCCCTCATATGCCTCTGGCCTGCTGTGAGACACGTCCTGTGGGGTTGGCTTGGGTTTTGGCTTAGCCTGATCCTTTAAATGTGAGCAAGGACCTGTCCAGAGATGGTGGCAGGGCTGGGAAGGACTGGATTTGGTGGGTGATGGGCTTCATGTGGCCTTCCTGGTTCGAACACTCTTTCATGTGTTGCCTGGGTCATGGTAAACTCATCAGTTTTACTAGTGAGACTTGTTAAGGGTTTAGTATTTCTGCTCTTTGCCCCTGCTGTGGTATCCAGAGGGTTTGGAGAGGAGCATCCCTATAAGAGAAGAGCCTTGCAGCCTGGAAATGTGACTTCATCTCCAGCTGTGCTCTCCTTTGTCCTTGTTTTGTCCATGTCCAAAGTCTTCTCCAGTTGACTGAAACCTGCAAGTCATGGGAATGGGTTGGACATGTCAAAGTCTGGACTATATGACAATCATACGAGCAATGTAGTCCATCAACCCTTACTATGGGCAATATAAGCCCTTAATTGCAGGTTAGGACTCCAAACTCATGGCATGATGCAGGATGACCCACCGTGCCACTGTCCTCCACGACTTTTAACCAAATCCCATCTGATTTTTTAAAATTTTACTACTTATTTTCTCCTCCACGAGCAGTTTTTTGTGGTACTGACTTTTAGTTCCCTGTGTTTGCCCATATGAACCCGGCACTTTCAGCAGATCAACAACAGCACTTGTAACAGCTCTTGTTGCCACACCAGCAGTTCATGGTGCAGGGCAGGTTGTAGAATACCTTGTCCATGTTCTTCCTTAATGTATAGGCATTGCCTCTTTCCCTTTGTGTTCCCCATATTGGCATCGGGGGTGGTACCAGCGGGCTGAGTTTGTGTTCTCTGGGTGCTCCAGGTGCTTAGGTGGCACCTCAACAGGAGATGTGTGCTGTGCCACAGAATCCCAGAAAGGTTTGGGTTGGATGGGATCTTAAAGCTCATCCAATCCCACGCCCTGCCGTGGGCAGGGACACCTTCCACTAGTCCAGATTGCTCCAAGCCCTGTCCATGCTGGCCTTTGACACTTTCAGGGCTGGGGCAGCCACAGCTTCCCTGGGCAACCTACTTCTGCAGACAGCTTTTGTCCACACCTGTCCATCCTGATTTTTTTGATGTTCCTCTTGGCTCTCATCCATGAATCTCCGTTTGCCACGTGCTTCCAGCATAACTATTTCTTGAGAACATGCCTTTTCCAAGCTTGGGGTTGACCAGCCCTTTCATCTCACGACCCCTTCCCATCCTGCTGGACTACAGGCTGCCCCGTGGTGAGGGGATTTGTTTCGCTTGGTGGCTCCACACCTCAGACCCGGCTAATCCATGCCTTCACCCTTCCTGTGAGTCACTGCCCAAGCTCCTTGATGAAAGTGTCACCCAGGTGTGAGGTGCTGGTAGGATGTGCTAACCACCTCTTACAGGCAGCAGAATGTGTTGTGGGTGAATCACGGCCACCACTTATCAAAATGACATGTTACACGTCGGGGATGTGGCCCAGAGAGTCATTGCTCTTCAAAGGAAAAGAGACCCTTAATATATTTAAAGATGGCTTTTTAAAAATCATGGGAATGTCCGGCTTCTTCTGAAAGCCCCACAGGGATGATGATTTTGAGTGGTTCAGGCAAAGCTTCAGCTGCCAAATACCCAGGCAGGCTGGATGTGAGCAGGCAGCGGGGGCTGCTGACATGTGTGTTATGAAATGAGCGTTGATTATTAATTTTTTTAAAGGAATAAAAATAATAAAAAAAAAAAATCTGATCCTCGTGCCTGCCGCGGAGCCAGTCCTTCGTGCTACACCCCAAGTGAGCAGAAAGTCGGTGTAAGCACATCCCAGGCAGTGAGTGGCTTCTGAGATGATAGGAGCTATAATTTTCAGTCTAATTAAGCTGAGTAACTCCTCGTGGATTTGTGCGTCTTAATTACTGTGAGCTCTGATAACGTGGCTGTTTGTGGAGCAAGTTGCGGGAGAAGGTTCTGCTCCAGAGCCACACAGGCCTGGGTTGGGAGGTAGATGTGGGAATACTGGTGTGGGAATATTGGTGTGGCTCTTTCTGTAGCTGGTGCCTGCTTTCTCCGCCACGTTTGGTGGTAAGAAATAAAATAATGAAGGAAATGGAAGACCAAGTGCCACTCATCCAGCGCTTGGTCAGTGTCTTGTGTCGCCGTGCTGTCCCCTTGCCTTCCTGCCTCGCCTGGCCCGGGAATAAATCACTTCTCTGCATGGATAGACTGTGAACACCTGCATTCCCATCTTGTAGTTGATGGTGTCAGTAAGGGATGTTTTGGCTGAAACAAGAGCTTTACAGCACTAAAAAGCTCTTCTGGAAGCCAGGTTCGCAGGAGGTGTGAACATCTCACCTGGGGGCGGGTGGAGAGCTGCCCTCAGGGGTGTCTGCAGGGCCTCCCCTTCTCTGAATACTGGGGTTTCCTCACAATGGCTTTCAGGGGACAGAGGTCCCAGGGTGATGGACGTGCCCTTGGCTCTCCCATAGCATGTGTTTTATGGCCCTGGGCCATATAAATATGGCCTTATAAATACACTACCCAGAGAGATAAGAAGCTTGTGTTTTGCTCCTGTAAAGCCTAGATACACCAGCCTTTAAATCTGTTGCTCTCCTTCCCTTTCTGCTTATTCTCTTCTTTTACTTTTTCTTTCCAAAGCTTGTGTTTTGTTTTCACCTCGCCTCAGCCAGGAGGTGACTTGTTCCTCCCTGCGCAGAGCGGCGAGAGGAATGCTTCTGCCTCGCCGGCCCTGTCGCGGAGGATGGAGGCAGAACTCTTAAATAAAACACTTCGTTTAAAAATAAACAAAAAAAAGGAAGAAGAAGGAAGGAGAAAAATCTAGGCACCTTAAGCGTGCGGAATCTCAGTCCTGGAAAACAGTGGCGCTCAGGGTTAAAGGGCTGATGCTTTGGGTGCAACCAGTGGCAGGAACGGCTGTGGATTTCAGCCTCGGGGCAGCCGTGCCCTGCTCCTGCTCATCGGGAGCTGCTTTGAAACCTCGTGTGCTCTTGCCATGCCAAAATAAACTCAGAGTCAGGCTGTCAGAGCTAATCTTCGTCTTTCACTCTGCCCTCCCCGCTGCTGTTCCGGGGAGTGGTGGCTCTGCTCGCACCCCTTATTTTAGGAGATCCCTCCCCCGGCGTGGGGAACATCCCTGTGATGCCAGGTGGGCACGGGTAGTGCTTTGAAAAACCTGAGCTACCCATTTGCTTGACCATCAGGGTGGGTGTGAATCACCTTTACTAATGAAACCTGCTTGGATTTCCCTTTCAGCACCCAACACTCCCTGCAGGAGGAGATGGGATGGCTGAGGCTGCTCAGGCTGTGCAAGTCTCAGTCCCCAAAAAGTGAGATGCCAGCAGACTTTTCCTTCCCAGGTACTGCTCCCCCCCAAACCAGAGGATAGCATCCCAAAATCCAGCAGACTGGGCAGAAAAACTAGTGTTCTCACCCAAATGGAACCTCCCTTTATCCAAAGATAAAAAGAATGTGATACAGAAATCCATATTAAAAAAAAAAAAAGGCTATTTATACAAAAGGCTATATATAAAGGCTGTTCATACAAAACAGACTATTCTGTTTGGCAGTGCCAGAAAGTCTGTTAGACTCTCCCCAAAAATTTTTTTTTATTATTTATTTATTTATTTATTTATTTATTTAAATTTTTTATAAAAGGGTGGTGTCTCCTGCCAGTCTTTGCTCTGGTACAAAGTTTCAGCCCTGGAAGGTCACGTGAGGTAAATCAGCAGAATGCAAACCCTGCTGTTACTGACTAAACTTTGCCCGGATCTCATCTAATCACCCACTTGTCAAGTATTTAAAAGCTCCAGCTCTTTTCCTGTGGGAGGGAAGCTCAGTCCCAGCTCTAGTCCCTGGAGCAGCACTTGCCCCTGCTGAGCATCCTTACAGAGTCCTGGCATCCTTTTGCTCTGAAGGGTGATATGCTTGCCTGAGTGACTGCTTGCTGTTATACCCCAATTTTAAATTGTATTTTTTTTCCCCCTCGTTTTTAGTTTCAGATAATTCTGCTTTAATATTTAACAATTCGCAAGACGTTACCCAAATTTAGGCTGTCATTAACCTGCAGCAGGGTGGTTCTTTGATTTCCCCGCGTGAAGAGAAGCCTGGATGTTGTGGCTGGTAGAAAATCCCCGTGATTTTAGCATCCAGAAGTGTTTTAACCATTGGACCGCGCAGCCCATAACTAGTGAGGTTTCACCCTTCTGGCATTTCTGAAGGCAGTTTCTTGTCTCTCCACGTTCGGTACTGAAGGCTGAACGTTTCTAAGGGAAAAGCCTTCCAACAAAACAATATAATTTTCCCCGGTAATACTTCGGGGGCAATCTGTTGGCGGCTATTTTATCCAGTGTGCCATCTCTCGGCTTATAACCCTCTTTGATGTGGCTCATTCAGGGGAAAAATGGCATTACACACTACCTCAATCACTCAGATGTCAGAGAGGATATCGCGTTTGACTAATCGGGGGAAATTTGGGAAGATTTAGTAATGCCAGGAGACATGACCCACTTCCAGTTAAACGCTTTTCAGACAATAGAGACTGTGCTAAGTGGTGGGGGAGGGAGTAGCATTCACAGGGTAGAAATAATTAATAATTCTTTGCAATTTTGAATTTATTGCGCTGACCCTTTCCCAGGTTCCGGATGGGCTTGCTTTCTTTTTCTGTTTCCCTTTTTTAAGAATAAGAAAATACTGTTGCTAACTGGCTTTCAGCAGATGTGTGTTGTCTGGAGGTGTCCATCCCTGGGCTGTGGATACCTGTCCTCTTTGGGATGTGGCCTTTGTGGGTGGCTGTTGGGATGGAGGGTGTTGAGAGCTGTGGTGCTGCTCTTGGTGACCATTGTTGGCTGGGGATGGGGAGCCTGGTGTGGGGGTTCTGGCAGCTCAGAAGGTGTGTCCACCTGATGATGTGCATCTCAAGTACACAAAGACTAAAGAATATTAATCCATCGAGCCAAGTTTCAGTGCTTTCTTCACACCACAAACCACCTATGTAGCACATTCCTGTTCCTGTGAGCTTCTGGCCAAAACAGCAACAGAAATTGCAGAGGTGTAGCACTGTGATGTTGTAAAAAACTGTGAGAAAGCCAAACCTTGATGCTGAGGTTTGTAGTGTATAAACCTTTCCTTCAAAGACAACAAAAGAGAATGTTCTTTAAGAGGTAACTCCATGATTTTCAGCGCTGCAAGTTCTGTCAAGCAACTCGTGGCTGTTGCTTTGTGCAAGGTTTTATCTTTGCAGCCATGTGAGCTGAGCAAAAGCAACTTACTCTGCCTAAAGCTTATTAAACCACTTATTAAAAATAGTTCTGTAATCCTTCCGGGGTACAGCAACAACACTTCTGCCTTAATTTCATATCTCAGCTAAACTCTGGCAGCATCTTGTAATTTGCTGTGCTGGTACAAATGTCCAGTGTGATGGGGCAGCGTCAGAGCCCACCTGAAAATGGGAAGAGGAGTTGTGCTACATGGGCAGCATTTGTGGGGGGAAAAACTCCACCCTAGAGGTGTGCTGGAACTGCTCCTGGCTTCTGGAAGGGGGTCCAAGTTTTCAACCATTTGTTGTGATTTTTGAAACCAACCTTCTGAGTGATCATTCAGGTTCAGTTGGTTTTTGATGCTCTGGTTTTGTCTGTAGCCATGGACTCCGTTGCTCTTCTTCCACAGTGTAAGATCAGCTCTTGTATTCTAAGTAGTTCCCCAAATTCTGTCCTTTGAGGAGCCACGTTACAGTAAGCTTCTAGTTACTTTACCAAGCAAGTTAACACCTCCCTTGGGTTAAAGTCTTGTTTCTTCTGCCTTCAAGCTTTGAAGCCAGTAGGCTGAAATTTTTTGGCTGCATCTCTGTTGATAAATTCTGCTTTTACGTGCAGTTACAGATACAGCTTGAAGGTACGTAGCCCCGACGCTTGTCTAGATAAATTAGTTTGCTTTGCACACCTCTGGGTGTTTGGTGAATTGGTCACTGGGGGCTCTGAACTCCAAATGATCCTTGTGTCCCCTGAATGACTCAAAGAGGAATTTCTGAAGCAGGGGATGCTGGAGCCCTGATGGATTGAAGTCGTGTGTGATGCTGAGACCATCTGTGATCTTTGGATGACTCAGGAGTGATGGTACCTGTTTGGGTGGCCTCGCTGATGCCTCTCTTCTCTCTCTCACGTGCTTGAGAAAAGCTAAAATATATCTTGGGGTCTGGACAAACCTGTCCTGGAGTCAGGCTAAACTTCAATGTAGTTAATTTATCTGGAAGGGAAGGGGGTGTTTTGGAAGGACTTGTCTCCATTCCTCACACAAAACACGTGTAAGTTTTCAAGTCAGGGCAGGGCAAAATACAGAGGCCAAGGCCTGAGAGAGCCAGCCCAGCAGCTGGGTGTGCTGCAGATGTGTGCAGATTCAAACCAGGGCTCATAATTCGAAAGCTAAAGAGCTTTTGAAGCACCCCAGGAGATGGAAGAGGCCCTGGCTGCATCTGCCTCACCTGCTTTAACCCCATAAACAGCACTGACCCTTGTCTCTTACAGGCTTTGTGCATAATTTATGTCTGATTTGAAAATTGGCCGCTGTGTTAACACGGTTGTCCATGAGCGAGGCTTGGAGCAGTCTCTTGGGAGCTGCAGCGCCCATCCACAGGGCTCATGTTGGATGGCTGAGATGCATTAAGGAGGTTTAAGTTGTTTTATGGAAGCAGGCCAGTTAAAAATGGAGACATGGCTTTTTTTTCACCCTTTATTTCCAGGCAGAGCTTAAGGAAATCTGAAGCCACCAGAGAAGCATGTGTGGATCTTGTGCCCCTTCATCCCACAAACCCTTGACTGCACTGAATGTGGGTTTGAAAATACAGCAGTGGCCTTTGGCCACTAAACAAACCAGCTATTTGTGGGGCTGAAGTGGCACCTGAAATCTAGATGGGTCTCTTCAGGATTCAGGTGTTGCTTCAGTAACCAAACTGCTGGTGCCCTGGAGCTGTGTGCTGTGTTGTCCTTCTCATGAGGCACGAACCTGTGAGGATGCTGTGAGCCCCCCCAAACTGGGGAGGCCTGAGCTCCCCTGTGCAGGGTGAGCAGCTGCTGAACTCTCTGCTTCTGTTAAACATCCCTTCCACATGCTCACAAAACCCCCCACTTCGGGTGATTTAAAGCCTTTTCTGGGGATGTCTCTTGCACTTTTATTTCTGCAGACCGAGCGTGTAACTCTGGGGATAAATTTACTGTGGTGATAAAGCAGACATTAGGAGTGATAATGATATTAACTGTGGCAGTCTGTCTTGCTGCCGGAGCATCCTCCATCCTTTTATGTCTTGTGATGAGGAAGAGATTTGTGGCTGATTTCCCCCAGTGTCGGTGCAAAACGAGATGTGGGCTTTCTCCTGTGCATGCAGATCCTGGGGGGAGTTCAGAAATGCTGGAGGGATGGGGAAATCCCAGCTCATGAGCTTTCCCAGCTGGTGTTCCTGGCTGGAATCAGGCTGTGGGGATGCTGAGGTTTGCTGGCTTCCTTTCAAACGGAGCCCAGACTTTTGACAGTGCTTTGCTGGTAGCCGGGCAGAGGGGAAACGTCCTCTGAGAACAGGATCAAATGCCCTTTAAACAGGTTAAACTGCTTTCCTGTGAGAAGGGTTGTTGTGAAGACCAGTCCCTTGGGGTTTCTCGTCAGAGCTGGCAGTCTGAACGAGCTCACTTTGTGGATGCGCTGTGCCCATCAGTGGCAGCCACACTGTCCCCTGCAACCTGGCCTTGGACACTTCCAGGGATCCAGGGGCAGCCACAGCTTCTCTGGGCAACCTGTGCCAGGGCCTCCCCACCCTCACAGGCAAGAATTTCTTCCCTCTGTCAGTGGGAAGCCATTCCTAGTCCTGTCACTCGAGGCCCTTGTCCAAAGTCCCTCTCCGGTGACTGAAGTGAATGATTGAAAGCATCAAGGGAAATCCAAGGGGAGGTGAGCGTTGGGCCAGGCTGGATTTGCTCTGCAGGGTTGCTTGGCATGTGGCTCTCCTGCACGATGCAGTTGGTGCCGGAGCCATCCTTTGGCTCTGCATCTGGAAGTGGCGCTGTTTTGCAAACACAGCACGGGGAGGACAAGGGAGAGGAGCGGAAAGCAAATATTTGCCTTTCGGAGGTCGAATCTGTCCCCCTGATGCTCTGATAGACCCTGCCCCTCTCACACTGGAGCCTCTGCTCTTACTGAAGTGGTTCCAAATGTACCATTTGTTTATAGAAAGTGGGCCTTATCTCCACTGTGGCTGGGAATGGGGAGGCTGTGCTCCGACAGTGCCTTTCATAATGCTCCGATAAGGGCTCCCTGCCGTCCTTACAGGGAGAAAGAGGCTTATCAGGGAGCAGTGGGCAAGGTGACAGGTGCCACGGGGAGGAGGGAAACTGGAACGATGGCAAAGACTGCTTGGGGTTTGGTAGCCTGCTTGGCTGGTGAGTGAAGAGGGTGGGCATGGTATTAGGTTGGAAGGCACCTGTGCACTGGTCATCCCCATACTCTGGGAGGAACAGAGGTTAGGACATGACTTCTCTGATCAAAAATGAGCCCCCAGTATCTGGAGGACATGGAGCCAAAGGAGATGCTCCGAGGGCTGGAGCCCCTCTGCTCTGGAGCCAGGCTGGGAGAGCTGGGGGGGTTCACCTGGAGAAGAGAAGGCTCCAGGGAGACCTGAGAGCCCCTTGCAGGGCCTAAAGGGGCTCCAGGAGAGCTGGAGAGGGACTGGGGACAAGGGATGGAGGGACAGGACAAGGGAGAATGGCCTCCCACTGCCAGAAGGCAGGGATAGATGGGATATTGGGAAGGAATTGTTGTCTGTGAGGGTGGACAGGCCCTGGCACAGGTTGCCCAGAGAAGCTGTGGCTGCCCCTGCATCCCTGGAAGTGTTGAAGGCCAGGCTGGATGGGGCTTGGAGCAACCTGGTCTAGTGGAAGGTGTCCCTGCCCATGGCAGGGGCTGGAATGAGATGATCTTTAAGGTCCTTTGCAACCCAAAACATTCTGGGATTTAGTGTTTCTGTGATCATGGAATGGGATGCCTCTAGAAGCAAGAGGTGCTTGTGGTTTTAGGTCTGAAAACCTGGCTGTATTTGGGGCAGCAAGTTTGAAAGTGCCTTCAGGTGTTCAAGTTGAAGGTTAAAATACCACAGTGTGTGGGTAGCCCCAACACAACCTTCAATCTGGCGTTTCCCAGGACTGACACATTGGTATGTTGTCCCCAGGTTGGAGGACCATAAATGATGGCCAGATGCAGTGATCCAAACAGGGATTTTTTTTTTCTTTTTTTTTCTTAAGAAGGCACCTAAAAATACCTGTTTGAAAGTTTGCAGCAGCATCCAGTTTCACTGTAGTGTGGAACAGGGGAAAAGACGTACTGCTGCCGAGAGGCATCTGGAATAAAGAGCAGCTGTGAGGGGGCACGTGCTGCTTCAGTAGCTTTCTGCTTTTTGTAGATCCATCCCCCTTCAGAGACAGTCCTAAATCCCTGCTAGGACCATGGATGTGCATGATCCCTAATGCCTCTCCTGATGCATTTGGATTTTAGGGAAAATTTCTTCATGGGAGAGGGTTCTTGAGTCCTTGCAGTGTTGGAGTCCCCATCCCTGGAAGGATTTAAAAGCCATGTGAACGTGGCACTTGAGGACATGGGTTATTGGTGGGCTTGGAGATGCTGTGGGAACACTTGGACTCAATGGTCTTAGGGGGCTCTTTCAACCCAGATGATTCTGGGATTCTGTGATTTGGAGGTTCTGTGGGACAAAGGTGTAATGTGAGTAATGCTGTGGGTTATCATGTGTGCTGGTTTGCCCTTGGCAGTGGCTGAGCCACACAAGCTCAAGTGTCCCCATCCAGCCCGTGGATTTTGAAGGAACTCAGCTGTTGGGACTGACCATTTTGTTAGAACGGGCAGAAACGTTTGGTTTTGGGCGTTCTGAGCTGGGAACTGGCAGCACAGTTTGCAAAAGCTTCGCTTTTATAACAGAATAAAGTGGGGTAATGTAGTGTTTCTTCAATTTACTTTTCTTCCCCTTGTTTTATTCATCTGCCTAACAAAGCGTGAAGTCATTCCCTAGAGGAGAGAGATAAGTCACAGTGCAATGTTTGGTGGAGATGGATTTGAGTCAGTGTTGGGCTCTTAACTTGAGTGAGCTGCTCTACATCTCTCCTGAGTTGTCTTCATGCATTCTCAAACTGCTGTAACTTCAGGGTGTATTTTCATGTGTTTTGCTGCCTTTATAATTAATAATAATTCCCCCCCACACACACACACTTTGTGTGGTAAGAGTAGGTGTAACTAAACCTTGAAACAGGTTTAGTCCTTAACCTGTGCTGATGGGACTTCGAGGCAAGCGGCATTGGGTGCAGCGTGACCATAAGTGCATGTCCTTCCCAAAGGGAAACGCATCCCTCGGATGGGAACTGCATTTCCTGGTCTTGGAGCAAAACTCGTGGGGCCTGAAGTGGGGAACAGGTAGTGGGAATAGAAATCTTACAGCTGGAATGTCCCTGGGATGATGAGATGCTGGCGAGAGCCAGAGCTGAGTCTTTCCTTGATGGAAAGTCTGCAGCCACAGCCTGTGCCCAAGAGGTAGCCTGTAGCTTGGAGGAATGAAGAAACACTCCTGTAATGCAGGGAGGGATGTTTGTGTGAGTGAATACATCTCCTGTTGGGATGTGGATGTTGCCTTGCCCCAGAGACACATGAGAGAGGGGTTTATTGTGGGGATGGGGAAGGCAGAAGCAGCGCCTGAGTGGCTGAGATAGCTTTTTTCCACACACCCTCCCTTTTTTTTAAAAAAATCTATTTTTATTTTCTCCTTCTGACTGTGCTGTTTTGTTCTGTGTGGACACTTCAGTGTTTCATGAGAGCTGTTGTTTGATCTGCATGTCCGTGTGCAGCTGGGGCACCCGCCCTTCCGAGGGGAAGAGATAACCTTGGATTTGCCTAATGCTCAGGGGATGCTGCCAAGTCAGGGGAGGAACTCAAACCCAAAGGTGAAGGCTAGAAAAGATGCATTTAGTGGCCTGGTGATGTTTTGTTGGTTGTTGTTTTGGTTTTCGTTTGTTTGTTTGTTTGTTTGGAGGGGGTTGTTTGTTTCCTTTTTTTTAAAAAAAAAATTTTTTTAAGTTGGTGCCTGTGCCCTTCTTGCAAACCCTTTTGCCACTTGGACAGTCTTCTGCGCGTTGATCTCCTTCCCTGAGCCCTCCCTGCAGAACACAAATGCTGCTTTGCTACCAGCATCACCTCCCGAGACTCAGGATTCATGGGCTGAGGGAGATGGTTTGTCCATCCTTATTTAAACTTTTTTCTCCCCTGCATCTGTTAGAGGAGATTGGATACAGGATTTAGGGGATGTTTTTCCTGGGGGTTGCTGTGTGGTGTAAACAAGAGGCTGCAGGATATCAGTGCTGGAGGATCTGGAGTTCCAAAACCTCAGCGTTTTAGCTGGACATCTAAAATTATAAGGAAATAAAGAAGAAAATGTAGGTGACTGTCTAGCCATCCTGTACTTGCCATTTTATAAATTAAAAATATTTATATATTAAAACCTCCTTTAGTTTGAGTTTCCTCACTGAAGTGTTTTAAACCAACTTCAGTTTAGGGATTGCAAGATCATACTTATTTTCAATGTCTCACTGGGGAGAAGAGATAAAATCTGCAAATTAATATAAAGTAATTCACCATACAAGTGTGCATCTGAGGTCTGGCACATGGATGTCCTGGGAGAAGCAGAGCCAGGTACAAATCACATTCCCAAACACCCAGAAATGACTGCAATGAGATAAAAGAGATCGGGGAAGAAATTCTTGGCTGTGAGGGTGGTTCCAAACCAAAACATTCTATCATTGTATGAAAATGCAGGAGCAGTTTTTCCCTCCGGGAGACCTCTTCTCTGCCCTCCCATTCTTAAGCAATTGGGGGTGTATGGGTGTTTGTTCACTGCTTCAGTTGTTTTAATTAAACATATTTATTCCAGCTTTGTGTCTTGCTCACTGGTGTCCTTCTCCAGGTGTCTAATGTCTCCTTGCTAACAGACCTTATTGCTGGAATTTTTTAATTATGACTGGTAAAATGTTGCTTATTTAAATCCTCACTAATCAATTTGTTTTCCTTCAGTTGCTCAGCAATGAAAAGGATGCAGAGGTGGCCGGGGGGGCCTTTCCAGTGCACCCCTCCAGTTGGAAAATGCTGGAAAAATGTCCTAGAGCTTCAAGTCAACCCCTCTTTGAATTATGTATGCATGAGTGATGTTCCAAGAGGGTTTTTAACGCATGAGTTCTGGAGATGTGAGGGGTAACTATACAGGTTGATTAATCCAATTACTTCTTTCTAATAAGGTTAAAAATCCAGTCTGCTGGGGAGGTTGCCCTGCAATTAAAGGTGAATTTTGGTGGTGCTGTCCGGGCACAGTGGTGCCCAGTGGGGAGGATGGCTGAGCGTTTGATGTGCGGTGCACCCTGAATTTTGGGAGATGCTTGTCAGGCTGTGAATGTCACTGGTGTCACCACCTTTACAGCCAAAAAAGCAGACACTGTTTTTGGTATTTCCAGCTGAAAGCTCTGGTGTCCCCTGGCTGCATCCCTGCACCACCAAGCCGGGCTCCTCCCAGGACCATTTTCATATAAAATGATGTTACAGAGGGTGGTCACTGCACTGGGGAGTGAACACGATGATTAATTTCCCTAAATTTAATTTCCATAAACATAATGCATTACAAGGCTGCATTATAGATAAAGGACTCTGAAAACTTGGTGTGAAAGGCCATTTTGGACTACTTAGTTAAACCCAAAGGCCGTTTTTTAACTCTTTATTAACAATAGGGTGTATATGGTGCATAGAGAGCATGTTTTGGATCCATCTTATGTTCATCAAGGTGCTTACATGGAGTTTGGATGGGAAACAGGACGACGAAGACAAGGTTAAACTACAGCACTGCTCAAGGTTTTGATTAATTGAGAATTACATGAGAGAAGGGTAATTAATGCCAATCAACAGGGATTTGCAGAAAGTAGCCTGGAAGGATTTCACTTTTGCTTTTTGACAGGCTGTTTGGTGCAAGTCATGCTATGGAGACACTTGGCCCCTGCATGGGGTTTTTAATTAAAAAAAACCCAAAAACACCAAGTCTGTAAAACTCCAGTAACCATTACTGGAATGAAAAAAAGTTGGCTACATGGCTGAGTTAGGACCATGGGGCTCATCCTGGGTCAAGGATTTTTTCATGGTCCTGTGCAATGTGCTGATTTTTTTAATCAGTGACTTGTGAGAGGAGGTAAGGAGCGCTGAAGGAGCTGGTTTGGCTCCCATGAGCATCCCATGGGTTCTGGAACGAGGGGATTTGCTTGGGAAGGGGGTGCTGAGCCCCCTGCTCCGAATTGCTGCTGCCCTGATGCCCACAGCTCCTGCAGGAGGATCTGCAAGTCAGGCGCATCATTACCCGGGTCAGCTTTATCACCAGGCCCTTTGTGCTCCTCCAGGGGCTCTGCAGCGGTTTAGGGGGGTTTGCAGAGCATCCCTCCTTCTGTCAGTGTGACAGTGGATGGATGGGGATGGTAAGCATCTTGTAGAGCAAATGGTGAGGGCTTGGCAGGGCTGAGCCAGGCCTGATAGAGCTACTCAGTGCTGTCTGTGGGGCGGTGATAACCTGCTTGAGGGACCCCAGGAACTGGGGAGAGGATTCCTGCCAGCAGGCTGGTGACTGGCATCTCATAGTGCTGCTTTAATACCAGTGAATATTAAGTTTTGCAGGGGCCTTTCCAGGTTCTCCCATGGAGTACATGCTTTAAATACCCAGAGGAGCAGCCCTGGCTCCTGGCTATGTCCTTGCTGCCAGCCCTCAGCCTTCCCCAGCGCTGCTTCAGAGCAACCAAGGGCCAAGGGCTCCTGTGCTCAACCTCATCCAAGGCTGGAAAGGACCACAGAGAGAGACCCCAGGTGCTGCCAGCTCTAATTAACAGGGCACAGCTCTCCTCCTGGAACATCTCGGGCTGCTGTGGGACGGTGGCAGTGCAGGTGACAATGCACAAGATGCCCCTGCGGGTGAAGGCTTGCTGACCTTGGCAGAGGGGTTTTGGTCCTGTTGTTTTTGGAAGGGTAGAGGGGCAAAGTGAAAATAGAGGAGTTGTTGCACGGCCCAGAGCAAATCCTGGTCTTGCAGCCCATGAGTGAGTCGTTCCGCAGCCCAGGAGGGACTGCTTTTTGTATCCCAAATTAAGACCAAATTGTTTATTTGCACTGTCCAAAAGCACCTGGGGCTTTACCTGGTTTTGTAACATCTAATGACTTACTGCAAGAGGAGTTTTGCAGTGAGACCAGGGCTACGTGTGCACTCAAGACCTTGATGCTGAACTTGTCACTCTTAATTAAACCTGCAGTAACGAGGGATGCTGAGATGCCACAGAAGAAGTGGCAAGGCAGAGGATGGGAATACAAGAGTTGGCTGTTAGTTACATGTAAGACTATTGATTAGTCTTGGAAATCATCCTGAAAATCATGCTTAATTAAGTAAAGGCTTCAAGTGTACCCCCAGTATTCCTATCCTGGTGTCAGGGCTTGCCCGCAGCCCCACTCTGCTTGGTGCCAGTTTTCTGTCTGCCTGTGGTGACATGAAGTTGGTGCAAGGATGAACTGAAGCCCTTTAATGCCCCTTCATTAGAAATGCTGCTAATGAGCCAGTGGATAAATGCTGCAGATGCTGCTTGTCCAAGTGCTGCTCAGCTGCTGTGACACTTTATGCAAATCGTCATCTGAATTAATTTGGGCAGGGGAGTAAAATTCCACAAGGAGAAACGGAGCAAATTTAGTGCTAGTGGGAGACTTGGAGCCATCCATCAGTGTGACATCTCTTCAGGGGGAGAGGATAATATCCCTTTACGCAGGAGGCATCAGCAAAGCACGTACTTTGTTAGCTCAAATCCAGGGACCCCTGTAGCCCGCCGGGGTGGGGAGATGCTCCCCAAGATTTAGGAGCCCTGCCCTGAACAGGGCAAGGTCTGAGTGTGCATCTGCATGCTTTTCCTGGGACTGTCTATCCAGGCTGATAGCATGAGGATGGTGGGGAATGTGAGGGATGGTGTAGGTTATGCTTACCTCCCTTGGCTCAGCTGTTTGGGATGGCGTGTTTTTATCAACCTGGGAAGCACACAGATTACTCGTTCTCACGTTGAAGAATTAGAGACGGTCCTGCAGTGTGCCACTCTCTTTCCCTGTGCACTGAACACCCTCAGCAGGTTAACACTTGCGTTCTGTAGCTCCAAATGGTGGTTTTTTGTGCTTTTTAAGAAGTCAAGTCCTATTATTTTTTTGCCCTACCCCTTGAGCATGGTGTTATTGTAGTGTACATCCCCTGCTGTGAATCGAAACGTTGATTTGCCAGTCGTAACCTCTCCTTTCAGTGCTTTTGGGTTTTTAGGGTGAGGAGGAAGCTGGTCTTTTCCTAGCAGAGGTCTTTGTTGTGAGTAGATGCCCTCTGGGGTCATTCTGGGGCTGCTGGGCCCGTTTTTGTCTTCCCAGCATCGAGTACCGGTGCCGGGCAGTGGAGAGATGTGCAACACTGGGACATTCTTGCTTGCTCTGTACCAAGCAGTGAAAGCCTCTGCCATCCCCTCCTGTCCCTTGTGAGGGTTTGCCAGCTGGTGGTACCTGGCAGCAAGTGGAGAAGCCAGACCAGGGTGAGGTACAGAGGTCAGCAGGTCCTGGAGTCACGGCACGGTTTAGAGACCTCTGACCTAAATATGGGCTTTGCTTGTCTGTCAGGCGGGGAAGAAATCATTCCTGGGGTGAAAATCTTGTTCAGAGGATGGGAAAGAGAGGATTATGGCTTGCCATCTGCCTCTATATTCAATACTGTAAATAATAATAAAAAAGGTAATGATCCACAAGTCTCTTAATGGAGAGGTTTTTGCCCTGCTGCCAGAGCACCTCACCTGTGCCTTGCTGTGCCACAGGCAAAGAAGATTTTTCTCCTGAGTCACTGCCAAGTGGGGCAGAAGGGAATTTTAAAGCTACAGGGCACCCGGGAGAGCCTTGGAGCTGGTGCCTTTCCATGGCCCCCTCCTGCCAGCACCCTGTAAGCAGCTCTTCCCAGCACCGACAGGCACAGTGGTTTGCACAAACACATCTGCCATATGAGCTAAATAACTCCATAAGCAACCACCTGTAACTTGTGGGGGACGTGGAATCCTGCTGCCTTGGGCATAATGCCAGTGGATGGGCAAAAACGTGTGCTGGTGACCCTGGTTCAGCCCAGGACTGCACCCCCAGTGCAAATTAACGAAGAGAAGTTTTTTTGATCTGGTGCAGAGCTGGAAGGGGATGCCATGAGCATCCATCCAGTGACTGCAAGTAAAATCCTCTGGGTTGTTTGTTGTTTTTTTTTTTTTGTCTGCAAGAGCCTCTTTAAATGATCTCTGTGGAGGGATCTTTAATACCAGCTTTTAAAGAAAAGTAGGGAAAAGAAAAATACATCCAGAGTGTGTGGCATGACCAGGTTTTAATTTAAAGTACAGCTCGTGCTTTCCTCTTACTTGGGAAGAGCACAGTTTGGGGAAACTTTGATTTTGGTAATAGGTAGCCTGTGAGAGCTGGGGGGGGGTAGTTACTGTAATGTTTCAGTGTAAGCTGCTTAAACATTCACGTGCTGTGTGTGTGTTCTTGGGAAGCCAAGGGCTGAAGCTCATGCTGGTTTTTCCTTTGGTTTTTTTTTTTTTACTCTTCAGAAGCATCCAGCAATACGTGGACCACTGAACAATATACAGTGAGCCTGCTGCAAAGGGGGAAAGGTGAAAATATGCTTGGTTTACAGAGAAAAATATACAGAGATTTGTCCCAATTTCCGCCTCGTTCTGGTTGACAATTGTGTGTTCACCTCTGAGTTTTTGACAAATCACCGCCTGTGGTTTCTGCTAGAGTCCTTTCATAAGATTTGCTTAACCAGTGTGGAAGAGCCTTTGTAATGAGATACTCTATCTTAATCTCTGTTACTGAATTCCTAATTGTGAGGTGGTTGGTGCTGTTGTATTGCCAGTACTGTGGGTTTTCTGCTGTGCCCTCCCTCTACCTGCAGCTTGCTGGAAGGATGTCCCTGGCAGAATGCCTTTGACTCAGGAGCAGTGAAAACTTCCCAGGGTCAGCTGTGAGCATTGCCATTCCTGAAATAACTCGGGGGATTAAAAACCAATCATAACAAACACGGATTTTGCTGACTTCAAGCTTGCCATAAAGACTTGCAACCCCCAAACAGCCCACACTAAACCTAGACAGCTAATTTTTAATATTTTTTGTGTGATGAAAGATCATCCAATTTTCTTAATGTAATGAAAATTATACTCTGTCCACACTCCTTCCATGCCGACCAACATCCCTTCATGGAGCATCCTCCGAGCACATTGCCTGGAGCTTGCTGGGAGTGCCTTTGGCCAGCACCAAGGGCTTCAAAACAGTAAAACAAGACCTGCTTCTTCTAATTTAATGTTGGTTTTAATCTGCATCCGCAGCGGCAGCCTGCTAAAATCTAAATCAAATCAAGAGGTGGGGATTGAATTTATTAAGCTTCTGCTTAAGCTGAGTGGAATAAGGCAAGAGGCTTCAAGAGCATTGAATGGCTTTAGTTTTATTGGGGATCTGGTTTAAAAAGACCCAAAGCAAACCAGAATTTTTTATTTTTAATATATTTTTTCTTGAGAGGCTGAGCATGCAGAGCTATTTCCAACTAATTTTAACACATAATTTAAAGGCATCCTTGAGGATTGAAGAAAATGTTTTTCTTAAAAAAAAAAAAAAAAGAAAAAAAAAAGAAAATGGATGGAGATACTGGAGTGTTGGGAGGTTAAGTGGTTTGCCCAGGGTTGTGTCTGCCGAGCCTGAACTCAAGTTAATCCTTTGCTCCCAGTGTTTTGAGGTGGATCCATCTGCCTTTTTCCTTCATAACAAGCTCCTCCAGAAGACCAAGAGGCTGTTAAAGCTCACAAAGCCAGGACATGGCATATGGAGTGGTATAATTATGTTAGAGGTGTGACTGTGGAAGTAGGGGTTCGCAGGGATGCTCTCCTCCTACCTGGGTGGGTAGCTGCCAGGGTCGCTGTTTTTTGTGGCCTGGTGGCTCTATCTCTATGGATTAAATTGGAAAATATATGGGGTGTGAAGCCACTTTGGAGGGAGCAGGTTGCAGGCAGGGAGTGCAGGAGGGATGAGTGTGGTGCTCCCGGTGCCCCCACCACGGGCCGCCTCCAGGCTTCGTCAGGTTTTAATTAAAGCTCCCCTTGTAAAGATGTAACAATGACAAAGTGCTTTTATTCCAGCGCTGTATTCCACATATTTGGTATTTATGGGTCAAAGGGAAAGGCTTGGGTGGGGGTTTCTGTAGCAGCCTGCCCTGCCTGGAGGGCTGAGCACTTGTGTCTGTGCTGGAGCACAGCAAGGAGGGGAGGACGGTGAGAAGGCACAACAAAATAAACGCGATAATTCTTCCCCTTTTCGGACACGTGTGTGTGCACGCGCGAGAGGACAGCATTCCAGATGCTTGGGGAAATGCATTCAACAGCAGCCTGTTCCAGCAGCCCCTGGCTGTTTAGCAGCATGGGAAGCACTCGGAGCATGGAGACCTTGACCACGTTTGGGATCTCCCAGCCGGGGGGTGAGTGACCCCCAGGGATCCCGAGACCTTGCAAACATCTCTGTCCTGTTTCCTCCTGTACTGTGTGAGCCCTTGCACATGTGTGTACACACAAAGTCTTGGAAAATCTGTTTTATTGTTAAAAGTCTGTGGGTTTTTTTGGTCAGGATGGCTGATGGGGTATGAAGTCTCCCACCACTGGGTTTTGGGAAGTGGACGCTGAGAGGTGCCACCCTTTACCAGCAGTTCAGAGCCTCCTGTCACACCTGGGTCTTGGGTGGCTCCTGGCCGTGGCTGGTGATGAACTGCTGAGGATGACCACTGTGACCTCTTACTGCTGCTGGAGGTGCACCCAAATTCCATTTACCAAAACGTTCACAAGCACCCCTGTGGTTTTTGGGTTGCTTTGGGGTCAGCGTGTCTCTGTCTGCACCTGCCTGTCCAGGCAGATCCATGGCCCAGCCCAGCCCTGTGTGCAGGTGGAGAATTTGCAAGGTTGCCAAGACCAGCAACATCTTGTTTTTGAAGCTGCCTTGAGCAGGGTACATCCTGATCCTTGGCTATTCTGGGCATTTCTGGAGCATGTCTGAATCTCTCTTCTGCCAGGAGAGATCTGGCACTGGATGAATCCACAGTGGTGGGGATAAAAGGGCAGGCAAAGCACTTTGCAGGGGGATGAGAGCTGCAGGAATGGTCTGTAAAGCCCTTTCTGTAGTCTTGGAGTCTGGAGACGCAGGTGAGGAAGGATGAGTGATGCATCATCATCTCGCCAGCTGCACCTACTTCTTCTTTCAAGGGCCAGCCAAAGATGGGGTGTGCTGCAGGGATGTGTCAGCTCTTGCATTGCTGTTGGCTGGAGGGTACAATGGAGATTGGGCTGTGGGTCCTGAACCAGCCCCTTCCTCATTGCAGCCTCCTTTGCTCGTGGTGGGGAGAGCACCGAAGGCTCGTGGGGTCTAGAGCTGGTGTGCTAAGAAAAAAATCCCCACATTTATTTATTTATTTATTTAGTTAGTTAGTTAGTTAGTTAGTTAGTTAGTTAGTTATTCCCCTGCATGATAAAACTGCTGTTCTGGCAATACAATTGTGTAGCTCCAGTAACATCTAAAGGTTCCTGCTGCTGTAGGTATTGAGCAGCTCTAAAAATAATTACAATGTTACATATAAAAAAAACCTTATTGCTTTTCAGCTGCAGAGCGGATTGTCAGATGGTGGCCGCTGCTGTTTTACCTCGTGGGTTGCTACAAAATGTTATTTGGCTGTCATGTGCTTGGGTTTGGTGAAGGCCGAAACTATCTTTGATGCTCCGGTGCTGCTGTCGCTTGGATTTTCTGAGATTTCCCCCAACCCCTTGTGTTTGGACTAAGAAAAGGGTTATATAGTTCCTATTTCAATCAACAGGGAGGACACATGCCCCCCAAATGCCAATAAATTAGTGATAATTTAGGGGTTCCCACTGACTCCTCTGTTGGGCTGTCTGAGTCCAGCATCAGGCTGACTTCGTGGGCCCATGGCCAGCAGCTAAAGCCTGATTCATGATGCAAAGATGAAGCAATTTGGGGTTCCTTGTTCTCAGGACCTTGCCCTGGCAGCCCTGAGTGCTGAAAAACTGCTCTGGCAAAAAGAAGGGCGGGTGTAGAGGGTAAGGGGAAACCCACGGGTGGAAGTGAATGTGTTACTGGTGGGTCTGCAGCACTTTTGTCCCAGCTCCCAGAAAAAGCCATGGAAGTCTCAGCACAGCACTGGCTACTTGCTGAGAACGAGGGGATGCTTTTACGCAGCCTGGGCAGAATATTTATCTCTGTATCTTAGAAGCAATTAAATCTCATTAGCAGGAGGAGCTGTGGCCCAGAGTAACTCTGCGATCTCCTTATGTGTGAGCGATGCCTCTCACGCTGGGGATTTATCCCTTCGTGCACACTTCGGCTGGGCTGTGCAGTTATGCCTTGGGGGGTTTTGGTGGGGGGGAAAAAGGTTAAATGTTGCATTTTCCTGGAGCCCCGAAGCCTGTTTGCAGGTTTGCCTCCAGCTGAAGGAGCTGGCTTTGGTGTCGTCTCCTGCCTGCTCCGTGGCAGTGGGTTTGGTCTGGGGCTTGCTCTGTGGGAACCAAACTGTCCTGTTCCGTGCAAAATAAATACACTTTGATGTATGGTCTGCTGGGGCTGAATTGTGCTATTTCATAAAAGCTTCTGGAAGGCTGTTTTTTTTTCCCAGGGAAATTAAATTCCACGTTTGCCTTGAGGTTCTACCTTGCTTTGTTAGATGAGTAACAAGGCAGCATACACCTCATCCGGGAGAAGCTTGATTGAAAACCAGACTTCTGGTCTATAATTTACCCCAAGAACTAAAACTGGAATTTGTGTTTTTTTGACTGAAATAATTGGTTAAGCTGCACTGACTTTACAATGAGTGTGGGATTGTATTAATAGAGAGTGAATTTATTTCTCATTTACTTTCCTGAGGTTTCCTCATGTTTAAACTTTTTCTTTCTTCTTTTTCACCCCCCCTTTCCAGTACACCAAGGTTTGGATTCCTGACCCTGATGAAGTTTGGAAATCGGCAGAAATTATCAAGGATTACAAAGAGGGAGATAAAAGCCTCCAGCTGAAACTTGAAGATGAAACTGTAAGCTTTTGAACGTCGTTATTCCTTTTAGTAATTTAAAGCTTCAAATTAATGTGTGAAGAAGCCTGATCCATCTCATAGTTTCTGTGAAGTAGTTTATAATGTGTTTTATTGCCTTAACACTTCCAGCTCTTCCCTACCCGCTCCCTCCCTAGACACTCACGTTAAAGTGGGTTGTGAGAAAAGCCCTTGACCTCCATCATCTCTTTTCATCCCCTGGCAAACTTGTAATAGTCTGTGCTATCAGAATGTATTTTTTTTTTAGTAGCAGCAGTATCTTAGAAATACCAGTTTGTGCTCTTTGCTGCTGAACAGACTGTGAAGAGCACGGCTGGTGGCATCTACTCAACCTTGGGCACCGATGGAGAAATCACACAGAGCACAGAGCTGACTGCTGTGCAACAGCTTTCTCCACGCCTTTTTGCTTTTCCCTTTAAGTATAACCTTTTGTAAAACTCTCTTTTTCCTCCATTTTAGTTTTAAACAAATAGGCTTTAAAAGACAAAAAGCACGAAACTCATTTAAATGTAGATGTTTTCTTAGCAAGCGCTGCTTCCAAATGCACAAGCAGCCAGCAATAAATCATTCCCAAAGCAGGATGGAGGCTGGGGAAGAGCAGCTGCTTTCTGTTCTGCACAGAAAGCTCATGGAGTGGTACTTTGGGTGACAGCAAGGAATTGCAGATGAAGTTATCCCTGGCATTTGCATCAGCTGCAAATTTGGGTGGTTTATGGAAAGGGGGCAGCTGTGCTGTGTACCCACCACAAGGTGCCTGGTGTATCAGGAAGAATAAACACATTTTTCATGAAGAATATCATCTAAACCAGCTTTCTTCACAGAGCAGGTAGGGTTTCCTCAGTAGTCTAGAGGATGATCTGCTCTGTTGCTTAAAAGAACATTTACTCCAAACTGAACATGCTCCGAGGAGGGCAAGTAATCCACATCCCACTGCCAGCCAACCATTTCGATACTTTGGGGAATATCCTGACCATATTGCTTAATGGGAGGATGGAGAACAGGAATGGGACGTGGTTGATGTAGCTAACTAACTGTTCATCAAAACAGGTTTTCTCTCCCAGCAGCGCAAGCACAGGCTGTTGGCAGTGTGTGAATGCACCAGGTTTGCAAGGAAAGTCACTGATGTTGGAATCTGCACTCAGGGCTTGGCGCTGTGGCTTTTTCCTGGCTCAGCCTTGTCTGCTTTTGTTGTCCTCCACAGTTTGTTCTCCCAGCACAGGGCAGCTTTCTGAGAAGGGTAAAGGCTGGATGAGCCTACTCTTGGAGGTGCTTTTTTTACCATCCGTGGTGATAAACCTGGATGAGGAGATGCACAGATGCCACCCCACTATTGCTTGGAAGCACCAGGCACCAAGTTGGAAGAGACCTTAAAGTTCAGCCAGTTCCACTGCCACGGACAGGACACCTTCCACTATCCCAGGTTGCTCCAAGCCCCATCCAGCCTGGCCTTGGGCACTTCCAGGGATCTTCCAGGGATCCCCCCCAGCTGGGGGCAGCCACAGCTTCTCTGGGCAACCTATGCCAGGGCCTCACCAGAGAAGAATTTCTTCTTAATATCTAATCTAAACCTACTGTCCTTCAGCTTAAGGCCATTCCCCCTTGTCCTGTCCTTCCATGCCTTGTCCCCAGTCCCTCTCCATCTCTCCTGGAGCCCCTTTAGGCCCTGCAAGGGGCTCCCAGGTCTCCCTGGAGCCTTCTCTTCTCCAGGTGAACCCCCCCAGCTCTCCCAGCCTGGCTCCAGAGCAGAGGGGCTCCAGCCCTCAGAGCATCTCTGTGGCCTCCTCTGTTATCACTCCAGCAGCTTCAGGACCTTCTGACCTGTTGGGAACCCCAGAGCTGGGCACAGATGGGTGCCTGGGTTCAAGTGGGTGCCCATCTCATTCACAGCAACTCCTTCCTACCACTTCTTGTGCTCAGGCTGCCAAAGTATGTCTGCTCATATTTCTGAGTGCTACAACCTCCATCCTTTTCTGGTTGAGATCTCCAGCAGTTTTAGTGCTTGGCGGGGGGAAAGGGGGGATTTTTTTTCTCCCTCTTTAATCTGGATATTTCCCTGTAAACCAAAGGGGCTGAGAAATCCTGCAAAGTCAAATCTTTTTGTAGAGCTGAGTTGAGTATCAGCAACATTAAAGTACAAAGAGACAAAAGGACTACTGGGTGTTGTAGGAAGTAGCTTAATAAGCATGTCACTGTCATGGTGAGACATGGAACATCTCATTTTGGGGTTGCGCAGGAGCACCCTGTTTGATGCTCTTCTGTATGAAACCCTGCCTGGATCTGAGTCATGTTGGACTGAAAAGCTTTAGGATAGGGAGAGAGCACTCCCTTCCATCAGACTGGAGATACCCAGCATACATATCTTCAGGGGATTCCAAGCTGTTGAAAGCCTTTTGTTCCTGACAGCCAACATGCATTACCCAACAGTTTAGTGCTTCTCTTTTGTCCTTGTGCTTTAAGTGCATTTTCATGGGTTTTGTGTTTTCTGGCTCTGCTCTGTATGCAAGAGTACTCCCTCTGAATGAAGAGCTGACTTTTAAATATCACAAGGCATCCCTGGTGTGTTTGCCATTAAGATGTGAGACTGAGCGCAGACTCCTGAAAATTGGCATTGACAAGATGGAATTGGAGAATAAAACCAGCCTGAGGTTGTCAGACGTGCTGAGAGACCCCATCCTCGTGCACTGGGGCCAGCTTTCCTTGTGCTGTTTGCACGGGCAGTGTTCCAGTGCCAGTGCAGTGCTACTGGTGCTCTTTTGCTTGCAAACTGGGGCTCTTCCCTTCTGCTGGGACCCGAGCGTCAGGACCCCTTCCTGAGGCACTCTGTGGGAAGCAACATCACAGGAAAAATTTTTTTCCTCCACTGTAAAAAAAAAAAAAAAAAAAAAAAAAAAAAAAAATTACAGTTTTCCTTTAGTTAGTGGCTCTGCTGCTCACTTGAGGATGAGTTAAAAATTGCATAAGGCTGCCCATATGGTAACTTCAGCAGCGTAAACTGGCTCCTCAGACACTGAAGCAGCAGGGACTCCACGATTCTCCATGTCCTCTCTGCCTGAAGGGGTGTCAGGTTTCGGGTATGAAAGTAACTGGAATTAAAAACGAGTTGAGAAATCGTTCTGATAGTAAGAGCGTGGTCTAGTTTGCAATGAGGCTGCTTTTCAAAGAGCATGAAGGTGCTTAGATCAGATGAAGCTGTGCTTGCCTGTGTGGTTCCTGTTACTGCTCAGAGCTGGCTAAAGGCTGTCTGCCCCAAGGTTGGCCTGAAAGCAACTCAGATAGGCTCAGGTTGGTGCTTGTGGACCATCAGTGTACTCCAGGACCTTGGTTGTCCACCTCAAAGCCATTTTAGAAGGGTGTCCTGTCACCTGGTAGCATGTCATCCAGGTCCCTATAGCATTTAGCATAAAGGGGCTTGTAATTTCACTTAGAGCAGGATGTGTAAGTATTTTATAATATCAGAACAGAGTTATGCTTGGACAAATTATTAGATACTAAAGGAGCTGTTTGTTGTGGTCTCATACTCCTCACGTGTTTCTATTCAGCTCTACGAATATCGTCTTGACCTCCAAGGAAATGAGCTGCCTCTCCTATGCAATCCAGATATCCTGGTCAGAGAGAATGACCTGACAGCCCTCAGCTACCTGCACGAGCCTGCAGTCCTGCACAACCTCAAAGTCAGGTTCCTGGAGAGCAACTTTGTCTACACGTACTGCGGTGAGTGTCCAGGCCACACGATCAGCTCCTGGAAAGCTGTGGGTCCACAGAGAAACCCCTTGAGACCACAAGCCAGAGGCTGCAGCATGAGGAAATTCTGGGGACTGTGATTTTGGGTCGGGTGGGAGACACAGGTGTGTGCCAGCAGGCTTTAGTTTGTAAAACCACAGGTGGTTTTTGAGGGTTGGTGCACTGTGAACTTCCTGAGCTCGTGGTCCAGGTGATCCAGCTCCACAGCAGCTGGTGTTTCCACTAACTCTTGGTGGGAGCATCTTGTCAGATGCGTTTGAGGCCAACTTTTTGTGTGCTTGGCAACCCCCACAGGGGAAAAGTAGGATACAGCAAATCGCCAAAAACCAGCAGCATGCCAGAAATAGTGATCCGACTGAGAAATGTTCATAGCAGGTTGTCCTCCTGCAAGACTGCAAAAAACCTTCTTGTGCTCTTATTTCCTTCCTTTTCTTAATGACTTTGGGAGTCATATAAGCCTTGAATTCAAAGGGGAAGGAGGGCAGGTGTGAACTTGGGTTTGTCCTTTTTGGGGCAGGTGGCTTGCCAAAGGTATTCAGGACTGCAGCTACCTGTGAATAGATAGCAACAAATTGCAACTTAAAAAATCAAAAAAAAAGAAAGAAGGCAATTCACAAAATCCCAGAATGCCTTGGGTTGGAAGGGACCTTAAAGCTCATTTCGTTCCAACCCCCTGTCACAGGGCAGGGACACCTTCCACTAGCCCAGGTTGCTCCAAGCCCTGTCCAACCTGGTCTTGAACACTTCCAGGGATCCAGGGGCAGCTACAGCTTCTCTGGGAAACCAGGGCCTCACCACCCTCACAGTGGTGAATTCCTTCCCAGTATCTCATTTAACCCTGCTCTGTGTCAGTTTGAGGCTGTTCCTCCTTGTCCTGTGAGGAGTTGCAGGATTTCAGCAAAATCCACGGCACCACTTGCATGGCAGGGTTAAGCTTGGTGTGTACAGCTGTGATGAAGTGTTTCAGTTCAGGGTTGTTGAGGAAATGCTTGGCAGGAGGAGATGGCTTTTTTAAATGGTTCCCTTGAAATATGCAGCCTCTGTGGCTGTTAGTGGTGACTTTCCTCCCAGTGTTTAATGATGTGTAATGTGGGACTGCTGGCACAACTTGCAGCCTTTCGCAGCTGCACGTTGTGCCTTCAGTCAGCTGCAAACCTGCTCCCGTCCAAAATCAGCGAGGTTTCATTTGTGCAGCTTCTCGTGAAGGTTTATGATAAACCTCGAGCACAGCATCATGTAAATGAAGATAAAGGGGTTTGGGCTCAGCGAGTGTAGGTTTAGCTGCAGAGCTCTGTGCGGGTACAAAATACCCCGTGCTTTGGTTATGAAGTGGTTGAGAAGGGCGGGAAAATGCTTATCTGCGTCAACAACAGCCCTTCGGCTTGGCTTGCGTGGTGCTTTTGGTGACTAAGGGAAATTGAGGCATGCCTAGCCTAACAGAACCAGGAAGCAAACAGGCAGGAGGAGGGCACAGGGAGCCCTGTGAAGCAGCTGGGTTAATGTCCTGCAGAGGCAGGTGACATCGCTGACCTTTGCCTTCCACGGCAGGTGAACTCGCGTCTCCTGGTATTCGCTGCCAGCTGAGGGTTCCTGTGCTCTGCTGTAATTTCGGGGTGCCCAAGCCCTGAATTGGCTGGGGCCCACTCCCACCTGCTCCCTGGAGCTCCTCCCAGTAACAGTTTGAACCTGCAGGACCTGAAGGTGCTTTGGAGGTGGAACTTTGTCAGGGCTTATGTGCAGAGCAGCTCCCTCCAGCACACAGGGAGCACCACGCGTGGCTTTGCCTCTCATTAATTCTGAGGCTTACTGCCTCTTCTGGGCAGGCAGGGTGTTCCTAGAGCTGGAGAGGAGGCAGACATTAAAGCTTTAAAGCAGGCTCTGGCATTCCTTTCCTATGATTTATGCATTTCAGTTTGATTTGGATACATTCTTTGTTACGAGCTTTCACTTGAGATTTAAGCCAGGGGAAACCCCAGCATGTTTGTTGGGGTCTAGCAGAGCTTTGGTTGCTTTTCTGAAGTGATCACTCAGGCTCTATTTAGCTTTCCTCACTCCTTCTGCAAAGTCTGGCTTCACACAGCGTAAGTTATAACAAATTTTTGCTCTTATCTCTAGTTTTTTAGGCCTCCTCTGCAGCTGCACGGGAGCTTATTGCCTTGCTATGAAAGCATGGCCCTTAAAAGGAGATGCTGAGATAAGAATCAGGAGTCCTTCCCCAATCAATTCTCATCCTTTTTTTCCCTTCAAGCACCATATTTCAAAAAAACTGATCAAAACAGCTAATGCGCGTCCTGAAAAGCCTGAAATATTAACTCCCTGCTTGGTTTGTAATATACCTGCCTATTTATCTGTTTTCTAAGGTATCGTGCTTGTGGCCATCAACCCATATGAGGAGCTGCCAATCTATGAAGACGATGCCATCTATGCATACAGTGACCAAAACATGGGGGACATGGATCCCCACATCTTCGCCGTGGCCGAGAAAGCCTATAAGCAGATGGCCAGGTGAGTGGGTGCTCAAAGTGGGAAAAGATGCAATTAAATGTGGCAATTATGCAGTGAAAGCGAAGTTGTGGGATTCTGCTTGCTGGCTGGACCCCCGTCGTTGCTTTCCAAGGCTGCTGGGCTGATGGGGATCGCTGTGGTCCTCGGGAAGTCAGGGGTTCGGTGCAGCCGTGATTCTGACAGGGATCCTTCTCCTGCTGCTGCTTGGATGAGCTTCCTGGATGAAGTTCAAACCACACTGCAAATGTCGTGTTTAATAGCTTAGAGGAAACCACGTTTCAGATAATTTGGTGAGATAATCCAACTAAACCCAGGAGCTAATGTTAGTTGTTTTTATGGAGACATTGTGATTTTGAATTAGGAGATATTTATGGATCCTTCAGAGCAGTGCCTTCACCAGATGGATGTGGTGGGAGTTTCACTTCATTTGTTTCCATGTTTGTTGTGTTGCTGAGGACAGATGTAGGGTTTTGTTCTTAGCAGATAAGTCATGATCTAAAAGAGAATTTGGGAGACAGCTGAAAGCTGTTGCACCAGGGATCATTTTATTATAGTTGTCAGGACTCGCACAGTGTGTTTATGTTTGCTTGTGGATTAGCTGAGATTTTTGTACAGCCCTGGCTTTTAATAGCAAGAGTAAGCACTGAACCATTTTCCAAGGGTTGCAACCTGTTTTCTGCCATGTCTGGGCTCTAGTGGTGAGTTAGGATGCATTTCTAATCAAAGGTGTGCCAGAGTTCAGTCCGTAAATGCATCTGGAGGAGCACTGCCATGAGTGGAGATCAGATGGATTTTATCCAAACTGAGTGAAGCTCACTCCCCCAAGTGCTTGTGCTTTGGGCAGCTCTGCTTTGAGAAGAATTCAGGAATTTGGGAAACTGTCTCTAGAAAGAGGAAGGCTTAGGACTATGTCCCTTTGTGAGTCCAGGCTGAGCAGCAAGCTGCATGGGTTTTTTTTAGAAGATAATCAGGGTTTTGCTGACCAATGTGAACAGGACCCATGGATTTTCCTGGGCAGGTGTCTAAAATAAAAGGCAACAACTTGCTTTTCTGAAACTGAAGTCTGTGCTAGGGGAGACAATGTTTTCCTACATCCCTGTGTATTTTTGCAGGCAGCGGGCTAACAGCAAGCTTTAGCCAAAGATGTTTGACTCTGCTTTCCTTCTTAACAGAATAAAGCTACTTTTGACAAGCGACTCATAAGTGATAACTGCTGTCTCTGGGTGGTTAAGACTGCTCTGTTTTCAAGGGGACAGGAAAATAACCACCTTCAAAGCTCTTAAATAAGACGCTCACTGTTCAGCGTTCCTCTAGTGCTTTCTGTTTGGGGCTGTTATTATGGTAATTGCGGGTTTGGGTACAAAAGAGGGTTTCAAACGGGGCTGAGAGCAGATTGGGATGTGGATTATAGGAATCTACCTGTTTATTTGAAATGTGCCTTAAAATGTAGCACACTGAGTTTTAAATCTGAAAGCCTCTGGGTGGAAGTTGTGTTTTCCACAGTTTGATCCGAGCTTTTCCCTCCGCAGTGCTCCAGGGAGAGGGGTGGAGCTGCTTGAGCAGGGCGTGTGGATGGCACGGCTCATGAGTGATGGGTGTAGTGCATTGAACAGGACTTCTTTTTGCCTTTTTTTGACTGAATTACTGACTCTGTGGGATACCTTGTGCCTGCAGCTCAGCTTTAGGCAACTGGGGTGCATGTGAGGTGGGCCATGGGTGCTTGAGCAGCTCAGCCATAAGGGTGGAGGTCTGCGAGCATGCTAAACCTAAACTGGTGCAAAAACATCACTTCCTTTGCAGTGTCTGAGCTTTGAAACAATTGGATTATGTCTGGTGCATCCTATAGACCAGGGATAAAACTCAAACCCGCCATCCCAGAAGGTCAAACTTGCAATGTGATTGAGAGCAGGAGAACAGTCTTCTGGGTCTTCTGAATATTTTAGCTTCATTAGTGGCCCAGAACACACTGGAAAGGCACAGTGGAGGTGATTGAATGGGATTGAGTAGATGGCAAGGGAAAAGGGCACAAAATATAAGACTCTCTGTTAAATGAGAAAAATTGAGGTAATTAGATTTTTAATTCTCTGAGCTTCTATTATACCATGGCCATTTAGAGATGAGGTGCCAGGGCAGATCTTAAGATATTGGTGGTGCACAAGTGTTAGTGAAGTGGTCCTGTGCTTTCTCCCCTGCCTCAAGCCAGTAGTGTTCATGAGAGGGGACTGGGAACTCTGCTGGATCCTGTGTTTGGTTTTGTCCTGTCATCAGAAAATGCCAATTTAAAATGAGGAAAAAAAAAATAAAAGGAAGGAAAAAAAGTTGTAGGTGAGCTGGACAAGGGAGCTACAGAGGGTGTGCAGCAACATTTGATCCCTTTTTTGAGTCAAAGTAGTTCACAAAGCATCTGAACACTTGCAGTTATTTCAGCACATATTAAAACTCCCCTTTAAATACGAGCTTTTCCCTAAGAGGATGTTTTGCAGGGAGTTGCTTTGTAGCACCCGCATGTAAAACAGCTTTCAAAAAAAAAGAGAAAGGCAAGTGATTAAAATTCATATGTGACAGCCTCTAATTTTTACACTGACCAGCTCTTTAGAAACTCCCCGCATGCCCAGTGTGAGACTAAATGCGCTCAGTTCACTGAAAGAATGTTGTTTTAAGCAAAATACACAGCACTGAGTTAATTTGCACCAAGTGCTGCTACTGGAGGTGATGGAGTCAAGCGCTGGGAGGGTGGAGGGAGGGATCACTTAGTGATTTTTAATAGCTGAGGCTGTGGGTTCAGAGCAATGAGTGCTTTGGGTCACACATTACCTGCAGGGCAGTGCAGCCACCTCCTCCCCTGGTCATGATCTCTGTCCTGGCGAGTTGCAGTGGGTGTTGCTGCCTTTTACACCTTTGGGGGCTGCAAGGGGGTGTTTGCAATCCTGAAAGCAGACTGAAAGCTCTGCCACGGTCACAGGAGAGCCAGCATAGCCTCTGGTGCCGTGGCTGATTGCTTCTTGCTTTCCTCATAGGGGAACAAAAGATCCCTTGTGTGCCCAGATCCCGGTGGCAGCTCTGGTTTCCTTGTGTGTCACTGCCCTGGGCAGAAGCAAAAATTCCCCTTGAAACTTGCATTTCATCTGAGGTCAGCCTGACCGGCAGCTTTCCACACATGGGCCAGGGTTGTTCCTCACTTCTCTGTGCCGGGCACTGGTGAGGCCACACCTCAAGTCCTTTGTCCAGTTCTGGAGCCCTCAATTCAGGGAAGACCTTGTCCAGAGGAAGGAACAGAGCTGGGGAAGGGTCTGGAGCAGCAGGAGCGGCTGAGGGAGCTGAGGGAGCTCATCCTGGAGAAAAGGAGGCTCAGGAGGGACCTTCTGGCTCTGCAACTCCCTGACAGGAGCAGGGAGCCAGGGCGGAGGTCGGGCTCTGCTCCCAGGGAACAAGGGACAGGACAAGGGGAAATGGCCTCAAGCTGTGCCAGGGGAGGGTCAGGTTGGACATCAGGAGGAATTTCATAGTGAAAAAGGTCGCTAAATTTTGAAATGGGCTGCCCAGGGAGATGGTGGAGTCCCCATCCCTGGAGGTGTTCAAGGAATGACTGGACATAGCACTCAGTGCTCTGGGCTGTGTGACAAGGTGAGGATCAGTCACAAGTTGGACTTGATGGCCTTGGAGCTCCATTCCAGCCTTGAAGATTCCATTATTCTCACCCTGACCCGTGTCCCTCTCCATGAAAATGTCCCATCAGTTGTTTCCAGCTCCACGGAGGTGACCAAAGTTTGGACAGTGACAGTACAACACCAGCTTCCCCTTCCCAGCCTTTGGGAATTTTTTTTTTTTCTATGTGCGTGATTTTTGTTTGTTTTTAAATAAAAATCATGTATTTTACTTAATAAAATAGTGACTCAAACAGCACTAGGTGAGAGAGGTATGTGGTATGAACAGCACTGCTGTTGGCAGTGGAGCAGAATGGACCCTCCAAAGGTTGTCAAACATCTTTCAAAAGCAGGGTGCAGGTAGTAAAGGTGATCTTTGCTCAAATCATAAATTGAATATTGAAGGTATTGTAACCCCCTTGCTGTATATTCTGTGTGTGTTCCAGATAGCACATCTGGATCTTGTGGTAATAGGAACGTTACCTCACTTTTGTGGACCTCTTAACAGGTGTGACTTGGCAGCAGCCTGTGTCAGATGACAGACACAAAATAATTTCAGTGTTCAGGTCTTACCCTGGGAAAGATCTGGGGTACTAAAGGAGTTGTGAAAGCCTCCTAAGAGCACAGACTGGGTGAAGTGCCATGGCCTTTATTCCCTTTTGCATCCATCAGACAGATGCTTTCACAGATGCACGATGTCTGCAAAGCTGTTTCATATGGCCAGGCACAACTGTCTTGATCTGATTCATGTTTAACTCTGCTAAACTGGAAATGTAGAATATTTTAGTGTTTTTCCAGGAGCATGAAAGGGCTCTGCAGACCTTACCTGATCCTTGCAACATCAGTGGGAGAGCAAGTGTTCTCGTAACCTGTTGGTTAGACTGGATCCTCCTCCCTCCCAGTGTGAGGATCCCCTCACAGTGTACTGTTTTTGATAGTTCTTGCAGAACAAATAAAAAAAAAGAAATGCAGGAGTGATTTGATGGGTGAGTTTAGCTTCTGCATATCTGGTCTAAACTGCAGCTCTTTGGGTACCAGATAATTAATCCCCAGTCTCTGCAGTTCAAACCAGGGTCAGCATCCACTGTGTGATTCCTAAATTAGAAGTTATATGGAAATAGAATGTCTCCCCTGTTCAGCCCCACTGCCCACATGCTGTTTCTGGCACTAAATGCCCAAACACTTGGACTGCAGACAGGCTACTCTGTTTAGTAGCGTCTTTCCACTTTTACTGGAAGTTGGTGTACCCAGGCTTTGCATTGGCACTGTCAAAAGCATGTGTCAAAGTGTAAAAATCACTGCTAGCCTGCAGCAACAGACAGAGTATCTGTGTCTTGCAGAGATACAGGTGCCAGTGCGGCTGTGTGTGATGACAGCTGCTCTCTTTCCTGCTGTGGGGTGCAGTGCTGGAGCTGGAATAGAGCAGGAATTGCAGCATCAGCCCTGCACACAAGCAAATAAACTCAGGGAGGGGCGTGGGCACGGTGGGGGATGTCCTTTGATAGCACTTCAAATTTCAAGCTTTACAGGAGGATTTAAAGCTGTACAATGAGAGAGCAGATAGGAGTAAAAAGAGAGATTAACCCCCGGCGGAGATGCGAGAGGAATCAGACTGGCACAGTAAATAAGGCTGAGTCCGGTGTTATATTAAAGGCAGGGAAGGGTTTAGGTCTCCTGATGAATGAGGCTGGGTTGGGGGTTTTCAGGGAGCTGTGGGGCCGAGCTGTGCTGCAGTTTAGCAGGGCCTTGCAGCAGGTACCATCTCAAAACTAAAGCTTAGGTCTAAGAAAGGGATCAGAACAAAAAGCAGTGTATAGCCTTGAATTTAGGAATGAGTAAAACTGAGGGTTTTCTCTTCTGTTTAGGATTAAAAGTGGGATAGGAATGGGGGGAGAAAGTGCTGTTGTTACACCTCAGAGTTTGCTTTTCTTCTCCAGAGGTCATACACAGAAAAAAAATTAAGTTGGGATGGACTCCAGGTAATGTTTCCAAAGGACTTGAGGAGAAACCCTCTGGTCTTTCTTGCTGAGTTATGGGAGAGGACAGAGAGATGCTCTGAGGATAAGTAGCCAACTATTCAATCCATCTTTATTTTATTTTATTTTATTTTATTATTTTATTTTTATTTAATTTTAACTTTTATTCTATTTTTTAAATTTTATCTTTTCTTTTGCTTTTTCTTTTTGACAATTTAGAATGAGAACTGTGCTGCTTGCTAACAGACTTAATAATAAATGAGACGTCCCTTACACAGAGATCATAAATACTCATAAATGGGACAGAAATGGCATGGGAGAGCTTAAGGTAGAGAAAGGTCAGTGCCTGACTGAGAGTAATGATTGTGTGTGTGTGTGAAATATCACCATCTGGGAAGGAGTGATAATAGCCTACGTCAAACGTGTAATCGCTGCTGTGACGCAAGAGAACTGTTGGAGCTCTGAGGTGAGAAGGCTGTAACGCCAAATATAACTAAACATTCAAAACAGTGTTTATGAGCATCATAATTACGTCAGAGCTCAAAGACTTGCGACTGGCCTTGCCCACCTCCCAGTGACTGCTTGCCACCCCACATCCTCAGCTCTGGGGGCCCTCAGGATGGAGAACCCAGAGCACACACCCAGAAGTCAACTGGTTTCTGAAAAATCTCTTTCTGGAGTTTTCCTACTCTTTCCCCATTTAATTAATCAGATGATAGTGTAGGATTTTTCCAGGCATGAGTGGCTGATGATGGTGGAGGTGATGAAGTCTGTCGGAAGGACCACCTTTCTGGGACTGCCATGGGATGGAAGAAAACCGACTTGTCCTGCTGGTGCCCCCAAAGCTGATCTGCTGGGGCAGCATCCCACATGATTCTTGCCCCTCTGTGATGATTTTTGGAAGGGTGCCATACCAAACCTCCTCTCTCTGTAGTGCTCCCCAGGGGCCAGTATCTTGCAGCTGCCCTGGGCCGGAGCCAGGGATGTTCTGTGGTGTGATCCCCGCTCAGAAACGAGCATCAGGGTGCCAAGAGAGCCAAGAAAACCGGCCAGGTGCGTGTTCTGCTCTCCCTAGGAACAGCGCACAAAAGAGCTGCTGACCTGGTTTCCGTGCGGCCGAGGAGCTCGTGTTCTTCCCCAGCGAGGTGCATGCAAAGCATAAATCCCGGGAGAAGGTCATCCTGCCCGCCCGCCCGCTCTCGGGAATTGATGGGAAGACTGGAGGCAGCTCAGCATTTTGCGGAAACTTGGAGCTCCTGGGATTTCCCTTGCTCTGTTGTTGCAGGAGCGTTTCCAGCCGGCTGCACAAAGAGCTGGGGGGAGGAAGGACCTTAATGAGCCGGGACCGGCGGGACTCCCGCAGGAGAGGGGACTGGGTTTGCTGGGGCGTCGCATGAAAGAGCTCTGACCTCTGCAGAGACGGCTTAATTTGCACCGGGGCGTTTGATCTCGGCGCTGGAAACGTCTCACTGATGTGTGTTAAGCGGTGTTGCACGGAGGGGGTAGCGCTGCACAGCGGAGCTGACGGTGACCACTGCAGAGGACGAGGTTAATTTGCGCCTTACCTGCTCCTCGAGCATCGTGCTGCGTGCTCGTCCTTTCCCATTCAGGGCCAGACCGGCACTTCTAGGCTTTCTCCCAGCGACTGAGAAATTCAAATCCGTATTTTCTCCCTGGCTTTTTGATAAAACCCGCGGGGTTGCGTGTGAGCAAATCTGCTCCGAAGCTGCTCAGGGCAGACCCTGGGGGATACATTATCCCTGGTGCACCTTCGGGAGTGAGACCCTGGTTGGGCTAGGCATGATCTGACATCCCCCAGGGACACCTGCAGAAACTGAGTGATGTTACACGAGGCTTTGGCCTTGCTGAGATGGGATATTGCTGTTTTCTTTCTCTGGTTTCTCTGCGTTACAGTGCAATGTTATCCTCAGAGCTGTGATGGTACCAGGATGGGGAAGGGCTGCACCAGTTCTGTGAACAAAATGAATTTTAAGGCTCTGATGTGGCCCACGTGGGTGTAGGTTGTTGGTGAAAACAGTATTATTTTCCCCTATCAGTACAAGCCACTGTATGAAAAGTTCTCTCTATAAAAAAAGAAGTTATCCATATTAAAAACGGTATCTACATAAAGAAGGGGCAAAAAAAGGTTGTACAGGGTAATCCATGCTGTTTATGAAAGATTCAGTGTAAAAACAGACTCAGATGAATATATAACACTCAGAAATCTGTCCTTATGGCACTGCTGGCTCCAGCAGCTGCAGCATAAAATGTGCATTTGCAGCTGCTGTTTGATAATGCAAACAGAAAACATGTCCTTAGACACTCTTGTTCAACTGGATGCTAAATAACATCTTTGTGGGTTTCTCTGAGGGAAAAGTCTAACTACCCCAAAGTTGTGGGTTTTTATTTGCTTTGACTAACAATGCCAGGAGTGGTACTCTAAAAATCCAAATTAAAGCAAACAAGTAAAACAACTTGCTGCCACTCTTGCCACGATGCTGCTGCTCCAAATTCCAGTTATCCTACTGAAATGGGAACAATTCCTGGCTTGGGAATTCCAGAGATGGCTTTTCTCTGTGTTACAACACCACAGCACTGAGTTTTACCTTCACAGTGTGCAGCTTTTCCTTATTCTTTTGAAGGCAGAGTAAGACCATCTCAGTTTTTCAGCACTGTTGTTAGCACTTGAGGGATGCAATCTAGTGGTAATTAAATTATTGCATTTTTTTATATCACTAACAACACAGTGCAGTATTAATGCTCATCTTTAGCCTGTGCAGCACTGTCAGTAGAGAAGTGTATTAGAGCCTGTTGTGTGTCTGGGCCTGAGTGTTCTTGTGGTGGTCAGGCTCAATTCAAACTGCAGGACTTAAAGGCTTTTTAATCTTCAGATTGCTTTATGAACACTAATCCTCCCAGCATCCTGAAAGAAGTAGGTTAAATATGATTTCCATGGTGGAGAGACTTATTGACTCGTTCCACGACATGGAGAATTAGTGTCAGATCTGGGATTAAAGCTGGAGTGACCCCTGACAATTGTTCACAGGGTCTGGCTCCGCCTTTGTTTGCATCAGATATTTTTCCCTCCTGGAAGAGCTGTGTTTTTAGTGCAGCTGGTTTTGCTCCCGCTACAGAAATCAAGATGAAGTTGTGCAGTTAAGCTGCTGGTGCCCAGTGGTGGTTTTCTGAAGGGGTGACTATGAAAACAAACCCTAGAAGTTCTAGGTCCCCACTCATGGGTTTGGATTATTGCATTCAAGAAAGCTGATTTAGGAAAAATGCTGACTAGTGGTACACGTCTGGAGAACATTTGGGGCATTGTCTTCAAATATGCCTGTTTTCAAGCAGTGTTGCTGAAGACTTAGGGTACTGGATATATACATCTGCACTGAGATGTCCCCTGTCTCTTCTTGACGGGCAGAGGGGTGGTGGGAACCATCCTTGGGTTCAAACCCTTTGCTATTGCCAGGGTTTGACCATCCCCTAAGCCTAATCCTAAAGGCAATCCCGAAGTAGCCCCAGCAGGAGATGTGACAAGCAGTGCCATGCTGCAGCAGAGACGGTATTCACCCTTAAAGTTTCACTTTATTCAGGCTTTTTTACCATAATAATTTTCTTCTGTGCTGGTGCTGCTAAAATTGACTATATTTCAAGCAGCTGTGTTGCACACTGTGCCTGCACAGTGGCCAGACATTTCAGTGGCTTTTATTCCATGCTGGATACAAACACCCCCTGCCTGGTTTTAACCATTTCTTCTCTCTGAGCATCCTGTTTGCTACCAACTGCTCCGTGGGGTTCATCAATCCTTCCCTGCTGGCACCAGCAGTTGGTTAACTTTTACACTGAAGAAGGGAAAGTCTCTGCAGCCTTTATTCCTGAAGTTGGAAAAGAAATGCCTGAACATGCATTATATCCAAGAAAAAAACAAAACAAAACAAAACAAAAAAACAACCCCAAACCAAAACAAACAAAAAACCCCCAAAAAACACAACAGAAAAGACACATTACTGCAAATGCAGGAGATGGAGTGGCCTGCTAAAAAGCATCTTTCTTTTTACTTTATGTTATTAATATAATCCAGAAGTTTTTTGTGCCATGGAGAGCCCGCCTGGCCCATTTCTTGTTGCAGCACATCAGCCATTAGGGCAAAATAATGAGAAACTCTGGGAAAATGTGACCTGTCAGAGTGGCTGCAGTAGCAGTAAGTGGTGTTGGCCGTGTTTTTATCACCATGTTCAGTGTCCTTTGGAGAATGATGGTTCTTTTTAAAAGGGACAAGGCAGAGGGAGGAATAACAACTCAGAATGCCACTTAAAGTCATTCTATGATGGGATCTGAACCCCATGGGGACTGTGGGTCTGGGTTGCTCCTTGGCTGGGCTCCCACTAGGGTTGCCTTCTCCATCCAGACACACCCCACTAGCTGACAGGGAGAAGTAATGAGAGAGATCAGATTTGATATCAAGAAGTCTTGATGTGAATCTTAATATTAATTGTGAATAAAGTAGGTTATCAAATATTACTTTGTAGCTGTGCTGTCTGCATGCCAAGTAATGAGATTTTGAGATTATTTGAGATTTTGGCTTCATTCAGCTGGAGACCCACTCCCTGAAGAATGATGGAGTTTTCATCTTCAGGATTAAGGAGAAGAGTGGTGGGGATATGCTTTTTGAAATGTGCTGTTAGGGCTGTACCTGTCATGAAGAGAAGGATAAGAAACAAAAATTCTCAAGTAAGTTTGAGAATTTTAGGCCACACCAACTTTGCATTTGCAGACTTCCAGGGATTTTGGTTGTCACTTCTTTCTCCTGCTTCTCCCTCACCTCTGATGGAAGATAATCTGTTCACCCACCCTTGCAGCCCATGCCAAAACCTCTGTCTGCCACTTCCTTTGTAGCTGACATGAATTTTTTCCATTGCATCCTTCTGATGACCAACATGGGACCTCAGCGAGTGGTTTTCCATGAATCATGGAATCATTAAGTTTGGAAAAGGCATCTAAGATCGAGTACAGCCATCAACCCAATACCACCATGTCCACCATTAAACCATGCCCTCAGTTGCCGTATCCACATATTTTTTAATGCTTCCAGGGATGGGGACTCCACCACTTCCCTGGGCAGCCTGTGCCAGGGCTTGACAGCCCTTTCCGTGAAGAGATTTTCCCTCGTACCTGTTTTAAACCTTCCCTGGCACGACTTGAAGTTGTTTCCTCTTGTCCTTTCCCTTGTCACCTGGGAGGAGAGACTGGCAGTGCACCTCACTGAAAATGATCAGAGCAGAGGTGAAGCTTTTCACCTACTTTAACCAGAGATAAACCATGCCAAATCACTGCCATCAGCTGTCCCAGGAACCACTGCTGTGGCTGTTTCCAGTGTTCTTCTGGGTTGGGTGGCTAGTTTTCCTTTCTCACCATGGAGTTGGCCCTGGTTTTCCTCTGTTGGTTTCGTGTGTCTGACGGCTCGCGCTACAAGAAGAGTTTTATTGCACACCTGTGGAAGGCCAAAGGGGTGAGACTGGTGCATTGGCAGCCCCGTGCCTGGATCCTGCCAGCTGGCTGTGGGAGAGTCATGGTGGCTTTGCCAAGACACAGGGAGGGCACGACACCATGACTTAGCAAGACCAGGCTGTTCCCACCCAGGGTGAGTCACCGGGAATGCTGGCTCCAGGATGTTGAGCGCCTGGGTGAGGTTGTGCTCAGCTCCCAACCTGTGTTTCTGCATTAACTCCCTGACAGCTGGAGTAGCTGGTGGTTCCTCTTGGCCTCCTGCTGGTTGATGCCCAGGACAACAGTGCAACTGGCCAGGGGATGGACTAAGATACGCTTTGTGAATCGGTGCCCTGAAAAGTATAGAGCTGGAAATTATGGTGTTGTTCTTCTCCTGCTGAAAGTGTCACAAAGTTGTGGTTTGCACCAAAATGTGACGTGGGACTTGGCTGAGGTGTTTTTTTTCTCAGACCAGTTACCGTGAGCCTGGAAGGACCAAGGTGTATGTGCCTGACAGTGGAGGAAAGTAACAGTGTGGTGTGTTTAGGTTGGAATTGTAGAAGTGGGATGTGGCAATGATTTAGACTCTGTTCTCATCTCCTGCTGGTATAAACTTGAACTGATATCTTAAATTGAAATGTGTTTTTATGGTGTTTCCTGGTGTCAAGAGAACTGCAAGGTTGTTGTACTCATATATAGGATTTTCTGTGCCTGCTTTCAGCTGTGATTCATGAAAACCAGGCAGAGTCTGGGAAGCTTAATTTGGTCTTACTTAAAAACATACTCAATTATATTCTTACAGCTTACCCAATAGCTTGGGTATTTGGGGATCTTATAGCAAATCCTGCAGTGAAAACTCTCTCCTTCCTGAAGTCCACAGCCAAGCTGCGGAGGTGCTGGGTTTGCAGTGTCCTGAGAATACCCTGGGGAGTGAATCCCACTGCAGCAGAGCTACTTAGTCCTGGAGCCAGCAAATCTTTGCCTAGAAGGATACAGTTCTGAAAATGAGCTCCTCTTACTGTCTTCTTGGCCCTTTCTATGCCTTGCAGCTCAAACACAATAAACTGATTAATTGTTGGGATGTATCTAGTGGGTACCATGCTGTGCACCCGTGCTGGGAAGGGCTGGGTGTTTAATGATGACTTGTGCAAGGGTTTTTTTTCTGTGTAAAGGATTCATTTCGAAAGTAGAGAAAGGCTTTTGGATGAGTTTGTGCTCTGTGCAAGGCTCAAAAGCTACATGAGGTGATGCACCCACTGCTTCCCTGTGCAACGTCCTGTGCCCTGGAGGTACCTGGTGGTTTGCCCTGGAGGTACCTGGTGATCTGTCTTGGAGGTACCTGGTGGTTTACCTGGGCTCTGAGGACATCAGAAGCCTGGAGGGGCAGAACTGCTCCCACTACCCAGCACCAGCCCAGGGATGGGACAGTGGCATCTGCTCCCATCATGGCTGCAGAAGGGTTTGCATCAGCCCCTCGGTGCCAGGATAACGCTTCCCACCCCTGCAAAGCATTTTCATATGTGCACACCCAAAGTTCTGGTGTGTATTTGCTTGAATATTGCTATCCTGGAGCTGGGACACCTGTATCCTTTCGTAAGGAAACTTGTTCTGTGCTTGGAGAGTGTCAGGCTGCTTGATCCTTCTGTTAATGAGCTAGCCCCTCTAAAAAACTATTTTGCTCCGCAGAACTTCAGGAGCTGAACAAACTGGACATAGTGATGTCTGCCGTGGATTGTTTTTAAACTATTTATCCTCTTTTTGTTACCCCTTGTTTCCCAGAAGTATCTCTGCGCTTCAGATCAATGACTTGACAACTTGAGAGGATTTGGAGATGAGTATCTGGTGTGGGCTTGATGTCAAAAACATGCTTTGTATTATTATTGTCAATGTTGTAGCCAGATGTTGGGAGCTGTGTGAAAATATTGATATTTGTGTAACTGCTTAGGAAATCAAGTTATTTCTTCTGTGTCCTAATTGTAGGGGTGCTAGATTTTACAACTGCAATATTTTTAACACATTTTGAGCATACAGGAAGCTTTTTGGGTATCTGTGTTTTAAAGGCTACTTGAGCAAGTGTCACAATGAATTGCTCGTGCTTTATTGGGCAGAATCTCAATCTTCACTCAATCTTGAGTGAAGGCATTGGAGGGAAAAATTAAATGTATGATACTAGAAGCTGAGACTCAGCCAATGCCAGTTAATAGTTCTCCAGGCAGAATCCAAGCAGCAGAGGTTTGGGATTGTGGCGTGAAAGGAATTGGCTTCCCAGCACTGGGATACTTGGTCTAGGGGTGAAGGCAGCAGCAGTGCTTCACGCAGGGGTTCATCTGCCAGTGTCTCTGCAGGCCTCTGGAGGTGTTCTGGAGATGTCCAGTGTCCTCTGTGTTTTCTGTGAGATGTGTCACAGCTGTGTATTATTCACTGTGGCTTTTGTAAATCCAGAGAAAATGCAGCGTCCGTAACGCAGGTGGCAACAAGGTGAGGGACCAATGATGCAAACGGTGAGCAATGAAACAGATTAGCTTACAAAAGTTTGACTCCTCTGCCTCAACAGGGATGAGAAGAACCAGTCCATCATTGTAAGCGGGGAGTCGGGCGCGGGGAAGACGGTCTCTGCCAAATACGCCATGCGCTTCTTCGCCACCGTCGGGGGCTCTGCCAGCAAGACCAACATTGAGGCCAAAGTCCTCGCATCGAGCCCAATTATGGAGGTAAAATCTACGTAATTTCCTTTGCCCTGCTTGCAGTGATCACTGTGTGACTCCAGAAGTCACAAAAACGGTGAGAACCCCGGGGGCTTGTGAGCCAGATCTGATTTGCGGCATCACAGCGTCCTTGAGCTGGATTGAAAATGCAGAAATACACTGACAGCCTGAATTTAACCCACACCAATTGCTCCTGTATTTGATGGTCTTAAAGCTGAACCTGTGCAACCCCAGCACAGCTCCAGGAGCTGGGCTTTGATGGGGCTCCAGAGAGGAGAACCCAAGCGGTGCTGCTGGCACCGTTAGTATTTTGCCATCTTCCTCCTTTTGTCACTGCATGGTACCTCCTAATCTTCTTTAATTGTGTAGGCATGGTATAGAAAAGAAAGGGATTAATCTATTTGACATACTTTAATACAGTTTTATTTTTGCTAATTTTCTGTTGCTATCAATTGCATGGGGGAATTAAAAGTCCTATTATAGGAAAATCCCTGCTCTGAAGGAAAATAATTCCTTATGTAAATATAAAAGAAAGGAAAAGTAGCTTTGTTTTCCTTGCACTGTGGCCAGCTGCTGAAAATAAATGTTTGAGTGCCTAAATCCTGTTTTCCAAACAGATTTTGGAGTCAGAGTGCAACATTTTGGAGGCATTTGTAAAATACCCCAGTCAGTATGAAGACAAGATTTGGGCTTTTCCGAAGTCAGCTAAGGACTTCAGAGTCATATGCTTTTTTTTTTTTTTTTAAGGCAGGAACTAGGGAGTACAGCATTGTCCTGCACTTAAACTTAGGCTTGGCTTAACCTTCAGGGAGGCTTCCCACTGCGGTGCCTCATGGGCAAATTGTCTCACAGACACGGAGGTCGTGTCTGATCCAGGATAAAAACCAAGCCTGAGAGGCAGCACATGTGATCTAGCACCGTGCTGCCTGATGTGGGGTGTGAGCTGGAATGTTAAAACAAGTGACGGTGCAGGTGATCAGTAAGAAAAGCCACACAGGTGTACAGCTGGCAGGGGACACGGTGGTCTTCTGCAGATAGTTTCCTTCGTGGTGGTGTACTCCTTTCCTCACCCATCTCCTCTGCCTCTGTGAAATGTAGCTGCAATACCCAGGGGACACCTAAAACAACGCATGGGAAAAATTCATAGTGCACGCTACTCCTCTGTATGACCCCAGAATTTTATTGTTCTAATTTTCTTGCCTGTGCTCTGTTCTGGCTGTAATTTCTAAGTGCTGTGGCCGGGCAACCTGCCTGTCTTTATTGGAAATTGATGAGAACATTGCCTATGCAGGAAAAAACATAAAAATAACCTGCTGGGTTTGCAGAAAAACCTGAAGTTAAATGGGCCTGGGGGAAAGAAGGTGCCTTAGCTAGAAGAGGAGTTGTGTGGGTGGTGGTTGCATAGGGCAGGTAGCAGGCAGGGCTTGCTCTGGGTGTGATGCTGAGGCCGTCAGGCCAAGGAGCCCTCAGCCCTGGGTGGAAGGGTGGAGCAGCTGAGGGGTCAGGCAGCTTTGCATGTGCAGCAGCCTCTTTGGTGGCTGTACTACACAGAGTAATTCCCTGGGGATCTCCATCACATGCAACTGGAGGCGTCGGGTCCTGTGATCAAAAGTTTTGGGTGATGCTGTAGGTAATGCCGTGATTCTTGGTCAGTGCTTGGTGCGTTCCCCAGGAGCTGCATGTAGGTAAAGGTGATCTGCAAGGATTGCCTGGGAAAGGCAGACAGCCTTCTAGAGGGGCCTGAGGGATCTTCCCTGTACGTGTCCCTTCCCTTCCATCGCTTTTTCTGTGCTTGCTTGAAGCTCATCATCTCAGGACAGGGGAATGTTGGTAAAAAATGAGCTGTTGTACCCCATGAAGGGATATTGCTTTTCTCTGGCCCTCTTGCATCACCATTAGTTGCTCCTTCTTGGATTCCCATGTTTGCAGTGATACACCCCTGATGTTTGTAGATTGGGCTGGATTCCCTCCTCTCCCTCCTGCCACAGTGTGTGGCAGCGTTACCTGCCCAGGAGGTGGCAGGTCAGCACTGGAGAGGCACAGAGAGACTCTGCCAAGTCATCAAATCCATGTGCCAGAGCCTGAACATTTGGAAATGGACTGCAGCTGGTTCCCTCCCTCTTTCAGGGCTTCACTGCTTATGACCCCTCCAGGAAACCTGTCAGTGTTGACTCTGGACAAAGGTGGGGGCGTCCTGTAAAACAAAACAGGAGTGTTGAGGCTGTTGGGATGTAGATGATTTAATTACTGTATGGACACTCATTGCTGTTCATACACATTTTTCTTCCCTAAAAATCCTAAAACCCACATTTTCAGTGAAGAATCCTCCCCGAAGTCACACTGTTGCTCTGCCTTCTGCATCTGGGAAGGGCTTTTCCTTAAATCCCCCTGTGACTGTTTATATAACACTGATTACAAATTTAAATGTTTAAAGCTTTTCAAAAATTAAATTAAAAATTAACGTTTGATTTTTCTTTCATGCAGGCCATTGGAAATGCTAAAACAACGAGGAATGACAACAGCAGTCGGTTTGGGAAATACATTGAGATTGGCTTTGATAAAAGATACCACATCATTGGTGCCAACATAAGGACATATCTGTTGGAAAAATCTCGGGTTGTGTTTCAGGTGAGCAGCTGAAGGGTTTTTTCCTTCTTTTGTTTCTTTTGGGTGCTGTTCTCTGGGAATTCAATAGTCTGGGACTTTTCTATGAGCTAAAAAGAATCCCTTTAAAACTGGAATCACATTTAGTTTGGAGAAGACTGCTAAGATCCTTGAGTCCAACTGTACCCCAGCACTGCCAAGGCCACCACTCACCCATGTCCCCAGGTGCCACATCCACACAGCTTTTAAATTCCCCCAGGGGTGGGGACTCCAACACTGCCCTGGGCAGCTGTGGCAGGGCTGGACAACCCTTTTGGTGAAAATATCATTCCTAGTATCCAATCTAAACCTTCCTTGGCACAACTTGAGGTCGTTTCCTATTGTCCATTGCTCTCCTGGTAGACACAGCTCCCAGAAGTGTCTTTCAGGCTCAGTCGTTTGCAGTTGTTCTTCATGATCCCAACGTGATGACCCTCATTCTGGGATAATTTGTACTTGGGAGACTCTTTAGTTGGCCTTGGGTCCTTCCCTGTGTGAGCCTGAGGCTGGAGCCTGGAGGAGGGATCACTGCTGCTGGCGTGGCTGCTGGGCAGGGATGGAAAACCTTTCTCTGGGCAGCTGCTTTGTTTTTGCTGAGCCTTCTAAAGAGCCAGGGAGCACAAATTGCAGGCAACTGTCTTCAGTTTTGGAGATGGAGGAGAGGCTGAGGAGGCTGATGTCTCTGCCCTGGCACGTCCCTTGGGTTTCTTGTGCAGGGCTCAGGACAAGCTTTCTTGGTTTGGGCTTGAGATGTAACTCAGAAGCACCTGCAAAACTTTTGTCCTTAAACACACAACACACACACACACACACACAAAAGGCACCAAATACACTCCCCCTAAAATATTAACAACTTTGGGAAGCCATGAGAATAGGCCACCTTTTTTTTTACATTACTGTAGGTTTGCACTACAGTGCTTGCTGGCTAACTTAGATGGGTTATCCCAGAGAGGGATAAGATGTGAAAGGTAATACAGAGTCACTTGTTTTCTTTGCAAGATGGGCAATGTGTGTTGGACAGGGCAAGGCTTGGCACCTCCTTTCTCCCAGGTGGCAAGAAAAGGTCCCTGTCCTGGTGGCACTGAGGAGGGGTCAACAGTGGGAAACAGGGAATGGGATCAGTGTGGCCCTGGGCTCAGTGGGCACCAGGCTGAGGGTGGGAGCATCGCTGTAACCTCTTTGTGCCTCTGGTAACTCAGAACTTTCCCCACAGGCAGAGCATGAGCGCAACTACCACATCTTCTATCAGCTCTGTGCCTCCTCAAGCCTTCCAGAATTCAAAGATCTCGGACTAAGTAAGTACTGGAACCTCCCTGTGCGCTGGTGGCTGTTGCCTAGATCCGATGGCAACAGGAAAACATGGTGAGGTTAGAAATTCAGGTCATTGGTGAGGTCACATGTACCTGTGCAGTGGGAAGAGGTGAAGGGAGATGAGCTTGAAGGGCTTCTTCTCCTTGATGGTGCACAGGTTTGCTTGTGCCATCACCACGGATGTGGCACCCAGGATAAGGGTGGGGAGGCCCTGTCAGAGGTTTCCAGAGAAGCTGTGGCTGCCCCTGGATCCCTGGAAGTGTCCAAGGCCAGGTTGGGCAGGGCTTGGAGCAACCTGGGCTGGTGGAAGGTGTCCTGACCGTGGCAGCAGTTGGAACAGGATGGTCTTTAAGGTCCCTTCCAACCCAAACCATTGTAGGATTTTATAAAAATTTAGAGCAGAACCACAGTGAAACTATGTGCCCTGGTAGATGCCAGCTGATGCAGGGAGATCATGTGTTAATGCTGTACCAAGCTTGCGTAAAGATGTGTATTTTAAACCCACTGTGAGTAGGGTCTGACCAAAGTCTTGGCAGGAGTGTGCTTTGAATCCATTGTATTTTTTTCAGTGGTTAAGTCCTGGAATGGGTTGGAGTTCTTTTCCCAGAATTTGCAGCAAAACCTCAGTAGGACACCTGATTCAGAGGGTTTGCACTTGCAGCAGGGGGTGCAGAGATGTACTTTAATTATCCTTTTATCTTGAATATTTGATATTGCTTAGAAAAAGTAGCAAGGCTTAAAATAGGTTTTTTCAGTATTTAAAACAGTGAGCAAGCAAGGCAGGCTGTGATCCCAGCAATCTCTCACAGAGTTTTCCATCCTGGCTGCAGAGGAATGCAAGATCCAAGAGAGAGTTTTCAGTTTCTGAGTAATTCTGAGCTTTGTGTTTCAGACTTCCTGTGTCACTGTAGGCATATTGCCCACACAGAGCACGTCACTTTGAGCACTTCCAAGAGTTGCTGCCATGTAGTTGTGTGCTTCATTTTTGCAAAGATACCCCAGGTAATGGTGATGTCTGCTGGCATCTTAAAATGCAGACACAAATGCTTTCAGCTCAGACTGGGATATGAGCTGATGTGTGAGAGCTCCAGCTGTGCAACCACCTCTCTCATCCTGGGAACGTGTGGGTCGGAGGAAACACCAGTCTTGCTCATCACAGCTCTCTGAAAGCATCGTCTGTATTGGTGGTGACTGGTAATAGTGTAGGCTGAGAGGTCTCTGCTCTGCTGGTGCATCATCCAAAATGCAAAAACGTCTTTATGCTGTTGTGACTGGGGCTCTCAGCTTCTCAGTTCAGTGGCAACAGCTGGTGGTGTAGGAGGCAGTGGGTGCCAGGGCCCGAAAGGAGGCTTCATGGGTCATTTTTAATCAAAATTTGGTGTTGTCAGAGATGTGGGTGCTGTGGGCTGCTCTTGTTGGCGTGATGGAGGCTCTGCCTTGACCTGTGGAATTGCTAATGCTGGGCAGTGTTCTGTGAGTGCAGATATGCACAATTCACTTATTTTTTTTTTTTTCTCTTGAGTGATATGTTTTCTTTTTTAATTTCCAGCTTTGCCTCAGATTTAATAGCCTGTATCTCAAGATGACTAGTCAAAACTCAAATTTATTTCCTCGTGTGAGCTGTACTTACCTTACATGTCAGCCTTTTCTCCCCAAGACTTACACAAAACAAGGTTTATCTTGCTGTGAAAATCCACCATTTATTGGACATGGTGGAGGATGTATATTTTTCCTTATAAAAAATAAGAGAGTTTGCTTCTCCTTTGGCCCTTGCACATACAAAGAGTTGTCATTACTGTCTTGTATGTTGTAAAATTCTCAAAAACAGAGAGAGTCTCTAAATGTATGTGAGTCCAGCAGAGCAAACCAGTGTTGCTCAGTCAGAGTGATCCTAAAGGCTTAATCCGAAACTAGAAGGTAAATATTTGACTTAAAATGTTGGTGTGCAGTGCAGGTGTCTTTCAAAGTGTGGTGTCTGATTTTACGATGCCTCGGCAGTGGTGCAAAGCAGGACTGTGTTTGAATTGTTTGCAGTGAGTCAAAGGGTTTAGGTCGTTGTTAAAGTTATTATACATATATTGGAAGGTAAAGATTGGAGTCAGTTATGCCAGAGATGACTTGAGGCAGAAACAGATCTCCATGTGGATGTTTAAAACTGGAAGCTGGTGCTGCAGTCCCATCAACCACCACCAGCCCTGGATACCTCTTGCACGGTGATGTGCAGCAACAGCAAGTTGTTAATGTGATGTGCTCCATCATGGGCTGGGTGAGCTCCTGTTGTGCTGGGTGACCAGGATGGACATTGTCTGCCTGACCCCAATCAGCGTTTTCTGCCCCTTATTCCTGGTGCTCCATCAATGAGCAGAATTACCAAAACCTCCGAGTCCCCGGGCTTTGTGTGCCAAAAAGAATTAGATGTTTTTCTTTACAGCTTGGAAGTACAGCTAATGCAAAAGCCTGCGGGAGGGCAGAGAAGGGATGGGGAGCTTCTGGTGGCAGTTTGAGTCAAAAATTGCAGATTGCAGTGATTTTAAAGGTTACCAGTAGGCTGATGTGGAACACACAGTAGGCTTTTTCTCTTTACATTCACGATGCTTGGGAAATATGTTTGTGTTAGTGAATGCTTTTTGGCAAGTCACTCCTACCCAGTTCAAAACAGGCTGAGTCTGATGCTGAGAACCCATTCTGGGTGGAATGGGGGGTGGCTGTGCCAGGACTCAGCCCAGCAGCCTTGGGTGCACACCTTAATGGTATTGGCCTCAAGTAAGCCCTTGTTTTAAGGAGGGGTGATTGCATGTGCAGCTTTTTAAAGTGCATATAAGCCCTGTGCTCTCTTTTTGTTGTATTTGCATTAGAAATGCCTTTCTGTCTCCACACGATTTGTTGTTGTTGTCCTGAAATAACTTGGCTGAAGCACAGATGTTTACATGGTGTAACGCTGGCACTGCAAGCCATTCTCCATTCCCTTTGCTACCAAGGTTTAAGGCTTTATGTGGGGAAGGTGTTAAAGTATCTGAATCAGTCATGGGTGTGTTAAACAGGATGAAAAAGTATTGAAAGCAGTAACCTCAGTATCTGAAATAATCTTCACCTCTGCGATGGAGCAGTTATTAGAATACCAAATATACCATAGCACTGGCCTGACTGAACTTGCTTTGAATGGGGAAGAGGTTTCATCACTGCAAGAAGCAGTTGCAGTCACTTATCAAGGTTCTGCTTCATCCATTTCTAAGTAACTGTGGTTTGAAGGAGACGAGTGCCCTTTGGGGAGCATCCCAGTCCATATTCCAGGAGATGAATACTGCTTGTTGATATATCTCCTCTTTCTTCTTTCCTAGCCTGTGCTGAAGACTTTTTCTACATTTCTCAGGGAGGTGAAACGTCCATCAATGGTGTGGATGACGCTGCTGACTTTGAGAAAACCAGGCATGCCTTCACCCTGCTTGGTAAGGGTTTGCTCTGCTTGGAGCCTGCCCAGCAGAAGTCTCTTGCAATTGTTTTGGGTGTTTTGCCTGAATTATAATCTTCCTGTTGACCTAGTTGGCTTTACTTTGTTCTTCAGTATGAGCTGCAGAAGTGTTTCTTACAGCTGTCTGCAAAGCAGCAGTGAAATAGAGAAGGACACAGAATTTAGGAGCAACTTAAACAAACCAGCTGCAGCTATTTTTTACACTTGTTTACAAGCAGGAAAAGAGCAATTACTCTGCAGTTCAATCTTTGTTGGGGCTGAGGGTGATGTCACTTCTCGGACCATCACAGTATTGTACCAAGTAGCTGATTTCCTGGAAATAATGAGCTGAGTACATCCCTGCTGTGCAGAGTCCATCTCTGCGTGGCAGCTGCAAAAACCATGGCATGCTGCAGTGGAGCAGTGCTGTAGCCTGCCTGCAGCAGTGGCTATTGGAAAGGAAGAGCAATTTTTGCTGGGGAAAACTTCCCTGGTTTATTAATATTTATCTGAAACCATGTTTTTAAATCCTGTTCAGTCTCAGTGCCTTTCAGTTGCATTTCATATGTTGTGAGAGGAGCTCATGATGCTCACAGTTGGCTGTGAAATCCCCTGACCAACTGTGCCAGCAGTGAGCATGGGCACTCATTTCAAGCATTGGAACTACCAGTGTTTCCCAAAAATTTGTCCTGTTTGTGTTCAGATGGGCTCAGTCTCTTTTTCTTTGGGGTGATAGCGGGGTCTTGTCATTACCCTCCTCTTGTGTGACTTCTAACTGTTAACTACTCCAAAAATAAGGCTTCTGTTTGCTCCAGATTTGCACACAGGACTGTAATCCCTAGGGAACTCTCTTCCCATCCCCTTGGCACGTGTAGTCTCTCTTTGTTCCCCTTCTCCACCTCCCCGAGCAGCCCCCCTGTTTCCCTGCTGGTCTCTGGGAAGTACTGTGAGAGTATCTTCCTCTGCTGCCACTTTGATGATGTTTTCTTTCTCTTCGCATGCTCTGCCTTTCCTCGTCTTTCCCTCAGTGTTTCTCAGCTCTGTTTCTGTTCAGGGCCTGGTGATACTGCTACTGCACTTCTCAGTCTTTCCTTTCTGTGTGTAACAAGAAGAAGTCAGATTTATCTGCAAATCCCCACCCTAGCCAGGCTTAACTCCAATTAACAGTTCCAAGAAACAGCAGAGCATTGGTCCTTTTAGTAACCTTGAAACCTTTCTCACTGTGCTGATAACAGAAAAGTCCTGAGAGAGAGAAAGGGAAGCTCTGGGTAATTCAGAAACCAGCAGGTGATGTCTCAGACCTTGGGTGGATAATTAGGACACCAGCCCTGAACAAAAAAGGGACGCAGAAACCCAGCTGGAATGTGAAAAGAATGCAAGATACGGCAAGAAGGCCGTGTGCAGGCTGCTGCTGAGCAAAGCTCCTGCTGGGAATGCCTATAAATCCTGCCAGAAAAAATATATAAAGCAGTAAGATCTTATATCCCCAGTAAAGACTCACAACACATAGCTCTTTTTGAGGCACTGGGGACAGTAAGGCAGAGTTCCTCTTCACCTCCCTGGTGCCTGGCTGTATCCAGCTGTAGCACCACTTTGGATGTGTTTGTGCATCGTGTGCAGGCCTTTAATTTTCTCTTCTGTTTGTGGGACACTTGCAATATGTTGTAATTTCTGTGCTTCAGTTTTCAGCCAACAGAAAACAACTCCTTGTTCTGTAAAAGCCACAGAGCTGTTACAGCTCTGACCCTGTTTGATCATTATAGAGCAGCACCCTTGGTTCTGTGTGTATTAAACCCATCTGTGTTAAAATTGAGTGTTTACGGTGTGTTGATTGGAAGAAGTCTCATAATTCTGAAAACCAGCAGCCTGGGAAGGAAAATCAAACACCTTGAGTGTCTTCAAATAAACTGAAAATTGCTGTTTGTTTTCTGGTGTGACAATCAGCTATCAATTGTTCACGCAGGAGTGAAGGAGTCTCATCAGATGACCATTTTTAGGATAATTGCGGCCATTCTGCACCTTGGGAACTTGGAAATCCAAGTGGAACGAGGCAACGAAACCTGTAGCCTGTCGGTAGGTCACTAGCTGGAGTGGGGTATGTGGGGAGCCTGCTATGCTCATAAATCAGGCCATGTTGGATGCACTGAGCAGTATCCTTTAGTAGGAAAGCCCTTTGCCCCCTGATTTTCTTCGCCTTTTTTTGGAAACACATTATAATTTCCTAGTTGCTTTGTTTTTCCTTGGAGTTAGTGCACTGTGCCTCCTCTCTGGCCAGCCTGTAGGCAAGATCATCCAAAGATTATCATTTTACATCCCAACACATCTCCAACTCTTCCTGCTTCCCTAAAGAACCTGGTGTGCTGTGTTGGGGAACGGTGACTCCACCAGCAGAAGGTGTGATGCTCTAAAACCACTTTCCTACAGGCAAAGCCATGGAGCTGCTGCTTGTGATGCAGCCAGTTCAGTATCCAAAGGAACACTGCACAGTTAATTAGCAAGAATAAATAATACAAAACATGCCTGAGTGGCAATTTTTCCATTTCTCTGTTTGTTCGGAGGTTGTGGGGGGCGGGGAAGAAAGCAGTTATTTGGAAAATACTATCCTGTAAATTATCATTGCATCTCAGGCTGGGTAGTTTGTTCCCAATTAAAGTATTAAAATGGGTTCTGCACACAGTTTTAGTGTTACCCTTGAGATATCTTGGTGTTCAATGCATTAGGTGCCGGAGTAATTTACTTGGTATTTGGCAACATGGATATGTTGAAGGAGGTTCTGCTTTGGCAATGTTGAGTTCTGTTAATGAAGTTCATGTTGTTTAATTACCTTCAGATGTAATTGGAAGGTTTTAAGTTAATTCTGTCATGCCTTTGAATCTGTAGTCAGAAAGGTATGACAGCAATAAAGCATCCTAGAATTCTCACAAAGTGCACTTTTATTCTCCATCACCAAACCAATTCAGCATTTGTATGTGCACATATCTAACTGGAAAGAATTTACTTCCTTTACATATATGTTATTACACAGAAGAAAAGGAATTTGTTTTCTTATTGTCCCAAAAGCAGTGCCCACTGTCTTAGCAGAATAGAGACTCAGAGCTGCCTTGCCTTGATGGGGGGGAAAATACATTGCACTAAAGAAAATGAAGTTCACATATAATTTTATTAATTGCTCAAAACCCCAGCCCTTCTGGTAATGCACAATTTGTGGCTTTGTCATTCAAAATGGGAGTTAATTTGTAAAAGGTGTCATGGCAAAGCCTAAGCTTCAGCTTAAGAGCTTAATCCAGGTTGCTCTGAAGGAGTGTGTGGTTGCAGCTCCAGGAGTAGTAAAGTGGAGAATACCCTGTCCTGTGGAAATCTGCTCTTAGTTGAAAACTGAGACCTCAAGGATAACCAGAGCAGAGCCGAGCCGTGGTGCCACTGTTTGGAGCTCTGTGTGAGCTGTTCCACTCATGTCCACGAAGACTGGCACAATTGGATGAATGTCACTGCTCTTCCATTCCTGCCAACCACAGAGGGACACAGTCTCTCCCTAGATAGTTGTGGAAATGCCTCTAATTCCTTGCAAAGATCTTGGGTGTTAAAATTCCCTTTTGGGGTGTCACCAGCCTGCTGACTTTGGCTCTCATCCCCCTCTCCCAGAGCGAGGACGAGCACTTGAAGAACTTCTGCAGCTTGCTGGGCGTGGAGCTCAGCCAGATGCAGCACTGGCTCTGCAACCGCAAGCTCGTCACCACGACCGAGACCTACGTCAAGAACATGTCCCTGCACCAGGTGGTGAATGCCAGGAACGCCCTGGCCAAGCACATCTACGCCCAGCTCTTCAACTGGATCGTGCAGCACATCAACAAGGCCCTGCACACCACTGTCAAGCAGCACTCCTTCATCGGCGTGCTCGATATCTATGGGTAGGCGTGGTTTCTGCTTTTTAGGGCAGTTTAATTTGCCCTTTGTAATTTGTTTTTCCCTTTATAATTTGTCTTGCTTGCCCTTCTTAATTTGTCTCGCCCTTCGTGATTTGCCTGGCCCATCATAATTTGCCTTGCCCTTCTTGCAGGGCACTCTTGACTTCGGCTTGTGCCAGGTGATTGGAATGATGGGAAAGAAGCACAAAAAAAAGCACCATCATGTGTGTTTTGCAGTTTGTATCCTCCTTTAGATTGTACAGTCTGACCCCAGAACAGTTCTGTTTGAGTGCTGGCTTTGGGAGTTACCTCCCGTGCTGTTCTCATTTGGGATTTCTGTCTCATTTGCATCGAGCTCAAGATGAGCTCGTGGTAGAGGTGCCAGTGTGGAGACCAAAGACTGCACTTGGCTCTGCCTGGGCTTGCTCTGGGATTTGAGGAAAGTACTTTGCTTCTTTAGCTGTGAAAACGCTGTTGCAGGGCCCCTGTGCCAGTGAGAGCTTTTGGAGGGGTTTGTTAACCTGCGGCAGGGCCATAAGGTGCAAAAAGCTTCTTGCAGCCTCAGGGGCAGCGAGCTGCTTCAAATTTGGGCTGAGTACCAGTCATTGCCTGGTCTGTCCTCGTGGCACTTGAGTGCTGGGAGATGAGGGATGTGAGAGGTGTTTTGTGAAGGGTTCATTTTAGCTGGAGTGCCGCGAAGAAGGAGAAGATGGAGGAGAAGGGGATTTTGTCGGTTATGGGGTGGAAAAGGAAAGATACCTTGTGGGTTTGGGTTTTACCCTCCACTCTTTAATCGTCATCCTTTTTCTGTCTCTCTGGGGAGCAAGGACAAAGGGAGAAGTCCAAGGTTTCCCAGAAAGGTGGTGGCTGCCCCATCCTTGGAAGTGTCCAAGGCCGTGTTGGATGGGGCTTGGAGCAACCTGGCCTAGCAGGAGGTGTCCCTGCCCATGGCAGGGGGGCTGGATTAGATGACCTTCAAAGGTCCTTTCCAACCCGAATCATTTGATGGTTCTGTGGTTCTAAATGGGACAGCAGTGGCCTGCTGTGTTCCCTTAATACATTAAAATGCTGAGCTGTTCCTGTTTTGGAGGGGAGGGTGGAATGCAGAATTTGTAGCTGCTTCAGGAAGCACTCCCTAAGCCAGTGCAGTCACTGTGCTTGCTCAGTCCCAAATCTCCTCTCATGCCAGGCTCCTCCAAGGTCTGTCAGATCTAAGTGAACCTGTATTTCAGAATGAAACCCTGCCAAAGCAGTGCTGGGTCAGAACAAAAAGAAAGTTTTTATGGCTGTAATACCTATACAATTGCCAGAGCTTGATCCTGTGTACAAACCCTCCCAGGAGGTTTCTACAGCTACTGGTGTTTGGGATGTTGATTTTGACATCTGCTGGACAAACACAGCAGCAGAAAGGATGCTAGAAAGTGCTGGAGCATCAGTGCAACCCACTCTGCCCATCTCCATCAGCAACTGCTGCCGTATGGCAAGGCTTACAGGAACACTTCTATCAAGAACGATAAGAATACTGTTCTGTTTGGTTTGGGATTTCAGAGGGATAGCTTGAGATGGTGAGGTTGCTCTTTCAGGCTTGCAAGTTTCTAGGCTCTCCTCAGTAGGTAGCACAGGACCTGAAAGATCTCAATTAACTAAATGGGAATGGCACAGTCTTGTTCAAAGACTGTATGAGGTAGAGAAGCTGTTTCCCGTAAGTGTCTCCACAGATAAAAAATTTCAGCAGGCTGGGATGTGATAAATAAAGCTCTGATATCGAACTGTGTGGGTGATAGTGGGTCAATACAGAAAATTGGATGCCTGAGTTAGGAAATCAGGCTTTCAGAAATCTGAATGAAAGGAGACTTGAGGATAATACTCGTGAAAGATTAAACTGGGCTTGAAAACCTGTTGGTGAGGAAGAAAACCGTCCTTTAGCTGCAGGTCTGTGCATCACATCTAGTGTGTGGGCAAACTGATGCTTTAACAGCACTGCTGTCACCATGGGGTGCAGCAGGGTTTTTTCCCCACAAGGATCTGCAGGTCCTGTTGAAAGAGGCAGATTTGCCAAGGAAGGGTGTCTGTGTTCTGCCTGTAATGCTTGTGAGAATATGGTGTCCTAAAAATCCCTTTTTTTGAAATGGGTGTTGCTGTCTAAATGCTGAGTGATTAACAGTGCAGGGAATTTGCGTAACGATAACCTGTCTCTGCAGTCCTTAAAAGTGGTTTTGTTCCCCAAACTTGGGGTTTTAGGGAGTTTTAATGCATTTTGCCAAATATTAGAAGTTTTTTTTTCCAAATGTCTGTTGTTTTTCCTTTTCCCTTGGGAGAGGGATTGAGCTCCGAGAGAGGATGCAGAGGCTGTAGAATTTGTCTCCAAACTTTCTAATGTTCGACTTTGCATCCCTAGTTCTCTGTTAACGTTGAGGTGACGGTGTGCAGCATTAAAAGCCTTCCTGTGTTTTTTGAAAGCACGTTATTTGCCACAGCAGCACTCCTGCAGTCTGTCTGAGGAGTGGGTTCACGTGGCATTCCTGGACTTGGTGGGGACGGCTTGTTTTCACCCTGTGAAGGGAAGTGTGAACACCCAGGTGGCCAGCTGTATGCTGGACTTATTTATGAACTTTAAATATTTTAGCATACACCCTGGTGCTACAGCGGATTTAGGAGATACCAGTCACACAGCAGAGTGGGGAGCAGTAGAAAAACCAAAATATAGTGTTTACCCCCTGAAGTCTACTGCCTCCAAGCTGGATGTGCCTTCTGGGCAGTCACAGGGATGAGCAGGAGTGGTGAATATGCTTATTTTTTGCACCAAGATCTAATGCACTAAAATGAATAGAAACCAAACAGGCTCTGCTTTGCTTTTCCTTTTCCTGTTAGGATGTTGCCTTGGTGAAGTCACTCTGAGCAGGTAGGACCTCCTGGCCAGCACACATGTAGAGCTGGTGACTGATCTGCTCTGTCAATTAGCAAATTCAGCTGGTGGAGTCCCTTAATAAGATATTTAGCGAGAGCTCCCTTGGAGCTGATGTTGTACAGCTGCTCTGCCCCTGGCTGGTGCTCACGGAGAAGGTTCATAAACCTCATCTGGTGTCTCTGAAGTGGATATAAAGTTTCTACTCCGATTTCGTTTCCTCTCATAGTCCCGCTCTTGTTGTGTTTTTCCACCCAGCTCACCATCCCTCTTCGTCTGTGTTTTAATTAAATCTTTTCGTGCCCTGCTGCTGTGATCATGAACCTGCAGGAGTTGTGTTTCCAAGGAGTCACATCCCTTTAGCTGCAGGAGCTGGAGGTACCGACCTGCTTGGCACGATGGCTGTGCAACCAAGATCAAACACAGTGGGAGCTCTTCAAGGGGATGTTCATCACTGAGGCTCAGGCCACGTGTTTAATGTAAATATTTGTTGTCCCAGAGACCAAATTTCGTTGTGTTAAAAACTGTAAGGGAAAGGACTGAGCCTTCTCTGCTCGGCACAGGCTGCACCAACTCCAAGGGCAATGCCAGCCCTGGACAGGCAGAGGGGAAGCAGTCCCAGGGCTCAGACAGCAGTCTCAGGGGCTGTGGGACTGATAAAAGCACAAAAGCAGCTCATTTATCCCGTTCTCCTTTTTCTTTTGCCTTTTTGCCTTGTATTTCCCCAAAGTCTCAGGCATTTTATGTGGTGAGGGCATTGTCACCTGGTAATACCTGGGGAATAGCTGCATGACCTGGATAACAGCAAGGTAGTCCTCAGAAAGCAGCAGAAAAACGGATTATTTTAGGGAGGCGTGGTGAAAAAAAAAAAAAAAGGCTTCATTTATTTAGGGCTTTGAGATTGTTCTGCCAGCTCCTGCAGTACCTATTACCTGAACAATTATTTAGCTGTGTATTTATCATTACAGCAGCTTACTCATTTAACACAGGGAGCCTTCCCACTTCTCCCCTTATTTTAATCCTTACAGTCATATGCCAAAGATTTTCTTCCCCCCTTCCCCCTTCCAACTGTGCCTTAAAAATAGAAATAAATAAAAAATAGTTCCCTGTGTAGCTGAGAAGGTCCTCTTTGGTTTTTTTAAGAGCAGACCTGGCTCCCTGTGCCTGTCCCTGGATGTCATGTGCTTCAGCCCCAGGGGCTCTACTGGCTCTCTGCTGCTTACCTGTAGTTCACATTACTAAAACTTCATATTTTTCCCCTTCTATTTGTGACGAGGAAGCCAGTTTTGAGCTTGGTTTGGAGTCAGTCTCTGGAAAGGTGGGGTAAGGATTTGGTGAGTGGAGTTTTGGAAGGTGATGAAGAGAGGGGTCACTGAGTACAGCTCCAGACTTCCTCTAAGGAACATGGAACTGGAGCTGAAATCATCATTTTCCCCCTCTGCCTTCCAGAATTTGCTTGCTCATGTGTGTCCAGATTTTGTGCTAACAGGGGTGCAGTACAGAAGCTATAATTACAAATTTAATACCTTCTTTTTCTGCTCTCTTGAATTACATTAAAAATAGCATGTTGGGTCTTTCAGGACAGCGGCTCCTGTTTCTTCATCACCTTTGCAGTGAATATATTTGGACTTAATATTTCATAATATTTTTCCCCAAGAGAGGCTGTTACACTTCTTGTCTCAGACAGTGCTTCTGCGTGATGGGCAGGAAGCTGCAGTCATGCCAAGTATCTCATTCGTGCATAGCAGGAGAGACCTCTAGAATCCCTTGAGCTGTGCCAAGGAGAGGGAGATGTTTTGAGGAATAAAGTAGATCTGGGATAGAAGGAATGCAAGGAGACAGTTGAATAACTGGTTTTCCCCATTGCACAGATGACACCGTTGCAGGAAAAGGAAAAAAAAAAAAAAAGTAGATTTTGAGACAAAGCAACGCTTAATGCTGATTTATTCATTGCTTTGCAGGTTTGAAACTTTTGAAGTGAATAGCTTTGAACAGTTTTGTATCAACTACGCCAACGAAAAGCTCCAGCAGCAGTTCAACTTGGTAAGGTCAGCTTGGAAGTGTTCCACAGAACTTAGCAGAAAATGTAACAAGGCAAGATTGTTGTACGTCTGGCTTCTGTTTAATGCCATTCACCTGCAGCGTGGACAGATCGTGTGGCCAGCATGAATGTAGCCCCTGGGATACCTCTCTCCCAGGCATTGCATTGAAATGGCACTAAATATTGCCATCGAGTTGAAAAATGTTGCTCAGTTGATGTATAAGCTTGATACTGGAAAGAGGCTTTATGTTTTATGCAAAGGTTCACTAGGGTTTTGAGTAAGCATATAATTTGCCGTTTTCTTGGTGTAGTTTCGGTCCTAAAGCAAAATCTGGATGGTCTTGTGCCAGGTCCTGATTTCCAGTGTAAGCTAAAGTATGGGTGTGGAAACCTGCCCATTAAGTGTGGCTTAAACCTGTGAAATGAAAACTCTGTATTAAATAGCAGGGTTGGACACACTCCCCACTTTTCACTTGGGCATGCCTCACAGAACCTGGAGACTTTCCTGTTTTATTAGAAACAAGTGCTTGCCTGCACTGGAAATGAAACCAGTAAGGGGTTTGTCTTCTGCTTTGGTTGTAAGCAGGGAAAAAATTACTATCGGTTTCAGGACACAAGGGAAAACTTGTTAAATTTGAGCAGCTAAGTACTGCAGATTAGTTTGGCCCTTTGAAACCATATCATATGCATGGCCATGAACATTTGCAGTCTATCTGAGGCATCAGATAGATCACTGCTGCTAAAAATGAAAAGTAAATTATGGATTGTATTTGCGCTATTCATATCTTACTTAGTATGTTGAACTATCACTTCTGAAGCTTATAAATTCAAGCTCCGAAATGACATGTTTGAAGAGATTTTAAAAAGCTATCTTTGAAGGAAAAAAGTGCATTTGAAAAATCGTTTTTTCATATGCTTTAGAAATATCTCAGAAATATCCAGAGACAATTTATCTGCCTGGGCAGAGGTCTGAGATACATAAGCCACGCAGAGGCTTTTTTTTTTTTTTTTTTTTTTTTTTTAATTTTTGTTATACATTTTTTTAAATAAGAAGCTTCCATAGAAGTGTCCCTGATTTGGTCAGATGCTGCTGCTGATATCCCTTCTAGGATGATAGGTGCTCTTTGTGAAGCAGATGGGGGGACACACTCTCAGCCCTGGCTGAGCTCCCACTGCAGGTCACTGCTTTAATCAGCAGAGCAATAAAGGAGAGAGGGATTTTTGTCAGCCCAAGAGATATATGTGTCATTGCCACTTCAATATGTGGCTTCCACCTCAATGTAGTGACAGCGTCAGTCGTTTTCTGGGGAAAGTCATTTACAGCCTTATTTTCCCCTGCCCCGTGGTTTCCTAGTGTAATGCTTTTATTTTCCTTGCCAGAAGCTAAATTGTGTAAATGGCAGAGCCTGCACAGGCTGAATGTGAGGGCCCCTAAAGCCTCTGTGGCTTCTGGATGTTCTCATGGAATACTGCACTCCAGTGGGGACGGGGGGTGGATGTGGAAGGGGCTGGCTGGGGCCACGGCCAGTAACTCCACTGTTCTTCCACTCTCAGCACGTGTTTAAACTGGAACAAGAAGAGTACATGAAGGAGGGAATCCCTTGGACTCTCATAGATTTCTACGATAACCAGCCCTGCATAGACCTGATAGAGGCCAAACTTGGGATCCTGGACCTGCTGGATGAAGAGTGCAAGGTAAAGAGTGTTTTTCTGAGAGGTTAAATAATGGGCTTTAACCTGAGGTGCCTTGCAAGAGGGTAAACACCTCCTTTACGTGTGTTGCTGGGGTACCTGAGGCCAGGGTAGGCTGTTGGCATTTGCTTTGCCTTAGAACACTTCAGAGCCTCCTTGGCAGGTGTTTGCTACCAGCCTGGTACCTGATCTCACCCTGTGCTGCCAGTGCTTATGTTTCTGGCCTGGTTGTACTTAGCAAGAGCCATTGCTCCAGACTTGATTGCTTTGGTGTTATCCAGGAGCTGTAGTTCCTCCCTGTCTCAAGCCTTATTTTGCCTCACGGGAAATCCAAGTCCTCTTGCAGTAGCTATTTGGGGTAGAGCTGATTGCATTCAGTGCACAGACTGCAGAGACTTGTAATGTTGGAGAGCAGTTTGCTCTCTTTCGCACTCTCTCTCATACTGGCCAAAATTAAAGCTTGTTTAAAAGTTAAGAAAGGCCAGAATGTCAGACCTTCATGAGAACCCATAAGAAAGGCTGGACTCCTTATTCACTCACTGCTCAGTCATGAATTGCCAAATATACCTAGGAATAAGAATTCTCAGATGGGAGATTTTTTTGAGAAGTTGGGATGCCTGTTTTGAAAGTCTTTGATGCTGGAGACCTCCTGCTGGAAGGGGATGGGAACAACCTTCCTCCTGGATGTACCTGCCCTGAGGAGCCTCAGACTGGTTTTGCTATGGTGTGATCCAGCAAGTTGTCCTTGGGAAGAGTTTCCATTGACACTTGGATATATTCTGTGACTGGAAATGTCTTGCTGGTTGTGGAGGATATTTGAGCGTTTTTGAACAAAGGCAGGGAGGAATGAGACAAAGGGTGGTGAGAAAGCTGAAGTAAGGAGGGGCCCTGGCCAGGATAGTCGAGGTGATAAGAAGGATGCAAGAAATTCCTGTTGGCTCTGTGGGATCCATGAATAGAGAACAACAAGATCTGGTGGCCTGAGAACAGGAATGTCATATTGCATCAGAAGGAAAGGTTTTGGATCAATTATTTAGACTAATGCCCCTGCTGGGATGGATTTAAGGAGATGTATGACCTGTCCTTACCTGGGAAGGGGGTGACCTGTCAAGTGTTTGCTCTCCTCCAAGCGACAGGGCTGCCTTCCCAGGCACGATGGGGCTGTCCCAACCTGCACATCCCCAGCTCAGCTGGGGTACAAACACTTCATCTATCTCCTTGTGATGAGCCAGAGCTGGGGCTTCAGCTTTTCAAATCCTCCCTCAGGAAGACTCCTTAAAAATGAGAACAAATTAAACTTAATTTGATGTCCTTAAAAATAGCATCTCAGCCAGTGCTGGCTCGGAAGGAGGCCAGAGTGTTTGCTTAATGTTCAGTACCATTTCTTCTGGTCTCTGTGTTATTAGGCCTGTTGAATTTTTCAGTATCAAACTGTCTCCTGGATAACTTTGAGGACCTTAAATGAAATTTCCCTTGTGTCTTGTTGGGAGTAACACCCTGGGCTCCTCTCTGGGGCACATGGCACTGGTTGCTGCTGGTGACATTGCCTTAGACAGAGCAACTCCCATGCACCACCAGTAACATGGGCAACTTTGCTGCAGATCTGCCTGGTACTGCTTTTTTCATCTGTGCTTAATTTTTTACCAAAAAGAAAAAGAAACACAAGATCTATTCCCCCCTTCCCCCCCCCATAAAATGACAATTATCTGGTTATTTACCTGTCAGTGGGGGATGCTGTCATTAGTCAGAAGCCCTTATTATAGGCCCTGTAATCACCTCTTTTATAATAACCTGTAAGTGTTCTCCAGCTTTATGAAAATTTCAGCAAAACCTGTCAACTGAAAGCACCAGTTTATGGATGAAAACCTTTACCCCCGAGGAAGTGTTTCACCTCTCAGGGTGGGATCACAATAGGGTAATTGCACATCACCTCATTAGGACCTACAGTGGTGGATAAATGTACTGTGGGACTTGAAAGGGCATCGAGGGGATCCTGGCTACATAATGATGCCCTAGCACAAATGCAGAGGGTTTGTCACTGGTGTTCTTGCTTCACAGTATGGATTTTTTTCCTAATCTTTGATGTATGGATGGGGAGGAGGTGGCTGGGAATGTGCTAAAGCAGTTCAGCTGGTGAAGGCCATATGAGACCTTCTTGTCCCTGTTTAGGAAAAAATTGAAACAGAAATTAGCCATGAAAGAGAGGACTCTTGAACTGAGATTGGAGTGTTAAGGACTAAGCCTGTCTCATGAAAGCAAATGAGAAAACCCTTAGTTCTTAAAAAAGATTTTAAGATATATAGTCATAGAATGGTTTGAGTTGGAAGGGACCTTAAAGCTCATCCAGGTCCCTGCCATGGGCAGGGACATCTTCCACTGTCCCAGGTTGCTCCAAGCCCTGTCCAGCTTGGCCTGCAACACTTCCAGGGATGGGGCAGCCACAGCTTCTCTGGGCAACCTGTGCCAGGGCCTCACAGGGAAGACTTTCTTCCCAATATCCCATCTGACGCTGCCTCCTGGCAGTGTGGAGCCATTCCCCTTTGTTCTGTCACTTCATGCCTTCATGAAAAATCCCTCTCCAGCAGGTAGATGTTTATGTTTGGGGTTTTTTTAAACAGCTTTGGAATCTTAGGATTTGGAAACTACTGTAGAATTGTTAAGGTTGGAGGTGGCTTCTGGAGCTCATTTGGTCCTACGCCCAGTTATGCCCTTGGTCTGCCCAGGAGTCCTTAAAATCTCCACGGACTGTGACCTATGTCCTCTGCTAAGTGATTGGTGGAGTTCTTGAAGTGACTTTTCCCTGTTTCCTGCACTGGAGTTTCATCTCCCCAGAGCTTTTGGAACCTCTTGGTTTTGCTTTGGCCTAAAAAAGTGTCAGAGGAACAGCAAGGGTTCACGCCCCATGCACCGTGATGGTGTGATGATGAAGTCCTCAGGCACAAACTGATGAGCCTGAAGAGATGGGAAAGGGCAGAAGGGCACCCAGGAGAACCTCCCTGTGGAGAGCTGTGAAGTGTGCGTGGAGTCACCGTGGGACAAAGTGAGGTGATGGGAAGTAATTTGGGATAAGAGCAAAGTCCTTGAAGAGAGCAAGGAGATGAATGTAGAGCCTACCAGAAGAAATGAGCATGAAGGAGGGGGGCTGTCTTCTGAAAATCCAGGTGTGAGAGTGTTGCTTGGATGTCTGAAATGCATTTGGGTTACGGTTGCACTTGTTGTGAAGGAAATTACCTTGGTGGAGGGGGCAGCACACTTCTTAGGTTTTGAGGTTTTGAGGGGATGTGTGAAGAGTGACTTTCACTCTCTGGAGAGGTGCAGCCCGCTGGAGTTGGCTTTTCAAGAGACTTAAATTACCCTCAGAGGAAACGGAAAACTCTCTGAGAAACGCAGTCAAGTCTCTGTGTCAAAGTTGAATGAGCTGTCCTGCTTTTCAGGATGAAACTGCTTTCCCTGTGGGAATGCTGTTTGTCTTCCATGTGCTTCCCAAGTGCCTTGGACATGGCTTTCAGGGGCACAGTGTGATTCTTGGGTCCTGCGCAGGGCCAGGAGTTGGACTTGATGATCCTTCTGGGTCCCTTGCAACTCAGGACGTTCTGTGATTCTGTGATTCTCTTTGGGAGTACAGTCAGAGATTGCTCTGGATTCCCAGGTTTCTCCATGAGGTGTCCTGCAGCCACTCTGCTTTAATGCTTTTGCCTGTGATGTTGGGATGGGAGTGCAGATGAAAAAGTTAATGAAAAAAACCCCTGTCCATTAGCATGAAATGCACTGAAAAGGGTTCAGTCAAGAACAGGCTGTTTGGAGGGGTTCACGAGTCAATTGCAGAACTGTTGTCCAAAATTTGTTAGGGATCTTGGTGAAATCCTTTCTGCTGAGGAGCAGCCTGACCCCGAGGCTGCCAAAGGGGGACGTTTCGCACCAAACCCAGAGACTCCCTCACATTCTTGAGCTCTTTTGTGGCTCCGTTTTGTGTTTTATGGCACATTGCCATCGTGTTATGCTGTTAATGTGCCAAATGCATTTTCTAGTGTTGTTCAAAAGATGCTCTTTAACCTTTCCCGTGTCCTTCTGTCAAGTGCCAGAAACACTGAGGTCTGTTTCTGGCTGACTGCTTTTCAATCCCGCTTGTCTCCGCGCATCGCTGTGAACTTGGGTATCTGAGCAAATGTGTTTTCCTTGTCTGGACTCGTTAGTTTTTTGAGCATCAGAAACGAGCACATCGCCTTCCTGTGCTGCCCTGTCCTGTCCAGGGGGATTTCTGCTCCACGAGCAGAGGTTGGACCTCTGGGCTTTCCTTTCGGGCGGGCCGCCCGATCCGATGGCAGAACAACCTCCCCCATGTCATGCTGTCAGATTTGATGACTTTAAAGCCAGGCACGTCACTTGCACTGGAACGTGTCTCTGGAGCACAGAGGAAGCCCAGGCTCTTTTCAGGCTTTAACTTGTATTGGAGTTAAGGGCAAAAGAAATAATATGTAAATGGCTTTCAGAGGGTTCACTTTTAGATCGTTAGGTTTGAATCATAGAATCCCAGAATGGTTTGGGTTGGAAGGGACCTTAAAGACCCCCTCTTTCCATCCCCCTGCCGTGGTGGGGCATGACCTCCAACTAGACCAGGTTGCTTCAAGCCCTGTCCAACATGACCTTGAGCACTCCCAGGGATCCAGGGGCAGCCACAGCCTCTCTGCCCTGTGCCAGGGCCTCACCACTCTCACAGCCAACAATTCCTTCCCCATATCCCGTCTAAATCTACCCTCCCTCAGGTTAAAGCCAATGACCTTTGTTATTTTTTTCCTTTTAACTGTCCTCCTGTTGGAGGTGACGGTAGAAGGCATCTCAGCCTTTAGTCCAGGCAGCTCCTCAGCTGGCTGGTGATCTCGGTGGGTTCTTGATCCTGGGGTGCAAGATGGGCAGACTTGAGCCTGTGGGGTGACCCTGGCCGTGCTGGGTGGCGTTGATTTCGGTTGCAGCAGCTCCTGGCAGCTCAGAGGACAGTGCATGGAGGAATTACACACCAATTTTGTGCGGAGTGACAGAGGCACGATAAGGAGGACGAGCAGAAGCAGTGACCTTGGGCGCTGTTGCTGGTATAAGTTTTGCCTCGTTTAAAGATTCCATACAAAATACTTGCAAGGCAGTCACTTTTCGTCTTCCCCAGCCCCTAAAAAAGAGATGAGATAGTCTCTAAATAACTTTCTCAGTGGCTCTAAGGGCCTTAAACTGCCAAGCTAATACCAAAAGCTGTTATAATAGTGCAGATAATGGCCCTGTTAGTTTTTATCTCTGGAACTTTGTCCCGATCAGGTGCTCCTCCAGGCAGCTAAAAATACCCTGGCTGCAGGACAGTGAGCAGGGTATGGCAAAACCCTCTTTTTGGGAGGCAGGAGCGAGGCCTTTGAAGTTCAGCTCTGAGATAAGCAGGTTTTTCAGCTAAGTGGATGGCCTAGAAGAGAGCTGGTTGCAGGGTAAATCTGCTCTCTGCAGCATCCCGTGGCTCAGGTGCTCCTGCTCTGCATCTGTGACTTAGTCCTGAGCAGGAGGCATCTAGCTCCAGAAAGAATATCTTTTACATATAAATATTAAAAATAACTGATGAAAAGAAACCCATCTGCATTTATATAACTCTGCAGTTTAAACATGCAATTCTATCTTGCCTAAATAAAACATGTATATAATTGCATAACTAAGTGCCTTTTTAATATTCATATGTACTCTCTGTTATTTCTATGCGTATCCGTAATTGGCCACACTTAAAACCTGTGAAATATAAATAAATCTAGGTTAGCATGACATGCATGAGTGGCTGCTGCATTTAATTCACCCCTGTTACTGGGGATAGGCAGGAGATGCTTATCCTGGTGTCCAGAGCCCTTCTGGTGTGTTTTGGTTTGCTGCCATGAAATCAAAGGCTGCTTCAGAGCAGCACTGAGAAATAGTCCTCATCTGTCTGGAATTTTCCTTCTCACTGTTTACTGCCCCTACTTCCACCGTCTTTTTTCTTATAAAGGTCTGTGTAAAGTCCTGATGGATGATCCAGAGCTCTCCCTGGTGCTGCACAGTTGTTCTGTGGTTTCTAGGCTTTTGTACCATCTAATTTCAAATATTGCCTAACACTTCTCTTCCAGCTGTTCTCCTTTCCTAACCTAAATTATCTAGTTGGTCATTTTTTTGTTAAAAGTTATGTGTGTGTAAGTGTGTATGTATGTGCAGCTGTTCCTGTCCCACTGGCAGTGATCCATGGGATGGGCATGACCCCATCAGCTGTAGCTCTCAGTCTTCAAGAGTATCAATTTCACTCCTTGTTTCCTTTGATTTTCAAGAATTTTGTTCTGTGTCACGCTTGTTGGGTTAGAAAAATACGAAATAAAATATATTTACAGCTAGGTGCTTTCCTCAAATGCCCTTATGTTTTTTGGAAAGTTTTGGGGGTTTTGGCTGGTTAGCAGAGAAGGATCTAAATGTATCCTAGAAAAATTACTCTTTATGGGAAGTGTAATTATGTATTTAGTATTTATTAAATATTAAATTACAGCATATTTTTATATGCTGCTATACAGTTGTATGTGCTGTATTCACAATTTCTTGACAGTATATTGCATTAGCTTAATTTAACCATTATTTAGTGGGTAAAAACTGCGGGTGCTGGAGAGGATGGTAAGCTAAAGGTTTCTTTTAACTGTTAATTTGTGAAAAGTAGCACATTTCCTTGCTGCACAGGTAGTACTGTGAGGTGTTCTTTTAAGTAATTGCAGTTTTTTAGGATTTCTTCATTCTCTGCCATATTCTACCAAAGCAATTTCTTGGGCAACACCTGATATCTTACTGTACAATGGCCAAATTCTTTCAAAGGGTGTCAATTTGGCATCCTGATTTCAGTCTAAATAGGAGGCAGAGGGAGGGCTTGGCATCCAGGACATCCGTGGCACAGGAGATTTGGATGTGTGGGAAGGGGACATGGGAATCGTTTGGCTGTGGCAGGACAAGTATGTGGGTCTGAAGCCCCAGCCCTGTGTGTAACTGGGGTTAAAACATCATGGGGCTGGAATCCAAGTGATCCCAAAGTGGCAGAAATTTCTTAAGACTTATAATTTTACTATTATTTGATTTTAGTATCTAAGAATTATTATGGTACTGCCATTATTATTTTAAATGAGATAAACCAGGGCTTCCTACGTGTTTTCTCAGACGGCAGTTTCTGGAAGTATTTGCTCACCAAAAATAGCCCTAAAAAAATAATGCTGGTGTCTGAGTCATTAATGCAACTTAAGTGTAAAAATACCTCCTTAATCTTTGGGATTTTTTTTTTTTCCGTGCAGGAGCAATTCTGTGTGTTGGAACAGAACTGGCATTTGGGTGTTTTTCACTGGCAATTAAATTTTAGTGTGTTTGTCAGGAATATACAAGAAAATAGGTGCTAGAACTGGTCCATCTTCCCCCCTTGCAGGTCCCCAAGGGCACTGACCAGAACTGGACACAGAAGCTGTACGACCGCCATGGCTCCAGCGAGCACTTCGAGAAGCCCCGCATGTCCAACACCTCCTTCATCATCCTGCACTTCGCTGATAAGGTACCTGGGGCTGGAAACAGGGAGTGCACAGAAGGGGAAAGGAACAGCCACGTGAGGGAAAATTAGTTCACAGCCCCAGCGAGCTGCTTTTCGGTGACGGGGTGGCAGTGATCTCAGCTCGGTGCTTGAGTCTAGGTCAGCTCCGAGGCCTTCAGCCTCAGAACTATTGCTCTAAGCTGTAAATTGTTGTGGTTTCTAGACGAGAGCAAAATCCTCTTTTTCAAAGCTGCGGCGAAGTGAATTTCTGTAAGGGCAGCTTGACAAAGAATGTATTGGAAAAAGGAATTACTTTTGAAGGGCAGGGGCTCCGAGTGTCAGCGAGGCACAGTGTGGGGAGGAGGTGAGAGGTGATGCTGGGCTGATCCCACCTTTGTGAGGGAGAAGATGCCAACAGTGGGACTAAAATGAACTAAATCCTGCTGTCTGGAGCTGCAGGGACATGTCCATGTGCTCCAACTTCATCAAAACCCTGATGTGACAGGTGCCACTCACAGCAAATGAGAATTTCAAAAGCTTGTGGTTATCCCAAAGACCCATTTGTTGGAAAAAAAAAAAAGACCAGGGATATGTCTCAGGAGCAGACAACAAGCAGGTGCTTTGCTGCCATACATGTGCTTCTCCTAACCAGGTTTGCCCTGGATGTGAGAGGCACTTTTTGTGGTAAAGGTTGGTACTCATCTTTCCTTAGGCAATTGATTTTGCACTTGTATCCCTCACAATCAATATCTTTCTGCAAGTTTTACCTTTTTTTTTTTTTTTATGGTCACTTATTTCAGCCAACTTCAAATAAAAAAAAAAGAAATTTTCTTCTGTTCTCTCTAAAGTATACTTTAAAAAATGTTTTTCTAAGTTCCTTTGCATCCCAATGCTCTGCAATTTCAAAAACTCAGAGACCTACAAGAGACATAACCACAACATCATTTGAGGTTTATTGATTACCTTACAAGAAGATAAGGAATGAACAAAAGAGTGTGTAGAGTTACTGATGAACTTCGCATTTTTTCCCTCTGGTTTCCATACAGAGCAATTTAATGACAGTCTGTGTTTGCAGCAAGGGTTGTGCTTTCATTCAGATTCACTTCTTCTGATTAAAAAGTGACCTTTAAATTCCTCTTGTTCTCCCCTTTGCCCCTCTCAGGTTTTTTGGGTGAGCTCCTGACAGCAGGGGAGTGGTGGGAGCACCTTGTCCCCGTGTGGTTTGACTTTACCCTCTGAGATTCCTTTTGTCTCCATCGCTAGGTGGAATACCAGAGTGAGGGATTTCTGGAGAAGAACCGGGACACCATATATGAGGAGCAGATCAGCATCCTGAGAGCCAGCAAGGTAAAAGCAGTAAATCGTGGCAGTGGTCCTGGTTGGAGCTGATGTTGTGTGTTGCTGTGCCATGCCACAGGGTGTTGGGTATGTGAACATGTAACAGCAGTGAAAGGGGAAAATATGTGGGATGTGGAGGAGGGAGAAAAGGGAGAGAGGAGAGTGCTGGGGGCTGTAGTCACACCCATGTGTGAAGGTGAGCGGTTGTACGTGTTCTTTCACCCTGGTGTTGGTATCCTGTCATCACAAAAATCGTTTCCAAACCTGCCGATCCTCTTCTTTTTCGGTCACCAAGAGCCAAAATTAGGAACAGATAAGTTACTAGGTGTTGTAAATCCCATTTAACTCTTGCTTGGAGCTCCCCACTCGTCAGCTGGCACTGAAGGTGCTATCATAGAATCACAGAATGGTTGGGATTGGAAGGGACCTTAGAGATCATCTTTGTTCTAAGCCCCTGCTGTGGGCAAGGTTACCTTCCACTGGACTAGGTTGCTCAAAAGCAAGGTGATCCTGGGGTTAAAAGCCATGGTCAACAGTGTAGTCTGTATATTGTGGGTAGCCTTGATGACCCTATCACCCTCCTATATGAAAATTGCTGTTTGTTTTAGCTGTAGTCCATCATACATGTCCCTGTGTTTTCTAATTACTTTAATAATTAGTATGCAAAAAACAGGGTTCATACAAAATGCTGGAAACGTTACCCAAACCCTTGAGATGTCCCAGCTGCTGTGGAGCTGTTTCACAGCACTGCCAATATACAGTTTTAACAGATTAACTCATATTGATGATCACGCTGCCAATTCCTGTGATACAAGGCCTTGTGCCTTTCTCCTCTCAGGTGTTGTACAAACAACTTGTCAACACCTCACTGCTTCAGGTGCCGGCAGGGATGTATTGACTGACCTTGACTACCAGGTCTTCTGGTAGAGAGCATTTTGGCTCTCAGTGTTTAAAATCTCCAGCGGTTCTGTGGGCTGGGGATTTGGTGGGATGTTGGAAGCAGAAGAGCAGTAGCTCTGGGGCTCTGCAGGCTTTGGTGTGGGTCCTGCCTGCAGTGAAAGGGCATTTGGCAGTGGGCTTCAGGTTGGACACTTCACAGTTCTATGTATAAACTGAGCAGATTTTACGCTGACTTCCAGTACCACACTCTTCTCTCCACGGGCACTTGGGTGGATTGGGTTAAAGGTGTCAGTGCAGACATCTAAGGAATCTCAAATACTTGCTGTTTTAAAACCAGACCAAAAGTTCTTCCCTGCAGCCTTGAGTCTTTCATTGTCAATTAATGAGATGAAACTTCATAGACAGCCTCATCCCTTCCAGGGGCAGCTTTTATTAGGGAGTTGGTATGAAAATCCAGCCCTGCAAAGTCCAACACCTGCATCCTGCATCCAAAATCAAGGCTGCATGACTTTGGGGCACCTCTGTCCCGCCAAACCTTGTGTGTGGTTTAAGGAAGGAGTACATCTGCTTTTCTGCAAAACATTTCAAAGCCTTCCACAGCACAGGCCAGTAGGTTACATTGGTTTTGGATTTTTTTTGCATTACAGAATTTGGACCCCCCTGCATGTTGCAAGCAAACGTGTCACATATCCAGGCTTCTCTTTGTGCCACCCTCCCTTGGGTTTACTTCTGGCTGTCGCCTTCCAAAGGCACCCTAAAAAAGGAGTGGGGTGAGGGGAGATGGAGGAAATAGTGGGTTTAGGAGCATTTTAAGCAGGAACTTGTTCCTGTCAAAGTTCAGAGATGAGAATGGGAAATTATTTGACTGTTATCAGTGGCTTGTCCTGTGTCCCCACCAGGAATTCATGTGAAGATGACAGGATGAGCAGATTTCTTATCCGTGGGGGTAGTTGTGAGACAAATAACTGTGAAACTGGACATTAATAACACCCAAACCAAGAGCTCTGCATGTTCAGGAAGCTTCCCAGGGCAAAATCTGGACATGATTAGAGCTTATTAGAAATGCCAGGTAGCCTCCAGGAATAATTGATGCTGTATGATGAATTATTTAACCAGTGCTGAACTTGCTGTTGAAGTCAGCGGTGCAGAACTGGCAGTGTCTGGTAGGGATTTCTGTTTGACTTGGTTGCAGAGGAGAGATGTAACCCCTTGCTGGAAAGTGTTGGGGACCCTGGAACTCCTTCTGCAAAAATAAGAGATTTTTAAAAAATGGTGAAATAGGTCTCTCTGTCATGTATAGGGACTATAATATAATACCAGAGCAGGCTGGACTTTCATTTAATAGCTAAAAACACCACCAAACCCTGCTCCTTGCAGCTGGTTTGCTCGACCTAAAAAAACCCGAACAAATCAAACCCTAAAAAATTAATGTGAATGTCTTAGGACCAAAGATTTGAGTTTACCTGTCCTTCAAACTAGGTGAATGCTCCTTTGGGATCAGGTGTTTGGACCCTGTGGCTTCATGGTGGTGGCTTTGTAGGCGACACCAACATCTGCATTTGTGATCACAGAATCACAGAATGGTTTGGGTTAGAAGGGACCTTAAACACCATCTCAGTCCCACCCCCTGCCAGGGACAGGGACACCTTCCACTAGCCCAGGTTGCTCCAAGTCCCCTCCAACCTTGGACACTCCCAGGGACGGGGCAGCCACAGCTTCTCTGAGCAGCACAAAACACTCTCAGATGCACTTGGCTCTGAGAACATTTGGGAGACAGTTTGAAGAATTTCTGCCTTTAAGCCATTTCTTTAGTGACATGGGGGCAGCGACTGTTATCAGCCTGTGCTGATGCTGTGCTGTCCTGGGAAGAAGAGCAGCAGGAGCATCCTCACCTTCTTCCTGAAAAGCCTCTAAAACCTGATGATCTGCTCTTGGTTTCCTTAACCCCTGTTTGCCAGCAGATTGTGTTATCCTGGGGTGGCTTTTTTGCCTCTTGCTTGCCATGTGCCTTCCAGGGCTATAAACAAATAAAACCAATTTTCTTTTGCTGTGAAAAGCAACATGGTCTCTCTGAACCAAAGAGAGTTGCAGTGGCAGTGCCGAGTCTGCTGCTCAGAAGTGCTAGTTTGGCTAAAACTTAAATTTGTGCTGCAAAAGGCTGTGATGTGAGGACTTTGTCCTGTCCTCAGGACCAGGCCTCCATACAGTATTCACTGCTCTCTTCTTTGTATTCCCACCAAAGTGATGTGGAGGGCAAGGGGGAACACTCAGTTTAACACAGCAAGGACCTAAACACCTCTCCACCAACAACCACATCGCTGATGAAGCACTCCCACTGAGGCAGAACTGCCTTCTGCTAATTAGAATGCAATTAATGCCATCAACAGGACAGTGAACGAGACTTCATAAAGCAGCTAATTAGTCCTGTTAGCACCGGTCAGCTAAAACAGTTGAGAGTTGATGTTCTTTTGAATTAAGGAAACTGATTTGAGTACTGATGGAGAGGAGAGCATACAGGCATGCTGCACAGGTATTGTACTCCAGTTCCTTTGTAATTACGAATAATGCACTGATGGTTTTGACTCTGCCAGTTGGGAAGGAGGGATCTGTCCTTCTTGCTTATCCCTCAGCACCTCTACAGCAGCTGTCAGGATGTCTCTTTTTTGGGGGGGATGAAGTGTCAGGCAAAGAAGGTGAGAGCCTTTATTCTGGTAGGAGTTGAGTAAGCCCCAGAGATAAAAGTAAAAAACTGTGAATATGAAGCAGATCCTTAGCAGGCACTGTCCTGGAGCCCAAGAAAATTTAACAGCCCTGCTAACCAGACCAGATTTATGGTGGCTTGCTTAATATTCAAGTTCCCCAGTCTAATGCAGATTTGAATATCCTGCTCCTTAAATAATAATAATTAGAAAAGGACATTAAGTGCATTTGCCAGCTCACCTGTTCTCCCGTCTAAGAGGAGGAAATGTTGCTGCTGGCTTGCCAGAAATCCCAGTCTTTGGGGATCTGAGGAGCCAAATGTGGTGCACCCAGGGCTGTGGAATGGCAGTCCTGCTGCTGCCTTGCCTGTTCAGCTGATGGGCAGGTAATTAGTGAGGAATTGCTGGGGTCTTTTTAATTGTTAGAGAAGCAAGAGTGCCTCTGGGGCTGTGGTGGGACCTTCTCACATGGAGACTCCCGTTCCTGGGGTGTGTGCTGTTCAGGCAGCATCCTTGATGAGGCCAGGACTGGATGAGTATGCTGGAATCAAGCCCTGCGAGTGAGGCCCCTCACATGCGGGAGGTTTTGTGTGACAAGACTTCAGCCTCCTTGTTTTTGCACATTCAAGGTCTGATGAACTATGAGACAGAATGGTCTCATGGTCCCGATGTGGGTCATGTACACAGTGCTTCTTGCTTTCACTTTTCTTGCCCTTTTTCTCTCCTCCAGGCTTAAGATGGGTAAAAAAATGACCTGAGCAATGTGACTTGGGTGGGCTCATTCCCCCAGTGGGCAGGGCCAGAGTTGCTCAAGTGTTATTGTTTGTTTTAGTATCCAATGGTGGCAGACTTATTCCACGAAGAGAAGGGTGCTGTGCCTGTCACTTCCAAGGGAAAGGGAACATCGAAAATCAGCGTCCGTTCTGCCAGGCCACCCATCAAAGCTGCCAACAAGGAGCACAAAAAAACAGTGGGACATCAGGTAATGTATAATTTGAATGGGTCAGCCAACAACAGGGGAATCCAGTTAAGATCTTGTTGCTTCAGCTTGAATTGGAGATAAATAAAAAGCTTTTGGGGATGGAAAGACACTTTCCCATGACCCATGTTTGGCTCTTGCCGAACATGGATGACTTCTAGCAGTGTCTCTGTATGAGGAGGCTTGAGTAGTCTTGATTGGAAGTAGCTGAGAGGTTTAAGGAGGGTGGAGCCACTCTGGGATTCACTGGAATGTGTTCCATTGTGCTGTGGATCTCATAAATTGAAACAACTTCAGAAAAAGAGCATTTTTCCCCTTGTACGGACAGTCAAGTGGTGCAACAAGGGCCCAGAGAGGTTGTGCTGTCTCCACCCTTGGAGGCATTTCAGAGACCCAACTGTGCAGAGTCCTGAGCAAACACTTGTTGCTCATGAACCTTAAGCTGGAAGTTCTCAACCCCACCAGTGCCTTCTCTGAGTTTCCCCTGCACGTGCTGGGCAGGCGGGGAGGTTCACGCTGTGTCACATCCAGGGGCTGTCACTCCAGGTGCCTTGTGGCAGCTGCCAGCTTGGGCTGCAGCACCTTCCTCCCTCCTCAAAACGAGTGGCTTTCTCTTCCAGTTCCGCAATTCCCTGCATCTGCTGATGGAGACCCTGAACGCCACCACCCCGCACTATGTGCGCTGCATCAAACCCAACGACGAGAAGCTGCCCTTTAAGTAAGTGGGATGTTCGTCTTTAGAGCAACAGAGTGTGCTTTGGACCTTTGTTGGAGGCATTGCTCCCTCCTTGTAATGTTGTCCCTGCAACTGGAAGGTCCGTATATTTTGCTGGAGTCACTTTTTTGTGGGTTTCGTCACGCGCTTTTTGTGCCTGTGTGAAATGAAGACTGATTCAGGTTATAGTAATTCGTAGTTATACTCTTCTAATAATACTGAGCATCCTTACTTTGCAGTAATAGGGTCTTTGTACAATTTCTTCTTAGACTTGCTTTGATTTAAATAGCTACAGTTCCAAACCGTGAAAAGATGAAGAAATGAAAATGTGGAGAAAAGTAGTGGGGCTTGTAAAATGAGCAAAAATGTCTTGGTGCCTCCAAAATAAATTGCAGAAAAAGTAAAGATGTGACTTGTGTCAACTTCAGGCAGGTTTTCAGGTGAGTGAACAGCTGAAACAAACAGCCAGTCTCGATCTTCCTCTGTAGTTCAGAGACGTGTAGCGAGCGGCGAACTCTGTGAGCAGAGAGCTGTTAGGCGTGCTTGACCTCTTGGTCGTGTCTTTGTACCCAGTTTTGTTCCCTTCAGCTCCAAAAAAACCTTGTCTGTTGGTATGTAGGCGCCTCATAGATCATGTTTTGATGTCCTTGAAAGGCATAAACTGCAGGTGGTGACCTTTAGGAAAGCAGGTTAACCCATCAGCAGGGAGGAATTTTCCTCCAGCTGGTCCAGTACAGGCTGAGGGCTCCCAGTGAGCACAGTGCAACTTCAGCGTGCAGAGACAACTCCAACAGTGTCCTGAAAGGAGAGTGAAGCACCTGCCAACAGGCTCACCCTTGGTCACAATGTGCTGGTGGAGATGTATCCACTGGGAAGCTTCCTGGTTTGACTCTTCTCCCCCTGCAAACAGCAAAGTGAAGAGTATTAATGGTTAGAAGACATTCAGACACTGGTTTATATTTGACTGATTCCTTAGATGATTAGTTATAAGCTCTGGAGAAGGTTGTGTTGGCTTCTGTACTCTGTTGTATCTGTTTCATGTACCATTTTGTAGGTACTGGAGATGCTTAGGGCCACACCTGTTGCCTATTGCAATGATTTCCCTTTTAAATGAAAATCAGGATTATACTTTGTGATTGACTGTTTTCTTTAGATAAAACACAGAAATATTTTCTGAACTGCTGTAGTGAAAAGTGTCAAGGATGTTCTGAATGGTGAAATGTCTTCACCTTTCCAGAGGGTGTTTCCAATACTCCACGTCCATACTCAACTATGCTTTCAGCCCTCCATCTTTACTTCTTTGCCTTTTAACTTTTCAATTCAGTTTTTCATGTGATGCTCAGGATAAAGTTAATATAATTTCACAAATGTGTGAGCTCCTGGTTGTGAAAGTGCAGTAGTTGTCTGAATTAACTCAGTTGTACTTCTGAGCTGTTTCTGTGGGTAGCAAACAGCAAGAGGATAATTCTGCCAGTGTCTGCTTGTGGTTTAAGTGGTGGCTTGGTCTGATGAGATGTTCCCGGTCAGAGTTTTCCCAGCTGAGGGTTTTGGGAACAAAGGACAAACCAAAATAACACACAAGAATGGTTCTGGAGGCGATTCCTTTGGGTTGGGGTGGTGGGGTTGCATCCCCTTCTACAAGTTCTGGTTCAGGTGTCCCCTGTGGGGGGTTCTGCAAGAGACGATTTCCCTCCTCACCCACCATGGATTGCTTAATTGACACGTGATCTGAGAATCTTGGTCAGTATTGATCTTACTGCCAAGAGGAATTTGTATCCTGAGCTTGGCTTGAATAAAGTCACAGAATCATTAAGGTTGGAAGAGCCCTCCAAGATCAGAGAGTCCACCCTGTGCCCGATCCCCACCTTATTCCCCAGCCCAGGGCACTGAGTGCCATGTCCAGTCCTTCCTTGGACACCTCCAGGGGTGGGGACTTCAAACCTCCCTGGGCAGCCCCTTCTAGTGCCTGACTACCCTTTCCAGTGAGAAATTCCTCCTCATGTCCAACCCACCCTCCCCTGGCACAGCTGGAGGCCGTTCCCTCTCCTCCTGTCCCTGTTCCCTGGGAGCAGAGCCTGACTCCCCCTGGCTCCCCCCTCCTGTCAGGGAGTTGCAGAGCCAGAAGGTCCCCCCTGAGCCTCCTTTTCTCCAGGAGGAGCCCCCCCAGCTCCCTCAGCCGCTCCTCATCAGATTTACCCTCTAAAGTCTATTTGCTTATAGGTAAAACTTGAGCCTGGAGAGTACTGGGGTGGCTGTAAAGGACTCTGTGTTTCAGAGCCACTTACTGGAAAATACACAGTGCTGGGAGGCATCAGTGGCATTGCTCCGGGGTTAGCACTGAAGTGATATTTTGTAGTGTGCAGAACACTCAGTGTTATGTTTGTTGTTCAACGAAAAAAACAGATTTTCTCTTCCTAAAACGTAACATTTTCCAACTCACAGGAGCATTACATTTTTTGCTAAAATGAGGTGTTTATCCTGGAGAAGAGAAAGGACCCAATAGCAGCCTTTCAGTACTTACAGGGGCTACCAAGAGGACAAAACCATGCTCTTAACAATGGTGTGTAGGTAGGGGACAGGAGTCAATGGCCCCAAATTGGCATGAGAGGTTCATAGTGGAGATGGGCAAACGTGTTTTTTTTCTCCCTGAGGACAGTCTGTCAGTGGAACAGTCTTCCCAGAGGGATTGTGCAACTTCCATCTTTGGAGGTGTTCAGCTTTTGACTGGATAAAGCCCTGAGCTATGGGTCTGCCCCTACAGCTGTCCCAGCTTTTAAAAACAGGAGGTTGATTTCCTCAGGTCTCTTGCACCCTGCATTACTTCCATTCCTACTTTACAAGTTGATGAAAACATAAGATCTACAATGAGGGTGAGGGGTGTCAGGCTTCCATCCTGGAGGAAACAATGATATTTGCTGCATCTGGCTGCAGGCTGTGTCTGAGGTTATTCCATAATGGTGAAGACCTCAAAAGACAGATGTGCAAGGGGAATGCCTGACTTCAGGTTGTTCCTTTTTCAATTTTCCTTTCGAATTCTGTTTCGGGCAGGGTCTGTGATCTTTTACTTGGGTTTCCAGGCCAAAAGCAACCTGCTGCCAGTTGCTTCTACCTGCCATGGCAAGGAAAAGAAGTTTTTAATAGTGTGTATAGTCCCACTTTGAAGCTTTTTATTTCAGAGTTAGCCCATAGCTGGAGTTGGTGCAGATAGATGACTACAGCCTCTCCTGTTACTGCATTTCACCCACTCTGAGCAGGGCTTGTCTGCTTTGGAGAGAGTTTCCCTTGTGCACAGTGGAGATTGCCCTGGGATCTTCCAGGCCTGAAGCTTCCCCGCTGATCTGCCAGTCCTGTTTATTATTTATTGTTATGGAAATTGTACCCTTGTGGGTTCTTCCTTGAAGTGAGTGACAGCCCAGACTTGATTTTTCGCCCTGCATTGTGTTTGTGGTGTTGCAGTGAATAACTTGCTGGTAAGTCTGGACAAGTCCAGGGAATTTAAAAAAGCACAGAGAAGAAGGAAAGCATTTTCCATTCTGCTTTTGTACAGCAGAGACCAGACAGAATTATTCATGTAATCTTGACTTGCAGGTGTAAATATTTTGGGCTTTCAGGGGGAGATAAGCAGATACGTGAGAAGCTTTTGGCTCCTCACCCTTGCTCTGGAAACCTCACACAGCTGTGTACATCTGCACTGTATGAGTCCAGGCTTCACCCAAGGAACTCTTCCAGGGTCTTCAGAACTGAAGAGCTGGGACCTCTTTGTGCATTCAGTGTTGGGGTGGAAGGAGGGAGCAGCAATGGGGGACACTGGTACCTGGACTCACTCTGAGCAAAGATAAACTGATCTGGAGTGGGCTCGTGCCAGGAGCCAGAGAGAGCACAGCCCAGGTATTCAGCTGGAAGTTGTCATGAAGTTTTTTGGCACAAATTGATGATGGAAATGAGATGCCAGTGTTAAGGGATGATGCCAGCTAAAAAGAGGAGGGCAGAAACCCCTTGCATTATTCAGGAACCCCTTGATGTTAGTCGGGAGCATGAGCACCACTGTTCTGGGTAAATATAGTCTGTAAATCTGTGGGACCTGGTTTGGTATGAATATAAATATGGAGTTAAATGTATCAGACTTGTTTTGCTGTTGAATTTGATTTCTGGACCTTAAAACTGCAGAAGTAGTACTGTCTGGTTCATCAGGCAGCTTGAGGTGGGGTAGCCTTTCCCTACTGTATTGTAATTGTATTGCTTTACAAAGCTGGGTACATTATGGCTGTAGGGACTAATTAATTGCAGCAGATTGTCATCTTATCCCAAGAAAACCACTAGGGATTGATAGCAGGGTGGTAGCAAAGCCTGTTGCTCTTGAAAAGTACAACAACTTGTGATGTGGAGAGGAAATGTGTGACATCTGTGCAGCATGTTCCCAAAGCAAGGCATGGGTTATCCTGAGACTTGTGAGGGAATGGCTATGGACTAAAAAGTATGGAAGGTGGTTTTATTCAACCCCTACTCTAATGACAAGAGCAGAAGATAATTCCTGTCTCTGCAAGGGTCGCTGTCAGGTGGGCTTAAAGTGTGGGTTCCTTTTCACTGTGTTAATCTCTATCCTAAATATGATTGCAGATTTGATCCAAAGAGGGCAGTGCAGCAGCTGAGAGCCTGTGGAGTGCTGGAGACCATCCGGATCAGTGCAGCTGGATTCCCCTCCAGGTACTGGGCTGGGTGTTTGCTGTGGTGGTGTTCTGCTGGTGTGATTTACTCAGCAAGTTCGTTATCCCCCATCCTTGAAAATGTCCAAGGCCAGGTTGGATGGGGCTTGGAGCAACCTGGGATAGTGGAAGGTGTCTCTGCCCGTGGCAGGGGAGTGGAACAAGATGAGCTTCAAGGTCCCTTCCAACCTAAACCATTCTGTGATTATCTGAGGCAAGAGAGAAAGAAACACTGGTGTTTTCAGGACAAAGAGTATTTATTTAGGTTGGTTTATATCCAGGGTAGATTTTCTGCTTCTTATGGGTTTTTTTTGTTTGCAGTTTGCCAAACTCCCATTAGGTCCTGGGTTCCTCAAATCTAAGAGATTCATTATCAGGCAAAGAGCTGCAAAGTGAGGCTGACAGAGGGTGTGTTGTGCTGTGTCCAGCGTTTCAGCTGGTGCTTTCAGTTTGGTCCTGAGATGTAATTTGATGTGGTGAAATCCCTGAAAAAGCTGATGCCTGGCAGATAAAGGAATCCAGCTCTGATCCCAAATGGAGGTGGACATCAAGTAACAAAACAACAGCTTTATATCCTCTGCACCCATCCTTCTTGGAAGCAAATGTTGCCCTAGAGAAATTCTTCCCTGCTCGCCTGAAGATCCTTCCACTTTTACAATTTACTTTCCTTTGTGCTTTTTTTTCCCCCCTGGCTTCAGACATCTGTTGCAATTTTCATTTCAGAAAAAAAAAAAATTGATTGTACTTGCAGAGAAAGAAAATAAGGGTTGTAAATTATTACTATAGACTTCCACACTGCACATCCAAAGCATCCGAGGCTTCAGAATCTTGCATCGTAAAAAGGAAGTGTTGTGGGTGGTGTGGCTCTTGCTGATTGTGGTATAAAAATTCAAAAGAGGTTTTTAAGGCCTAATAAATCAGGAAACATAAACTATAAATAAACCCTGAAGATGACAAGGGCAAATAATTCTAAAAATGCATCAATTGCGTTTTAGTGCCAAGCTGCTTTGTGTTCATGTCAGCAAAGCCATCAGCCTTTTTATATGGGACAAAGAGGTTATAAATATGCTCAGTGAAGAGTTGGCTGAGCATGATGTTGTGCACCATGAGAAACTCCCTGTCCTGGATTTTGGGGAGGACTGTGCTGTCGATGGCACCGCCTGCACGTTGAGATGAGGTGGCTCTGCTGCACTTCACCTGTGTTGGCCAGTGACCTCCACGGACAGGCAAAAGCTGATGATGGGCTTCTCCCTGACCAGCTGAGCCCAACTACTTAAGGAGGCAAAAAAAGGAAAAAAGAAGAAGAAATTTTTCATAGAAACCAATTTCTCTCTTTGCCAGTGTGGAAGGGTGGCAGAGGTACGTGGGGATTTAGGTCCTCCTTGTGGGGGTCTGACCCTGTTAGAAAACCCAGAATCACTTCTGGGTCTCACCTCTGAAGTCTTGAAGGTGTCTGTTGAAGTAACTAATAAAAAGTTGCTCCTAAATTTCATGATCTCTGAGACACAGCGAGGACTTAGAAAACAGCCCATGGGTCATTTTTGTTGTTGTTGTCTTTGTTTCAGGGCCACATCTGTCTGTCCTCTTGCAGTAAAAGCCTTAAGGAATGAAAAAGCTGTTGTTTTTCACATGGGAGAGGCCATGTGAAAGCAGTTCTGTGCTAAGCAAGCAGTCACCCTCCCCAGTGCAGGTTTGGTGAGCTCTAACTTGAGGGTTGTCCATTAGTTTTGCTACTGGTCCTGTCAGGGCTTCAGGGATACCCAGCTCCTCTCCATTCGTAACTATACTACAGACTTTTATCCTTTTTCTCCTCATCTAACTGCAGTTTAGACCCTACAGCACTAAAATCAATGTATAATTAGTAACTGTTAGAAACCGCTGCAGCACCTGGAGACCAGCCAGGATCTATTTACAGCAAATAATTGATTGTTGCAAAGACCCCTGCACCCTGAAAAACTCAAAAGTGATGCTCTCAGCTCTGCTTGCTTGCTTTTGGTTATGAGATCTTTTCCCAGGACACTGAGAATACAGAACTCTTCAATCACTGCAATTTGTCACCTCTTGTTCTTCATCCAGGGGGGAAAAAGAAAAAGTGCAAATGCCTACTTCAGCCTTTTAGAGTGACCTTCTCCAATGTTTGAGATGCTTCAAGGACAGATTTTTTTTTTGTGTATTTTAATGTTTCTAGAAGATAATTGTGCATGGGAACAGCTCTGCACTAAATAAAATGCTCACTTTGGGCTCTGGTAGTTCTTCACCCTTAATGGTCATAAAATTCCAGCCTTGAAAATCCAGACCCAGGAGCTGGAAGACATCCTTGAAACACTGTGAATAATCTGTGTATTTGAATTGGCTTTATAAACCAGCTTGGGAAAAGATGCTTTAACAGGATCCTATTTTGTGGGAAATAGTTGCTTCTGCATTTTTACATGCAATCTGTAAGTGACCTTACGGATAGATTACTCCTCTGCATTTCCTTATATTTTGAGATAAGTTGATTTATATTGGTTGGTTAATGATAAAACCAAAACAGGAGAGTCACTGCTTTAAATTTAAATCCCATGTGAAGGCTCTAAATTTAAACCCCTTTAAAATAATAACAGAAAACTTGATCTTTGTGAGTTTTGTTTCACTTCGGTGTAAGCAATTTACCTTTAAAACAACAGAGAATTCCCAACTTTTTTTATCTAAAGCTAAGTTTTATTGCAGAAACTGTAGAAAATGTAGTGTTTACATCTGAATATTTTCCATCATACTTTTTGAGAGTGATGTGGCCTTGGGTCAGAGATCTCTGGATGAAGCCACCTTCTGCTCTAATTTCACACTACTCCATCACAGTTACTTCATGGGTTGAAGAATGCAATGTTTTGAGTCTTTAATAATTTATTTTTTTTTCTTTTTACCTTTAAGAAAAGAAATAATGTTTTAATGTAAGTTGTAGTTCCTCTGGAAGATGAAGCCTTGTGCTCCCCACTTTGGTTGCACCCGGTTTATTTTATCATTTCCATGGTGCACTGCTCTCTGCCTTTGTCTCAAGTAAATTGAAAATGTATCATTTGGTTTGAAATGCTGCTCAGCAGTTAAGAAATGTATTTGTTAGCATGTACATAAATGGCTGTGATGAATGGACTGTCTGAGGTGTGTAGATAGTAAATCTATCATCAGCTTCCCTGGGTAAAGTGTGGAAGATGTCTCTGTGCTATACAGCCATTCATCTTCTTTATAGAAACTGGCTGCATAAAGATGAGTCTGTGGAGAATTAATTGGTGTGGATCTCCATGAATCACAAAATACTCTCTAAAACAAGTTTTTAACTTGCGTTTTGTCAAAACTCTACATTTTTCTTCTTACTGGTTCTGGTGGTTTCCAGTCAGTGGTCGAACAGCAACGTTCTCCCACTGTGCCACGACTCTGAATAACCTCAGCACTGCAGCCTCTCTGAAATACTGTTGTTGCAATTGTTATGTATTTATAGTTTAAGTATTCTTGGCATTTGGCTGCTTCCTCTGGTCCCTGAATCTGACTGTCAGATGCAGCATTTTTGTATCAATTCAGTGTGAAATCCCAGCTGCTAAACTCCATAAACATTAAACATTTATAATTGCAATCTATCATGGGCATCCTTGGATACAGACGGTTTTTTTATATAACGTGCCTTTAGCTGTCATTTCAAAGTAACAAAACCTCTAAATGACTGTGGCTACCAGCAGTTCTGTCTGCCCACTCCCAAAAAAAAAGGTGTAATATGTAAATGGAGGGGTATTTTCCCCCCTTGTTCTTCTCTTTGAATATATTCCAGCTAATTTCAAGCCAGGCCAGCCTGCATGTTTTAGAGCTAATTGAAAGGCAAATCTGTTCTGCTGCAGTAAACAAGGCAAGCGAAATTTTCTCCCTGAACCACGGTTTCTAAAATAATTTCATGTCAAATCTTGGCTGAGAGGTTCAACCTGCATCCCCCTAAACAGGCTTTGGATCCTATGGAGAGATCATTCTAGTCCAGCTCCTCACTGCTTAAAATATCGGCCCATTCAGTGGAGGGCACCACGTGGTGCTGGCAGGATTTCTAACACAAAACTTGGTTTGCTCAGCACATGGGATGGTCTTGGGGGTAATTAATTTGGTTGCCGTGAATGGAAACATTTTACATTAAGTTATTTTAGGCTACCAAAAGAAAACCATATTATGGGTAAGAGTTTGAAGCTTTGCTGACTTATTATGCTCCTTTCAGCTCTTAATTCAGTGCAGCTGACATAACGCTGCTGTAATCACCCTGAAACAATGGGTTGGAGATATTTTGGGTAGTTGCTGACTGCTTGGAGTCAGCTTTTCAGAGGCTTCCTTAGAATGTCACCCCTGGTTTCTTACCCAAGCCCTCCCTTTAATTTGAGGTAATAAACTCAGCTTGGCTCTGCAGCAGAGGGGGCTGTGCTTGGGTCCGTAGCCCCTTCATTTTGGCCAGGAGCAGCCTCTTTGCTTTGTACCTTGTAGTTTTCTGTACAACATCCAAATCTGGTTCTTTAAACTACAGAAAAAAAAAAAAAAAAGTAAAGACAATTTGTGATGTGTGTTACAGCTTATTCCTTCTTTATAATTCCTGTAGATGACAAAGAAATTGCAGGGATTACCAAGTTTCCTGATCCTGGCCAAGCCCTTGAGCATCCCCCTTGCTGTTGGAACCCAGGGAGGACTTTTTTCCACAGGCATAAGTTATTTTCCTGCACCCTTCCATTCCTTTTATTGTCTTTCCTCCTTAGTGACTTCAAAGCAAAACACTGATGTTTGAGGTTTAGTTGTGCTTGATCTCAGTCCCAAAATTATTCTGTTTTACCTTGGGAAAGTTGGAGAAGTATCTGCCCAGTTCTTCATGTCTCCTTCTTCATTTTTCTCAGCTGTGCAGGTATAAAAATCCTGCTGATTCCAGCTCTTTCTCTACACTGCCTATCTGGATCTTATAACTTGAAAATTATATGGAATTGTATTTATTCAGTGGCCCTTGGTGGTTTCCAGCTCCCAGCACGAGACATACCAGTGCTGTGTGTTGTGTGGCAGCATCTTGAAAACTTGACAACCTTCTTTTTTTTTTTTTATTTAATACCTGTCAGCAAGTTGAACTGAGGTGGAACCTTCCCATAATCTCTCCCAACCTGCTAAGCTGTAGGGTAACACAGCACATCCTTTGCCTGTGGCTGGGAATCAGTGCGTGGTTTAGCAGGTGGGAAACAAGTGTGTTTTTTTTTTGGTTTTGGTTTTTGTTTGTTTGTGGTTTTTTGGTTTTTGTTTGTTTTGTTTTGTGTGGGTTTTGTTTGTTTGTTTGTTTTTCTTTATTTTCTTTTTTTTTTCTTTTTTCCTCTTCTGAAAATGAAAGTGTTGAACGTAAAGAAAAGACGTGTATGTGCAGAAGAATAATTTAAAGTGAGCTTCAGTGTTTCTGCACCAGAGAGCTCTCCGTTGAAGGGGTGGGGGATCATGTTTGTTTCTCCTGGAGCACATAGTTGTAAAGAAATTTTATACAGCTTTGAGCCTCAAGTGGTTCAGTGAGGCATGTTACATTAAACCTGAGTGCTTTAATTGTTCCTTTCTCCTGGGAGGATCCTGTAACAGCACCTACGAGCCCCTGCAGCTTTCTTTTGCTTGGGAACTGGGATGGCAAATATTCCAGCGAAACTCCTGATGGACCAGCTGAGCCCTGGCCCGGCAGGGATTTTGTGTTGACACTCTGTGGACAATAGCACAAGCAGTGTGATCTCAGGGCTGTCATCTCCTGCTGATTCAGCAAGGAAGGTGAGAGGATGAGTAAAGCAGTTCTGTGCTGTGGAGGTGCAGCACTGGGCTGGGAGCCTCTGGGAGGTGTGAATGGAGGACTGTGGATGCCACCAGCACAGATAAACACCTGGGCAGCAATCAGTGAGTGCATTCCCTGCCACTTCCAATACCTCATGTGAGACTTACTGCTAAAAAGTGCGCCATTTATGTTCAAGACGGACTCAAATGGAAACACGTAGAAAATCAATTTTTGCCATGTTGTGAAACGAGAACAACAGGCTCTGAAGGAAGACCATTATGTAATGACTTATGATCTATTTTTAAGGAATTCCTGCAGGTGCCTGACTCCTGTTTGAGAGCAGCTACAGGACCTCTGTCTCTTTCTTGGTGCTGGAAGATGATGGATTTTGCTTTCTACCCAGCTTGGACCCGTGCCCTCAGTTTCTTGTGTTGCCTCTTCACCATCTGCTCTTGCTGGAGGAGCCTGGGTGGCACTTGCAGGATGATTTTCTTCTGCAAATAGCAGCAGTTAATAATGGCAGCACCTAAACTGACTCTTCTTTCCCCTGATCAAGCTCTCCCTGGCTCAAGCAATACCTCAGCCAGGCAGGATATCTCCAGCATCGTGTGCTTGGCTGGGTGCCTCGGGCACTGCATGCTCTGCTTCTCCTCTCAGGTTTGATTTGGAGCTGTGTAAACCTCAGACGTGCTTAAAATGAAAATGGGTTTTATTTGCACAAAGCAAAATGGGAAATGTAATTATAAAACCGAGGCACTGAGAAAGCAAAGAGAAAGCGAATTCAAGCTTAAACCCTACAGGACACAAAGCTGATAGTCTTGCATAATGTTTGTGTTCAGTTTTCATCCCAGAGAGAGCTCCTCATAGCTGGTATCTTAGGTTTTTTAGTGATAATCCAACATTTTTGGTTATTTGAAGGTGTGACAGGGATTAAATCAGTGCCAAATCTGGATGCTCCAGAACTAATCTGAGTAATCAGAGCACTGGAAGTCCTCTCATGACAGTTTCCCTCATTCTTCTGTCTCCAGGAGCCCTCCACCTTTCCTTTGGCTTCAGTTGCAGTACTGAGGATTCCCTAGCTTTTCCAGTCCCGTATTCTTTGCCAGTTGTGTCCATGCAGGAGTTGCATGTTGCTTCCCAGTCCTTATCAGTCCATTTTCCCCTCCTTTTTGCTCCCTTCATTCTGTTTGCAAACACTTTCTTCTACTGTACTCTTTTAATTAGACTACTGCTTTTAATCAAACTGGTTTTCCTCCCCTGACTGTGTTTTCTGAAGTGACATGAAACTTTTGGTTGCGTATTTTGAAATAAGGAATATACCTGTCTTAGTAAATACCCCATCTTCCAATCTTCAAGATGTTTCATGAGCGATATCTGCAGCTGATGATTGTGCAGGTCCTTTGTTTAATGAAGTGTTTTATAGAGCTGGCAGCCCTCACTGCTCTGGTGGTGTGGTGTCTCGCCCAGCCCCACCACTGCAGACTGGCCAAGGGTAAGGACCCACCATGAGCATCACTCTGGCCGTTTACAATTTATTTTTCCTTTCCACCTGCTCCTCTTTTAATCTCTAGAAGTGGAAAATTAGGAAGAATTTAGTGTAATAGCACAAAAAATAAAGGCGTTTATGGGGCTGCTGGGCACAGGAGATGTTTCTGTATGACAGCTCTTCATACAGTGTGTTCTTATCCTGGCTGCCACAGCATCCATGTGGATGAGGAGCCGGCTCACAGGTGGTTGAGTAAGGGCAGGGCTCAAATTCTCAGCAATTCTTTCCAGTCTCCCTTTGATGTTTGTTATTTTTCTTTTTCAAATAACGGTGGCCGCTCTGGACATTGCTGGAAAAGCCTAATGTTTTAATTAAAAACTCAGGTTTTGAGGGCGTTTATAACTCACTATGTTAAACTACAGAAGGCTGAAACTTAGCAGATGCTGAAGCAATTTTAGGATCCCAGTCTGCAGGCTCTATATCTAACAGGAGCAGCAGGAGATGTTCTTTCCTAGCAGTAGGATGCAGTGCTCTAAACCCTGCAATTAGTGTTGCCTGTTTGGAAGCTTCACTGATGGTGACAGTGAGGCATCTTCCAAGGGGCTGCTTTGTCTTTTCAGCATCAAAAGATTTTGTGTGTGTTTCCAGGGTCTACGTCACAGACCTCATGATGGAGCAATTAATGAATTAATTGATTCTAATAAATATTCAGCAGAGTTTGGAAACACAAAATAAAACAGTATATCTTTTTCATTCATTGTCTATGACTATCAAGATTGCTTTTTTATTTTTTTGGCCAGTCAGAAGATACATGATTTCTTCAAAGTTAGCCTCTGCTTCCTGAAAGGAACAGGGTTGTTGCATTTGGTAAAGTGCAGCAGATTGGGAAGCACATCAGGAAGAGTGAAAACAAGGTGATCTGTGACCTTTCTGTTCCAGGCTAGAAAGGCCCTGATAAGGTCATTCAGTGGCTGAGAGTGAGGGCCAGGTTGAGGGTGACCAAGCTACTTTCAGTTGTCTTTGATCCTTTCTGAGGGTAGTGGTGAGAGATCCCTCAAAGTATGAGTTTCATATTTTGACTCATCTATGACTCCAAACCATTTATTTTAAGGAAATATTGCCAAGCATACAGACTAATCCAGCGTATGCTTTGCTTTCAGGTGGTCCTACTATGACTTTTTAAAGAGATATCGTGTGCTTATAAGGAAGACAGACCTCCGTAAGGAAGACAAGAAGCAGATCTGTAAGACCCTGTTGGAAGACCTCATTAAGGTGAGCTGGCACCAGATCTTTGGCAATGATTTTAACAGCACAGAAGCTCATGGCTTTGGTGTGATCTGAAATTGCTGCTCCTGCTCCAGCTTCACCTGCTGCTTGTGCAGGTGCTTCTTCGTCCCAGGCAGCCTGGGGATTTTTCCAAAATGAGATGGTCTTACAAGGAGGCAGAGGGAGCAAGTGTGACATGGGATCTCATGGTTGTGGTCGAGATGAATGTACCATTTCAGTGCTGGTGAAGTCCTGAGTTTGCTGTCACTGGCCGGACATGATCAACTGACCATTTCTTAAAAACGTGTCCCCCCAAGCCCTCCTTCTGTTTTTGGCCAGCCATAGCTGGAGCATGTGTTAGAGGTCCAGCCTGGGACAACATCATGAACCTTAGTCAATCATTAAATCACTCTTTGCCCTAATGACTAAGAGAAAAGTGCAAAAAATGCCTTATCTTGATGTATGGGGGACTTGTAATAGCCAGATGTGGAAAAAGCACCCCACAGATTGGGATTCTTTTCCCATAAACAAATTGGGAGTTTTTGCCCTCCCCCCCCCCTCCAAAACCTTACCACTCCCCTGTGCTTTATTTTTAAATAGCAAATATGCACACAGAGGTTTCTTGCTGTTGGGTAGCCCAGAATTTGCACAGCACCTTAGCCAGGTTGTAATATCTGATCTCTTGTTTTCCTGTGGGATATTGAGGAGTGTACCTAATTGCATTCCTCTCTACAAAAGCTGTTTTTCTTATGCACCAAGTGTTTCCCTTGGCTGCAGATCCTTTTGAATGACATTGCAGATGAAAACGTTAATCTTTTTGAGAAAGAAATCCCTTCTTTAAATGCTGTGATGTTGCATTTTTGGTCTAGATTGTGTCCCTGCCCATAGTTGGAACTAGATGATCTGTAAGGTCACTTCCAACCCAAACCATTCTAGGATTCTCTTATTTCTCTATTCAGCTTTAGAGAAACCCAAGAAAGAAACCAAACAAACCAAATACAAACCAAACCCAAAACGAACCAAAAACTTCCCAAGCCATTCAAAATTTGTGTAAATACATGGAATTTAAGACTGAATTGTAGTGCTTGAGTAGCTTGGAGTCTAATAATATCTTCATCACGCAATTAAGAAGGGACGTGAGCTGACATTTTATTCAAAGGGGGATTTTTGCTCTGTATCTACCAAGCAGCACAAAACTGAAGAGAAAAAAGAAAATATTAATGTTTGCCTTAATTGAATTTCGTTTCCTTTGTGGTTTTGAAAAGGATCCAGACAAGTTCCAGTTTGGACATACCAAGATCTTCTTCCGCGCAGGCCAGGTGGCGTACCTGGAGAAACTGCGGGCAGACAAGTTCAGAGCTGCCATAATCATAATTGAGAAGACGGTGCGGGGGTGGCTGCAGAGGGTCAAGTACCAAAGGCTGAGACAGGCCACGATCGTCCTCCAGCGCTACACACGTGGGCACCTGGCACGGAGGTGGGTCCCTCCGAGGAAGGGCTTGGCTGGCAACTCAGGTGTAAAACCACTGCTGGGCACTTGTGTTTTCCATTTTCCATCCTGTGGATCCTAAACTTGTGGTTTTCACACAGAAAATGCCCCGCATGGGGCCTTGCCTTTTAACGCCTTGAAAGTAAGATGCGTATTGTGCATGTGGATAGCACAGCGTGGTGGAAGTTTCTGTGTGAAAATCAGGACTCGTTCCTGGCCCCTCTCCTCAGCTTTACTTCGGGGCAAGAGATTAAAATTCTTTGCCTCAAACTGGTTTCCCGTCTACATTAGTTTAATTTCTAGATGCTGGGCCAAGGTCAAAGCATAGGCAACTGGGTTATAATCAGATGACTAAAGTACTCTGAAGTATTTAGCTGAAGGTATTTCACAGAACTAATATTTTCCTGGGACTACCTGTGGTAAAGAGCATTTGGATTAGCCAGGGAGCAGCTGGCTAGTTGGTATGCGCTGTCTTCTGCAGGGACCAGCTTTGTGCCTCCTTAATGTCCAAGGGGAGCTCTCAGGATTGATTGGCTGTTTCCTTTTTAATGAGAAAAATTGCTCAGAATCACTGGCAGTGGGGCTGTTTATGGTACAGAATAACAGAGCTCAGTGTTAACACTTCGTAGGAAGGAACCTCAAGCTCCCTCATGCCATTGGCTTGCTGGGATTTCTGTAGATAACACTGTTCTGGGCTGCTGGTATCAGGTGTGTGGTGAGTGTGAGGGAGCAGCAAAGCAAAGGAATAGCATCCCAACACAGTGATCACCTTCCATCTTTTGCCCCTTATTCAAGTCTGACACTGCAGTGTACAGTCACACTGAGTTTTGGAAGAGCATCAGAGGTACTGGCTGAATTTGTGGTGTTACTTTTGATTGTGAAAGGGGTTGGTGCCGTGGATAATCCAGGGATGAGAAGGTCTAGAAGAAGAAGCAAAGACGGGCAGTTTGGTGACTTTTATTTAAAACTGAGCAGGGTTTTTTCTTGTCAGTCCACATACTTCTCTAGACAGGTCCCTCTTTGCCAGCCTTGCAGCCTTGGACAAGGCAAATGAGACCTAAGCAATAAGAGGAAGGTTAAGGAAAAGGGAGAGTTGGAAGTGTTCAAGGCCAGGTTGGACAGAGCTTGGAGCAGCCTGGTCTAGTGGAAGATGTCCCTGACCGGCGGAGGGGTGGATGGAGCTGATCTTTAGGGTCTCTTCCAACCCAAACTGTTCTGGGATTAATTTGAGCCTCTCAGACTGGCTCTCCACCTACAGATTTGGACTTTACATTTGAGTTTACATCAGTCAACCATTCCTCTAGGGAGAGGAGGAGAGATGCCTGCTGATGTCAAAGTGATGGGGTGTAACCACGTGCGAGACCCAGTGGAAACTTCACACACACCAATATGATGTTCTGGAAGCTTCATCTTTATTGGAAATTACACTTAACTTTTATACAATTCAATAACTACCACATATTTGACTACTTAACCTGTTATTGGTCACACACACAGAACACACACTGTTCACACGATTATTATTGGCTAGCAAACATATCTTATTTTCTAAATTCTTCTCCTTCTAAATCTAACCACAATGCTCTATTTACATGCCTCCTGGCAGGTCTAACTCAAACTCTTATCTGCAGGTGCTGTTTTTCTTGTTCCTGCAGATGTCCAGTCCTTGTCATGTTCTCAAAACACTTAGTCCTTGAGACTCCTCAAATTCCCACCAGCTGGTTCACTCCTGCCTCAACCCAAAAGGTTTCTAATTCTCCTACAATGGAGTATGAGCTAAAAGAGAGGCCGGAAGCAGACATGTAAAAACTACCTGCTGGAGTGTTTCTCCTACATGATTTTTCAATTCCCCTCTTTGTGCAGGTTTCATAGGTGATGGATGGCATCTGAATAACTGCTGTCTCCTCTTTTTGGAGACAGACCATCCCTTGTCCTCTTTAGGAAGCCCTGGTTCAGCAGTCCTAATGAGGAACTATTGACCTTGATCAAGTGGATATATAAACCAATATGATGTGGCTCTTAGCTGTGATAAGCTTTTCATGAAATAGAAGAAGTGAATCAAATGTCTGTATAATGCTTCATACTGAGAGCAATAAATGAGTCATAAATTCAACAAAACAAGCTAATTATCAAATGAAATGGAAGTGTTATGGGATTTATTAACCGGTGTAACAACAAATTGAGCATGAGTTCAGTTGGGGAGTGGGAGCCACGTGGTGGAGAGTTGACCACATCCCTTATTATTTACCCTCCATGAATTGCTTGAGGCTCTGCTCATAAATGCTGCCAAACCACTGCCAAACACCAGTTGAAATGTCAAATCAGTTTGCTGCTGTTTTCACTGAGTCAGTAGATACCCCATGCAAAATGGGCTTTTTATAGTTAGGGAAGTGATGGAGCCAACCTGGACATTGATTGGCTCAGGTACATAAGGCAGAGAGACTAAATCCAGGGAAAACCCCGGGAAATACTTGTTTTTAATGCTGTTTGGGAACAATGAGGTATGTTGATTTGTGGCTCCAGTGCTCCTGGGTTCCATAGGTGCTGTCTGATAGCATGGAGATTTCCTTAGCCCTACTGTTGGGGTGGTCTTTCCTGAATACCACCAAACTACTTTGGGAAAAAGAGTTTTTCTCTCTGTCCAGTTTAAAACTTATTTGGCAGAAAGAAGGGGAGTTTGGTTTTCCTGCTAACCTTTCTCCTGTGCTTTGCAGGCTTGCTGAGCACCTGAGGAGGACGAGAGCTGCCATCGTCTTGCAGAAGCAGTACCGAATGCTGCGGATCCTCCGAGCTTTCCAGAGGGTCCGCAAGTCCACCATCACCATCCAGGCTTTTGCTCGGGGAATGTTTGCCAGGAGGATTTACCACAAGGTACACTCCGTTTTGCATTACGAAAGAGTGGGAAGAGCCTCTGTGTTTACCTGTGCTGCCACAGCACTGGGATGTGTTTGTTGTGGCTGTTTTGATGTTTACAAAGCCGACAGCCTCTGATATTTCTGGAGAGCAGACAGTGGCAGTGAGCATTGCAATTTAAAGCTGTGCAAAGAAAAAAAAAAGAAGATTTTGGCAGCAGCACCTCAGTGGAGCAGCTAAATGAAGTCAGTCATTCAGGTGCTGGAAGGCATTGTGGGAGTCTGGGAATGTCATTTGATCTGTTCTCTGCTAAAACCTCCCTGGCCAACTGAATCTGTGCCTGAGCTGTGCTGCAGGTGCTGTTTCCAGGAGAGTAGGAAGACAAGTAGGGTCTGTCAGGGAAGGCAACAAGTCATTTGTTGATAGAAATCTCCCTTTAATTAGTTGTCTACACTAGCTCTCTGTGTTAAACCAGGACCTGAATGCAAAAACTAAAAGTTTGATGACAGCAGTGGTACAGTGAGAAACCATAGAGTCCTAGAGAGGTTTGGGTGGGAGGGGACCTTTAAGCTCATCCCTTTACATTGCCCTGCCATGAGTAGGGACACCTTCCACTAGACCAGGTTGTTCCCAGCCCTGTCCATCCTGGCCTTGAACACTTCCAGGGATCCAGGGGCAGCCACAGCTTCTCTAGGCAACCTGTGCCAGGGCGTCCCCACCCTCACAGCCAGGAATTTCTTCTCAATCTCTGATCTAACCCTGCCCCCTGTCAGTGTGAAGCCATTCCTCCTTTTCAAAATTCTTTCTCCAGCTATTGTCTGTCAGGAAACTGAGAACAGCTTTGGGGAATCTTCTGTCCACTCGTCAGATCCAGCACTGTTTTGGTGGTCCCTGAACTTATGCCTAACTGGGCCATGGGCCCACTTGAAGAAGTGAGAAGAATGATGAGACAGGAGGGGAAAACCTGCTCCTGGGGATGGTGGAGGTTAACCTGGACACTTGGTAACCTGCCAGAGAGATCAGGGTTGTCCTCTGAGACAGAGCAGCTGGGTGCTGGTGATAAGGAATTTGTGCTTCCGCTGCTTTTTCAGAATCTGTTTTTCAGATTGGAAGCCTCTGCAGGGGTGGCAGCTTTTCCAGCAGTTAAACACTCTGAGATTAAAGGTAGCCCAAATCTTAACAAGTTGTAGAAGTCGGAGAAGTCCAGGGCTCTCGAATCTGAACATCCTTAATCTCTGGAGCACCTGGGTATAGGTGGTGGGCACAGGTATTGGCTCATTCAGGAACAGGTGCAGGGTGGTGGGTGATGCTCCTTGGGGTCAGGGCATGCCCAGTGCCCACCAAAACTTTTCTGTAAGGCTGGAATAGGTCCCCAAGGCAATGCAGTGGGGTTTCTTGTACCTCTTTGGGCACCCCCAGTTTCTCCATCTATGAATGCCAAGGCTGGAAACATACAAAGCTCATTTCCCAGTAACTCCTGCTGCATCCTGAGTTCACGCAATCCCTTTATTCTGAATTAAAATTTGCAATGGCAAAGAAAGCCTTAGGGTGAAACAAAAGATTTGTAAGAGAAGCTGAGAAGGTACCTTTTCTGAGACAAGATATCCCAAACTAATAACAGCAGTGTCTTGTAATCTTTAAATTCTTCTGCTATTTATTTCCTTATCAGACTGAAGCATAGATGAGCATAAGGAAGTTATTAACAACATATTGGTTGTATCTCTAATATGTCAGTGTTCAGTTGTAGAGGAAGGAATTGAATTGCCACCTACTGAAAAGATTGTGATAAAATTTGGGGAAGAAATTCAATGCACAAGCACCAGAAATTTCACAAAACCCCAGATAAAAGTTCCTAGAAATTGAATTGTGTGAGAGCACTGGCTGCAGATTGTAGTGAAAGGACTCAGGGTTTTATCTGAAGGTTATTCACATGATAAGAAATCCCACCAGGACAGCATTTATCTGCAGCAAAAATTATCATAATGCAGGGGTGGAACACAGAAAAAAATCTACAGTCCTGTTCTGGTGTGAGTTATATCTGATGCTGAAGGGCCAGTAAGTTTACTGCTAAGTGTTTGTGTGTCTGTTAATGGCTGTTTATTCTGCTGGATCTTTTTATCCATTTATCCACTGGATCTTGTGGATCTCAGTACTGTTCTGAGGTAGTCCGTGGAGCCTCACTTGAGCCCAGATGCCCCCTGTTCCCATCAAGTTCTCTACTCACTAACCAGGGTTATACACCCTCATGTCACTGGCCAAGCAGGTCTTGACTCGTTTTAGAGAGCCAAGCTCCTAAGAGAGGTCTGGATGTGTCAAGCACAGTGTCTGGAGAAAACCCCCAGGAGGGGGGGATTGAAGTCCCATCTGTGACAGAGGATGCCTTTATCTCCAGCCATCTCCCTCTGCACCTACCAGGACACTCCTTGGAGGACAAGCCCTTCCAAAGGCAGTTTGGGAAGTGTTGAGTGCCGTGATGCAGCCAAACCAGGGCTGCTGGTACCTGTACAGGTGACTTCCCATGAATAGCCATAACCTGAAGGGGGCTGGATTTAGGCAGAATGTTAGGAAGGAACTCTTTGCCGTGAGGGTGTCGAGATGGTCTCTAAGGTCCCTCCCAACCCAAGCCATTCCATGGTTCTACGATCCTATGGCTTTCCTTCCTCTGACTGTCCCCTTCCTGCCCGTGTTGCTCAGATCCTGGTGGAGCACAAGGCCACCATCCTGCAGAAGTACGCCCGGGGCTGGCTGGCCCGCACGCGCTTCCGCAGGGTGCGGGCTGCCACCATCGTCCTGCAGTGCTACTACCGGCGCATGAAGGCCAGGCAGCAGCTGAAGGCACTCAGGATCGAGGCCCGCTCAGCCCAGCACCTGAAGAAGCTCAACGTCGGCATGGAGAACAAGGTGGTCCAGCTCCAGAGGAAGATCGATGAGCAGGTACGTCCCGAGCTGCGCTGGGGCGAGTGTGGTCCTGCTGCCGCTCTGCTTCTGTTTTGTTGTTCTCCCCAGGAAGGATTTTTATCTTTCCACGTGGTCTGGGAAGGGTGTCGTGTTGGTGGCTGCCTTTGCTGCTTCTGGCCTGGCATTTGTAAGGGTGGGACACCACCATGGAAGTGCGGATGCGCTTGGGTCTTCAGGCTCCCCCTTGCTCAGGGAGCTGCAAAAGCTGCAATGAAATTGTTGAGAGAACTGCCCAGGAGGACTCAGAGGAGGAAGGCAGAATGGCAATTTTGAAAGCTGTTGCTTGAAAACCCAGGCCAGCTCCATGTGAGATCCCGATGTCGAGGGGGTTTGGGGCTCAGTTGTTCTCCTGTGCTTCCTGCCTTACAAGCACTGAGGGTGCAGAGTCTCTGCCACAACTGGTTGTATGAACTGTGTGTCTTATGAGTCACCTTCCCTAGAAGATAAACAGCAATTTGGGTAAATACTTTGCAAAGTAATTTGAGCATGTTTGTGTTACTAGACATAACAGCTCTTCAGGAGCGAGAGCCGTGGTGAGGCATGGGATGGTGGGATGGAGATGCCTCTGTGGATGACTTGGTGGGCTTACTGTGACTCCTTGATCACAGGGAGGTCTTCATCAATTGCCACTTGTTATTAATGAGCTGCAGAACAATGGTTTGATTACACACTTAGGAGAAGGGTTTTCCCACCTCTTAATGTAAGCAAGTTGCTCTGATAAATACCCTCTATGTTGCCATACAAGGACTTCAGGGTGAGCATAAGAAATGCTGAGTGGGACCTATATATCAACAGGCAATTTCATATCCACTTGCATCCTTCAACAGGCCTTTTACAGGCAGAAGAACATTCCCTCTAAGTCAGGATAACTAGCACCAGTTAGAGGTAATTGTGGGTTTTCATTCTGGGATGTTGTCAGGGACCCTTATACGTCACGCATGGCTTCCTCACCACCTTATACCTCTCCATGCCTGAATGACACGAGCAGTCCTGTGATGAAGATGATGAGAAGTGACTCTGTGTTGGCTCAGATACTGCAGAGTCAGGATACCCTGGGATTTGCATTACTGCTGGCAGCCTTCATTGCAGCATTAATTGGCTGCAAAGCGTGCACTGCAGACGAGTCTGACTTTCAGACCCTGCTGTTTAATTTTAAAATGCCTGTTTGCATACTTATATTTTGCAAACAGTAGCTTTGGAATGGAAACCCTTAAGCATAATGTTTGATATGACCCTTTATCCGGAGGGTATTCAGTGGAATTAAATAGGATGAGTCATTTGAGGTCCAGATATTTGGGCTGAACTTGTGCAATGAGTGTGAACGTCCATGCTAGACCTGCTGGGCTTGGCCCTGGGGCAGCAGTATTAGTTTTTAGTTTACATTCTTCCCCAATTCGTTGCCAATTTACTGCTAGGAAAAGTGTGTGAATAGAACAATAAACAAAAAACCCCCAATATTTGATTAACACTGGCTTCCTGTCATGGATTATGGAAGCAGCAGAAGGGCTTGCTTTAGGGAAGGAGTCGTGGAGAGCTTTTAACTAGGCAGAAATAATGGTCTGAAGCTCATCTTGCTCTCTCTTGGTCTCTGCACAAGCCATTTTGAAGGAGTTTCTTTGATGTTTTCTGTCTAACTTTTGCAGGGAAGGACTGCTGCTTTGTGTTACTTGTGTTAGTCTGTCCAGTGAGCTGATTTTAACCTTCCTTGGGATGCTTTGGAAGTGCTAATGAGCACCATTACAGTGGACTTTCTTTTCAGTACACTGATTTATTTTTTTTCTGGCACAGTGAGTTTGCTGCATGGTATTTTCCCTGAAGGATCTTGCTAATCTATAAACACAACCTTTGGAAATACCAATTAACTTTCTAAGAAAAAAAAAAGTGTATACCAGGTAACCTGGAGAGCTGCGCTTGTATCATTTTCTAAATAGCCGGGGAAGAAAATGTTTCTATTTCTGCTACTTTAGCTCATGCATGAGTAGAGATGCAATACTCCGTGTGCCCGAAGGAAGAGAAGATCTTTGAAAACATTAAAACCTTTTCTTGTGTGTCAGCCTCGGCTCACATGCTCTGGCATCTGTAACTGGGATGATTTAATTCAGTTTTCTGAATGAGGTGAAGGATTTTTTTGCACACACAAGAAAGGTTTAAATCTATTTTGCTACTAAACATCCTCACTGGACCACTTTTTTTCTAACTATGTTAGACTAAATCTTTCTTTTTCTTCCTGTTTTTTTTTTTTTTTTTTCTGTTGAGTTTCTTTAAATCTACGTGTTGTGCCAGCCTGAGATACTATTAAGGCTGGTACCTAATTTAGTGTTACATGTTCATGCAGCCAATAATTAGATTCACAGTGTGGTCTCCATACTATCTCTACAAGCAGTAGTATCTCCGTGAGCACTTATTGTGAATAAAACTGGTTTGGATAGTAGTATGGATGAATTTGTTGCCTCTGCCATTGGTAGCAAAATAAAGTCTAGGCTGGGTTGAAACCAGGGCTCTCACAGCTCTGCAGGGCTGGATAATGATGGGAAATAAAGCAAGTTCAAGTTTAACATGGTCAGTTGAGCAATCTCGGATTGCAGTGCGGAGAATCCCAGTAAATGCCCAACCGTTCTAGGATTCTATGAAATGCCTTTGGTCACGCAGAAATTGTAATTTACTAAGTGCTGAATTTTGATCTTCATTAATAATGCATTACAAGGGTGCAAAGGAAAAATGGTAATATCCCTCATTTACTAGTTTTTCCATTTGAGATGTGTGTTATCAGACCACTGAGACTCTACACTGAGAGGGGTCACTTTGGGAGGTCACCTAAAGAGGGGCCAAAAGGATGATCAGAACAAACTTTAAAAAACAGACTACATTTTTAAGTTTCAAAATGGTTCTTTTGCTGTCATGGTTATCTACCTAATGTTAGCAGAGCTTGGTAGGGTCTTAACAAAGCTCTTGGTCTGTTGTGAATTAGCTGACATTTCTGGGACTGACTAATAATGACGGTGTTTATTAGTCACAGTGTCATTGACTTCGATTTGAATCACAAAAAACAAATGAGGCTACTCAATTTTTGAGTCTGAAAACTCGGGAGCAAATCACTGCTAACTGCTTTAAAAGAGAAAACCCGAGCAAATAAGAAGGTGACTGAGCACGCACATGACTTAAAACTAGAGAGCTCGAGGATGCAGTTCTGCATTGTCCTCAGGTTTCTGTGGGCACAGGAGCCAATAAAAGAGTAAACTGCAAAACAAATATCACATATTTAAAAAAAAAGCAGCAAACCAGTCGCATTAGGCAGCAGTGTTTGGAAGCCTTAATAAGGAGTGCAGTCTTCTGGTTTGGTTGCCAGTGCTACCAAGCATTGTTTGCCTTTGAGCAATATCAATGTAATACCCATTTAACAAATGCTTCTGTAATTGTTGCCAAAATACTGTTGAGTTTTCAACGCAGTTTAGAATTAGCTTTTAGCTTTATGAGCTTTATTAGCATATGCAGGGAGATATTTGTTATTGTGGGCTTGTCACCCACCACACTCGAGGATTTTGAGCGGTTACTTTTGTGGTGCATCAATGCAGTGCGTGCATTCATGTCACTTATGCTCTTGTTTCCTTCTCTTTGGGATGCAGAACAAGGAATACAAACTCCTGGCGTCAGCCCACTCCTCCGAGATGGAAAAGCTGAAGAAGGAACTGCTGCAGTACCAGCAGAGCCAGCAGGGCGATGGCAAACAGCTTGTCAGCCTGCAGGAGGAGATGAGGCACCTCAGGCTGGAGCTGGAGAGGGCTCATGGGGAGAGGAAGGTGGTGGAGGACAGCCATGAGCAGGAGAAAGACCTGCTGAGAAAGGTACGTCTGTCTGTCACACCTCAGGCTGTGCAGGTGGTTATAGTGGTGAAAGCTCATTCTTCATGGGCCTGAAGGGGAGACAGTTTCTATTCTTTGATTAATATTTTTGCTGTTGTTGTTTTTGCTGCTGAATGCCTCTAGAATTTATCTTTAACCAGCTCATGGGGCAGCAAGGGCAGGTCAGCATCCCTGCAGGGGCAGTGACTGCCCTGTGTGAGAGGATGTCCCATCTTGATGCCTTTTGCACTGCCAATGACAAAGAAACTCCCCAAACCCAAACCCATCTGGAAAACAGGACATTTAATAACCATGGATATCACAAAATCGTTAAGGTTGGAAAAGACCTGTAAGATCACCAAGTCCAACCATGAACTCAGTCCCATCACTGTGTTCACCACTAAACCATGTCCTCAAGTGCCACGTCCACATTGTTTTTGAACACTTTCTGGGGATGAAGACTCTACCACTTTCCTGAGCAGTCTGCTCCAATGCTTTACAACCCTCTCTGTGAGAAAAAAGTTCCCTGTTACCCAACTTAAACCTCCCCTGGCACAGCTGGAGGTTGTTTCTTCTCATCCTGAGCTTCAGCTCTGTATGCCAGAGCTCCATGTTTGTACAGTGATTCATCATGACATGTAATGCAAAGTACTGGATAGGGCTGTCATAGATGCTGTCAATATTAGGAAGATGTCCTTCCTCATTCCAGCCCAGGATGGGACACAAGGGTTCAGTTTTTGCCATGGCTGTTGCAGCTGTTGTAGTAGTGTTGTAGGTACACAGAGCTGAGATCTGTGTGAAGACCAACTTCTCTGTACCCAGGCAGAGGCACTGCTCCAGCACCACCTAGGCTGGTTGTTATGAGCCTTTATAGGGTTTGGAGCTGAGATACGCTCTAAATATATTTATTATTTTCTCTTCCTTCATGCAAACTCATAGAATATCCTGAGTTGGAAGGGTCCCACAAGTATAATCTAGTCCAAATCCTGTGCTTTATCTCTAGAGGTGGATGTGGTCCAACACTGCCACCACTGTACAAGAAAGAATTCTAGTGGAGGAAGAGACTTCAGTGTGGACAGCTTGTTTTGCAAAGAGTAAACATGGACCTTTTGCCCTGAATTCCTTTGCTGGTCAGATTAATTCTGAATAACAACCATTCTCATACATAACCTGAGGCATTCAGATGTGGGTTTGGTTTCCTTCTGCGAATGCTTGTGGATGATCAGGTTAAATCCATCATATTTCTTCTGTAGCAGCAAGTGAATTTAATCTTTGATCTTGCTGTTGGAAAGAATTTAGGGCTTTCTTACTCAGTATACTGCAAAGAAAGAGCTGTTTTGCTGCTGTTACTCTGGAACGGCACTTTGTGTGTGACAACCTGAGGATGAGTCACTTTTGGAAATTAAAAAAAAAAAAAAAAGAACCTGGAATTAGCTGTGTTTTTATTATGGTGAAAGAGTGCCCACATGGGGCTCTTCTAGGGCATTTCATGCAGCACCACCTGCCCTGGCCAGCCTTCCCCTTGCTGCTGAGCACTCGGGTTTGGCTGAGAAGCTGCAGGAATTGTGGTCAGGATTACTTAACCTGAACCACTGGAACAACTGAGATGCATTTTTTGGGTGTACATCTCAGAAAGGTGGGCACCCTGTGTACTTGCCTGTTGGCTGGACCAAGAGGGGTCAGGTAATCACCTACTCCACTCTTTGCATGTGTGTTGCACCCACGCAGGGAACGTATGAAATTAGCGATTTTCTTTTATCCACCACCAAATTAGAAGATCCTTTTTGGCACAGGACTCCATTCATTATCTGGCTGCAGCACAGACTTTTAGAGCCAGAAAAGATGCTTTATTTTGAAGGTGATGCAGCTGGGGATAAACTGCTTCTCTTCTTTCTTGATTGCAAATCCCCTTCGAGCACTCGGAAGGAAGGTTGGTTTAATCACCAAAGAAATGCTTTTAAAAAGCATGAAAACAAAGCAAAAGCTCTCCCTTGTTGTAGAAGCGCCTACAGCAGAGCAAATACTGTGCATTTTACCATGACAGTAAATGGTTTAATTATAAAACATTTCTAATGAGCAGTGCAGGCTCCCATTTCTGGCATTAGCTTTCCATTGCTCCTTTTGGTTCCTTGTCAGTGGGAAGGAGACAGGGGAAGACCTGTTTCCTTCCTGAAAACATTAATGTAGCCAACAAACTTCTCAAGGAAAATTCTGATAAGACGTTTTTTGAGTAATTCTGACAAATACCAGAAGCTGGGGAGTGTCTAGAAACTGAACTCAGGTGAGAAGCACTTTTAACCTTTAGGATGAGGATTACACCATGGCCGTGCTTGTAGTGGGACATATTTTCTCTAGGGATGATTCCCAAAGTCATCTCACCTCTGAGCGAGACTGAGATGAGCCTTAATTCTGTAATTTGAGCTGAGGCTTCAGATTCTGCAAACCCCTATCAGTTATGATTTCGTTACTTTAAAAAAGTCCTTTAATCTCTTCCTCATAGCTGTTCTCTCTGATCCCTTAATTTTGGAATAGCTCTTTCCACTCAATTTTGTGATAAAGTTTAAAACATCGGGTCTGGGTAAGTACCGACAGCTCTTTGTAGGGCTTTCAGTAGCATCAAATCTCCTCACTCGGTGAGATAGAGTAATTCGAAGCCTGGCCAGGAATTTTTGTTAGGAAAATGCTAAATGCCATCATTCTTTCCTCACAAGATTAGGGGAGGATAGGAGGCAGGTCTCCTGAGCAGGTTGCTCCAGCATAACACTTACATAAGGGCTGAAGCCATCACAAGTGCTCCCTGCTCAGCATCTTCCACAGAAATCCTTCAGAGCAGGTGCTGTTGCTTTGAAGCATCTTCAGAGATCTGTTTCCTACAGAAAGACGAGAAGGAGGTACAAAAGGTGCCAGTAGGTAGCAGAGATGAAGTTCACGCTGCTTGACCATTGTGTAACCTGCTCGTCTTGCCTCCACCTGTGTACAATGGACTATTCTCATCCTCAGGGGGCTTGGTTAAACACAGGTTTTGAACTCTGAGCTTGTTCCTGCTTCGTGTAGAAACAGGAATTCAATAAACAAGTTCAGTGCCTTAAGATCACGTCTTAAAAATAGCTGTACCCAATCCGCATTTGAAATTTTAAAACCTTGGAATAAGTGTTGTGGATTCTACTGAGCCTTTCAGTTCAAATTATCCCTCCATCATTGTTGAAAATACTCCAGGTTTTTGCCTAGTTTTGGTTTCTAACCATCATGAATTTTTCTGGGCAGAGGGTACCTTATGAGTACCCATTAAAGTGCACTAGTAAAATGATCCTATTGCCTTTAATCTTTCCCCTGATGGGATAAACAGCTCAAATTCCTTGCTGTCCCATTGCAGAACAGGTTCTCATTTTTTCCTATAACTCCTGTAGCTCTTTCCCATTTTTTTAAAAATTCTTTCTACCTTGAAGGCACTAGTGCTGATCTGATGGCAGATTTGATGTATGGAAGAAGAAATGTAGTTGTTTTAAGTACAGAATACTAAAATCTTGTCTCATTTCAGAACATTTAAAACACCAATAGCTCTGCATTCCTTAATTGTGGTTTTTTTCGCTTTCTAGTTGTATCTGCAGACTCCAACTTTCATATCATATAGAGAGAGATGCAGGAGGTGATAGTGTCATGCAAGCAGCTGGAGTAAATGCACAAGGAGAGTAAGGGGTGGTGATGTTTTCCAGTTTGTGCACAGAATATGACTGATTCAGTCAGGACTTACAATAAAATATTCATTTTGCTTTTATCCACACCATTAGTATGTATCTGGCATATGCAGGGTTTGATAAAATACCTTAATTTGAACACGCTTGTGTGGAAGACTGAAATCTGTGCTAGGGATGCATGCCAGCTGGGCTGCCTATAAATTCAATCTAATGGTGACAGCAAAATTATTACTCTTGGGCATGTTTACAGTGTTGTTTAGTGTTGGCATCTTGAGATTCTTCTGCTGTGTGTAGCTGTTTCCCAAGCAGTGGCTATAGGATGTGAGGGAGGAGGCACAGGGAGTGACATTATGCTGGGGTTGATGCGTGTTCTCCTGCCTGACAGCAGCAGAATTGTCCTGCTTAACTGTAGCAGCATATTTCACTTGATAATGTGATGGTTTAGTGTTTTGAGATAAGGCCCTTGAATGCCTCAAAGTTCCTGAGGATGAACAGTATTATGGCATCAGTTGCTGGCAGAATCAGACCAGCCCTGGTGTTGTGACAACGCAAAATACCATTTCGCAGGATTTATTTTCTGTTCTCGTTAATTTTTACAAGGCAGTTGTTGGTGTTAATTGCTAGATATGCTGCTGTTGTATTACCAAAGGCCCTGGTACATGCCATGCCTCACTGTACTAGTGGTTCTGCAGTCACCGGGAAGCATTAATGTGACTAACCACACTTAATGAATTGGTTACAATATAGTTAAAAAAGCCTGAACTATTTACTCAGCTCACAGTTGCTGTGTCCGTCTCAACTCCTTAAGTGCTACATTGCTGGGAACAATCAGCAGATTCGTTTTCCCAACAGCACTCTGTGCTGTGACTTGAAGAAAGCGATGAAGCCCATTGAGACGTGAAAATAAACCTCAGATTTCACAACCTGATCACTTTGCAGGAGTTTCACTCCTGCGGATTGTGGTCGCCAGGTCCAGCTGTTCAGCATTTTGTAAGATTCTGCTGAAAACATTAATTTAATGGAGCAGTTCACTCAGGAAGGGGGAAAGTTAGTCTCTGTGGTAGCAGTGCAGTTCTCCTGCACTCCGGCTCCTGATGTACAAAGGGTAGCTGGTAAAGCACGGGGGGATGGATCTCTTAAACAGAAAAGAGAGCCCGAACAAAGCTCCCTGTCTCCCATCAGGTGAAATGTAATCCCTGTGCAGAGGCTCTGACCTGCAGCAAGCAGTAACTCTTTGCCTTGCTCCGTAGCGTATCTCCGAATTGGAAGAAGAAAACGCTCTCCTGAAGCAGGAAAAAGAGGAGCTTAACAGCAGGATTCTCTGTCAGTCTGAAGGTAAGAGAAAAATGCCTGTAGCATTGTAATGCCTCTGCTAAGCGAGGAGCTTAACAGGTGTCCCCCGAATCTCATTTTTCCTGTGTGTTTCTCCTGCCTTGAAAAGTGCTCATCTTCCTGCCACCCTTCCCCGGTGTTTTTTTTGTCACTGTTTCGTTGTGCAGGTAGTTCTGTTCACCCAGCCCTGCTAGTGGATGGTAAGCCAGAGGCCAGTTTAATTGCTGAAACATGGAATAAAGTACCTGAAAGGGCTTTTTAGTTCAGTTAGGTCGCAGCACTTCCTGCAGGTGATGTGGGAGGCAGTGAGGCTGCTGGGGTGGGGAATAACAGCATCCCAAGAATGATGAACAAAGGACCCAAGGAACAGCACAGTTTACATTACTGAGCTATGACAAAGGATTTCTCTGGTGTGACACAAGTCTGTGAGTGTTTTATAGAAGCAGAGACTAAGATGGCAAGACATACAAAGGGAAAAGCAATCTGGGAAAATCCCATGTCACAAAAGAAACTGCGTGTATTGAGCTTTTCTATTTTTTATCATCCTTTTCAGCTTTGATTTTCTAGCAGGGTTTACAAAGAGCATTGTACTGTGGATGTATCTATCACTGCTCTGTGTGAAGTACCTTTTGCCCTCAGCCCCTGACACAAAATAAAGGAACGAAAGTAACGTGTTGAAAAGAAACTTCCTGTAAATATTTTTTTGTCTCTTAATGGGATGCTTCTGGAGCACCTGAGATGGGAGAAAGCAAGTGGAGGGGGTTAGTTTGTTGTTCTCCCATTTAAAAGGACACAAGGGCTATATTTGCCTGGTTCCTCAGGAAAAGGAGGGACCAGATTGGCTTCCAAAAAGGAGTTTTTAACAAAGAAATTAATTTATGTGGATATAAAATACTTTGAACCCCCCAAGTCTTACAATGGTAAATGGTTGATGGCATGAAAAAAAGCTGCTGCAGTTGATTTGCTCCTGTGCCAGATCTGGTGGTGGGAAGCAGGGAGGGAATTTTGTAAATGCAGCATGTGCCACTTTTTCAACATGAATGTATTTCCATACTGTGCTGGTCTTTCCTTGAATGGATTTATGGCTGGCCCATGGGAGCTGGAGCTGGCACAGTTGAGTTAAACATAACAGATCTGGTGGTTTGTAGGTGCCGGGGATATTTCTTTAACTCAAATTCAAATGTCGTGGAGACATCTCTAGATTATAAGAGTATCTAAATATTAGAGAATGCTTACATGTTTTCTAAAGGCTCCTGGCAGAGGTGGTATTTTGTTCATTAGCCCCTGTAACTGGACATATTTACCAGAAGCTCATTTCAGAGATAAAGTTCATAGTTTCTTTTCTTTTTCCTTTTTTTTTTCCCTTTTTAAGATGAATTTGCACGAAATGCAATTGAGGAAAATATCCAGATGAAGAAAGAGCTGGAAGAAGAGAGATCTCGTTATCAGAACCTGGTAAAAGAGTATTCAGGTCTGGAGCAGAGATATGACAACTTGAGGGATGAAATGACGATTGTAAAGGTAATGAAACTGGAATTATCCCTGTTCTGTTGCACCCTGAACCTGATGTTGGGGAACAACCTGACTCACTTATCCACAAAACATTTAATAGAGCTGACATTATTGTGCAGTTTGTGCTTGATGTTTCTAAGGATACACTTCTACCAAACCATCTGTGTGCCTTGGAAAAGTGGGCTCGGTCTTTCATGCATCTCTGTGGACTCCTTAGAAATCTCTGTGAATCTCAGCAAAAGCTGGATTGTGCTCCTTGTTCTTGTTTTGTGTTGGTGATGTTCAGGTGTAGGTGTTGGGTTAAAAAAAAAAAACAAAAAACCAAAAAAACCCCAGCAACATGACTGTAGAATTTCGAAAGCCAAAGTTTTTAAATGTTAGAAAAACTGTTGAAAATCAGATTAATAGACTGCTGCTGGGTTTGGTGGAAGGTTGAGTGTTTGAATGGAGTTCCAGAGGGTTCTGTCAGCAGTACAGTCTTGAGCTCAGATTTGCATGTTCACACTTACCAGGCATCTAGTGCCGTGAAGTGCCTTTAACCCATGCAGAATTTTTAAACTGGGTCTGTATAGCCCTTCATATTTTAAAGTATTCCTTTGTGTTAATAGGAATTTCATGGCTAGGGCATAAAAACTCAAAAATGGAACCCACCATATGGTGAAAGTCAAGCCTTTTGTAAAGGTAACTTTGGTACATAGTCAAATATTTGCTTTTTATAAACGACACAGTGAGGAATCCTTAAACACTGAATGCTTTATGTATCTGCATTACTTTTTGGCAGCAGTCACCGGGGCACAGAAGAAACCCATCCAACCAAAGCAGTTTGGAGTCTGATTCCAATAATCCATCCATATCCTCCTCTGAGATAGGAGACACTGAGGACGTGATTCAACAAGTGGAGGTAGAGGAAACTGGGCAGGGGAGGAGGAGGGAGGACAGCCCTGCTCTGCAGGGGTGATGGGTGTGGGGTTTAGAGCACAAAGGTTGGGCGAGAAGGTCTGGCATACAAAACTGACTTCAGGCTAAAGAAGTACATCATTAATTGTGTGAGAGGGATTGCAGGGGTTGTAGTGCTGTGGCAAATGCTTACTCGTTTGCAGCATCAGGCTTAAATAGGGCTCTAAAAATAACGAAGTGCTGCCTTTGGGCCGCACCAGCTTAAAGACTGATGAAAATTCATCAAAGCAGTTATATCCAGCACTGATGGCGATGACTGTATCATGATCCTTCTCTGCAAGGATACCAGAATTCATTACCCTCTTGCCCTGAGTGTTTTCACTCCCATGCATCTTCACGGATGCTTGGCTGGCCAGCACAGCCCCTGTAATCAAATCAACAGCCTCTTAATGCAGAAAAGAGCAGCATAAATTATTCCCTGGCTATCAAGAATCCTATGGGAAAGAGAAATGTGTTTTTTACTTACATTTGCTAGAATAGGCTGCTTTTTAGATTCCACTTCTGTGACTCGAGAGCGCATGTTGGCGATGAACATTCCTGGGATCTGACACCCTGTTGGCAGGACCTTATTTTGCGTCCCACACACACACACACCCCATGCCTGCAGAAGCCCCCACTGCCCTTAGCTGGCTGCTGTGTTATATTTAGTATTTCTGAACTCCTCTGAGAGCGCTTTCTGAAGTCAAAATATAATGGCCATGCTCTGCTGTAAAATATTCCAGGTGAAGCCAGTTAAAAAAACAACAAATAAATACTTGGCTAGAAGGGACTCTAGCTGGGCATTTTTGGTGTTCTTAGCTGCAGCCCAAATCAGACCCAGTTTATCTGTTGGGCTGTTAAGCATTCAGTGATTTATTAAGAAGAGGCAACTATATTACTGACATTAAAAATAGGTGCTTAAAATGTAGATTTGGTCTTTGAAAGTGCATGTCTTTTTTTGAGATCCTCCTATTGCTGTCTGTGGCTGGGGTGAGTGCTGATGTACAGTCAGGACGTGTCTGGCACTGTGGTTATAAAACTTGACACTGAGATCTTCTCTTTTTTCCCACTCTCCTGTTCTTCTCTAGGAGATTGGGATGGAAAAAGCAGCCATGGACATGACCCTCTTCCTAAAGCTACAGAAGAGAGTGAGGGAGCTTGAGCTGGAGAGGAAGAGGCTGCAAACCCAGCTGGAGAAAAAGGAGCAAGAGAGCAAGAAATCCCAGGTAAAGGATGGCTTTCATTGATACTAATATTTCATGTTGGTAACTGGCTTTCCTTTATTGCCTGAAGGACACGATGTAGGAATTCAGGTTTGAGAGTGACAAGTCCAAAAGGAGAGGCAACAAATCCACCTGGAAAACAGAGATAAACTTTTTTTGTCACCTAAAGACAATTGAAGAGGGGAAGTGCTTTATTTATTTGTATAAACAAACTGGTTATAAAATATTTGGGACAGTATCTTGAGTATCTTGAAAGCTCTTTCCAACAGCTTGAGAGGATGGTGGAGATGGGTGCAGGTTGGGCTCTGCTCCCAGGGAACAAGGGACAGGAGGAGAGGAAATGGCCTCCAGCTCCAGGGAGGATTAGGTTGGATATTAGGAAATATTTCTTTAAAGAAAGAGTTTGTCACTGCCTTGGCACAGCTACAATTCACACATGTCAGTCAGGCTGGTGTCCTGGGTTTTGTATTGTTATCATCTGTGTGGTTTGGTTGGTTTAGAGCTTAAAAATGGTATAGTAAATCAGAAATAGCAAGATAGCTGTTAGAAGAATGGTTTCTTCATTCCAGTTGCAAGGCCAGGGGTATTCCTATGCTGTATTCTTTCTTCCTTGTGGGGAAAAAAAAAAATCATCCTGCAGTTTTAGTTGCTTGCTTGAAAACAATTTAAAAATATATATAAATATAAAAATTTAAAAATATAAAAATATATATTAAATATTAATATTAATATTAAATATTAATATATATTTATCTACTATACTATATAAAATATATAATATAATTATATTATATAATATAATTATATGGAATGTGTTTGTCTTGTATATAATGTAAATATTAATATATATTAATATATTTTAAAAATCACCATTATTGACATCCCAGTAACTTAAGGGACAGGAGTCCATCCAGGCTTACAACTGAAGTCTGAAAATATAGCTCTCTGTGTTCTGGTGAGAGGAATTCTGGGACTGGGGGCTTTCACTAGCAGATCTCTTGTACACATTTTCCTTGCCACCTGTAACCAAGACTTTGTGGCTTGTCCGAGGCCGCAGAGGGCATGATGTGTGCCTTGGAACAGCAGTGCTGTGTGCATGGTGTTGTGAAGCAGCAAAGATGCTCTTTTACGAGTTGCTGAGCAAATACCATCACTCTTGGTTTCGTATTTGAAATTTCTGGGGCTTCTGTTGCTTCGTTTGGGGATTATTTTCTTTATTACTCTCCAGTGTGAGATCGATGTAACTGGACAAACGCAGTAAGAGACTCGGCAAAATCATCAACAGTAATTATTTGCTTGCTTCACTACTTATTCTTACTGATCACCTCTGGCAATTTGCAGGGGACACAGGAAATAGGAGACTTCCCCAGCCTCTCCTCCTTGCAGCAGAGGTGGATTAAAAACCTGTTTTCCGACTGCTGTGTTGAAGATTGTTCCCTTAATGACTGTCACTGTTTGAAGGCTGCAGCGAGCCACAGTTGTCAGGATATTAATGAGAGATTAAACCCTTTTCTCTTGAAGTGTCCTCTACCCCACTAGGTGTTGCTGGGATGCTGTCTGATGGCAATAATTAACATTTTTATGGTTGAGCTGGCCGGACGTGCCCAGCCATCCTGTGCTGTGTGCCAGCTCCTCCGGCTGCTTTTAAGTATAAATTTGTCTCTTTAATCCGTGCAGGTTATTGAAACAAAGACCATGACTTCAGAACAGGAAGATTTTGCATACAACAGCCTGAAGGTGAGTGAGGGGCTCCCACTTAGTGCTGTAACCTATTCCATGGCTCCAGCAGCCCAGACAAATGGTAAGAACGTGGTAATAACACAAAACCTCCTGTAACTGGCTCTGCTAGAGGGGGCAGTTGTAGCTGTAGCTGTCCATCAGCTCTGGAGTCTGGGATGGGCTCACAGATGTTTCCCCCTGGGGCAACATCTGTTCTGCACTGGTCTACCTGTTTCTCAGTCATCCACACAGGTAAAAAGCCCACTTATTGTGAAAAATGTTTTTTTTCACTGCATATATTCCCCCTGGGACCTTATTGGGTTTCCTCTGATGGGACACTGCAGCTCTCAGCAGTTTGCTTTGCTGTAAGTGTAAATCTCACAGCTGAAGCCCAGTGTGATTCTTGTTCCAGGCTTCAACTCTGCTTTTTGTCCACTTTCTGTGCATTCCTGAGGTGCCACTCAGGTCAAAACCAAATAAATCCGTGGATGTTCTGTCTCCATCATTTTCTCCCTGTGACACACAGAGCATCTGAAGCCTGCTGGGCTCCTACTGCAGCTTCTGTGGGTTCTCCCCTCCTGCTCTAACAGTACCCAAATACTCCCAGTCTTGACTGTTAGACTAATTCTTATGTCTTGCTTGTCCTCAGAAATCCAGTTTCCAGATTAGGGTTAGTAAGGGAATTTTTTTTTATATTGTTTTTTTTGGTGTAGACCTGCCTTTCAGAGGCTCCTTCTCTCCCCATCCCCATAGCAAATATTGCAATACAACTGAGAAGTCCAGGGGGACACATGTTATCCAGAGTAATACAATGCTAAACCATCTGTAAGTAGTAACACCGTTTTTGCTTCTGCATCATCTCCTCTGAAGGACACAAAGACCCCAGACATCAGAGGTGGGAAGGACAGATGTTCAACCCTCACTAAGCACATACCTCTAGCAAAAGCTTTTTCTGTCATTTAATCCATCCAGTTTTTATTTTCTGAGCATGGTATTTATGTTGCAACTGGCTGGATGTGCTTTTTGTGGCAGAGGGAAACCCTGCTGAGTTTCATTAGTACCTCTGCACAGTCTCTAGGAGAAGAAGGATGGCACCTTCTTAAATGGCTTCTATGGAGTTCTGGCTTCAGTGTGAGTTCAAAAAGTGTGTTTTCTTCAAGCTTTAACCCAGGAAGTTCAGAGAGGAAATTGTAATTTTAGATTTTCTTACTTTCTACATTCTTAATGTACTAACATGCGTAGTCCTGCGTATCTAAGAAACCTTGAAAACTCTATGTTAATACCATTTCATATGAATAGGTAGCCTATGTTGCTAAAAAGGAAGGGTTCTTTAGCCTAAAACAGGTGGAAAATGAACCTGCAGGGATTTTGTATTCCCTATAGGAACACAGGATGCTTCCCTGAGAGGCAACAGTGAAAAAGAGAGACAACAGTGAAAAAGAGAGACAAATACACCTCACTGGTGTTTTCCCCACACCTGGATATAGGACACTGCCTTGAAGTCTCTCTCTGCAATGAAAGAGTGACTTACTGCTGATTTTGAGGGCTGCTTGCCCCTCCTTCCCCCATGACAGCTGCTTCAGTGGTTCTGTGGAAAAGCTCTTCCTCTCTGTATTTCTCCTGCTCATTTGTATCTCAAAAACTTGCGCTATCTCGGGCTCCTTTAAGAGTCTGCTGTATATAGATTTATTTTTTCCTTTTTGCCAGCTTTAAAAGGCTTTATCTTGGGGAACCAGGCTGAGGTGCCTTAAAGCTTACACACATCTTTCTGTGGATGCTCTTGAGTGGTCCATGAGATACCGATCACGGAGGAGGAGGAGATATGGGCTTGAATGCTCCACTGATGCTCCATCTTTTACAAGCTGAGACACCTTAGCCAGCTCAGAAAGGTTTCTGGTTTTAGAAATGTGGCTACAGTGTCTTTGAGTTAGTTCTTTCCTTTTGTAACACTGCAAAGAAATGTGAGAAACTTGAGCTAAAACTGATAGATACAGCAGGCAGAAATTACCTGTCCTTCGTAACGGATAAACAGATTTTTCAGGAGACGCTGTCCCAGAATTTGCCCAGCCAGATGTTTGGTTACCATATTCAGGAAGGCAAAACAGGGAGATATGCCCCTGAGTCACGCCTGCCCAAGAAAGTTCTTCAGTGAAAAAATGTATTTTCCAGCCTGGTTTTTTTCAAGCTGGGAAAGAGGGACTGGAAATGAAACCACCAAGGAGCCCTTGCCCTGACTCTCTGTTTCTGAGCAATCTGGTCTAGTGGAAAGTGTCCCTGCCCATGGCAGGGGGGTCAGACTACTACCCAAACCATTCTAGGACTCCTACCTAGCAGGAGCACAAGGCATAACTGAGTTTCTCACTTGTTGCATAGCTGGGATGTTTGTGTGATCCCTTAGACTTGGAAACTCATCATAGAATGAGCTTCTAGCAGATTTTATTTTCTTTTCCCATGGACTACCAGAAATAGGAGAGAGGGCAAATTCCTGGCATGGCACTGCTAACCCCTGACTTAGGCAGGCTCACACTTCCCCCTGCACTGCTGTATAAGCCCCTTTTCTAAAGAGGGAAGCTATTTCCATCACTGTTAGTGCTTGGGTACCCCTTTCACAGCTCTGTAGTGCTGTACATGTTGGGACAAGTGTGAGTTCAAGTTCAGTTCATTTTGACCGTAATTTGTCAAATAAATCAGCGTTACTGGACTATGCTGAAGAGAGAGACCATTTCTCACAGCACCAGTAGAAATCTCCCTTTCCACATTCAGAGCATTTTATTTTAGCTTCTGTACTGCCATGGCTATTGCTGGTGCAAAAAGGGTGTATGGGCAGGGGACAGTAGATGTTTTAGCACTGCTCCATGAAATCCACAAAGAAAGGGGTTGGGAATGAATTTACACATAAGCTCTAAGTGGAGTCCAAGGCTTGGCTTTTGAAGTAGGGTTGTTGGTTATTCCTTTCTTTCCCAGTCCTCCTGGCTTTGTTTCTAACCAGAGCTGAACTTTATATGACCAGTCCTTGGCGTCAGCAGTGTGGCTTACCCATTAAAAAAGGAGGAGGAGGAGAAAGGGTTAGAAAGGAGGAGGAGGAAAGCAAAGAAAAAGGAAATCAGAGGTCTAAATCAGCAAATGACAAAAATCACAGGAGAGCCATTTTGTGTAGAAAAGCAGGTAATTGCTTTCATCTTGCCCTTTACCTGTCTCTGAGCATAATCAGTAGAGAGTGAATGAACAGTAAAAGAGTGAAGATGATGCTTTAGCTACGTAGCAGGAACAGTTAAACCCAGTTTGGTATGAATTCCCACCACGTGTGCACAGCTCTTGCTTTAAAAACCAGTACAGAGAAGCCCATGTCTCATATGCTCCCTTTGCTGAGCTGTGCTTAATGTGGAAGAATTGCTGGATCTCGCGCATTTCTTATCCTGTCTTTTTTTAATGACAGATGGTATCAAGTACCTGAATACGCTCCGTTACTGATGTTGTTTGTTCAGCTAGGAGCATGCTGTCCAGATGCCAGATCAGCTATTCTGTTCACACCTCTGCTGTGATAAGCCTTGCTATTTATAATTTGTAAGGATTTATAATTACAACACCCGTTTCCTATGGAAACGAGGTTTACACAGCTGTGCTAGCTGCACATTGTATAAATTGTATAAATTGCCCCCATCCTCCCCAGCCATTTTTGGATTCATTAACTCGCCTCAGCCCAAGATGATAAAGAAGCAGATATCCCAGAGATAAGGGGGATTGTGGAAGAAAGCTGTGGAAAGGCTCAAAAGGTGGTGGGGAGAGGGAAGCACCTGGATCTCAGTGGGGACAGATCTTGTGCTGTTGTAGTGGATCCACATGGGGTTTGTCCCTAGGAAAGAGCTGATCCCAAATCACTCAGACAGCAGACTTTGTCAGCTCATTTTGCAGATGTCTTGGTTTGTGCCATGTTGGATAAGGGTCCTGCTGGGTTTTGGCATTGTCTGGGTGCGTGGGGGCAGGAGGGAGCAGTCCTGGGTGCCACCCTGCAGTATCTGGGGGTGGAAGATCAGTGCAAAAAGAAGGCGGGTTTTTGGATACTGGGTGTGAGCAGACCCCAGGAGTCTGGCTCCCACCCTGTCTGTGACCTATAGCAAAGACTTAACAGATTTAAGCTGAAAGAGGGTAGATTTAGATTGGATATTGGGAAGAAATTCCTGGTTGTGAGGGTTGTGAGGTCCTGGCTGCCCCTGGATCCCTGGAAGTGTCCTAGGCCAGGCTGGACGGGGCTTAGAGCAACTTGGGATAGTGGAAGATGTCCCTGTCCATGGCAGGGGGTTGGAAAGAGATGAGCTTTCAGCCCAAACCATTCTGTGATTCTATGATTGCACTGCTGCAGAAGTAAAGCTGCTCTTGACCCAGCTGGGATGCTCCAGGTGGGTTTTGGGTGCTTGCAAAGAGCTACCAAATGGTGTGTTGCTACCTGCAAAGTTTCAGGGGTGACATGCTAAAAGAAAGGCTGTCTTAGCTGCAGGATTTTCATTCTTCTGTCTTCTGCTGTCATGCAAAAGGAAATGAGCCCTTCAGTTGTCTCAGCAAACACATTGTTATTCAGGAGAAGCAGTCACAGTCAAACTTGTACAGTATTGCCCCTGCCTGTCAAACGCCAGCATTTGATGAGATGTCAGGGCGAGAAAATCCTCCAGCTGCAAACACTGCACCAGGGTGAGGGAATTACAAAATGTATGAGAAAAGGAGCTGTAGTGGGAATTCACAGACCCGTGGCTCACCTAATGGGATGCCTGCCACGATGATGGGTCATGTAAATCAGCACCTTCCAGCTTACCTAATGAATTTGAAAGATGAGCTGAACATTGTGGGGTTGTGGTGATTTCTTGATTGAGAAGGAAAAGAGGTGGAGAAGAAAACAACGTGTTTAGCTTCTTTATCAGCTTGCTTTTGTGTTTAAGAACAGTGTCACCAAATAAAAAATCTCCCCTGTGTCCCCTGTTAGTGTTGTTACTAAACAGCAACAGGCTGCTGATAAAAGTAAAACCCTTTTCTGAACCACATGTGACTGGACTGGCAGCAAAATCCAGATCCTGTCTTTAACTGATCATTCAGCCATAATCATCACTAATTGAGTCACCTTAGAGGCGTCTCAGAAAAGGATGAGGCACTACAAGACAGATTATCCAAACTGGTTAATGGCTCGATATTTTCCAGAGGCAAGAGCTGGAGTCGGAGAACAAGAAGCTGAAAAATGAACTCAACGAGCTGAGGAAGGCTATTGCAGACCAAGCAACCCAGAACAACTCATCCAGCAATGTCCAGGACAGTTACAACCTCCTACTGAGCCACCTGAAAGTGGCCAACGAGGAGCTGGAAGTGCGGAAGGAGGAGGTGCTCATCCTGAGGTCACAGATCATGAAGGCAGCCCAGCAAAAAGACACGGGGAAAAACATACTAAAGGAGAGGGTAATGGCTTTTCTTCTCCATTTTCCCTTATCTTGGTGGGAATTCAGTGGCTGCCTGAGTGATGCCTCTTGTGCTGGGCTGGTCACAGGGGGTTGTGCAGGGATATGGGAGGTTCTGCCTGTGGATGAGAAGCAGCCCATGACATTTCAGGCACCCCAGGACTATATACCCCATGGTACTGCTGTAAGGTGCTTAACACCATACCTGATGAGGTCTAGCCAGCCCCCACACCAAGGAACAACTTCTCCAGTCCTATACCAAGGTGTGGTGGTCCGAGTTGTTCCTGGTGATGTTTTCTGACAGCGCTGTTATTCTGCAGGAAAATGGGATGGGGAGAAACAGCTTCTGGGTCAGATTCTGCCCACTTGAGGCTGGTGCAGCTGTAATGTGTTTGTGCTGGTGTGTAGACAAGAGGAGAGCCTGTCTCTCAAACAGCTGTGATGTGCTTTTGTTTTTAGAGCCCATTCCAGTGGGAGAGCACATTTTCCAAAAACTCTAACTTGGGCTTTTTTTTATTCACTGTGTTATCATTCCTCGAGGTTTTGGTATGTTTTGTATTTCAGACCAAGCACCCCACTCATCCCTCTCTCATGTTCACTGCATCACTTCCACCTCTCCTCTCTCCTGCTGTCTGTTTGCATGTGTGTGAGTTCATAGAAACTCTCTAGTCCGTTGGATGCCCCGGGGACGCTTCTCAACAGAAGCTTCTAACAGCTCTTAACAGAATGGCTGGGAGCTGTTTGGCATCGGGGGGACTTTTTTAAAAAGACAGGAAGAGGTGTGCAGGATGTCATGCTGCTGTTTTGCATGTTGGATTTAGGAGGGCCTCCCCAGAAATGCCAGCTGGCCCAACAGTGACAAGCACGTTGACCAGGAGGACGTGATCGAAGCCTACCAGGGGATGAGCGAGACCAACCGGTAAGTGTGGCTTGAATTCTTCCAGCAGCAGGGGGGGCTGGCCAAAGTGAAAGAGGTGGGATCCTAACCAAAGCGTGAGAGAAGGGATCCAGATCAAAATCAACAGCAGGATTTTAAAGAGTTACCAGATTCTGGATTGTGTTATGGGCCTTGGGTCAAGGATGGGCCGCAAAGATGAAATCAAAGACGCATGTCTTATGGAATCATGGAATCCTGGGATGTTTTGGGTCAGAAGGGACCTTAAAGATCTTCTAATTCCGACTAGTTCTAATGGGTGAGGAGCCCTCATTGCTAGGGCTGTGTGTGTGTCCCCAAGAGAGGGGAGATACTGAGCAGGTAGAAAAGCAAACACGAAAGCGAGAAGAACTGGATTTTGACTTTGCTTCCAGTATGCAAATAGCAGCAAGATGAAGATTTGGGATATATTTGAGTGAGTTATTTAAAGTATCTCATACCATGCTGAGAAGACAGCACGGTCCCCTTCTCTTTTTCCCAGAGGCAAAAGCCTGTTGTGGCTAACTGAGCTAACAAACATGCCCTATTCCCTGGAAACAGTCACATTATTGCTCTTCTTGCATCCAAACTGAGTGTTGGGGACATCTCTTTGATTACAGGTTTACCATAGTGGGGGTTAACTCTGTGAACATGTGTCTGTCCTTACAGTAACAATGGGCTGATATTGCTAAGCATTAAATCATCCTTGCAGTTATCCAGGAGGATATCAAATAATAAAGTAGTGTCTTGAAAGGAGACAAAATTACATGGATTTAACAGCAAGATAGTGTGAAAAGTAAATTTTTATTTCACTCCAAGGAAATTGAATGTTTATCTCTTTTATTTTGTCTCTTGACAAATATAGATGTTTGAGACTTTTTCCCCTAAATAATTTCTATTCATCAAGATAGAAGACAAAGCCATTGTGGATTAATGGCTTTTAATAACAAGACAATATACTTTACCACTTTTTAGAGGGGTTGCAGAAGGTGGCTAACACTCCAGGATGTGACAGACCATGACTTAATGAGGATTTTATCCATCCCTTTATGAATATGAGGAAAGGAACATGATCAAGGCCAGACTGGTGCTGAGGCTCTGCCCAGGCTAGTTCTGCCAGCTTTCATCTTGGCCCAGGGACCTGGAGGAGTGAGGATTGTTGGGGTCCAGGACTCTGGCTACACTGGTTTCTCACCTGAGTGTCATCTCTGGCTGGATCAGGACCAGTGTTTGTGGTTTTTCAATTTGCCATTGAATATTTGCTTTCCCAAACTGAACTTGCTGATGAAATTTCTGTCCCGTCCTGCGATAGAGATGATAAAATTAATTTGAATATCACATCCTTTCTTGTCAGTAAATCAGGGATGCTCAGTGTGCTTCCAGCAGCAAGGTGTGGTTTTTTTGTCACTTAAGGAAGTCTGTGAATTTTGTCTCTTTTCCTTCCAATGTTCTCCTGGAGCTGTGGGCACTGATACGGGATGTGAAATCCCACTGTCAGGCACAGCTTTAATTACTCCCTGAGTCTTCTGGTGTGCGCGCGTAGGGATGGTTGGTTTGTGTTCAGGGGTTGGTGAAAGAGTCAAAAAAAGAGTTGCTGCTTTTGTAAGGTGTGTCTGACCAGGTTGCATCACTAGTCCCCAGCATTAATTGATATCTGGCCGTACTGGTGTACATGTTTTCTGCTGTAGCCTTCCAGGAGACTCCAGCGCTCCTTCAGATGTTCTGGTTTCCAGACTTAACTTCTGCAGAGAGAACTGAATCATGGAATCATTTAGGTTTGAAAATATGTCTCAGGTCCAGCTGTTCCCCCAGCACTAACCCATGTGCCCAAGTGCCACATCTGCACAGCTTTTAAATCCCTCCTTCCGCCCCCGATTTATAATTTTCGAGGATCTGATTCTCCATGAGAGCACAGATCCCTTTCCCTGCAATTGCACGGGTGAGCTGCAATTCTGGGAAGTTCATGTGGCCCGGCCTTGGTGGTTTTTGACCTCTTGAGTTTTGGGAAGGGAAATATGCTGTCTCCAGGCTCAGTTTCCTATTATCTCTCTCTCATGTGAAGCTTGCCTGGAGCTTGTCTCTTGTAAGACAGCAGCAGTAGCTCTGTATACTCTCACCCTGATTTTCTGTGTTGATTTATCCGGTGGCTAATTTTTACCCACCACCAGCTTTCCCATCATATGGTGCATTTGCCTGTGTGTGGGGTTGATTTATAAACTGTAGGCCGGTGTCAGTGGCAGAAAAATAGGTGAAAACAAATGCTTAGGAAGCATGGATTGTTGGTGTTTGAGGATATAAATTAACATTCCCTCCCCCCAGCATGAATTTGCATTTGTACTTACGCAGCTCTATACCCAAGGGTGTCAGCATGAGAAATAGAGCTGCCTTCCCTTTTCTGATCTTGATCAATAAATATTTTAATGGGAGGCTCACCTGAGTTATTTAGGCTTTACTTTGGTGGAAAATCATCTTTCTATTGTCTCCATGTCCGTGTAATGCAGGACTTCTAAATACAGCAGGAGGAAAACAGGAAAAACTCTGCCAGGTGCTGCTGACCTTGCCAACATAGTGATTCTGTCTCCACAAAGCTTTCAGAGCAAAGCCCTTTGATTCCAGGTCAAGGCCAAGTCTGAATCAAAAGCAACCCTTTATAAATTAAATAACTGCAGCTTTTTTTGTTTCTTTGTTTTGGGGTTTTTTCTTGTTCCTTCTTACTTTTAGCTTCTAAAGGGGAAATCATCAGGTTAGTTCCCAGCTCATTTTCTGCTTCAGTAACTGAGTGTAAAGCTAAGTAGGCTTTTTGTTCCCTGTTTCAGTTCTTGGGATCGTTCTTTGGAGCCTGTTTGATCTTGGTGGAAACATAGAGCCAAGAGAGACCAGGTGATGATGTTAGAGATAATAACCTGGCAGCTCAAAGTAAATCAGGCTGTGTCTTTGAAATTAGCTTCTGTGATAACTTCCAAGTTATTTCTGTTGATTTTTTTCTTTTATTTTTTTTTCTGCTGTGTAAGTCCCAGCTGGAAATGCAGTGCAAAGTGAAGAGCTGATGCTGGCTTCACGTGGAGGATGCTTTTGCATCTGGAAGAGGCCATCATATGGAAAGGGCTCATATCTCTGCTTCCCACTCTCCTATGGGTCTCTTCCCACTCTGCAGTTTTTGGAAAGGAGGTGTTTGGGCAGGGATTTCTCACTTTTGATGGGTGCTGTTTGTCCCAGCTGCTCCCCAGACCTGCACTTCCAAGATAAGGATAAAGGAGGAAGGCTTTGTGAATCAAGCACTTTCAGCTCCTCTCAGCCTTGTTTGAGAAAAGGATTTAGCCAGCATTTTAGGAAATTATGTTGTCACATGCTAATTAATCTAATTAGCTTGAAAGGGCCTCTGTTTGATGTTTAATGTCTTGGTCAATATGAACTTCTGGCAGAAAGAGGAGCTCAGTGATTTCTGAGTCAGTGCTGTGTTGATGGAGACGAACTAAATGCATGTTTCCCAGGGCAGGTTTATCTTATATCGGCACTTGTACATATTTCTTTTATAATGGCTCCTCCTTGAGCTGCTCTCCTCATTTACCACAATGCCTCTGTTTAAAAAAAAAGGAAGGAAAGCTATTTTTCAAAGAAGGTTATCCAGGAAAATGCATCTCTTAAAAATGCTGCTCACTGTGTGAGATTTCACAGGTTACTGACATGCAGTAAATAGTGATGATACTTCCTTCTTTTTTCCTTGGTTTTCAGTGCCTGAGGTTACGTCCTGTTAAGATTATATGAACAAAAAAAAAAAAAAAAAGACTTTACTAAGGCATTAATGGAAATCAGACCAATAAACCTCCTTGTTTCTGTCAGCCTACAAACACTTTTGGAAACCTGCTGTGTATAGGGTATCAACAAGGTTTTAATTTAAATTCATACATGTGGCTTTAACAGGTGAACTTTCCAAATGTCATTGCCTGAAATGTTTGCTGTTTTTGGAGAAATGCTGTACACCAGCATGGAAGGGATGTACAGGCTGCCTGTGGCAGTGAGACACCTCCTGAGTCCTTTCGTGGCAGTGCTGCAACACCGCATTTCTCACTTCTTCCCCCCTGTGAAAATTAGCTGGAGAAAGTTTGTGTGTTGTGCATTTCCCCTGAAATATGCAGAGATTTCCTTGCCAGGGAATGGCTTCTCCTGCAGCCCTTTCCAAAACAGGAGATGCGCGTTGGCTGAGTATTTTTGTGTGTGTGTGTGTGTGTTTGTATGTCTGAACTATAATGATATATTAAGTAAGTTTGGTGGTTGCTTTATTTACTTTTGAAATTGTTATTTCCAAAAAGAAAAACTGTTTTCTAACTGACATCGAAGCTAAGTAAAAAACTTGTTATAACAAGTGTTTCTGGTCAAGTTGACCAGCTTACATCACTCATTTGTAATGTGCTCAAGACCTCATTGAAGGAGATAAGTAAGTTTCTTGCCTCATATAACTTGGAAAAAACCCCAAAACAACAAAAAACAAACAGTCTGGTAAATGTAGACTTTTAGTATCAAAGTGAGATGAGACTTTTCTGGGCATTTTTCTGCCTGGATGGATACAGAGGAGATTTGATCTTGTGTGGTGTTTGGACCAAAGATTGCTCTGAGGAAAGACTGACATGTTTGACTCAGTGTTTTGAGAAAACCCTCAACTGAAATGGAAGGAAGATAATTTATTTTAAACAGTATGAATTGCTGCAGAAAGAAGGAAATGGAAAAGCTTGTCTTAAAATTCCTATTAGGAATTACGATAACCATAAAAATTCCATATTGGGAATTACGATAACCATAAAAATTCCATATTGGAAACGATGATAACCTGCCAGGAGGTTGGACAGGGTGATCTGTGAAGATTTCTTTCTGACCTGAAGGATTTTGGGTTCCTGTTGGCTGCAGTTGGCTGGGGAGGGACGGGCAACATGAGGTCACTTGTCACAGCTGGGCAGGGAGGAGAAGCTCCACTAGCTAGGAATGTTTTACAGGACACAACCAGGGCATGGTTCTCCTTCACTGCAGTGGAAAAAGAAATACAATGTAATGAAAGTGTGTTCTATAAAATAGTACTAAATAAAATTAATAAGGGTTCTGCTGCACCTTTTCCCCTTCTCTTGCAATTGACCTTTTGTCTTTCTTCTGTCCTCTTGTTTCCTTTTTCTGTCCTTTATTTCTAGCAAGACTGAGGACTGGGGGTATCTCAATGAAGATGGAGAGCTCGGCTTGGCTTACCAAGGTTTAAAGCAAGTTGCCAGGTCAAACGCTTTCTTTTTTTCCTCACTGCTGCTTCTCCCTTCTCCTCCCTTTTGCCACCCTTTTGTTTCTTTCTCTTGTTTCTTTCTCTGCTCTTACCCTGTGGTCCTCTACAGGACCTGTTGTCCTCTCTGGGAGCAGCTTGAGTTAGGGTTTCCAAACCAGGGGAATTGAGACCCTTCTCTGATTTTTGGAAGAATTGTGATTCTGGCTGGGCACTGCTGATGGTGGCTGTGGCCACTAATACCTGAGCTGTGATTCCTTAAGGATTATGTTACATTAATGGGAAATTGGGTGATAAAGGTGTTAGGAAGCTTTGACCTCCAAGACGCCAAAAAACCCCTCCCATTTTAGATTTTTTTTTTAATGAAATTGCACTAAGATACAGCACCTCCCTGAAGAGTTCTTTCCCAGTCCTTGACTTGTCAGAAGCAGAGTCCCTGTGCTTGTATCCCAGTGCTGCCACCTTTGCATGCTCCTGGGGGCTGTGTGCTCCCATCCATGCCTTGCCCACAGGTGTAAAGAGGAAGGCACGTGGTGGATACACAGTGCCATCTTTCCAACAGCTCTCCCCACATCCTGCTCTGCTGGGCAAATACCCCACAGGGTACACACGCACACTGGGGGACTCCTGGATTCTTACCCTGTTTCAGCCTGGTCTTTGGTGGTTATGGGGCTCCAATGTCTTTATAAAAGATTTAAGGACATTATAGAGATGGAAAATTTAAATATTTTGTGGAAAGTAGTCTGAAATGTTCATGTCTAGAGTTATCAGGGTGAAGCAAACAATAACAGGAAAAAATAACAGGGATGATAAGTGTGTTTTTCCAAGCAATGTAGGAACCCAAGTTCATAAGAAGGAGTGTGTTCTTCTGAGGGTGTCTCACAGTTAATCCAAACTGAATCCAAACTAATCCCAGTATGAAGAAATAAAATGGAAATTAAGTACTTAATACTTATTTCATGGTGGGTCTGTATTTTTCAAGCCTATTAAGGATATAACTCCTGACAGGATTATGAGGCTGAGTGCATTATTGCCCATGTTTCTATAGGAGGAAAATATGCTTTTCTGTTCTTTGCTGCAAAATGGGAGTAGAGATTGTGTTATTTAATCTTCTGAAGACATTAACAACAACAACAACAAAACACCATGGGGAATAATTAATACTTTTCACACAGAAATTTTTCCTAGAAAGCATGTTTTTTTTAATACGAGTTATGAAAGAAAAACCACAGAGCAACAAAAAAAAAATCCCATGCATAATTGTTCCTGCAGGGAAACAGTTCACAGGTGAAAGAGTTGTAGCTTTTTTCCCCCCTGGCCCAGCTCTGTGCCTGTGCATGTCCTGGGTAAATGCAAAGCTATTGACACTACAGTCTTCCTCATCTTTGGGGATTGCTTTTTGCATCTGATGCCAGAAGAGAAGCCTGTGACGTGGGTGTGTGGTGATCCATAGCTCTGCCTAGGGGATCACATCCTTGAGCTACAGCAGGCACCTGGGCTTGGTTATCTCCTTGGGTCATTCTTCCTCTTTGCCACCATCACCCTCTGTAACCTGGGACTAACACTTTGCAGTTCCCTGGCTTGATGGCCCTTCCTCACAGTCCTCATACCTTTTGGAGTCACTTATTTTAGTCTTCTGAAAGAGCTGGTGGACTAAGAGGAGATTTCTATTTAGCAGAGGGTGGGGACACCCATAAAGAATCAATTACCATATCACCTGGCAGGTTTGTTAGCATGCCCACCAGCACAGGTGTCTGCAGTTAACCTCTTAGTGATGAATCATTCTTCTGTGGTATTTAAGAAGGCATTCTGGCCCTCCACACATGCTGCATCCTTTTGCTGTGGCTGTCCTTGTGCGGAGCCTCGGGGCAGGCCTGGAAGGTGACCTGGAAGGTGTAAGTGAAAGGAGGGTAGGAAGGGTTGGCAGGACAACTTGTTAGAGGAAAATGTTGACTGCACACCTAAAAAGTAGAAGAAGGGGTGGTTTTGGTGACTCCTCTCAGCTGTGAATCATGGTGTTAGTATTTGCATGTCCTGGGCTAGAAGGAAACTAGTCTGTCCCCCTGCTTGAAGACTCTTAGTGAGGTCAGCAGCAATGTTGGAAGCAGGAACACATCAAGGGGACAGAAAATTGCCTTGTGCGTGGTATTCTGCAGGTAGTTTGTAAATGAAAATTGTAATACCTGTGAGTACATTTCTTTTTAAACAAAGATACATAGCAGCTCTACAAACAACTAGAAAGAATGAGGGCTTCTGCCTTTCTCAGCAGTCCCAGCAGTAGTGACAGAAGCCAGTGGCATTCCAACTGAATGGAACCCTTTGCAAGACCTACAGTTCAGTTTTCAGAAGTAAGAAATGGTGTTTGACAGGAAATGAGGGCAAGAAAAAAAGATCCTGGGCTTTTGAAAACAAAACCTGCATGTGTTGGTCTGCGCTGCTTTCTTGCCATGTGTTTGCTTTTTGCAAGTAGATGAACCCAAACTTCTGGTACAGTTAAATATAAAATGGGAGCTCTTGGATTTTTTCCCTTTCATTTAAAAAAAACCAACCAAACAAAGAAAAACCCACCCAACATTTGATGTCATGTCTTTAAATTTCAAAAGCATTTGATCTGCAGTATAGGAAATGACAGACTAATGTGGCAATAACAGCCATAGCTTCGTGTTTGTCAGTTTTATAGGGAGGTTGACTGGGAATGTATCCCAGGGTGGCCAATTTTGAAGGACTGAACCAACCTAAATGCTGGTGACTACCTTGATGCTGAAATCACAGTCTGATCAGTGTGGTCCTGTTCTCAGGCTGCTGGAAGCACAGCTCCAAGATCAGAGAAGGGCGCACGAGGAGGAGATAGAAGCTCTGAGAAACAAGTTGGATGCAACACAAGAAGAGCTGCACAAACAGCAGGAGGCCTCCCTGCAGTCCCTGCAGCTCTCTCCCGGAGCCCAGGTGGAGTTTGGACTTCAGCAAGAAATTACACGTCTCACCAATGAAAACCTGGTAAGAGGTTGTGCAGAAAGCACAGGAAGAAGGGAAAAAAACAGGTTGGGAGAAAGGAGATAGGAAACATGATGGGGAGGGGAGGACAGGGCACAGGGATCTCTTCCACTCCTCCCAAACTCTCTGCAGAACCATCAGGATCTCCCTGATGCATTTGGGAACATTGGTGCCTGACCTCGAGCTGATATTCTATTGCTGTATGACTTTTGTAACTACATAGATCCTTTTTATTTTTTAGTGTTTTTTAAAGCCTGTCTGCTTTGTGGCACTGCCTTCCACTTGATATCACTGGTGATGCCTCTACTCTTGTCTTTACACACAAAGACCACACAATCCTTTCATCTTTCTTGCATTTTCTGGAAGTGTAGAGGGGCAGTTGCCACTCCAAAAAGTTGGCCTACCTGATCGTAAATTTCCCCTTTCTCACCTTCTATGTCTGTGTGCAAGGTCTGGAGGGAGCATTGGCACCTCCTGAGTTCAGGTGAGGGCTTCTTACCTGTCCCAAAAGCTCTGGTATCTGAATGGTGTTTGAACTGTTTAACTGTGATTAACAGCCAGGATTAAATACTGTGGGTGGTGAGTGTTGCTTGCTGTAGAAAGCAGGTGCCCAGCGTTCACAGTCTTTGTGGTGGAGGTAAGGGTCTTTCTGAGCAACCCAGAAATAACATCGCTCTTCTTCCGCCAAGATACACACACCACGCCATGGTGATTCAAAGACCAGACCAGCCTTAAACTCACCCCAGCTGAGTCGTTGTTGGGCTTAACGCTGGGGGTATTTTTTTAAAAAATGCTTCTTATGTTTTTCAGGATCTAAAAGAAATAGTAGAAAAGTTGGAAAAGAATGAAAAGAAGCTGAAGAAGCAGCTGAAGATTTACATGAAGAAGGTCCAGGATTTTGAAGGTGACGTGGCTGTTGGAAGGCATTGGGGTGGGGGAACCGTATTTGGGATTTGCTTCTTTGATGAGCCTTGGAGAGCTGCAAGGGTTTTTTTCTCTTTCTTTCTATAAAAGTAAGATTCTGCTCATTCTGGCACTGAACTAGCAGCAGGCACTGAGCTGACACTGACCTTGTACTGAGGTTTGGAGGGTATTTAGAGACCTTTTTGCTTTCATTGCATTCAGTGCAGCGATCCAGGCAGAGCTACAGAGAGGAGACTAGTGGCTATCAGGCAAGTGCTCTGATCTATCAGTTTTGAGGAGGGATTACAACCCTTTAGGAATAAAAATATGTATTTATATTCTTGATGAGAAAACACCTCAAATGTGACATCTGTGTTGTGCAGGAAGAGCTTCTTGTTCTCTGGAGAAGCCGTGATTAATCACAGGGCCCCATTCTCATGAGCTAATTCCTGGAAACGAGGCATTAAGTGAAATTAAGCTGAATAACTGGAGGGTTTCCATGGCTCACCCAGCTGGTCTCTGTCAGTGTGATTTGCATGCTGTTTGCTGCAGTATTTGCATGCTGATCTCTTCTGCTTTATTAAACTTCAGCGGTGCCACCATGGCTCTGCAGCTTTTCTAACAGACAGAAGACGTGATGCTTAGGGATTTGTCACTGCCTGCCTATTTTTTCCCCCCATCTGTGAAAATCATACACTAAAGAGCTTCCCACAGGATTACTACCTTCTAGCCTGTGGTCTCTTGGAAAATAAAAAATGAGGTTCATTTTTTTCCTCTATTAAGTTCAAATTTTGCACTTCTTCTTTCATTCAGAGTCTGATGACTGGTAATTCAAGACCTGGTTGTTTATATTTTTTTATAGGTCTGTCAAAGCTGATGACATTATTGGGAATTTATTATATAACTCTTTGACTTGGTGTCTGCAGTAAGGCCGTTGTAGGACCTGAATAGTTCTTGATTTCCAGGTACCACCATTCGTGCTCTTTTCTCCTCACAGCATCCCAAACCATGCCGCCAGCAGAGAGGAGGCCACATGACAGTAACATGCAAGTTGCTGTCCAGAGGAAGGAGAAAGAGTTTCAGGGCATGTTGGAGTATCATAACGAAGATGAGCCACTCCTCATCCGAAACCTCATTACAGGTGAGGAGTTTCCTCTGCCCCTCTACCTGACTCGTGCTTCTCTTGCCTGGGAGCGTTTGTGAACTTGAGAGATCAAGGTAGACAAGTAGATCATCTCAAATTAACCCCTTCTGGGGCTGCACGTTTGTGCCAGTGGCAATTGGGGTAGGTAAAGTGGCTGCACTGAGCAGGTAGACCAGCAGGGATGTAATCCTTAGGGATAGCAAAAAACTGGAAATGCAAAACAAGGCTGCAGTTTTTAGAGTAGGCAGTAACTTGGGGAGGGGGTAGCAGAAGGTTAGACCCTGGGGATTTGGAACAGCAGTGGAACAAAGGCAGTTTGGTTTATGAGGTAATAACAGATAATGAACCTGTGAGCTCTTCTCTGCTGCACAGACTGATCAGAGTTACTGCAGCATCCCCCTGTTCTGTACTTCCCTGGAAGGGTGTTGGTATTTAGCACCACACTGTAATCCCAGCAGAGCCTTGTGAGGATCCAAAAAGTGTTCAAAGAGCAGTGCTACCCATTGCTGTGGTCTTTGAAGTTCCCCTAATCAGACAGGCTTGTTCTGTAGAGGCTACAAGTGCCCTCAGCTGCAATTAGGATTCAGTACCTTGACAGAAAGAGCGATTTACTGTGTCATCAGTTCAGAAGAGGGCGGGTATAAACTGTGGGAGGTACACCTAGAAGCTTCAGGAGCCTTTTCTAAGGTGATTTGTGTGCTGCTGGGGTAGGCTTTTACACGGTGCAGAAGCTCTAACCCTACCTGTGCATCCATAAGGTGTAATGGGATACTGTCACACACCTCAGTGCAGGCAGAGCTACCCTCCCAAGCCCCAGTGCTGTGGCTCCTCAGCAGGTCCATCTGTCCTGCAGCTGGACCTCTGGTTCTGTGTCCATGCTGCAGGGAGGGATGCAAGTTGCAGAGCCAAAATATCATCTTCCCCAGGGCTGGGGAAAGAAGGGTTTGCCTGGGTACATCTCCAGGTCTGGTGTTCTCTGCTTCCCCTGTCAGCTGGTAAAATTTTAAGTTTGGGGTTTTTTTGTGGTGTTTGGTTTTCTTTTTTTAAAATTTTTTTATTTTTTTTTTTTATTTTTTGTCACATCTTCTAGAACTCAAGCCCCAGGCAGTGTCTGCTACTGTTCCCTGCCTTCCTGCCTACATCCTCTGCATGTGCATCAGACATGCAGATTACATCAACGATGATGAGAAGGTGCACTCCTTGCTTACCTCCACCATCAACGGCATTAAGAAAGTGCTGAAGGCAGGTGTCCCTTTGCTCTTGTCTTGGGGTTGAGATGCTGTAAAATGGTAATAACCGTGTCCAGGTGTGTGACGTTCAGCTCTTACAGTGATTTGCAAACCAAGTCACTCTTGGAGCTTCCCTTTTTAGAAGAACGAAGGCAAATTATGATCTAAGCAATAAAACTGTTCACAATTATGGATTTTAAAAAAAAAAAAGTTTGTTTGGAGGAAGTGGCTAATACTGCCCACCTGCAGAGGGAAAGATGCCTGATAACTGTGTGGAGAAACTCAAAATTGCTTTGTCTTGCTGCGCCGAACATCCCTCAAGGAAGGGGAGGGGAGATCTCACACGTTTTAATGTTGTTTGTCCAGAAACACCCTGGTGACTTTGAGATGACGTCGTTTTGGCTGGCGAACACGTGTCGCCTCCTGCACTGCCTAAAGCAGTACAGTGGAGATGAGGTAAGAAACCATCGCCGGTCTGGAGTGTGTTGGGATTCCTCCAGGGAGGGTCCTTGAGTCTCCTGGGTCCAGTGCCTTCCCTCTAACCCTCCCTGGGGTGATCTCTGACATCCCTCCTTTGTTAAGGTGGATATAGCATGAGGCAGATCCTGGAATTATAAAATCCCAGAATGATTAGGGTTGGAGGGGAACTAAAACCCCATCTTGTCCCAACCCCTGCCATGGGCAGGGACACCTTCCACTAGCCCAGGTTGCTCCAAGCCCCTTCCAGCCTGGCCTTGGACACTTCCAGGGATCCAGGGGCAGCCACAGCTTCTCTGGCCAACCTGTGCCAGGGCCTGCCCACCCTCACAGCCAGCAATTCCTTCCCAATATCCCATCTAACCCTGCCCTCTGGCATTGGGAGGCCATTCCCCCTTGTCCTGTCACTCATGGATAATTGTAACACAAGATTTCAGAAGGAAATTCTGTCACTTCTTCCCACCTCAGTAATATTTCCTAAGCTGAAGTAAGTTCTGTTATAGCTGATCCCCTCCAACAAAATGAGATTATCACAGTCCTTTTGTAACAATGCATGCTGCCATCCTTGTAGCTATCTATTCTGCATATTATATTTTCCAGCAGAGCCAAATACTCGGGTTTTTTGTTAGTTTTGATTTTTCTTAGATATATTGAGCATTCAGATTTCAAGAATAAATAAAAAACAGTTTCAAGGAATGAAAATAACTATTCAGGTCATTCAAAAGATAATGATTTGTGTGTAAAACCACAGTGATAGCCTTGGAATATTTAAAATTTAAATTAAAAAGGGAAATAATTTAGAGAATAGTTACCAGTAGTTATGCTCTTGTTTGCCCTCTTCTGTCTGGATAATAATATTACATTTAAAGAAAATCCTGCCCAGAAAACCAGCAGGGTAAAAAAAAAAAAACAACCCAAACTTAAATTTCACATTCTTTGCTATGATTTACTGTCTTAAATGAATCAGCTGTTTGCGAATTCTATCGATAACTGGGTGCAAAAAACAGAGAGGGAAAAATAATTCTGAGCAGTTTCAAAAATACTGTTATCTTTAGTTTGAATTCAACCTATTTTTAAGAAAAGACCTGAAAGAAAATCCCAAGCTATGTGCACTCTTTTCATGGGAAGAGCATGTTCTTTGATTAGTCAGGAAAATGGGGAAATTGTGAAATCAACTCAAATTTGCACTTTTTTTTTTGTATTTTGCTCGTCAGCAGCCAACAAAAGCATTTGCATAGTTCTCACTTTGACACCAAATAAGACCATATGATCAGGCAATTAAAGCATCTGTGATAATTACAAAATTAAGGTACATCAGATTTGCTTCTGCCTCTAAAACTGGTATTAATATTCGAACCCAGACCTCGGGGTTTACAGCATCTGTACTCATTATCAGAGATCAGCTGCTTCTTCAGCAACAAATTTGGCTATCTGGAGAGATTTATAAACCTCAGGTCAATTTGAATGTTGTCAAAGCCACTACATGGCACGCAGTTATATTTTTTTTCTTCAATTTTCTAAAATCTTAATTTCTGAATACTTGGTTTCCCAATTGCAGCTCAAAGGGATAGGCACATAGCTAAGAAGTAATTTCCCTGGGACTGAAATGTCATTTTCTAGTTTCTGTGTGCTGCAATTAATACAAACGTTGCTCCTTGCTAAAAAAAAACTGATAGTTTAATGATTTTCTTCAAAAAGTAGTCCTCTAGTAATAATTTATGAACAATGCCTGAGTAAATCAAAGGTGATTTATGAGTCTTGAGCTTTTCTATAATAGAGTAAAAATGTCCTTTGGGTATATTGTACTCCGAGGGTGTGAGGGTTTTTTTTTTTTTTTGATGCAGTGATTTTGAAGGGCTGTAAATGGGTGGAATAATGAACCTGGGTGTTTTTCTCTCCTTCTGTTCAGGATTTCGCGACGCAAAACACGCCGAAGCAGAACGAGCACTGTCTGAAGAACTTTGACCTGATTGAGTACCGCCAGGTGCTGAACCACCTCTCCATCCAGATCTACCAGCATCTCATTAACATAGCACAGGGCATCCTGCATCCCATGATCGGTGAGTTCACAGCCTCTAGGAGGGTGTTTCCTGGCTGAGATGATCTTCTCTGGCTGTTTTCCAGACCTTTGCACAGTGCTAACATGACCTGGGAGAGTTTTTATTTACCCCTATGATAGAAACCAACGGGGCTGAGGGTTTTTTTTGCGCCTTGATTGAAGATATCTCTTTCCTCTCTGTTGGGGAGGTAGTGAGAGAGGTGAGGTGGTGCTGGTGGGTTCCCCTCCGCACCAGGCTCATGGCTAACTTCTTCGTGGGTGGAAATGTGCAGAGGAGAAAACTGGGAAGAGGAAAAAGACTATAAAGACCTTGTGTTGCAAGTATAAGAGAACTAACTATGAGAAGAGTTACCTCCTTGGCCAAATCCCTGAATATGAGGAGTGCCCCATTCCTAGAAGTGTTCAAGGCCAGGTGGGACAGGGCTTGGAGCAACCTGGTCTGGGGGAAGGTGTCTCTGCTCATGGCAGGGGAGTTGGACCTGCCTTTAAGATCCCCTCCAACCCATAATATGCTAGGATTCCATGATATTTGTGTACTTTTTAACTGTTTTATATTATCAGAACAAACCAGCAATTCATGGATCTGCCCTGCTCTCAGACCCCGCATCACCCAGCACTTGCATCGCTGAGACCGACACATGTTTGTTACAGCCCACAGAGGAATCTATTCTTCCTTCTAGTGATTAGTAAGTAGGTGGATACAGGCTTTTTTAGCTTGTTTTTCCCCTTTTTTTCAGTGTCTGCGATGTTGGAAAACGAGAGTATCCAAGGGCTTTCTGGTGTCAAGTCGATGGGCTACAGGAAATACATCTCCAAGTCGTCAGAAAGTGTCATGTCCTACGGGTTGGACGACCTGATCCACCAGCTGAACATGTTCCACAGCATCATGTGTGACCAGGGTCTGGACCCAGAGATCGTCCAGCAGGTGTTCAGGCAGATCTTCTACATGATCAACGCAGTTGCCCTGAACAACCTGCTGCTGAGGAAGGATGTCTGCTCGTGGAGCACGGGCATGCAGCTGAGGTGGGGCTGGGGTTTGGGGCAGGGCTGGGGCTGCTTGAGGAAGCTTTTTTTTATTAAGTGCACTTCTCAGAGCAAATTATTTAAATCTTCCTCTTGCTACCCACTCCCCTTTCCACACTGGAGCTTTGTGTGCTCCCGTTGAGCTGGGGAGTGGGAACAGCAAAAGCTTTTGTGGAGATATTTTCAAAGGTACCTGGGTACCTTGCAGGATTTTGTTAGCGTCTAAAAGCTGGTTAAAAGCTTCATCTTAACTGGCAGTTGAAACTTGAAGGAATCTGAATGCTATAGAAAAGCACCTCCCTTGTGCTCTTCTGCTGTTACATGGCTCATCTATTTGTAAGGTACATAGAGTATAAATTTTTCTCTGAGTTTAGTATTAAGCTTTGTTCTAATAGTCTCTTGCCACGTGTACCACAGCTATGCATCATAAAAAGCCACATATACCAGCACTGCAACATACCTTGAGCCTCACGGAGGATTTTTGAGCTGCTACGCCTTATCTCTGAGCTCGCGTCTTGTCTTGGTTGCTTACCCAGGTTTAACATAAGCCAGCTGGAGGAATGGCTGCATGGGAAGAACCTGCAGCAGAGTGGAGCAGCACAGACTTTGGTGCCCTTGATTCAGGCAGCACAGCTTCTGCAGCTGAAGAAGAAAACCTCGGAGGACGCCGAGGCCATCTGTTCCCTGTGCACATCACTCACGACCCAGCAGGTAGGCAGCAGGGCAAAGGTTTACACCAGAGGGCATGGATACTTAACAGAGTGGAAAAAGTTGGTCCTCTGGTGCCAGTTCTTCACTGCCCAGCCTCAGTCTGCCATTCCCTCGGTGGGGACAATTTGTCCTTTTCAGCAGTGACTCCTCTCAGAGGTGGTCACTGTGGTGGCTCCTCTCTTACAGTGCCACTGGTGGCAATCTGCAGAAATGAAACTCACCCCTGAGGAGTTCAAGCTACAAGTCAAACCCTTGAGATTTTAACCCACCTGTTGTCTTCTGCCAGGTGTAACCTGGCTAGGTGTGCAGAATGCCCACCAAGGATTCCTATTTGGAGCAGGAGGTTGAGAAGTGCCCACCTAGGCACTGACCTTAAACTTTGAGACTACGCCCCAGGAGGATATAAACTCATGTTTTTTGCTGCTGGATTGCCCAGTCTAATTTGATAATGTGTTGAGAAGGAAGAAGTGAGAGGTGTGAACTGATCTCCAGTGGTTCTTTCTCCATGTCCCCATCTTGAACATGTGTTTTTGAGAGAAGCTGAAGGATAGTAGGGGAGGAGCAGGAGTAAGGGAACATCAAGAGAAACATTGTAGAGGTGACATCTGAAGTCACCCGTAACACTGTGTGCCAACCAAGTGGAGTCCCTGTACAAACCTGTTGTCCAAGTCTATCCCCAGTTTACAAACTTTGCAATAAGAAGTGACTTTGAAAGGTCCATTGCAATAACTTAGAGGGGGCAAAGGAAAACACCAGTGCTGCTTCTGCTTCTCAGCTGTATCACAGGAGACTTTTTATGGCCTTATATGACAAGCTGTTAGTGGTGTATTCTGGAAAGGTTTGGCTTCTCATGTCTGTCTGTAACCCTATTTATTTTTTTTCCAACAGATCGTAAAGATTCTTAATCTCTACACTCCTGTGAACGAGTTTGAAGAACGTGTGACAGTAGCTTTCATACGAGACATACAGGTAAATTTAAAGGGCTGTAACCTGGAGGGCACAAATGGCATCTGTGCAATTCTAGTGACATCTGTATTAAATCATTGTTAACCCTGGAACTGTGTAATAGGCGTGCTGCCTAGGACACACCTACAACACACACAGCTGCAGGGATAACTAGGCTGTTAATCACAAAGAGAAATAAGCATCTAAATTCCCAACTCAGCTAGTTCAGCTGTTTAGTAGGAACATGATTTAGGATTAAGGTTTCAGGAGCCAGCAAGATATTGCTGAAATGGAGCTGCTTCCAAGCCATGAAGTAGAAATCGGGAACTAAAGGAAAAATAAACAAATTAAAACCAAATACCTTTTAATGCTCAGAAGGAGGAGGCAGGAAAAAGAAATGTGTTCAGCTACCCCTAGAATATGTCTCTGTCACTGAGCAGCTGTATCAGAGAGAGACTGCTGGTATTGTGCAGTGCTGGTTTTTCTGTGCAAGGGGGTCATGTTGCTTCTGGGTCCCTGTATCTTGCTTTGTGGTCATGTAGAAAATGTAGCCAGGTTCTCCTGAAGCAGTGTTTTCAACAGTCTGTGTAGAAGTTCCCTGCTCAGAGGAAAGCTACTGCAATAGAGAACAAAGTAGTTCTCACTGTTTTCTGCAGTATCTATAAAATTATGTACATTCTCAAACCTTTGATGATGTTAAACACCACATAGGCAAAGAAAAGGCAACAAGTGATGCTAAATTTGTTTTTTTCTCCACACCTCACAGAAGCAGTTGGAGAAACGGAATGACTCTCCACAGCTGCTGTTAGACTTCAAGCACATCTTCCCAGTTGTGTTCCCGTTCAACCCATCCTCCATCACCATGGACTCTATTCATCTCCCTGCTTCTCTTAACTTGGATTTTCTCAATAAGGTCTGAAGAAAGTAGAATTAAGCATTTACGCCAAATAAAAGTAGTCAGATAGAGAGATTGGGTTTTTCTTTGAAAGCTTTTTGATCATAGTGGAACTGCGGGGCACGAAAGAAACTGCGACCACAAAAGCAGGTAGGTTAAGATCTATTTAGACAAGATCCTTATGGAAGTGGAAAGAGCAGAATGCTGGCTGCCGAACATCCTGGTTGCAATTTGGCACGCTGTGCTATGGTAGGAGCATCACCACCCTGAGCAGTTGGGTAGCACCGCTCAGCCGTGGGAACCCACCTCTTTCCCTGCCCAGCAGCCACTGAAAATTCAATGTGTTGTGGAAGTGCCAAGAAAAAACAGTGACTGTCTTTGCGAGCAGCTAGTGTGCCCTCCAACATCAGTGTGGTGAGGTCAGAAGGTTGGTTTGTATCTCAACTAAAGCTGATGAATTTGGTTTAAAAAAATCCTAACAGAGTTTGCATTGATTGCAGTTATTCATTTAAGGTCATTGTAGACAAAGAGTTGGTGTTCACTCTTAAAGAAATGGCTTACGTTACCAACACACCATCTGACAACCTTTTTTGTGTTAGAACATTTCACTTCTTTTATTTTTTTTTTTTTTTTAAGTGTTCTCCCCTGTATTTGCACGACTGGTAACATTTTGGGGTGGCTACCAACATGAACAAAGTTTTTCCACGGGCAGCTAGAGCTAGGACTTACCACTGAACTAATTAGTGTTGGGGACTCTGTAATTAAACTGGGCTGCCTTAGCATGATCGATGCATGAGATGCTGATACACGCCATGTCAGAGGTCCAAGAACCTTGATAGCCACTGGATGAGAGTTTTTGACACTTAACGAGCACAGGGAAAGCCAACAGTAGGGATCAGGATGACACTCATCATCATCAGGGCTAGGCTTCACAAACGAAGATTTGAGAAGGGCTCTACCCACGCTTGCTTCAAGCACACTGATGGCTAAAGGGTGACACTAGTCTACAAGCAGAAGGCTTAAGGCTGTTTCTTGTATCACGGTTATTTCACTACAACACAACCTTTGCTAACATAAATTTGGTAATAGAGGAAAGTCCACGCTACCAATTTATTTAAATTCCCACGAAGCAGATGCACTGGATATAGTTAGGAGGAACAACAGCATTTCTCAAACGTAGACTTTGTGACAAATTCCACATCAGTGGAAATAAGCAACGTCCCAGGCCGTTGCTGTCTCCCACCTCCTGTTCCTTTTTGTTAGTGGCTTTTGGAGACGATTATGGGTTTTCAACTATGTCAACATAAGACCAAGCAGTAAAAAATAAATCTATTTTTCAAGTATCCGTATTTCTGAGCCACAAATTACAAAAAAAAAAGACATACAGACCAGTCCCTTTTTTTACTCTACGTTTCAACATCCATATACTACTGTGCACTGGTTCTTCCATAAACCTGTTTGGTCCATATTTAAAGACCTCTTTAAATTCCTTTAATGATTTTTTCTTTCATTGCTGGAGGTCTCTGGGTATGAGAGGTGAGATATCCAAGCACTGGTACGCTGTCTGCTCAGAGGATTAAAGAAGAATGTGAAGTCTCTTGAAGGTACATTAGCTCCTGTCTACTGCAGTTACCCATTGTAGGCAAGGAGTGTGTTTTGGTTTAAACATCGTGTATATAATCTATGTATATACAAACTGTAATAGTCCTGTATGTACTAGATATCTGTATATAGTACACTTTTAAAGGAAAGCACATTTTTAAAGGAAAGGTTGAGTGCTGTGAAGAACTATGTTGGTCTATACCAGTGGGTAAATACCTTGTTTCAAATGGAGACTGGTTTAGAACAGCTGTTACCACTGAAGGACACACTTAAGGCTAAGAAAATATTTTTTCCCCCCTAACCATCACCCAGCTAATCATAGAAGATGTTTTGCTAGTACAGAGCCAGCACTACCTCCAAACTACAGTCCTTGAGCACTCACATCTGCTGTGTATTCAAGTAGTGCCTTCATCTCCCCTTTATATTCAATGCCACCAGGTTGCTGTCTGTGCCCAGCAAGCCCACACTCCTGTCACCCGCTCATCTACGCTATCTTTATTTATTTGTACCTACCTCTTTTCGCAGTGAATGTCTTTGCAGTGCTCTGAATTTTTTTAATTGTCTCCCATCCCTTCTTTCCGAACTCTAGTAGTCATCACGGTTCAAAGAAAAGATAATTCCAAGCGGAATTCAGCCTTTCTGTAGGGTGGTTTTAACACAGAGCTATTGCTCAGGATTCATAGTAGGTCAGCAGTTTCCTCTCAGGCACCTCAGGTCTCTACCTCTCACTGATGTAAATTATTTGGAGTACAATTCCCAACAGATTGATTAAACCAATGCTCATCACTCAGACTAATGACAGGTTGCTGCAGAATCCTCTTCTGCAACAATTTTGTTCCTGATCACAATTATAAAATGTGCTTAATGGTCTTCTAGGGGATAATGGTCCTTCCACGTTCAGGATCATAATTTATATGTACTTTCTTAAAAACTCTTGGTATGTATAGATGGGAACTGGGATTTAACGTCTTGATCTGTGATCATGTAGTTTATCCAGTAAGATCCATCTGAAAGAGGATATTACATACACTGTATGTAATATCTTTAATATATGTTACCTTTTCTGTTAGCAGTTTTTAAAATTTGTATTTAAATATTAGTCAAATCGCTATGTTTGAGCATGCCTTTCCTCAGATTAGCACTTCTTTCTTTAAAAAGCTAATTGAACACAAAGCATGGCTTTGAGAACGCTGGCTCTTCTCCAGATCTGTCTTTATTTTTAAATATTGATTATTCAGTTGAGCATTTTCCCACTCTGTGCCTTTAGCTCAACCCCTTTTTCTCTGAGAAAAGCATTAAAAGAGGAGAATATTTTTATTATTTGATCATAGAAAAAGTTGTCTGTGGAGTTAAAACCCTACTTAAAAAATCTTACTTTGACAAGGTCTGCATAAACACTTTGAAGTTCCCAGGGAAAAAACCCAATACTGATCCATGCTGACTGTTGCATGTATAATGTATCTTAGAAAAGCACTATTGGGAATAAAATAAAATAAATTAAACCCTCAAAACCCCCCAAATCACATAAATCAGCAGCATTACAAAACTAGTTTCAACCAGAAGTTCAGGCATGTGCTGGCTGACCTACAAGAAGCATCCAGGACAATGTCCATGTTTCACTTTCACCAGAAACTTCCTCTGCTTTTTTTTTTTTTTCTTCCTTTTATTGTCATTTTGTAGCTGAGGTTGCTTATCTTGTCTGGTAAAGCTGCTGTAGAATGTTGGACCTTAAGACTGATTTTGTGAAGTCCTACATCATGATCATTTTTTGCTCATGCAATTTATTTCACTTGATCTAAAAGAGTTTCTTTATATGAGTAACAAAATGTGGGCATGTTTTAAGCAGAGTGGCTGCCTTAAATCATCCTGCAACTCGCTCACTGAAATCTTTGCTGGACATGATCTTTTATTTGTGTGATTTGCAAAAGATACAAATAAAAAAGCTGCACTTGAAACAACAGGTCATTTCCCTCCATTCTCAATAGTAAATTAATAAAATTGTTCAAACTTATTTTTTCAGACCATTAACTGAAAAACTAGCATTTTATCATTGCATATAAATAGAAGCTGATTAAAATAAATTGCATGAACAACCATGAGTCTTTTTCCTCTTTGTTGATTCACGTATATATAACAGTCATAAATTAATTATTTATTTTCTGAAAGAAATTTGAGCAAGATAGATGATAAGTAAAGCAATCCAGGAGACATATTCCCAGATGAGTATCCAAATTATTTCAAGGTGTGAATGCCAGTGGAAAAGGACTTTCAAATTAATTTGAAATTAGAAGGAAAAAAATGTATTTAAAAAAAAAAAAAGTGCTACTGTATTGCAATGTCTATTTTATTTGTTTGGGGATTATTTCTTTTTTCTTTTTTCTTTTTTTTTTTTTTTTTTTTTTGGTGTGAAGTGTCTACCTTAACAAGCAGAAAGTATAGCTGCTGTCAAAGTTGAATGATATACATGAGTGAATACTGTAGATGAAATACTACTGCTTATAGAATATTTTTCCATTTTGAACAAATCTGTAAACTACACCTTTGTTTATAAGAAAATGCTTGTAATAGTCACTGTGCTATTCAGATGGGGATAAAAACAAAATTTGTGAAATAAACACTTTTGAAGAAATTGTGTCTCGTGGTCAAAAATAGAAATGTAAAAAAATAACCTCTATCAATATTTCCTTCTATCTTTTGGAAACTTTTCTGTTTTAACATTACAAAGTAACTTTATAAGCATTACAAAGTACTTTAGAAAAACATTAACAGTATCAAAGTTTTTACTCAAGACACTGAAAAATTTAGAGATTATAGCTTCTTTCAGAGATGCTGAAATAATCTGAGCAAATTAGAAATTAACTGAGTGTGGAATCTTAAGGCCTTCAAAGACACTGTAAATTAATGGAGAAGAGGGGATGCAGTACTAGCCCTTGTGCATGTGCTTGAATCACAGAATCACTGAATGGTTTGGGTTGGAAAGGACCTGAAAGGTCATCCAGTTCCAACCCCTGCCACGGGCAGGGACACCTTCCACTATCCCAGGTTGCTCCAAGCCACATCCAACCTGGATTTGGACACTTCCAGGGATCCAGGGGCAGCCACAGCTTCTCTGGGCAACCTGTGCCAGGGCCTGCCCGCCCTCACAGACAGCAATTCCTTCCCAATATCCCATCCATCCCTGCCTTCTGGCAGTGGGAAGCCATTCTCCCTTGTCCTGTCCTTTCATCCCTTGTCCCCAGTCCCTCTCCAGCTCTCCTGGAGCCCCTTTAGGCCCTGCAAGGGGCTCTCAGGTCTCCCTGGAGCCTTCTCTTCTCCAGGTGAACCCCCCCAGCTCTCCCAGCCTGGCTCCAGAGCAGAGGGGCTCCAGCCCTGGCAGCATCTCCGTGGCCTCCTCTGGGCTCTCTCCAGCAGCTCCCCGTCCCTGTGCTGTTGTTCCCAGGGTTGGGGTAGCTCTGCAGGGGGGTCTCACCTGAGTGGGGTAGAGGGGCAGAACCCCTCCCTTCAACTTTAAATGAGACTTAAATGAGGTAAGTCAATGGCAGAGAGAGAAAATATGGGAAAACTGTCAGCTCTTTTAAAAGATGGAGTTGCATGTTGCTGTACGTTCACTGATTTATAGATTCATTAAATCATTGGAATTATGCAGCAAAAACAGTTGAAAGTTTCTTGTAAATAAAAAATGTGAGTCTCCACAGGAAAACATTTTTTCGTCTAGAAAATTTATAGGACTTAAATTTTGTCCGTAAAGACATGCAGCAATTTTTGTTTGTACGTGAAATATCTTCACTGATTTTTCTCATCTTCAGTCTGAGAGTCTGGATGGTTCCACTGAAGCATTTATGCACATAAATCAAGGTACATACTATATACTTCAAGGTGCCTTTTCAACCACCAGAGCTGTGGAAGGTGGCTTTTGTGGATCCCCTGGTGCAGCTGGGAGCTTACATATACTTGGCCACGAGGATGCTGCTGTGTAGCCTTTTTTAGTTCATTTTGCCCCTATTTTTTCCATGTCTGCAGCGTTGGAAAAATGAGAGTATCCAAGGGCTTTACGGTGTCAAACCGATGGGCTGCAGGCAGCTCCTGCTCTCCTCCCTCCGTGTCCAGGAAAGCAGGGCTGCAACCCTCCACCAAACCCCTTCAGGCAGGTTTATGGTCAGAAGCTGTGCCAGGAGAGGTTTGGGTTGGACATGGGGAGGAATATCTTCGTGAAAAGGGTTAATCGCTGGAAAGGGCCGCCCAGGGAGGTGTTGGATCCCCATCCCTGGAGGTGCCCACGGAAGGACTGGACGTGGCACTCAGGGCTCTGGGCAGCGGGAAAGGGTGGGGATCGGGCTCAGGTTGGACTCGACGGTCTTGGCGGTCTTGTCCAACCTCCATGACTCTGTGATTAACCGTGATTAACTGTGGTTAACTGTAATTAATGTAATTACTGTGAGGCGTTCGGGGACAGCTGCGTGCGCTCAGCTCGCCCTCAGGGATCGCCGCCCTTCCCTCCGCTTCGCCCGCCGCCGATTCGCCAAAGCCACCGCTGAAAAAATCGAACCTAACAGAGGTCGCATTAAAAAAAAAAAAGAAAATAAAACCAATAAAACAACACATCCTAAATACGTAAAATAATATATTAAAATTAAGGGTAGGTTAGCACGCCAAACAAGTCGCCTACCGCCCGCTCCTGCCCCGCTCCGCCCCGGGCGTGGCGAATGTGCGGGGCAGGCGCGGCGCTCGGCGGGGCGCGGAGCGGGGGCAGGAGCGGAGCGGGGCGGCCATGGCGCTCCTGAGGGGTGAGGATCCCGTGTCCCGTCCCGCGGATCCCGGCACCGGGAGGGACCCCTGGGAGCCAGGCGTCAGCGCTCTGAGGCGGAGGGAGCCGGTTGGAGGGGCCCCTCAACCGGGGCGATGAGGGAGGGGGGGTGTGGGGGGGAAGGGGGGCAGCTCGTGTTGCCCTCAGGAATTGCAAAATAGAGCCCCCGAAGCTGTTCCTGTCCCTCCCTTGGAGTTTACCCCCTCCCGCTGTCCCGTCCGTGCCGTGTCAGCACGGGCGAACAGCTGGGAGTGATTGGGAACTTCCAAAAGGCACCGGGCAGCGTGGGATCAGAGGGTGGGGACGGGGGTCGGAGTGGGGGGAAGGGATCGGGGGAAAGGGTTCAGAGATTGGGGAGGGGGTTCAGGGAGCGGGAAGGGGGTACGGAGGGTGGGAAGGGGTCAGAGGGTGGGAACGGGGGTCAGAGTGGGGGGAAGGGATCGGGAACAGGGTTCAGAGGTTGAGGAGGGGGTTCAGGGAGCGGGAAGGGGGTACGGAGGGTGGGAAGGGGTCAGAGGGTGGGAACGGGCGTCAGAGATTGGAAGGTGGGTGCAGAGAGTGGGAAGGGGATCAGAGATTGGGAAGGGGGTGCAGAAGGTGGAGGGGAGGCTCAGAAGGTGCTCAGAAGGTGAGGAGGGGGTGCAAAGGGTGAGAAGGGGATTCAGAGGGTGGAAAGGTGGTGCAGAGGGTGGGAAGATGGGGTCAAAGTCTGGGAGTGGGGGTCAGAGGGTGGGGAAAGGGTGTCAGTCACAGCTTCTTTGTTTTTAGCACTGCTTAGAATATAGTGTTTGAGTTTCTGCAGTGCTCAAGCCACTCGTGCTACAAACCTTTAGCGAAGGGTGCATGTGTCTGTCCAGTAGCTGGCCATTTGGATTGGATATTAGGGAAAATTGCTTCGTGGAAGGGGTTGTCCATCCCTGGCACAGCTGCCCAGGGCAGTGGTTGAGTCCCCATCCCTGGAGGGGGATTTAAAAGCCATGTGGACGTGGCAGCTGGGGACATGGGTTAGTGGTGGCCTTGTCAGTGCTGGAGAGACCCTTGAAATGCCAGTGACTGAAGGTTTCTGTTGTCACATCCAGCCCCTGCCTGTGTTAACACTGGCAGTACAGAATAGACTCCTCAAGTCCCAACAGCTCTTGAAAGTGTTTAGTGTAAAGTACTAAAAAAAGCTCTACGTGGTTCCGGTTTTGTGTCTCTTAAAAATGAGACTAATACGCCCTTTCATACCTGCTCTGGTTTGAAAAAAAAATTGCAATTTACTGCAGTAGGGCTTTTTATCTATTCGACAGCATTTTGCTACTTGACAGACCATATCTAAATAATAACATGTGTGTCAGTCATAGTGTGAGGTTTCAGTGGTAAAGCCTGTCTAGTAATTCTTGCAGTAATTTTAATGGCTCTGTACACTGTTTTAGCTGGATAATACAGAGAGCACCTTGCCTATACTTATTTGATGTTAGTTTCTCATTCCTATTGCAGGATCTTCTCTTATCTTTAACCACAATATTTTCATACTCTGTTTTTGCTTCTTAATTTTTTTTATGTTATTGTTTTCCAAATAGGGTCTGATGAGCAGTTATTTTCATACCAAGCATGTTTGAGAAGTGTTGGAGGGTTAGGGAGTGTTTCAGGTCCCCATTTGGCAGCCAGTGTTTAACAAAACCAGGTTAAAAGATGTCTTGAATATAGTGTTTGGTAAGGATTCAAAGTGACCTTTGTTTTCTAGCCCCAAAAGTTACCAGGTCCCTGTGATCTGGTACTGTTCTGCTCTTATCCAGTGTTTATCACCGTGGCAAATTGGAGAGACTCTGTAAGTCTTGCCATGATAATGTAGGACAGAGCTAATTAATGGAGACTTAGAAGAGCTGTCAAAGGACAGAGTCCAGTCTCACTCAGGACGTCAGCCACCCCTTGTTGCCCCTCCTGAAATTCTGTGGAGGGAATAGCATTTGTCGATGTCTCTCCAATCAAGCAAAATTTGGTAGGCTCTGGAGTACATTCCCTTAGGGCATGGCTCTGTGTTCAGTTTAATTCAGCATAACAGCTTGTGCTGCTGCTGCTTCATCATCTTCTCTTACTGGTTCAGTCCAGCCTTCTCTCTTAGTCTCGAATTACTGTTTTATTGAGCAGTGAGAAGGTGAACTCGGGCACGGAGCTGATCAAAATGAAAATCAGCCCCTCGTTTTCTGCTGACTCTGGGTTACTCTTCAGCTGCCTCGGTTGTGTGACCTGCCCTGGTTTATTGGCCCCACGGTGCTGTTGGGAGGTGGGCAGCAGTGAGCAGCCTCCATGAAGGAGAGAGAGATGTTGTTATTGTGAAAGGAATGTTTAAGGGCAAAGTTCCATCCTCGCCCCTGGACTGTGTGCGAGGCAGTGCCACGGTGTGTGTGATTGAGCAAATAATGTGAATAGCAGACAAGCTAGGGAGGAGGACAAGTTCTTTCAGCTTGGTCAGGTCCCTGAGCTGGTTTGCAGCAAAGCTTTGTAATCAGTTATTGTTGGCACAGCCCGGAGGAGGCAGAGGGATGGGAATCAGTGGACAAGGAGGAGTGGTGAAGGATGAATGTCAAGGCCTGTTTTGCTGCAGGGAAGACAAGCTTAGGAGAGCAGAGTTAGCTTGGATATTGGGAAGAAATTCTTCTCTGTGAGGGTGGTGAGATGCTGGCACAGGTTGCCCAGAGAAGCTGTGGCTGCCCCTGGATCCCTGGAAGTGTCCAAGGTCAGGTTGGATGGGTCTTGGAGCAACCTGATCTGGTGGAAGGTGTCCCTGCCCATGGCAGGGGATTGCAACAAGATGAACTTTGAGATCCCTTCCAACCCAAACCATTCTGTGATATGATTCTGTGATTCTAAACATGCTCCCTGCATATTTCAGATCCTAGTGTTGTGTTCAAGTCCTTGTTAGTGGGGCAGCTTTGACCTTCACCAATTCGGAAAGTCCTTTTCTAGCAGTCATTCAGCCTGGGATCCAAATACATGAGAGTTGGAGGAACACCCTCTCTGACAAAACTGCCAAGTCATAAGGATCTGACAGCCTGAAATCAGTGTTCATGAGCAGCTTCAGGAACAGGAAATTTTATTTGCCTTCATTCTTACATCTGTATATGTCCTTGCAGTGTTGCTTAAAATAGCTGGGTTTTCCATGACAGCTGTAGAAACAGGGCATGTGAGCGCCGTTGTTCAACTGGGGAAAAGTTCACAACCTGCCTCCCACTTGTTTTTCTGCATGTGGAAGCAGAAAGGGACTGTGACAGGCAGCCAGTAGATGTTTGCTTTGGTTCAGAGGTGGCTTCTCCCTGGCTGGTATTCATGTGAGCTACTCCATGTCCCAGTGCCTTTGTACACTTGTGCTTGCACGGACTCTCCTGCCTGTTAAAAACTGGATTTTCTTCTCAGAACCTGGAAGATTGATGCTAAAGCAGTTTAGATTACTTAAGTAATTCTGGCAGAAATGTAAAGTTTCTTATTAGGGAGTGTTATTACTCTTCAGCTAAAGGAATCAAAGTTTTTTTTTTTTTTGCTTTATTGTCTGGGTTTTATTTTTCTCTGTGGAAACTCTTTCAGAATATAAACCAAAAATCTGCTGTCTTTTCTAGATGAGGGAATGGCCTCTTTGTTTGTTAAAAGCACCATTCCTCATTTGATTGTTTCACAGGTGTCCACTGTGGAATTTCTTGGATGTTACTGTCACGGTTTCAGTACACTAATGTCACTAATATTTGATGTGTGTGGCAGCCTCCTTTGTCTGCCTGCTATCCAAATGCAAACTTCCCTCTTTTTGTCAAACCTCTTTGTGGAAAGGGGGTATTTCTGGAATCTTCCCTGCTGTTTTTTCTGACCATTAATTCACAGAATTACAGGACATGCTGAGTTGGAAGGGACCCACAGGGATCATCCAGTCCAACCCTCAGCCCTGCACAGGCCCATCCCCGAGGGTCACACCCTGTGCCCCAGAGGATCCTCCAAACCCTCCTGGAGCTCTGGCAGCCTTGGGGCTGTGCCCACTGCCCTGGGGAACCTGTTCAGTGCTGACCACCCTCTGGGGGAAGAACCTTTCCCTGAGATCCACCCTGACCCTGCCCTGGCACAGCTCCAGCCATTCCCTGGGGTCCTGTCACTGGTCAAGACAGGGAAGAGCTCAGTGCCTGCCCCTCGTCTTCCCCTCACAAGGAAGTTCTTCTTGCCTTCCCTGTCTAAACCAAAGTCATATCATTCATCTCAACTGCGCGGGGTTTGTGTTGCCCGCATCTGCAAATATTCACGTGAATTTAGGGTGTTACCTACTTGAGGCTGGCTTGGCGGTGTTGTTTGCTGGACCCCCTGTACGTGTGGGTGATTTCCTGCCCGTGTTTCAGGTGTATTCATCGTGGCAGCCAAGCGCACTCCCTTTGGGACCTACGGGGGTTTGCTGAAGGACTTCTCGGCCACCGACCTGACGGAACACGCCGCCCGCGCCGCGCTGGCCGCGGGCAAGGTCTCCCCCGAGATCATCGACAGCGTCGTCGTGGGCAATGTCATGCAGGTTGGTGCCCTGGAAAATCCGCTGGTCGGGGGTTTTTCAGTTGTCTCCCCTCGGTGTGGTCCTGTGGGCAGCTTTGCGAAGGGATGGGAGTGAAGCAGCATTTGTAGTGCAGTGTTTCCTGTTCGTGCTTGAGGGACATGCCCTACTGATTTGTGGTACTGTTGGGAGCAAGGCTTAGCTTTCTTCTTATGGTACCAAGGGTAGTTTAAACTAGGACAAGCTGATCTCCTAAAAGTATATATTCATTAACTGATTAGTTGCTAATGCCTGGTACATTTTCCCTGTTTTAACAGCTTGAGCTGTGTAACTCAGTGATCACTTTTCCACTGAATTATATAAATCCCTTTTTATCTTTGATTGATTTGAATCTATTTCCCTTGAGTTTTCTGTTGGATTTTTTTTTTTTGGAGTAAGTATGAGTTTTCTTTGAGCTGAAAGGATCCATGCCTTGAATGGAAGAGACATTTGGTCAACCATGCCTTTTCCAGAGAGTTTGTGAGGAGTATGGTGTTGTATTCAGGGCACCACTCTGCAAAACTGCAGTTATCCACATATCTAGATGAATGTCTTTGTTTTAGGCAAGACAGCAAAGAACATTTCTGGGTTTCTTTTTTTTTTATAATTTTTTTAATATTCTGACTTCACCATTAGGAAGTGTAGTTTTCTTTTGCACCATTTCAAGGATGCAGAAGAAACAAGTAACCAAACTTTCATGATATGTGAAGAAGCATGCAGTATTCCTTGTTAAGAATTTTCAACCAAGAGTACCCTTAGATTTCTCTGTCTCCTACAGCTACCACCTCAGCTTCTTTTATTCAGCTTTTTAATTTTCTAAGAACTGTCTCTGACCTAGAAAATAATTGCTGTAGTGCTTTTACATATGAAATAGCATTCTCCTAATAAAGTTTCTTTTCATGTTTAAAGTGCATTTCTTTTCCTTTGCATCATACTTCCCTATCCCAATAGATTCTCTCTTTTTTTTTTTTTTTTAGTCCTGGATTCCTTTTAGGTATTATTTGATTAAGTTTAAATAACTATGAATGTAAGACCATTTTAAACTCCCCTTCTTCAGCAGAAGTGGCTTCATTAATTCATTCTTTTTGTTTGAACTTGCATTGGCATGCAGCATTGTGCACAAAACTTTGTCTATATAATACTTATTAGCTTAGGGCACAATACCCAAGAGCATAAGTGTTCTCTGTGATTTTGGGGTTAGTCTGAGCAATATTAATTTGCCTTAGAGTACTTGCTGGTCACCAGTTAGGATCTGTCCTTATATCAATCTGCTCTGTGTACACTGTTTTAAAAATAAGGGATAAAAGAAAACATAAGACTTACTAAGTTGTTGACTTAAATCTTAGCATCTGTAGTCCCATTTTGGCCTGATGTCTGGCTTTTGCAACACACGCTTTATTTAAAATACACATTAAGACATTGACACTTAGACAGTGTAGAATGGTATCTTCTCTGAAGTGAATCAAGGTGCTTGTTAGGACTGGTCGTATTTCTGCTGAACATACACTCTCTTCTGCCTGATGCAATTACACCATCCTGACTTTTCGTCAAGACTTTTGCTTTCCAGTGGCAAAACCTGCTGTTTGTTCTGTCTGCAGAGCTCCGCAGATGCGATTTACATCGCAAGACATGTTGGTTTACGCGTGGGAGTTCCCGTCTCCGTGCCAGCGCTCACTGTCAACAGGCTCTGTGGCTCTGGTTTCCAGTCCATTGCCAATGGGTGCCAGGTACAAAGCTCTGTACTTCTGTGTTGGTTGTAATCTTTATCAGGCTGTTAATGTGAGAGGAGAGGCAAGTGTAGAAACATGTCCTTTGTGTTTGGGATGAGTCTGAACATGGATTTTTAGCTACCACTTGTAGAGACTTACTATTGTCCTGCATGTTTGTGTTTTTTTTTTTTTTTGCAGGAGTTCAGCCTCCACAGTGCCACATTTTGTGGTTGATTTTTAAAATCAGCACAGTAGCTATTTTTGGTTTAATATAGGAATGCAGTAAGTGTTAGCTGGTGAAATGGAGCTCAGCTGCGCAATAGTTGAATCCTGTGATCTTCTTTGTCTGGATTGGAATTACTGGGCTTCAGGACCACCACAGGAGGCTTTCATCTCTTGATCAGTTTATATTCTCACCTGGTTAGCTGTATTAGCAGCAGCTTGTGCTTTTTAAGTGTTTTTGTTCAAAGATCCAAACCTCTCATGGGGTAGGTAATTTATAGCGTCACTTCTTTTAAAATAGAAGAGAATCAACTTCTCTTTGAGCAGTTGGCCAAAACCACTGAGTAAGATGGTACAGTGGTACAGGGCAAGTTTATTTCCTTTGTTCCTACATTTATTTTACAAATACTTGAGCAACGAGATAGTTGGTTTTGTGGTGGTTTTTTTTGTTTTGTTTTTCTTGGCCAGAGGATTATTTTAGGTCTGATCCTCTAGAGGAAAAAAAATGTGAAAGACAATGTAGAGTTAAGGTTACATGTTTGCAGTAATATCCATCTGACCACTTTTTCTAGTGCCTTCTGCAAAGGCCATACACACGCCTGTCCACACTGAGTAAAAGTGCTGGAGAATTTGACCACTTTTATTGAAAGTAAAGGTTGTGATGTCCTTTCCAAAGATGGCATTTAGTCAATACAACCAGTGTCTCTGTATTTCTCTGGCACACAACAAAGCACTGACAATTTTTTTAGTAACTACAGAAAAACTGCACATATTGGTAAAATCAGTGAACTTCCAGGGATGGGGCCACCACAACTTCTCTGGGATGATTCCACCTGCTTCCATTCTACTACACAAATAACCTTAATAGTCCAACTCAATGAATTGTTTTAAGGAAGCACAATTTTTCACTGGTTTGATGGTGTGTTTAAGAATTAGGACCTTTAGGTTCTGTGTGCTTTGCCAGTGATGAATTGGCGTGTTTTGGGTACTTTTGGCAGCTTACCTAGCTAATGTCTTCTAAAATTATGTCCTATTTTTTTGAATCATTCAGGCTCTGAGGTTTAATTTGTGTTTCTTTTGAGGAGATTGGGAGCTTTAAAACACCCAACTCAACCATCTGTGAACCTAACCACACAAGCATGCAGAGGCTTAATGTCTTTGTTCCTCTGTCCTCTCATGTGTGCACACCCACAGTCTCTTCCCTCGTGGATATAATCATTCCTTGCTGAAAGGGAAAGGAGGGAATGTGCCATGAAAGAGGCAGACCCCAATCTTAAACCTTTAATAAATATACACATGACTAAGTTGGAATTTATTCTTTTGTGGCTTTGTAAGTGACAAGCTGTTTTTTTTAAAACAGTTGTTTTTTTCTTACTCAGACACTAAATCCTTTATCTGTTTTGTTTTTCTGTTAACAGGAAATTTGTCTTAATGAGTCAGAAGTCGTTCTGTGTGGTGGAGCTGAAAGCATGAGCCAGGCTCCGTATGCAGTTCGAAAGGTTCGATTTGGAACCAGATTAGGAGCAGAACTCAAGGTCTGGTAATTTTTTTTTTTTTTTTGACTCATTTTTTATTCTCTGAACTAAGTAATGTTTACAGAGCAATGTAAGTGTCAGGCCTGTAGACACTAAATCCTTGCAAATGGAACTATTGGAGATGAGATCCGGATGTAGTTGTTCAGAGCATTTAACCAGTATTCATACATTATCAAAACAGTAGGTTCAGGCAATTCTGCTAAGCATGCCAGTTCTTCTAGCTTTTCCAAAACCATATTTGAATTCCTGTTCTGTGATAAACATATATCAGTAAGTTCTTAGACACAAAATTTAGTTCACTTGGTACATCCCATGCAAGTAGTATATACAAAAACTTGTCAGAGGCTGTGAAATAGAGGCGTATACAGTTTAGGCAAGACTAGTAATGCTGGCAGTAGATAGGCAGACTGGTAAACAACATGTATACCTCCAAGCTGTAAGCATCTCTCCATTCCAGACGTGGAAACTTAAAGTTAAATCCATTGACAGGTAAGTTATTTTTATATTTTCTTCCGAAGATAAATCCCAAGTGAATACTGTGGGAAATGTGCGGCGGAATAAATTGATAATGTGCTCTGATAGTTACCACTTACTCAGTGGGTCATAACTGACATCAAAATGCAAAATTTGGATATTTCAGTGTTTCAGCTCTTTGGTTTTTTTTTTCCTGTGTGTTTCCATTGTGAAGATCATGAATACGAATTAGGCTTGGCTTTGTTCTTGTGTGGCACTGAGTCAGCCTCAATTCCTACAGAGAACACCTTCACAAAGTTGCTTATACACTGAGTAGGTTCTACTGGGTTCTTATCACGAAGATAATTGAATTATCAGGGGAATGGGTGATTTATCTTGCAGAACTTTGGTGACAGAGATAACAAAACCCATCTGAACAGACTGGGCTTGCCTTTATCAGGTTAAGTGAAGTTAGGCTTGGGTGTTTTCTCACCTGGGATGTTACACCTGCATAAACCTTGGCCCTTGTAAAATCATTTTACCTGTGTAAACTGTGCCTTTTCACAGTTCCTCAGCTTTCGTTCTTGGCAACCAGACAGGTGTGTTTTCTTATAGATCTCTAATAAATAATTCACACACAAGTAAAATGTGCTGAAACCAGAAATCATAGGCTTTTCCCAAGCTTCCTGGGGCCACGTGGGAGTGGTAAAAAACCACACAAGAACACAACATAGATTAAATAAAACAGCACACAGGAACTTGCAGACTGCTTTGCAGTGTGCTCATTCTAATAAATAAATTACCTGTGGGTAACCTGAATTAATTTTACAAAGAGCCATTTGTTTCCAAGAGGCTGCTTGGACAGGTAGGAACTGTCAATAATAAATGTTAATGCTGCTGTGTTTTCTAATTTTCTTCCCATGATGTGCCACACAGTTGGAAGACACATTGTGGGAAGCTCTAACAGATACACACGTTAAAATACCCATGGCAGTGACAGCTGAAAACCTGGCTGCAAAATACAACATCTCACGGGAGGCCTGTGATGGATACGCCCTGAAAACGCAACAGAGGTGCAAAGCAGGTTAGTGCATGTAGGAATGGAAGGGGGTTATATGGCACTAACCTCGAATCTGGTCAGTTTTTAGCATTGATTCAAAGCGTTTTTCAAGCCTTTGTGTAGCTCGTGGTGTAATTTGTCCTTTGATGTGCATACTGTAGCTCATGATATTGTTGGCCCTGTGATACAAGTGGCCCACTCCTAGGGGGTCTGGCTTTGACTCTACTGAGTCAGGTGTTGTACCCACCAGCAGGTTAAGTAAGGAGCCCCCTTTCCACCTGCCTTCCTGTGCCTTCCTCGTGGACATTCCATGGCTGTTCAGGCAGCACGTACTGTCACGTGGTGCTTTTTAACAGCCTGTCACGTGTCACCTCACTGAACTGGGTTCATGTTCATAAATGTGGCTTTTTGGTGCCCCTTTGGTGGGATGCAGCGTTGTCCCAGGCATGCCTGACTGCCCTCCTGTCTTTCTCTGCACTGCAGAACCATCCTCTTCCACAATGACCCACATCATCCTAACGTGTCAGCGTGTACTGTCTTTGATCTAAATCCTTTTTCTTTCTTTTGCAAATCCAGTGCTGTTCTAAGACCCCTGAGCAGTTAGAGCAGACGGAATCTCAAGAGAGGATATTTTTTTCGGGAACTGTGTTTAAAATGTTCTCTGGATGGTTTACATGGCCAAAGCTATGTTTCAGAGATATTCAGCTCTGGGTTCCCCAATGTAAGAAGGATGTGGAGCTGCTGGAGAGAGTCCAGAGGAGGCCACGGAATTGCTGCCAGGGCTGGAGCCCCTCTGCTCTGGAGCCAGGCTGGGAGAGCTGAGGGGGTTCCCCTGGAGAAGAGAAGGCTCCAGGGAGACCTGAGAGCCCCTTGCAGGGGGGTTCCAGGAGAGCTGGAGAGGGACTGGGGACAAGGGATGGAGGGACAGGACACAGGGAATGGCTTCCCAGTGCCAGAGGGCAGGGATGGATCGGATATTGGGGAGGAATTGTTGGCTGTGAGGGTGATAAGGCCCTGGCACAGGTTGGCCAGAAAAACTGTGGCTGCCCCTGGATCCCTGGAAGTGTCGAAGTCCAGGTTGGATGTGGCTTGGAGCAACCTGGTCTAGTGGAAGGTGTCCCTGCCTGTGGCAGGAGGTTGGACTGAGATGAGCTTTAAGGTCCCTTCCAACCAAAACCACTCGTATTCCGTAGTTGGATTACTGTAACGTTTAGCCCAAAACCCAGTTGTAGGGGTTGCCTTGGGGCTTAACATACATTGCAACCCAAAGGTGAATGTAGGAAGCGAAGATCCAAGCGTTCTTTTAGATTCTAATGATGGTACATTTTAACAGCTGCGCTGTTGAAGGAAGAGTCTGTGTTTTTTCCAGTTGGTGTAGCAGTGCTTTTTATAACTTTTCTCCATCGTTTATTACCTTTCCTGCTGATCTTGTTAGCTCACTCCTGCTGTTCCTGGACCCTTTGCTAGAAACTGTGCTTCTTTCTTGTTTTCTAGGGTTTTGGCTTGCTCGTTTTATTTCTGCCTGTAGGACCAGTTCGTCTTATTCTGCAGTAAAGAGAGAGTCCTGTGTCTAATCAGGAAAGGAAAAGGTTTTGAGGAATTTATTGCGAAGTCCAGAGGTAGCTAAACAACATCAGATATGACAATTTCCATGTCTTAGTTTTAAATCCTTGTCTAATGCTGTATTAGGTGTTGTGGCCAGGTGCTTTTATGGGCATCTTAGATACCTGCAATGTCTTGAATTGTCTCAGATTGTTTAGGAAGATGAATCTCATTCTCAGATCCTCCCTTGAGTGTGATGCCTGTGGAGGAGCACCTTGGACAGAATTTTAATTGATATACAATGCCTTATCAAGAGAAAATGTGGCTTAGGAGTTTTTTCCACGTTTCTCTTTGAGATTCATATCTTCTTGGCTATCTGATAAACAACAGAGCTGTAGAATAAAGCAGCGGTACATTTATTTCTGTACCAAAAATAAGTCCAGTGGTTTAAAGCAAAAACAAAACAGAATAAAAGGAGTTCAGTTATTTAAAACTGAGATAAAATTTTAGTGTTTGAGATGAGACTTTCTTTGGAGAAGTTTGAGAGTGTGCTTGTACAGTTTTTGCCCAGATAGTTTAAAAAAAAAACCCAAAACCCCAGAATAAAACATCAACCAGCTCATTTAAGCAAAATGAAGCATAAACATTTCTTCCCCTTAGTTTTTGGTTAAAATAGAGCAAAAGTTGTGTGCACATGAAAATATGGCCATGCTGCGCAATCATCTTCGTATTTTTATTATAGTCCTTTTATTTTCCTTTTTGTGGTTGCAGCTAATGATGCTGGCTACTTTAATGCTGAGATGGCACCAATTGAAGTGAAAACCAAAAAGGGGAAGGAAAGCATGCAAAAGGACGAGCACCCCAAACCCCAGACCACTATGGAACAGTTGGCAAAGCTCCCGTGTGTCTTTAAAAAGGATGGAACGGTCACGGCTGGGAATGCTTCAGTGAGTACGTCGGAGCCCTGGGTTGTGAAAGTGTCACCTCTGTGGTTCTCCAGATTTATTACCACTGTTTTTATGTCTCACTGAGTCACCTTTGGCTGTCGGTGGTGTCTCCTGATGAAAGTGACTTCTGATTCTGTGGCTCGATGCCCCTGGTTGACTCTTCCAGCTCCAGGATGGCAGGGGATCCTTCAGTCTGCTCCTGAGTCCTAAAATTTGGTTCTGTGGGTTGTCACTGATCTTTTAGTGAGTCACTGGCACTTTCATGAGCCTTGAGTTGTGCAGCTGATGCCTGCAGTGGCTGTGTAGAATTAGCCATCCTACTTCTGGGGGCAATGCCTGCTGAACATTTGCTTTACAAACCAGGCGTTACATTAGTGGGCAAACTGCTGCTGCTCATCTTTGTACCACCGTTAATATCCTCTGCCATCCAAACCACATTTTGCTCTTACCCAGAGTGCCTAGCAGCACATCATTATGGACTGTTCCTCTTACAGTCAGTATCTTAATTAGTTGATTAATGTTCTTTGGGCCAGAAGGACCACTGTGGTCATATAGTCTGAATTCCTGCCTAAAATAGATCATAGCCACAGTAAGTGTGGGTGTCTGTAAAGTATCTTTTATAATTAATAGCACATACATCATCCATTATTAATGGTGTTCTTGCAAGTCTGCAGAATCATGTTTCCAATGCAAGGGAGACTTTGAGAGTCAAAAATGTATTTTACTTTGCTGAAACATTGGAATTAATTAAACATCTATATTTAACTTTCTTTCCCAGTCCTCAAATAGTGACAGATTGTCATTTGTTGTTTTGAATAAAAATTGTCTGTTAAATGTTAATTGCAGTGTCTTAGACTCTAGCCTTTTTCGAGAGTTTAGTTTAAAGAGTGTGGGGATTTTTTGTTTCTTTGTATTTTCTCCCTAAGAATGCTTTTCTCTCTTACTGCAAGGGGGTGTGTGATGGAGCTGGTGCAGTCATCCTTGCCAGTGAATCAGCACTTAAAAAGCACAGTCTTACTCCTCTGGCAAGAGTGGTAGCATATCACTCATCTGGCTGTGACCCTTCCATCATGGGCATTGGTAAGTTGCAATAAAGCACGTTATTTTATAGCATCAAGCAGCATTAAAATATTCTTTTCTTGGGCATTCTAAAGGAAAGAAAGGGAGGCTGCAGCATACTCAGTCTGGTAGCTCTGAGGGTGTTTGTGTGTCTTATTGTCCATTCCACTGTGTCAATCCATCCCTCTCATGCAGAGGAGCAGATTTACTCCCCACTTTGGCTGAAAGGGTATGTGCACTGTCTGACCCATAGTAATAACACTAAGCTATAGTTCCCCCAGGCACCTTTTTTCTTTCCCTTTATCTGTTAGTAAGTCAAGAAAACAAACACTCTTTTTTAAACCATTTTTCTCCTGAAATTTCTCCTGTAAGCTTTAAATCCCATTATAAAATGCTTAACTATGAGTTGTCTTCCTCACCTCTTGCTGAGGAAGTGTTGGCTATGTGTACACCTTTGAGCAGTTACTCAGGGGCTCAGGCTAAGTTTGGATTCCAGGGAGCAGATCTGTTCAGGTATTATTTGGCAAACCAAACACTTTCTTGGTTGTTTTAGTCCCATATTTTATGTTTCCTCATCAAGCAGCTTGTGGTGCAAACAATTCCTCAAATCCAATCCAGACACCCCAGGATTTTTCCCTTCTGTTTAGTTTGTAGACAACATTGTATCCCAGCATTGCTTCTCCTCTCTGTCCTTCTGTTCAGAGAAGCCATTGTTGGCTGGTTCCATGCGTCAGTGGAAATGCAAATGAAGCATTGTCAGGTTTGTTTCCCTGATCAGACTATCTGACTGACACAACCTTCAAAGCAAATGTGGAGGGAGGGTTTATTTCGCCAGGCTTCGTGCTGTCATTGTGCTTCCTAAACCAGCCCATTCTTCCTAGGTCAGGCAACCCTTCTAGCTTGTTTAAAAACTTCATAAATCATTGGGAGAAACAGTATCTCAACTCCTTCACACCACATCTTGTCCCCAGCCACTCAAAGAGACCAGATGAGATTCATGGACGTGGCAGCAGCAGATCTGAGAACAGGACCTCAGTCTGCACAACTGCCCTTTCACATACTGATAGTGACAGGCAGTCCTGCCCCACAGCGTTTAGTGAGAGAATTCATTATTTAGAAAAAGAGAGAGGGGGAGAAAAGTTTACTTGGCTGTCATTGGTGGTCTTTGTATTGTCCACACGAGACCCTGCCATTACTCTCAGGCATAACAGGCATACTAAAACCCTTCCTTAATGAGATGCATTTAGAATCAAGTATTAAGCTGCCCGAGGCTCTCTAATACTCCACTAAGCTCTGAACTGGGCCCTTTCTTCTCTTAATTTTCTGTGTCTTTGGTAATTTACCTATTTTTATGATTTTTATTCTTTGACCTCGGAGTTTTCAATTCCATTTTTTTTTAGTTGTGGGATAGATTTGGAATTGTTAGTGTTTTAGAATTGAGGGTTTTTTTGGATAGTGGTCAGCCACCATATAACATCTTGATATCTTTGTCCCACAAGCGTATACCTAATTAACCCTTTCAAATTCTGTTTGAGTGTGTCTTTCCTTAGGTAGCTGTGCTTTGAGATTGATTTCTCTTAGTGGATTATAACAGGTCATAGATGTTAACTTTCTTCCAGAAAACAGTTTTGTTTCAAAGTTTGTAATAGTGTCAAAAGAAAAATATCTCTGTCTTCAGCTGGCTGAGACCTGGCTCTGAGAGAGCATTTAATTGTTCAGAATAAACAAATTAAATTTTAGGGTTTTTACTGGAAGATTTTCTGGTATATTAAGAACACCAAAACAGCAATACCCATAACCAACCCCATGACCAGCAACTCTGGAGCAGCCTGGGTTTTTTCTCTTTTGTTTACCTCGAGGCTGCGAGTTGTAAAGAATTAACTTATCCAAGAGTACTTGGAAGGAGAACTCCTCAAATCTGTCGTGAAGTTGTTCTGTTTGCCTGGGGACTGCCACTTCTCTGGACTTGAAAGCTCAGTGTGTGTTTATCAATGCAGCAGCGCAGCAGTAGTGACCCTCTTAACTTTCCCTGATAGTATGTTGATAAGGTGACCAGTAGTTTTGAGATTTAGGAGTTCTCTGACCACCTAATAAAGCAGGTGAGTGGCATATCCAAAACTCATTGGCTGTACAGAGGCTCAGAGAAAGGGAACCGGTGAGGCTTTATGAAGCTATCCTATGTATAACGTGGTTTAGAACACTTTATTTATTGATTTTTTTTTTTAAATGTAAATAACTGCATATAATTTCCAAACAGGCCCTGTACCTGCAATTACCGAGGTTTTGAAGAAAGCAGGACTGACCTTGAAGGATATGGATTTGGTAGAGGTGAGAGGTTTTAATATGCACGGTGATTTTACCCCTGATCTTTTTGGCAGAAGCATTCCACTCATCTGTGTGGGTGTTCCTACATGTCAGGAGCTGCCTGACCTCTGTCCATCTCGTTTCTGCCGCGCAGTTGCACAGTCATTGCAAAAATCTCAGGCATGTGGAAAGTGAAAATGGCGTGATAGCATTCCGTGGAATAAAAATACCCTCATGTGACGTGACGTTTTACTCTGCTGGCCGGGCTGTTCATGTTTTCAGTTAGTCACACTTCTCCGTTTGTGAGCAGGGCCTCTTCTTGTCAGAGCAGCAGGCTGTTCCTGGGCACGCTGCATCAGAGCATACCTTTTTTTATAATGCATACCTCATACTTGCTTGGTATTTTAATTTAATTGGGTTGGATTGACAGTTTGTAAGTTGACTTAAGTATGCTTTTATGAACAATGTTTAGTATTTTTCTCAAAATGACCCGGTGAAGAAGTCCACCCCTTTTAATCTTGTGTGCACACACACTGCTGCGAAGTTGTGTAAAAACTGCTACCATTTCTCTGGTGCTTCAGGTAAATGAGGCATTTGCACCTCAGTATCTGGCTGTCGAGAAGGTTTTGGGCCTTGACCCTGAGAAGACCAACGTGAACGGAGGTGCCATCGCTATCGGTCATCCTTTGGGTGCCTCGGGGTCGCGGATCACAGCTCACCTGGTTCATGAGTTAAGGTATGCACACAGCCCATAGCTGCTGGTGGAGAAAGCACTGCTGAGGCATTTCTGCCTGCAGAAGGTTTTTTCAGCCTGGATTCGGTGTGACTAAACTCTTCCAGTCGATCAGCTTAAAACTGTCCTCACTGGAATGGACCGCTTTCTGAGTGAATTTGTCACCTTTGTGCTGCAGTCCAGTGCCTGCACCTGCCTCATATTCCATTCTGTTGTCATTACAGGATTTTTTTGCTTCATCTAGATCTGATCCAAGCTCACAGGAGCCAGTGGGAAGGTTTCCTTTTTTGAAGTGGCCTTTGAGCAAAGTGTGTTCTTTTCGTAACATGATGCATTTGGTAGAATCACAGAACTATTTGTGATGGAAGAGAGCTTAAAGCTTGTATTATTCTAACCTTCTGCCATGGGCAGGGACACCTTTCCCCATCCTAGGTTGCTCCAAGCCCTGTCCAACCTGGACTTCAGCACTTCCAGGGATCCAGGGGCAGGCACAGCAACCTGTGCCAGGGCCTCCCCACCCTCACAGCCAGGAATTCCTTCCCAATATCCCATCTAACCCTGCCCTCTGGGAGTGGGAAGCCATTCCCCCTGTTCCTGTCCCTCCAGACCCTTATCCAAAATCCCTTTTCATCCCTCTTTAGACACTGGAAGGAGGATACTTTAAAAGGCTTTAAAATCTTTCTCCTTTCATTTCTCTCTTCATTTACAGAAATTCTGACTCTTTTGGCTTGCATGATATGCTTAGCACCATTTTAATCTGAATTTTCCTTTTTTTTACTATTTCCCTGCATGGCAGAGGTTGCTGTATCTCTTTGCTTGTGCTTGCAGCTCTGTCTTAATGTTCAACCATAAAGCCCCAGATAATTTGCACCTTCCAGAAAACCGTTTCTTGCAGTGCAGCTGAAGGGAAACTTAGATTTAAAAATTACCTTGGTGGTGTTCAGGAAGCTTAAAAACTACCCAGGAGGTGTCCAAGGCCAGGTTGGACAGGGTTTAGAGCAACCTGGGAGAGAGGAAAGTGTCGCTGCCCATGGCAGAGGGGTGGAATGAGATGGGCTTTAAGTTCATTGGTTTTCTGCGGAAATATTTCAACATCAGTTGCGGCTTCATGATACTTTTCAAGAAAAAGAACAACATACACATTCTAAAACGTCATCTTCGGTAATACCCAGCTGGTGGCTACTTTCCTTCCGTAAAATCAGGACAGGAGCTACTGTGGTTTCGTAACTGTAAGTGATTTTCACTGCTGGTTTTTGTGTGCAGGCGTCGTGGTGGGAAATACGCGGTTGGGTCGGCCTGCATCGGCGGTGGACAAGGTATTGCTGTTGTCATTGAGAACACAGCCTGAGTGCTCCTGGGGACTCAGCCTGGCCCGAGTTACTAATGCCCTGAGAAACCCCTGCCTTCTGTGACAGTACAGCATCACTGCTTGCCTTTCCTGCAAGGTAAAGGAAGAGCTGAGAAGTCAGAATTCTGAACAAAAAAGATTCGTCGATGTCTTTCTAACTAAAGGAAGTGCAACATCAATATAATTTCACACTGATGAAGTATTTCCTAAGAGCCTTTTTTCAATCAAAGTTAATGTATTTCTGTAGGAAAAATTATTTTCATTTCATGGGGATATTGCCTGTCAAACTTGCACCAAACCTGCCTTAAAATAGCAGTCAGTGCAGCTTTTTAAGCAAGTATTGCTTAAATCATTTTTATGTGCCTCTTTTATTATCAGGAAATGTGAAAATGTAATCAGAGACCTTCTGAAATATTGATTGTAGACTGATGACTATTAACCTGTTACCCTGCTGTTTCGCAAGGGAGGAGAAAATGAACAAAAGCTGACATTTGCATTGTGCCTCCTAGAAGATCAATAAATATAACAGGAAAAAAAAAGAAGGCCTGGCATTCTCTTTGTTTGTTTATTTTAAAAGTAAAAAGCCACCCTGAGAATTGTTACTTTTGTGAAATCAGTGCTTGCTTTTGGAGAGACTGTTTTTCCTGGCTCTGGAAAAACTGGTGTCTACTACGTAGTTTCTAGAAATCTCCAGCAAATCTCCCAGCCCTCTGAGAAGGAGTGTGTGTGTGTGGGGGGGGCTAGCTGCATCTGTGTTGCTGCATGATAACAGCAACTCATTTCTTCACTTCTCTGTTAGTATCATCCATATTTCTTGGGTCGCTTCACGTGGGCGCTGCTCTTAGCCAGTTTGGGAAGTGCACCTCTGAGGAAGCTGTCACGCCTCTCAGAGGCCTTGGAGCTCAAGTTACAAATGGTTTGGCAGAATGGACGTGGCATTTGGATGAGATGAGGTCTTTGTGCTCACTGAAGCCCTTTAGGCTCGCTGCACCTTGCAGCTTGCTCTGATGTGGGTGTCTACATGAGACATTCGCAGCTGGAGAGATCCCCGTCAGAGATGGCACGCACCTCTCCATAAGACTAAAAACAGTAGCAAAGACTTCAGCATTTACTCTTCCTCATCCTCTGTCCACTGTCAAAATATTCCTTAGCTACAACAACTTCTTGCCACTCCACTGGCATGACATGATTATGAAAGGTGGGAGGTTCGACACTCCCAAAACTGACTGCCTTAGCCTAGCAAGAAATTCAGGTCAAGGCAAGTGTTGTTACAACTGGTGGGTAACAGTTGAAGTATGCTGGTCACCATTCCAGGAGTTTTTATGGATGCAGGGTGTTTAACAACTGTAGAGATACTTAGTGCTGTTTGTATGGATTAAAAAAAAAACCAACAACCCAGCTGCCATAAGGCAGCAAACCAGATGTTCTTATAATACGGTATCTGTTTTCCTCTTTCTGCTCTTAGTAAATTAGGGTTACTGGGGTTTCACTGTTCAAAATGCAGTTGCCACGTGGATTTTGCCACATCCTTTTGCATGAGGATTTCTATTCTTAGTTCCTTCCATAATAACCAGTAACTAATTCCCTCTTCCTTCTTGTCTGTGGATATCATCATTGAATTCTCATCTTCAGAGAACTGGACACAGTTTTTCCAAGTTCTCATCCCTGTGTAATAAAAGTTCTTTCCGAGCTCATCGCTGTGTATGTACAGTAAAGAGTAATTCCCTTCGTGCACTTTATTTTGCACATAATATTTCATTTCTCCGTTTTATCACTCAGATCTTTGAGATCCATGTGTAATTCTAGCTGTGAGAGCCATATTTGGTTGTCCTGAATAACTGCGTATTTCCTGCAAAATGCATCATGATGTCCACCTCATTTTCCAGATAACTTTTATGTATGTTACAGCTTCCAAATATCTTGACAAGCATGTTATCAGCACAGATGATTGTACATGCTGCTAGTAACCTTCCTAGTAATCTTCCTTTGCTGTGTGAGCCAGCTGCTTATTCCCAAATCATTCCATTTTTATCCTGTTCATTTCCTGTAAGAGCTTTGCCTCGCTAAAGTGAAAGAGTGAAATCCTTTCCCATGAAGTCACAGGGACAGTTCTAATACATGCAGCTTCTCCCACAACATCCAGCTGAGGTCACCAAGCTCAGAGTGATGTGTTCGTAAAAGCATGGACTGGTTTGAGTTGGAAGGGACCTTAAAGATCACCTCATTCCCACCCCCTGCCATGGGCAGGGACACCTTCCACCAGCCCAGGTTGCTCAGAGCCCCCACCAGCCTGGCCTTGGACACTCCCAGGGATGGGGCAGCCACAGCTTCTCTGGGCAACCTGTGCCAGGGCCTCCCCACCCTCACAGCCAGGAATTTCTTCCTAATTTCTAGTTTAAATCTACTTTGTGTCAGTTAAACCATGGTTGAGACCATTGATGACCCCTCTGCTAGGCTGCCAGTTACTGAGTTGTCAGTGACTTCTTAACCAGAGGGGGGTCCTTCTGAAAGGTGCATGGATGCTCTGGGTTTGGGTGGAATATGCTGCATTCTTCTTCTGTAGGTCCTGACTTCACTTTTAAGCCTAGAATATGGCATTCCCAGAAGGGCAAAGCCAGGTCCTGTGCTAGGCCATGCACAAACACAGTTTGCTCTGCTTCAGAATATGATCATACAACCATAGAATGTTTTGGGTTGGAGGGGACCTTAAAGACTTACCTTGGGCAGGGATACAAAATATTGGCTTTTTCTTACCAAGTTATTACTAAAGGTGAGCACAAGCACTGACATTTGATTCCTGAGCCCATCTTGCACAATACATAGGGGGTGCCAAGCCTTGAGGTTTTGGTCTGAGCTTGTCTTCACTAGCAAGTCCAATCATTTATTACAGAATTAACAGCAGTAACACCTGATTCCTGGAGATAATTCCCAACTATGTTCTCTGATTTCCCTGATGTAGCAATGGTAGGACTGTGTTTCTGCCTCTGGGAAATGAAGGCATCTCTGCTGTGGGCAGTCGGAATTAGGGGAATTTAACAGTGTCATGGGAGGAGCAGAAGATAAGGAAGAAATGTGTTAGATTTTAGAGGGATAATCACATACTTTGATTCTACCAAGTGCATACTTTTTTTTTTTCCTTTTAAGCTCAGTTGTATTCTTTGTGTGTGTGGTCTCTCTTATACAATATAATGAAAATTTTAATTGGTTTTCTTGTTTCTTGAAATGTGTGTGGGGGGAAAAGCATGTGCGAAAAGCACTTATTGCCCGTGTAAAACTATGCAGGATTTATTCCTACAGGTAGGTGTAGCTTCCTGCCACTGGGTGGAGCGTTTTAAACACCCTACATATCTCCCTGCCTTATAAAGGCATCTGCACTCCTTGTGGTGGCCTTCCTCCTAAGTGCTGGCTGCCTTAAACTTGAAACTGAAACACTTAAAAATTCAGGTTCCATTTCTCCTTTTATGTGTTCTAAGCAGGCAGATGCCACCTTACCAACATGCCTTTGCTACTCTGCACCCCAGAGTGTTTGGTGCTGCTGGATTCCAAGTGCATTAGAGAGCATTCGTTGTTTTGCAGAGTAAGTTCGAGAGGATGATGTCTGGAGTGCTCTATCTGACAGAAGGTGAAGAAGAGATTAGATTTTGTGATTCCTTTTTGCACAAGAAAAGCTATTAAGCCTTAATCCTAAACAACTGTATGTGAGAGAGAAGGAGAAGGTACGGAGGCTAAACAGAGACCAACTTACCTGTTACATTCCTTTCTGGATTATATATAAGCAGTTCTGTTACGCTGTTAGTGGAGCACCAGTAATTAAGATGGGGTGTTGTGGAGAATTCTATATATAAAAAAATTACATCTTGAAGCTCCTAAAGTTGCACATTTTCAGGGAAGTCTCACCTCATTGTGAGAGTATTTCTATTAAGCTCTTCCTCCATCTGTAAATCCAGACGTTTTCCATCTGGTGTGATGCTGTTAAGCTGGGCAGGGCTCTGTCTCGCCTCTCCACCTGCCAAAGTCTGTGAGATTGTCTGACTGGATGCTTCACAGGGATGGTGAGGGGGATCAGAGGGGAAATGAGTCCCTTTGAGAGCTCCCCAGCTATGGGTTTACTAATAGGGGTGCAGTTCTTCTCTTCTGGAAACAGTTACAAGGCACTTAGTGCTGGTGATCTTTGCTGACTTCAGGACATTTACATGAAAAAATAAGTTGAACAGGTAGATTGGGGCATGAGTTAAGTAGGAATTACACTTGTGATTGTTGGTTTTGGCTTTATAATGGAAGCTTCTCATGGAAGGTGAACCAAGATCAAAACCAAGAGCAAAAGGTAGCATTTTTTAACTTATTCAAGGCTACTGCTTGAGAACAACTCAATTTGTAGACCTAGTGATGCTCGGCCAAAACTCTGGAGCCATAGGAATGGCAGGGCAGATCAGGTGTAATCTCAGGCTGTTAATCCACAGCTATTTGAAATTGTCAGCACGATAAATTCCTCATGGCAGGTGTTAAGCCAGAGCAGCTATTGTTTTCCCCCTGGTGGTCATGCTCTTGCTCTGAATCAGCAGAAGCAGGGCTGTGTGTTCACACCCTACCTGGGCTGAGTGTGTTTTCTCTGAGACCAGGAATTGCCCAAATGTGGCATTAATGATTGTGAAACCAGAGCTTTGATCTCTTTGAAAATCAGTGAGGCAGGGAGCTGTTGCACAGAAGCTCAAGGCAGTAAGCTCAGGAGAGTTAAGGAGCCAGTCTGGAGCGATTGTGGTGCCCAACCTGGACACCAAGAGCAAGGCAGAACAAATTCCTGCCCATGGGGGTGGAGTGGGGCACAGGCTGGCCTTGCTCCCAAAGCAGATGTCACACCAGGTCCTCTGCAGTACCAGGTCACTTGGAATAATTTTTTTTTTTTTTTAAAGTATCTATGATTCAAAACCTATGAACTGTGGGGTTGCAGGAGGCAGAAGAGGGGCAAGTTTTGTGCCTTCATTTCTGTGTTGCTGCCTGATCTGTGAAGTGTTTATCCTTCCTGTTACCAGCTAATCAGTTAGTGGAGCTTGTACACACCATCTGACCACATCTCAAAGGAAAACTCACCCAAGGTTTACTTTGAGAGATCTTAGCATGGACAACAAGCTGGAATCTCAGAGTTTTTATGGTGTTAGATACTTCTGCAAGTTTCTGTGCTGTATCCAAACACGTTCCTTCCTTCAGTGTTGAGTGCATGTCTTCTATTTCACATATTTTCTCTAGCAGTGTATTTATTATAGTTGTTGCCAGGGAGAAAAAAAACATTAATCCCTCTTTATAAACATTTAGCTCTAGAATAAGATACACATGATATAATCATTGGGCTTTTTGTTTTGCTTGTGAGAGTATTTTACACTACAGTGTTTTCCCCTCTGCTGTGGTCATTTATAAATAGAGAGTTTTTCAGGTCTTAAAAAGGGATTTGCAAAATCTAGAGTGTGAAGCAGAAGACAACATAATTTAAACACAGAAGGGGGAACTGAAGGGATGGCAGAGCATTAAGAAGTTCTATTTACTGGAGCTATAATTGTTGAATTGACCATGAAACAACTAATTTTCAGGAGGTTTTTCTCACGCTCACTAGGCTGAAGTTTCTCACCTACACAAGACTAAACTTGTCCTCTTTTTAATAAAAGTACATTCAACAGAGTCCAAAAACTTCTAAATCACCAAAAGAGTAAGAATGAAACTGTGAGATTCAGCAAATTTGCAGTTGGAAGAATGATAAAAGATATGACTGATTTGGAGAAAAGCATGTGAGGTTGAAGTAAGAAAGAAACAGAATACTTGTGACTACTTCTCTAACAGTGGCAAGTGTCAGTCTGCAAATAACTGCAAATTCAGGAGACAGTAAGGAATTAGAACATGGAATAGACTGAGTATGGAGTAGGGTATGGGGTAGATATTGAGTATAGAGTGGGTTGAAGTTGAGAGAAAGGGCAAGTATGGATGTGAATCGAGAACTGACTGTGGCAGGTGTTGAACACAGAACAAAACTACCCTACACAGACACTGCTATTTATTCATTAACCCCATTTCTTAAAAAAAAAAGGTGAGATTCAGGTGCTGTGTGCCAGGACTAGGGATGTCCTGCCTCTGACATCACCTATAGCATTGTGCCCTGGAGACTGGGAGCCCTGAGCCCCGGTGCTCTGGGCAGAAGTGTGTGCTTCAGGGCTCTGTGCTACTGCTTGCTCTTAAAACAGCTTCCAGATGCCTCAGTGGAGGCCTGTGACTCTTGTGCTGGAGGCCTACTCTCTGTCTTTAGCCTTTCCCAGGACTGAGGTGGGAGGCAGGGTGATGGAGAGCCGTGGAAAAATGCAATTGCGGGCCTAAAAATAGGTTCCCTGAGAATCACTCGAGAACCAATCCAACCCAAAGAATTTGTGGTATGCCGCTGCCACCTGTGTAATTCCAAGTATAAATCACTTTGGAGACATTTCACTGGCTCTCCTGGGAGGGAAGGGGCAGTGTCAGTGACTCCCACCATCAGCGTGATGCAGGATAAGTAGCTTGGGTGCTCCAACCATACAGGGGTGTTCTCTTATTCCTTTACATCCCTGTTCTCCCCTTGTTCACAGTATGAGTGGTTTGGACATTTTGTGCAGTGAGTGGGGACAGTGTTTGGGGACAGTGAGGCAGCCAGAGTGATAGATGTGCCTCTGCTGGACTGGGCCTCTCCATGAGTTTGCTGTAGGTGTGGTGAACTTGCTGTTTTCGCTCAGCCTGCTTCTTGAGGACAACAGAAGCAAGACTTTTGTGTGTCAGGAGATCCTCTGCTTTGGTCTGACATTGCAGGTGCTCCCCTATCATGGAATGGTTTGGTTTGGAAGGGACTTGTCCAACCTCCTCTTGTCCAACCCCCTGCCCCGGTCAGGGACACCTTCCACTGGAGCAGGTTGTTGTCTCCCATCCATGGATCTGAGGAACATACTGCATAAGAGACATTTGGAAATCAGATGCAAAACTGCAGAGCACAGCACAGACACCCAAAGGCACTATCCCACTTCCTAATCCTTCCTCAGCATATTCCCTTGTGCAAAATTTGAGCTCAAGTCAATAGATTGCCTTTGGGTCAAGCCCTGAGTAGAGTCTGGGAGCACAGCTATTAGACTGGGTAGAAGCTGAGCATTAGGAAATTACTTTTCTAGGAAATAAAGCACATCAAAGTTCTGAAATGCCTCCCTGTGTGAGTTACCTTGTTAAACCATTGCCTACCACTGATAGTGCTGGGATTGACCACAGAATCATAGAATGGTTTGGATTGGCAGGGAACTTTAAAGGACGTCTAATCCAACCTCCCTGCAATGAGCAGGGACATTTTCCAATAGATCAGGTTGCTCAGATCAGGCCCCATCCAACCTGGCCTTGGGTGTTTCCAGGTTTGGGGCATCAGGGTGGCACCAAATACCTGGTACAAGGCTGTAGCACTCTGCACACAATGGATGCCAGAACTTGACATGCTGCGAATAATTAGTCAAAACCTGGCTTTCAAATTCACAGCCCTCATCCCGTTTTCCATTCCAACCCTTGAGCTTATTGCAGCACCAGCCTTGCTAGATGGGCCTTTCCCAACGTGCAGTGGAGCAACTGAGGTCTCCTGCTGGCCTTGGCCAATACCAGGCTGCAGGTGAGGAGCCCCGTGGTGTGACCTGATATTCAAATCAGTCACATGCAGCAGTGACAGCTGAAGCAGCTCCTGATCTGCGTCTGATCATGGGCCCCAGGCCACCAGAGGAAGCATTTAGAGCCTGGTTTCCTCAGCTCCCAAAAATGGGGCCGTGGCTGTGCCCTGCAGATTTACGGGGGCGTTGTAGGCCCTCACTGCTCTGTGCAACTGTTTGATTCACCCTGACCTGGCACTTGAGCCCCACTTGAGCTTCTCGGGTAGCACAACTGCTGTGTGAGCACATAGTCTGAATCCCAGATGAGGTGAGATAAGGTTAAGTTGGTGGTGTGTGCCGCGTTCACAAAGTCTGATTAGGAAATGAGTGTTCTCAGCAGTTGCTGAACGAAAGCGTTTTACAGTTTGTTGTTTGTCCTCGGGGAAGTTTTTATTTATTACGTAAATTTGTGATTTGTGAGCCCCTTTGAGGCCAGTACAGGGGTCAGCTTGACATGTTTCGGAGTGACTATCAGCTGTTTAAAGCATGTATTTGATATAAATAAAATCCTTTAGCACACCAACTACCAGAAGTATGCTGAAGTCCTCCAAGGTGTTTGTTAATCTGATTGAAACCTTGCAACTGGAGGTCCCCACGCCCCTTTCTACCCTGAGTTTGTGATAGAAAAACAAAGGGAAAATAACATTCTAGTGATGGCAACTGTATTTCTAAAAGTGTTTAATGTGATTTATGGAGCTGCTTGTTGGAGGTGTGCGTACAGTGATAGTTTGGTGGCCACATAGCACATGAGCTGAGGCATCACTGGCTTTTGCAGGCTTCTTGGTAGTGTTCTCCAAGCTTTCCTTGTGCTGAGAAGTAGTAAAAAGAGATCCCTCTCCTCCCATTTCAGATCTCATTGCCTGGATGATAGAAATTTTTGCAACTACTATTGCAGAGTTATGCACCCATATGAATAGAGTTGCTAAGTGTGGTGGGACTCCTCCAGTCTCAGCCCTAAGGTTATATGGTAGATGTACAGCCCAGTGCTAGAACAAGGAAAATTACATATGATTTTAAAGGACAATTTAAACTGAGCACCCTGTCTTGTTCTTGCCCTCCAGGGAGGTGTCAAAGGTGGTGGTTGTACATCTTGCAGTGTGCCTTACTGTCCAAGCCCACTGCTTGCCCATGCAACAGGGTTAAGCCTGCTCATCTTCCTGCAGGATAGACAAAAAACCACAGGTACTAAAGCTTGTAGCCTTCCTGGGGAACGAGGAGAAAAAAAACTTGCATCCCTCTTTCTTGTGAGATGCAGAATTATGCCAGTGTCAGTGCCCAGGGCTGGATTAGTGGCAGTCCCTCCTCCCCTATGTGTGAATACAGAACCACAGAATAACAGAACATGCTGAGTTGGAAGGCACTCACAAGGGTCATCGAGTCCAGCTCTTAGCCCTGCACTGGGCCATCCCCGAGAGTCACACCATGTGCCTAAAGACAGTACTAAAATACACAAATACTAAAGAGAGTGGGAGCAGATATGCAGCACTCAAGATCAGCCTGTGGCACGAGGCATGGCCATCCTGCTGGGTTTGCCCTCTTAATTCCATTTTCCAGGTCTGCTCCAAGCCCAGGAGTGTGCATCCTCCAAAACAGCAGAGGTGCCTGTCAGGACGGGGCTGCTCTGCTGTAACGAGATTTCAACAGCATGGACAGACTGTTCCTCGGAGAAGTGGTTTCTCCTGTTGTTTATTTTGGACTGGGTCTTTGGTCTTACTCAGCACCAGCTCTCTGGCAGGTGGTGTGCACTGGTTCTACCTGCTCCATCTCCACCCACAGCTCCTCCACTTCCCACCTGGCATGAGGTGGATGGAGGGTGTTCCTCCAAGTCTCAGCGCTCTGGGGCTGTTGCCTTTGGCCAAGCAGAGCGTCAGGAGAAGACCAGGGTGAGCTGTAGCATTTTCACATCTGGCAGTAGAAATCCCAGACCATTCTTTAGGATGGTCTGGGAGAGGTGAGACCCTGCTTTTCCCCTCAAGATGCCCTGAATTTCCCATGTAGCTGCTCTTTCAGAGCTGTTCATGTGGGCCCCTGGGGCTGGGCTGTTCATACCCATATTTGTCCACATTAGCACTCTCAAAGCTGCCTCTGGAAAGGCCCAGCTGGTATTTGCAGAGGAGATGAATATCTTGGGTGTACTTTGTGCTCAGGAACGTGCCAGGTCTTGCATGGACTGTGACAACCTGCAGCACACATGAAACCTTTGTATCCCTGCAGTCACATCACAGGGCTGATCATGCAGATCTCAGGGCTGTCAGGCAGACACAGTGACCCTGTTTGGGAGGGCCTCAGCATCTCCTCTGACAAATAGACGGCTCTGTGTCAGGCTGAGCTTTGCCAAAGGTCTTGGCCAGCCAGGTACTATGGAGAAAACCAGTCTTGGATTAGGCCATCCACCTCCTGAAGGCAAGGGGTGGGGGTATGTGGCAAATAAAGTTTACAAACCATGTCTTTACAGTGTTCTGCAGCACTTGTGGTCTGGAGTTCACTTTTTTTTTTTTTTTCCCAGATGCATTTCAGTGGGCCTGGGGTCAGAGTCCTTATACAACTTTTTTGAGTGAGTGGATGCCTGTTGGGACTCCAGGGTTCATAGAGGCTTATCGTCATCTAACAGATGTATTTACATTTGTTCCTTATTTCTTTTTAACAAGTTATGCAACGAATTCTGCAAATTTCATTGCCGCTCATTGGAGGCCTCAAGAAGTGGAAGTGAGTGTGACAAGTGGGCACTGTTAGGAGCTGGGAGACCGTGTGAAAGTGTTGCGAGGAACAGTCATGTGAAAATAAGGTGATAAGGGATTTTTATGCATCGGAAAACTGTGTAGTACAAATCTGTTCTAAATTTTGTGGGTGAGGATTGTAGTACTTGCATCAGGAAGAGGTAATGCTTTAAGAACCCTGACTTATAATGGCACCTATTTTAGTGTGCACGTTATTTCTGCTGCAGCTCCCCAGTGTCTGTCCTTGCTTGTAGTTCAAGCACAGTTTTGGGGTGGGAAGGAGGAGGACAAAAGACAAAAGGCACAAAGCTTAAAGGATTTTATAGATCTTCACAGTACCACAAAGTGTCCCTACCAAATCATACTTAATGCTTTAGGCATCAAAGGCAGTCCTGTCGGCTCTTTCCAGCTGGCTTGCTGTGCTTGGGCACTGACACATCCACCCAGAGAGGGATTTTTTGTGGATTACGCCTCCCAGAAGACTGGACTGTGGTATTGTTGTCTGGCTTGGACCCTCTCCATCAGGAGAGGACATGTCTGAGTTGTGGATTCAGCTCACAGCCTCCTTGCAACACCCTCTGCAGCCAGCTCTCTGCAAGCCTGTCACTTTTGGTACGATTTCAATTGGAGCGGATTTATTCTGAAACTCTGGCTGACAGAAAGGATTTCCCTTTACGCCGACGGTTGTGTTGCACCAAGCTCGGCCAGGGTTGGGAAATCGAACGCTGTTCTTGTCAAACGGCTTCCACTCGCCTCCGATTACAACAGAAAACACGCGGCCACAGGAAACGCAAAACTCCCGGAACTGGGGGAAGAGATGCGAAAACAATTACAAGTCGCTGAGAAATGGGGGAGGGAGGGGAGGGGAAAGCGTGGAATTTGCAGCTGAGCAGCATCCGCAGAAGGTCCGGGAGGACCGGGCAGCGGTGCAGCTGAGGTCAGGCTTGCTGGACCCGCGCTTACGCAGTCCCGGACTCTGCCTCTCGGGATGCTGTGCGTGGTTCCCTCCGGCACCATCCGCAGCCTCCGACCCAGATTGGCTGCGCCGGAGTCAGCCCATATCTTACTAGAGGGAAACTTGAGACCCACCAAGCCCAAATGTCAAACGCTGCTTAGTCAGATGAATAGCTGCAGTCACCGGGAGCCAGCCCGGGCTCTTTCCACATTTCATCAGGGGCAGCGTTTTGCGTCGAACCTTTGTTTCTCAAAGGAACGTGTTAGAAAAATAAAACTCCGTGTGGAGCTGGCAGCCTGCGTGGAAAAACAGCATCTGCCATGCAAAAAAAAAAAATAAAAATACCCAAAAAGCAGATGAGCTTCCTCCCCTCCCTGCTCCCTCCCTGCTCCCCCCACACCTTCCCCTCATGCTAAATATGCAACCCATAAAGGGCAAAGCCCTTGCTGGGGAACCTTGTGTTGGGTTTGCAGTGTGAGACTCCAGCAATAAAAGTGGGGGCTCCTTCCCAGGGCTTCACCTTCCCACCCCTTAGATCTCCAACTGTCTCGTGGTTGTGCTTTTCTGGCAGGTGGGGGCTTGCAGTGCTGCTCTCACATTCCCCAGAGCACCCTGCACACACCTACACCACCACACCGTAGCTTTGGGATGCTGTTCATGGGGCACCCTTTGCCTCAGGCATCCAGATACAGCCCTGAGGGTCGTGTGGGGCGCTGCTCTCAGGAGGAGAAGCTGGTTTGGTCAGGCCCTGTTCTCTCCTGGTTCTGTGCATGCACACATGCACGCACAAGCTCGCTTGCTTGGGTGGTTGTTAGAGGGCAATGAAAAGTGGAGGTCGTGGACACATTTAAACTCTCTTTCTTTTCTTTTCTTTTCTTTCTTTTTTTTTTTTTTTTTTTCCCTCCCCTGTTGGACCTTTTTGTGGATTTTATTGTAGTTCCTGCCTTTGGACTACGGTGTTGCTCATTCATATCCTTTCAGAGCGATGCTGCCCTCACAGGGGTCAACAACATCTAACAGTAAAAATATCCCAAGGGGTTAATCTCATCAGAGAGGGTGGGAGCACAAGCACCTTGTTTGCTTCCACGTTTGCCTTTCCATTTGAACCAAAGGAAAAAAGCACTGGTGTGCTCTCCTGGAAGATGCTGGGTGCAGGTCTCTCCAATGGGCTGCCACAGCACCTCAGGTCGTCCTGACCTCCCTAAATCTCTGGGCTGCAGCAGCAGAGGGCTAAAACACCCTTCCAGAATTACAGCTGAGATTTTTCCAGGGATTCCAGTATGCTTTGGATACAGACCATGCATTCAGGAGTTGTGCTGAGGGTGGGATACCTCTGATTTAGTTTCAGCCCCCTGTTTAAGTCTGGCACTTGAGTGCTTTCTGTAATCTCTGGGGAGAGGGGCAGGGTGGACCTGCACATAGCAGCTATTTTAATCCCTGTTTAAAAAGAATCCAAGATGACTATCAGCCATTTAATTTTTAGATGGCTTATGTTAGGGGAAATGAATCTCTTCCTTTGCATCTGCCACTTGCAGAATATAGATGCAAATGTCTGCTAAATACCTTCAGCTTCTCCTCCCCCCTCTGCAGGGGTGGGAGTGCAGGGTGAGCTGTGCCTTTTGGAAATGTGAAATTCTAGAGCTAAAAATGAGCCTTCTGGAGGTTTTTCTGGTGTTGTGTCCTATTTCTACACTTATACATTCCAGGAGGGGATTTTTTTCCTTTTTTTTTTTTTTTTTTTTTCCTGTTATGTATTCCAGTGGGGTTAGTTTACTGAAAGCTCTTGTTTTGTTTCTAAAATCTTGTAAATTTTGTAGATCTTCCCAGAGTCTGCAACTGTGTGGCATTTCCCATTTAATAATTCCTTGAAGAAAAATGAGCGTGGATGTTTTTGCAGACTCCAGTTAGTGTTTCCAGGGACAACTTTTCCCTAAAACTGTGGCTCCCGTTGGAAAGGAACTGGAAAGGGGAGGATGTTCTGGCGGAGCTGATACCTGTGATGAGAGCAGTGTTTGAGTGGGAGCAGACAGAAATGTGGGATCTGTGATTCTGCATCTGAGCACTGGTGTTGTTCCATTATTACAATTCACCTTACAATTCAAGCTTTACTCTTGGTTCTTTCTCCTCCCCAACCACCTCCCTTGGAAAATCCTCCAAGACATTCACAGGGCAGGAGAGTGAGTTCATTTTCCACAAACTGAGGGCTAATCCACACATTTTCCAGGGGGGAAATACCATATGAAAGGACAGAGATAACCTTGTACATCAACGCTGTCCCTTGGAAGGTGAAATTTTGGGTCTGCATCTTGAAATCCCCGCAAATTTATCATCCCGAGCCAGCAGTGGGTGTGGAATTTGTATTTAACCTCCAGCTCTAAGAGGAGCCCAACTGTTTTCCTTTCCTGTAGGGTTCTTTTTGCCTTCAGGGTCTGTTTATTCAAAAAAAAAAAAAAAAAAAAAAGGCAAAGATTGGTGAAATCTAAGGGAGCTTTTACACAGTAAAGTGTTTTGCAACTGGCAATGTAAATAACACGCTGTGTTTCTGGAAATTCAAGTACAAACTGCTTGCACAGAGCTGCCAAATGATGTATGAAGTCTCCTTGTCTCAAGAAATCAAGAGAAAATGAAAATATTTCTGGTTTGTGGGAAGAAAGAATAATTAGGATGTGATTGAAAGAGGTTGCAAAAATTATTCAGCTCTATAATATTTAAAAAATGAGGCATTTAGTATGTTTTAAGTATAGATATAAAGTTGCATTCACAACTTTTTTTAGTATGGAAATACCCTCTGCATCCCTTCAGGGAAATGACAGATCCTTTAGTGCAACTACAGTAAATTTTATCAGCAGGTTCAGAAATGTGGACCAAGCTCTCCAAAATGGATTACACCTTCCCCAAAAACATTTTTAAGTTCTTAAATAAGTAAAAAAATACATTTTTTAAAGCATTTAGTAGCTACATTTAATACTGGGAGCTTTGGGTGTTTTTTAAATAGTGTACAAATGCTTACAAAGTTGTGTGGGTTCTGATAACTGGTAGATGTGACTTCTGGAGTGTACTGGGATTCATTTACTCAAGGCAAGGTTTTCTAAATAGGTTCTGGAATCTGACTGTTTCTGTTGATAGCAAAATAAGTGGTCTTCAAGAAACTCTGGAATAAACTAAATAAATCTTTTAGCTACTTAAAAAATACTGTCCTTGAGATCACTTCTTGGAGGATGGGGAGAATTACTCATGATGAAAATAATACAGCTACAACCTATTGGATGCTGTGATCCCAGAAAACATCCAGGGGCAACTACCCTGATGGGATGTGAATGTCTCATGCCTTTTTTTTAAAGAGGGTTTTGGATACAACAGTTGCAGCTTTCTGCCGAGACAGGAAACGCTAGGGAGTGTTCAGCACGAATAAATGGGAACACAAGAAGGAAAAAATAAGTTGTTCCTTTTCCATAGGTGCTGCAACAGGAAATCTCCAAGTCTCTTGGCACCGCTGCCATCCAGTGCTTGTCCCTGTGGTTTGGCTTCCCCTGATGTCTCCACTACCAGGGGGAGTGGCTTTGAGTGGTTCCTGGGGGGAGAGTGATGAAGTCTGAGACATCACTGAGAAATTAAATTTTAAACTGAGAGGGAAGATAGAGGAAAAGTGAGCGCTGGGTACTGACACTCTGGGAAGGTTGAGTTGGACTGAGGAGCCAAGAAGCCGAGACCGGGCTTGTGGCATTCTTGGGGGTGAGCTCTTGGAGATGAAAGAGGCAATGAAGGATAAAAGAGAAGCACAGTCTGCATTTTAAAGGCTGGGAGAGCTGGAGATTTTCAACCTGGAGAAGAGAAGGCTCCAGGGAGACCTGAGAGCCCCTTGCAGGGCCTAAAGGAGCTCCAGGAGAGCTGGAGAGGGACTGGAGACAAGGGAGGGAGGGACAGGACACAGGGGAATGGCTTCCCACTGCCAGAGGGCAGGGTTAGATGGGATATTGGGAAGGAATTCCTGTCTCTGAGGGTGGGGAGGCCCTGGCACAGGTTGTCCAGGGAAGCTGTGGTTGCCCCTGGATCCCTGGGGGTGTCAAAGACCAGGTTGGATGGAGCTTGGAGCAACCTGGGCTAGTCTAAGGTGTTCCTGGCCATAGCAGAGGGTGGAATGAGATGAGCTTTAAGGTCCCTTCCAACCCAAATTATTCTATGATTCAGTGATTCTATGATTTCAGTTTTGAGCCCCCTTTCTAGGAGCATCACAATTCTTACTCCATGGAGGAAGAATCTCCACCAGCCCAGTGAATGAAGGAGAGGGGGTCTGGGAGATGTTGAGTGTGAAAATGGGATGGGTAAACTTTCATTAATGTATCTCTGAGGTGTGGTACATGAGGAAAACACCTGAATCAGCAACTCCATCACAGGCACTTTCATAACTCTGGCATGAAGAGGAGTCTTGCAATAGAGTCTAGAGCAAGTACAAAATGAGGTGATTCAGATGCCTTGTGCTGAGGTAGCTGTCACCAGGACCATGTTTTTGTGTGAAGGAAAGGATTAGAGAGTGGCAATTAGGGGGAAATGATAAAAAGACCCGTAGTAGTGTTGTACTTCTTACCCCACCCTGGTCTCACTGAGATGCACCAGTGCTCTGACAATGACAGTAAAAGCTGAGCCTAAGCAAGAGTGCCAAGCTATAAGACGTTCAAATCACAGATAAATAAGTAGTTATTTTGAGCAGCAATTCCTGAAACTTGGTCTGGAAACCAAGAGTCATTCTGGGCTCCCTCCTGTTCGCTCATTAACAAGAATAATCCCATGGATGGGTCTTCCTTGCTGCCTCTGGCAAGGTATGAACCACAGAGGGAAAGGAGTTCATGAATAAAACAGGAGTGAAAATTAGCACCCATTCCTTCTCACCTGCACGGTTACATGTTACAGTTGTATCTCTGCAGTAAGAAACTGCTGCTTGTACCAAACCACCTTCTTTCACTAATCCTATCAAGATTTTAGCACCTGGGCTTCCTCCAACACTGGGCAGAGCTGAACCTCACCATTAGTTTCAGAAACTGCTTTGAGACAGCCAAACCCAGGGCTGCAATAACAGCGTGGTTACAGCTTTTTCCATTTTGGATCAGGATCTAAACTGTTCTATTCCTGCTTTCTCTACCCCACTGTATAAAATCTGCACCCAGTTGTTGGAAACGGGCTCTGTTCGTGCAGGAAAGCAGGGAATAAGTATGTAAATATATATGTCAGGTAGGAAATATTACATAAATATACCTGAACTGGGGGAACCTTGTGGCTTACTGAGACCAGGCCCCATCTGTGTTGGGCTGTGATCCCCATCTACCTGCATTTATGGACCCATGCAGCTGTTTCCTAGCAGGAGTTGGGAACCAAGTCTGGATCTAGCAACCACTCCTTAGATACTTTTTTTTTTTCCTTCCAGAGATCTTTTAGGGCTTGATGGTATTCCTGAGAAGGCAGGGGATGTGAAGTAAGCCTCGGTGTGGGCTCCAGCTTGCACCCATCACACCTTACACCAGTCGGACCTGCTCGTGCACCCCTCCTGCCCGGGGCCAGTCGGAGGCAAATTCCCACATAAGGCACCACGGATCACTGGAGCGTTGTTATTGAGACAGAGCAGCTCCAGGCTATGCCAGGAATCCTCCTCTTCGGTGGCTGAAAATACCCAGGTTGCTTTCTCAATGACAGCTGATTTCCGAGTTTAAATTTAGGGGCTGAGATCACCGTGGGCAACGGGTGGGTTTTCCTTAGCGCAGCTGCAGGGAAAGGGGCTGCGTTCTGCGCTTTCCCCGGAGAACTTCACTTTGCAGAGATGTTTTTAATTAATGTCTGTTTTATTCTGGGCTTTGCCGAAGCTATTGGTCCTTCTGGTGTTAATAAGTGTTGATAAGATGAGGAACCCCAAGAGAGAGATGGGTCAGCGCTCTCTGGCCGTGATATTTCTGCGATTCGCTTGCCATCAACTGAGACCTTCTTATCCATGAGCATCACAACCTGGGGATCTGTGGGAGAAGCTCTGCCCGGGGAGGTTGTGGTCTCCATCCTTGGAGACTTCTGTGACTCAGCTGGATCAAGCCCCGAAAACCCGGTGTGACTTCACAGCTGACCTTGCTCCGAGCAGGGGTTTGGGCTGCAGACTTCCCCCGAGGCCCATTCCAACCTGAATCATCCTGTGATGCTGTGAGGTTGCTAGACGAGCTTGGTAATTAGCTCTGGGTCCTTCCCTGGTGAGCAGCTGCTCACTTCAGATTTGTATGGTTCGGAAACTAGATTTTTGTTTCTTGTATGTTGTCCAAAAAGAAAGGAAAGAACCCACATTCCTGTGAGCATTGCTGCTAGGATTTACTGTGATTTAGTATGAGTTAGTGTCTTGATGTTGATTGACTTCGGTGTTTAAGGAAGTATGAGCTCTGACTGAAAGCTCTCTGATGGTCAAGGTATTTAAAGGGGTCTCTGGTGTGTGTGTTTCTCCAATATTTAACAGGACATGAACCCCTAGATTCATTCTTACTCTCAGTGGATACACTTACAGGGTCTTTTTTTCTCTCCGTTCCGCCTAACATAAACTTCCAGAACCTTTGTAGTAAAGTTAGTTTCTTGAGATGTCTTCTTCTTTGTCCAATTTGCTTAAAACTTGCCAACACGGAGAGTGGTGGAGGGAGCGGGATCCTACACTGCATTCTCACAGGAAGCAGAGCTGCAGACCTTTGGCACTCTCAGTTTAGGGTATAATAGACACTGACCTCTTTGGAAATGTGACCTTTGTGCGTGAGAGACGATATCTACAAATTTCTGGTGTTGTATTTCTCTCTGTCAAGAAAACAAACCATAACATGACCTGTGACTGTGTAAGAGTGGGATGGACCTTCATGATCAAGGACAAGATCAAAAGCAAAGTGCTTTGTATGAGGCTCTGGGTGCCCTTTAACCTCTGATCCTCCTCCCCCTCTGTCTCCTCCTCTTCCTTTTTTTTCTTCTCTTTGCTTTCTTTGTTGCCTGGCCTGCCTGGTGTTTGCTACCAAAAACAAAAATATAGTGTTGTGCATTGAAGTGGGGACACATAGAACAAAATCCCACCTTGCTTTTCCTTCTGGTGGCTCCTCTCCATTGCATTCTGCCATGGAATAGACTATTGGTGTCTAAATCACCATGGCAGGAAAGCCTGGGGTCTATCTTGGGTCTCCCTTCATTCATGCATGGAAGATTTCTGTATCCCTCAGTCAAACCTTAATTTTTTCTGTTTATTGACTAAGTGAACTGAGACACTGGACAAGTCCTGGCCTTCAAGTGACAGTGCTGTGAATGAGGGCCCTAATTCCCTGTTCTTGGGTCCAGGAAGCTCCAGCATGAACTTGATAGCAGCAGCTAAGTGTCTGGAAGGAGTATTTTACCTCCTATATTAGACAACAGGAGATATCTAAACATCAGTTTCATGCCTCTAAGCGTGATGAGATAACGAAGTCCTGTGAGAATGAAGGTTTCCGATCCATTGTCATCCAGGACAACAAGTGTCACCTCACTGAAGGTAAAGGACAAAAGAATATCAGAGAAACAAGGGCAATCAGCAGGATCTGTTGGGGTTTGGAGGTTATTGCCAGCTCTCACTGTGTTTTGTGTCCTGTTTGATACCCCTTAGCCAGCTGAGAGGCAGTAACCTGACAGCAAGAAGAGGTGGCATGAAAACCCTGGGCCTCTTAAAGAGGATAAAGTGCATTCTTTTCCCCACAAAATATCACACGTTTCATTGCTTTATCTGGTGTGGTCATGTTTCTACTCTGGGAAGGCTGGAAAGGAGGAATTCAGCTTGTGTTTCACACAGAAATGTGGGCTTGGTTACACTCTGGCTTCTGCCACTCGAGGAAGGTCCATACCTGGTGGGTGTAGGAGTTGGAACATCAAACTGCCCCATTTGCATATATTAAAAGAAGCATTTTGACAAAGAGCGCTGTGTTCTGGCTGATTCTCCATTCAGCGCCCTGGTCAGCTCTGAAATTCCATCAGGAAGATTGGCCTTGCCAGGGAGAGGTCACGACTACAAAGGGGCAGAGCAAGGGAGCAGGAGCGAGAGCGGCGGGATTTGTCTGAGTGCTGCAGATCAATGGCTCAGTCCCCCCGTGCTTCCCACGCTCCTTGTGGTGCATTCCCAAAAGAAATATGGTGGTGTGAGTCAAGTGACGTGGCCTGAAGCGGCAGTGGTGTCAGCAGGGCTCCTGTTGCTGTTGCTCCACCTCCTGCAAGCCAGCAGAGGAAGATCTCAGAGGAGAAGGAAAAGCCATGGTTAATAAGGGAATTATAATAATGTTGCAGTGGCACTTAGGTCTTTCAGGTGGTATTAGTTTCACTGCGACAGACTTCAAAGCACTGCTGGGTTTGGCCCTCACTGGAGTTGAGGAAACGGCTCAGTGCTAGAGATGGAGGCAGATTTTGATGCTTTATCAGCCTTAGAGAGCAGTCCAGGCACTGGGAGAGCCAAAGCAGTTGTTCCCATTCTGCAGTGTGATCCAACACAAAACTCAAGTGCCTGAGACAAGATTTAGGTGGAGTTCAGACCTGAACTTCAACGCTGCTGCCCACCTGCTGCCTAGTGCAAGGATCCTGACAGGGTCCTTGCAAGAGTGCATAGGGATTCATGGAGCCCCTTCAGAGGTATTCCCAACCCATTTGCCACAGCAAAGCTCCATCTCCAGACTGGGTTTGCAGGAATCCTTTTGTACCTGGTAGCAAGCACAAGAGAGAAATCTGAGCACCCCAAGCTAAATCCAGTGAAACTCTTGCTTCTTTCAGGGCTGAACCTGCACTCAGGCAGAATTTCCCCCTTGGTTTTTATGGGTCTGCTCGAGTTTTATTATGAACACAATGCACAAGGGTGGTCACCAAGGTCCCTTGGAGCAGGTGGTGGCTCTCCAACGAGGCTGGGAATCAGCCACACCTTCAGAACAAATAAATGTACTGATCACAGAGTGCAGGTGATAAAAAAGGAGGTAAAGGGACCTATCTGGCATCTCCTACCTGGGGTGGGTTTGACTCTTCCATCCTAAATCCCATCAAAGCTCGCTGAGATTTTTCCTAGGAAAAGGAGTGACCGGTCTGAGTCAACAGGGAGAACTGAGGCCAGACAGGATCAGTCCTCTGAGCTGGAAGATCTCAACCTGCTGCTCTCCTGACAAAGAAACCATCTGTGTGCCTTGCTGCTAGCTTGATCACTGCTTCTAAATTTGATCCTGGAGTATGGAAAAACTTGTCAACTCATAAAGCAGCTGGCTGGAGAGGCTCGTTGGCAGGCTGCAGCAGGGAGCGGTGTCCAGCGTGCATCATGTTCTGGCGTGTCCATGTCTCTTTCTAGCCACCTTGGAAGGTTTCCCAAGATATTACTTCTTTATGAAAAAAAAAAAAAAAAAGAAAGGAGAAAGGGAAAAAAAAGCCAAACCCAATGGCTGTATTGCAGCACATCCCTCCATGGCCATCTTCCTGCAGTTCACTGGAGCAGGAGAACAGCCACGGTGCCCCACTGTAACGATGCGCACTCGCTTTGGATTTCATCCAGCCTGTGCTTTCCTGCTCCAGCCATGATTATCCCTCTCTTCTACAAACACCCTTAAAAACAAATTCTCTGACAACAAAATCACTGAGGCAGGCTTCTAGTAAGGTCTGCTTTGCAGGCTGCCTTGGGGAGCCCCACGACCCTGCGGGGCTCGCAGCCTCGAGCTTTAGAAAGCCTGACCTCAGTCAGCATATCTGTGCGTGCCAGGTTTTCTAAAAACCATACAGTGATCTATTTTTCTACCTTGTAGCTGATGCAGATGATTGAACACTTTATCTCACAGGTGAATTGCAGGAAATCAAAGCCACGGCTTGGTTTCAGTGAATCCAGATGTTGGCGCTGGCAGTCGCTGATTAGAGTTGGGGTTTTTTTTGAGGCTTGTACAGTCAGCTGGAGGCTGATCACACTGTCGGGCTGGCTTTGCACCTCTTTGCTTCTTGTATCACCTCCTAAGAGAGCAGCTGGAGAGTTTCAGGATCTGCTTTGCAGTATCCCCCGCTGCTCACGGGATGACTCGTGGACGTTGGCTGGGGTTTAAGGCTCTGAAATGTGTGATGGATGTGGCACAGGGATGTCTCCCAGCATTGCCCAACTGCTGACCACACACAGATGGCTGCAATCACAGCAATCTGTAGGCACGTTTGTCTTCTGTAAGGCTGGATGACAAAGATCTTGACGGGAGAACAAGACTGACCTTGGTGTCACAGTGACCAAGTAAGTATGTTTGTTTCTATTTAAGGCTGCACTTCTTTTAGTCTTCTAACAGATGAGGTCTGCTATTCTGTGGTAATTAAGGATTTTCTCCGGTCCATGAGTAGTTGGTAAAACATCCATGTGCGTATTATTCGCTCTGCTGACACCTCAAATATTTTAATGTGGTTTTTAGTGCCATTTGTTGAATGGAGCGGGCGTTTGCAAAAGATGTCAACATTGGATCGGAGTCTGCCAACACTGATGTGGTCACTGGGAAGCCAAATACGTTGTGCAAATACAGAATGAAAGAAGTGGTGATGTCAGTGACCTTTCCTGTGTGATAGGAATTCTGTAGCACTGCAAGTGGGCTATTGCATCCAAAGTGGCTGGAGAAGAGAGATCCATCCATCCATCCATCCATCCATCCATCCATCCATCCATCCATCCATCCATCTGTCAGTCCATCAATCCATTCATCCATACACCCACCCCTGGGACTTCCCAATCCTCTCTGACCTCTAGAACCAGCTTCCCTGTGGAAAAGGGAGGAAAACACTTGACAGAGATGTTTGCTCTGGGAAAAGGTGTGCTGCTAACTTGAGTAACCAGCAAGGACACACCAGGATACTGAAGGCTTTTGAGAAATGTGCAAAACAAAAACTATGTTTTAAAATTCAAATTTAACATTTAAAATCAATTTGAAATTGAAATGGGCATCGGAGTTTAATGCTTTTTTTTTATTCAGCCTTCTGGTGTGTCTGGAATAAATTGGGAGAGGGGAAATAACTGCCTGTCAAAAAAAGGAGGGTTACTGAATATAATCAACGTAGTCTTATTTAGGGAACACCCTGGGGATGTGTAATTGGAAGGTAAGATAGCCCTGTATATAATGTTATGGTAGGCTGTCAGCAAGTGGCTTTGTTCCAGACAGACATCCAAGATATTTACTTTAATGTGTGAGCCAGTGCTCAGTTTGGGGAGGACAAGCCATGGTGATGTTAGCTTTTTATTATGTCCTGCTCTGCAGAGAAACCAGTGCCTTGGAGAAGCAGTTTATGAATGCATTTACTTCTTGCTGGTCTGCTTTGCTCTGAATTTTTCTAACAAGGCACTTCAGCTGGTGTGAACATGTTAGAGTAACGAGCACATCCAGATTTTGGGGCCGGTTTCTGATCCACTGGAAAGGCAACCTGGGAGGTTACCTGATGAGCCACCCTGGGTGGGAGATCCTCTGTATGTGTTAAGAGTGCAGACGGTACAAATAAACACGTACAGGGAAGATGCCCCCCTGGGCTCATGTAAATGGTGAACTTGGTAAACAGATGCTTGTTAAGGGGGTCAGATCTATCGGTCTCTGTGTGCCCCCCACCCCGTGAAGAGTTTCCTCTTTAGCAGCCGAGCCTGTCACCTGCATCCACAGTTCGAATTTCACACCTCTGCCAAGCTGGACATTTCCTGGTTCTTTGTAAGCAGGAAACCTCTCCTTTCCAACACTCTCAGAGATGTGTGATGATGTGCACGAGCCTCTAATTGGCTCCGTGGATTATGTGTGCAACACAATAGCCCTTGAACCTGACCTGGGATCCTCCATCCACCCGAAGCCCAGAGGAACAGCAGCTTGAGAGATCTCTGTACAGCGCAACAATTCAATGGGTTTTAGTATTGCAGGAACCCCAGCTCACCTTAAATTGGCAGTGCTGTACTGTACATCACGCACGTGTATCAGCTTTCTTCTTTATGAATCACTTGTAAAGCTTGCATTTGACTCAAAAATTGTTTCTAGAATTCATTCATCTCTGGCTGTGCTTCATTTCTCTGCAGGTCAAACACCAGCTCCTAAGTGGGATCTGATACTGATTCAAAACACACTGAGGCTTTTTGTCAAAATCCTTTTCTTTAAGTGCACTGTGAGAAATCTGGATGTTTAATACATTTGAGGAGAAAAATAATTTTTTTTTCTCCTTTCCTTTTTTTTTTTTTTTTTTTCAGTCTTGCAGATAGCCTTACCCTGTAAAACGTGGCGGCTGCAAGAGTAGAAAGTGTTGTCTGCACAAAGGGGAATTTCTGCTGGAGGGGTCAGTGTTTATTGTGAGGCTGCTGGAGGATGAATGAAGGAGTATAAAATCATGTGATACAAGTATCTGGGGTTACTGCGAGTCACTGAACTTCAATTGCAGCATAGGTAACACCTCAGGCCCTCTCTTCCAATAGGAAAAGGACTTTTACAGGGAGAAATCAGGAGAGTTTGTCGACCAATGAACGTGTGCTCTGGGAGTGAGTCACATTCATAAAGAGTTTCAAGTTTGTGGTCTGGCAGATCCTGAGAGATGATTAAACCCACATAAAAGACCTTTATTAATAAAGTTTCTATGGGCTCTGCAGCCGTGTTAGTTTATGCAGATGGAGCAAGAGAAGAACTATAGAGGGGGTGGGGGGAAATTACTTATCCATGCTGGCAGCATGAGTCATTGCTGGGTGAAATACAATCCCTAAATTCTCTGTGGGCTCTGCATACCTGCTGGCACTCTTATCACAGAATTCCTATCTGGGACAGATACAGAAGCTACAGTAGTTGCAGAGCAATTGCCCCAGAGGATTTTTAGCCGTGGTGTTTATCCCAGGTTGCTTTGAAGCAGATTTCCACCGCCTGCTCCCTGGTATCCTGCCTTCTGTCCCAGCAGTGCTGCCTGGCTGGGATGGTGACCCTGGGATCACGTCACTGTTCAGCACCAGAGGGGCAGGTCAGCCCCAACAGCTTAGCCAGGGTTTTCCTGGAGTGGTACCCACCTCTGCATGGCTTCCTGGCAAGATGCTTGTTGTCTCTCTCTTCCCACCACGGGGAACAGTTCACAGATTTGTAGAATCTGTGTCTTGTGTCGGAATAATTTGTCTTGATATTTCAACATTAAGATGATTTCTTAATGTTTCTATCCCTGGAAGCTAGAGGAAATGTTTCTCATTATCGGCTACGAGGTTGCCAGGTCAGGGAAATATTTCTGTTTTGTATTACTGTCTGTGTTCCTCCTGGTGTACATGAGACGTCCCAGAACCAAAGACTTTGTGATCCGTGTTTTATCCACAGGAAAAAGATTATATAGATTACAGGGGACTGCAGCCTCATCCGTGGTACAGCCATCAAAATCCCATAGCCTGTGATCAGACCTTCATCCCCCTGGGACAGTCAGCGTGGGGATGCCTCAGGCAGCCCACCTCACTGGGGGAGAGAAGCAGGTTTCACTCTGACACACCTTTGGTACCACTGCACCAGCTGCCAGGGAAAGTGCTAGAATAATGATGGGAAGGATGGGAAAAGGGGTAAATTACGGAGTGACAATCTCCCAGCATCAGATCAGAAGTGGCTTTAAACCCATGTGGTGTTTGCCTGAAGCAGGTGATTTCTGGGGTGGGATCTTGTCTTGGGGAAACTGCTTGAGAAAATCTCCCCATAGAATTTGACCAAAACTTTGTCAGGGAGTGAAAGCTTTAGCAAAGCTTGTCCTGGTCCCTCTGCGTTTTTAAGGGGCTGCAAAACAGATTTGACCAACAGCTGCTGGTCGGGTCTTCAGGTGGACTCTTCTCCACCTAATGCAGGTATCCAGAAGGCAGGAGATGTCCATGGCCTTTATACACTCCTGTTAGAGCTGTGAGCAGGACAATGAGTTTTCTCTTCCACAGCCTTTGACCCACTAACAACTCTTGACAACTCTTGCCTGAAATCACCGCTTTTCCCCTAATCCCACCCATGCCACCATAGGATGAGAAGCACAGGGGGATGTCGCAGGGAAGTGTGTCATCTTCATCTTCTCACCCTGATCAAGAGCTCATCAAGGAGATGCAACAGCTTTCACATTTCATCCTCCTCCAGGGCAAGGAGGGAAAGGGACCTCTTTATCACCTGGCCCCACAGGCTGCTCTGACCAGACCAGATCCCAGCTGAGGTCACACTATTGCTACCTGACTATACCCTGTGATTTTCTGCCTGGGTAAATAATCCCACACCAGCTTCAGGAAGGGCAGTCCCAGAGTGAACTAAATATTTCTACAAGCAGATACCGTTCTAGTATTTTTGGAATGAGACTTAATCAATAAATAATTTTGCCGTTCCTCAGGATCACGTCCACCTCTGCTCTACAGCTGTGCCAGGTTAGATGTTATCAACACTGAACTAAGTAATTTTCCATCAAATATATATGTGCTGGGAATGCTGTTCTCATCCCTTTGTCTTCCTGATGAAGAATCAAAGTGCAGTTGGTCTCAGCCTTACCTGCTGGCTCATTCACGTTCCCAGGGCTTTTCATGTGGAAAGGAGATAAGAAATAATTTTCTCAGGTCTTCCTAAAAGGGAAGAGCTGGTAGCAGTGATTGCTTGTGGCCGTGCTCCAAAGAATATTACAGTCTTGCTCATCCCATGACCAGGCAGAGTTCTGAGCTGATATCCTTCAAGGTGCATGATCTCCTCCCTGGAATGGGGGTCTCCTGGATCAATATCTCTTTGGACAGGGCCACACTGGTTGATGTAGCTCAGGATCAAAGCAAATGATGCAGCCAACTCTGCTGCACAGTGCCTGGGTGGAGAAAGCCCTCTCTAACTGCAGTTTGTGAGTATCAAGAGTGAGATCCGTGCTGAGCGTGCTCTGCTCCAAATGTGGTGCTGGGGCAGCTTTCACTTGAGTGCCGAGGAGAGATGAAAAGGGACTCAACTCAACCTGTGACAGCTTCCCTGGGTGGAGAGGGAGCTGGGAGCTCTTATCCAGACACGGTTCAGCCAGTAGATTTAGCTAATCTCATATTATTTATCACTCTTCACATTAGATGGTAAAGGCTCGGGGCAGGGACTCAACTGTTACCTGCAGGATTATGGGGAAGGAGCCTCGGCTGGAAATGACAACCAGTCATGTCACCATCAGGATCTCTCCAAGGAAAGTCTCCTACTGTGGTCCACGGACAAATAACTCCCCATGGCTAAAAATCACATGTGCATGTGCTGTGTGTCTTCCAGGGAAGAAATGGATTGCCCAGGGAGGTGGTGGATGCCTCATCCCTGGAAAAAAGAATCACAGAATCGTTTAGGTTGGAAAAGACCTCCCAGGCCGTTGAGTCCAACCTGTGTCCGATCCCCACCTTGTCCCCCAGCCCAGAGCACTGAGTGCCACGTCCAATCATTCCTTGGACACCTCCAGCGATGGGGACTCCACCACCTCCCTGGGCAGTCCCTTCCAAGGCCTGACCACCTTTTCCAGGAAGAAATTCCTCCTGATGTCCAACCTGAACCTCCCCTGGTGCAGCTTGAGACTATGAAACATTCAAGGCCAGGTTGGACAGTCCCCACTCCCTCTCTGGATTTCTGACTGGAGAAGGGAAAGTCTATCATTGCACAAGTGTTTAAAAGAACACCCTGCTAGGAAGGCTTTACCCTAAGTAAATTCTGCTAAGCTATATAATCTTTTTTTTTTTTTTCTGGCAAATTTACTCTTCCGACAGACAGACAAAGATTTCTCACCGCAGAGAAATTCGCGGGGTTTCATCTTCTGAGAAAGTTTCAGAGCCTTCACTTGAAAGGGGGATTTTGGTGGAGTGAATTCAGCGGATATGCTCATGCTGCACAGTTACAGAAGAGGCTTTCAAAAAGGTCTGATACACTTCTCATTTCCTTGAAACGTTAGCTGGGGAATTTGCTTTGCTGCCATCAGCTGCAGCTTTTCAAAGGAAATCCCCAGTGCAATCCCAAATCAGTAAAGTATAAAAAAAAGTCTCTGCTGAGCCCTAGTCCCACGCCTGGATGGCTTGCAGTGTGCTGGGAGGTATGGCTTTGGGGACAACCAGAGGTACCAGTCTTGCATGTGAGTGTGTTCAGGAAAAAGATTTTTTAAAACCTATTAGTGTTAGTTAATTTTGCTGATTGAAGGCCATTAATGCACAACTTTAGTTTTCCCATTCTGAAGAAATCCACATCCTCAATCGTGATTTTCTTTCTTTCCTTTCTTATTTTCCCCTCAAGCCAGTCTTTATAGACAGACCATGTTCCTGGGTAGATGGTCTTCGCTTTTCAGCTGTAGCTGATGTTCATGGTCTGATAGTAACAAAATTATCTCTCCTTATGATCTACCTTAAAATTATTCCATTGTCTGATCAGTATCTCTGTAGCCTGATCTTTAATTAATAAGGCATCAGGAGCTAATATTTTTTCTGAAACAGACACTTTGCAAGTATTTTCCCCCCAAAAAATTCCAAAATTGATTTATCTTGGAACTTTACAGAGGCAGAACCAATTTTTTGTTGCTGGTGCAAGATATTATCTCATATTTTTTAGTCAGGAGGATTTAGTCTTCAAATAAATAAACAAATAAATAAATATCTGGAAAAAAATGTTAGTTTAATCCACATTTGTTAGCCTGGGTATGCTTTCTGGGGAAGTAACTGTTGAATGGCAGAGTTCAAAAGAGAAACTGAAAATTTGCCTTTCCTGCAGTTCATTCTGGGTTTTCTTGGGGTCATAGCATGGAAAAATACAGTAGAAGGAGTAATACAGTTAGGGAGAAGACAACTTCTTGTAGCAGTGCTTAGAGATCTTGGACCAGGACTCCAGCTCCAGACACAACGGTGTCACCTGAAATGGCCCCTTTTTCCTTCTGTCTTGCAGAGTCATTTGATTTCTGTGTCAGCTTTAGCCCTGGGTCCCTCACTTACTAATTAAAAGTTAATCACTTCCCTATCTCTTCTCCCCAGCACAGAAAGTTGTTTGAAGTCACAGTGGCTTGTTTGAAATATCGGGTTCAGGGAGGCTTGTTTACCTCTTCACCTTTGAGCTTCTTGGTCATGTTTCCCCAGCATCCACAAGAAAGAGCATTTGGTTTTATGCTGGTGACAGCTGGACTTTTCCTGTAAGAACAGAAGCCCAGGAGCTAAATCCTTAAAGAAACCACTGAACACCATGAACCTGAGGGGGCAGTAAGAGTGAAGAAGAGGGAAGCAACTCTGATTTAATTAACTGTGAAAGGTACCAGTCTGCTTTGGACATGAAACGTTCAGCTTGTATGTAACTCCACCACCTGCCTATGATTTTCAGTTTACAAAAATGCACAAGGGAAACAATCTTTCTTATGGTTTGATGCCTGCTAAGTGATTGTGAGGGTTCTTTGGGCTGGCTTCCAACTCTGCAAGGGGGTATGATGGTGCTGGTGATTTTTAGTGTGTGAATTTGTAGCCTGTGGTTTCCCTGTGGAATGGGAACGTTGTGCTGGTATCCACCCCAGAAGGGGAAAACTTCAACCCCATGGACAGCAGCTACTCAGAGGTCTTGTACCACCTTTGTTGGACAAATGTGGAAGCATTTGGGGGTTTAGTACATTTTACTGTTTTTTAATGGGAGTCCCCAGCATCAGAAGGACGTGGAGCTGCTGGAGAGAGTCCAGAGGAGCTCCAAGGGCTGGAGCCCCTCTGCTCTGGAGCCAGGCTGGGAGAGCTGGGGGGGTTCACCTGGAGAAGAGAAGGCTCCAGGGAGACCTGAGAGCCCCTTCCAGGGCCTAAAGGGGCTCCAGGAGAGCTGGAGAGGGACTGGGGACAAGGGATGGAGGGACAGGACAAGGGGAAATGGCTTCCCACTGCCAGAGGGCAGAGTTAGATGGGATACTGAGAAGGAATTCTTGTCTGTGAGGGTGGTGAGGCCCTGGCACAGGTTGCCAAGAGGAGCTGTGGCTGTCCCTGGATCCCTGGAAGTGCTGAAGTTCAGGTTGGACGTGGCTTGGAGCAACCTGGTCTAGTGGAAGGTGTCCCAGCCCATGGCAGGGGATGGAACTGCATGAGCTTTGAGGTCCCTTCCAACCCAAACCATTCTGGAATTCTCTGATTAAGTGTCCTAGACTATTATTGAGCTATCATTTGACTTCCAGGCAGTATGGAAAACACTAACATGTAAACCCACTTTTTACCCAGCCAATACTCAAGGAATAATGTTGTTCTCTTACAACTCACTGATTCTTGCAGCTTCAACCCCACTGTTGAAAAAGGAGAGAGTAAGGGATGAAGGCATCTGAGAGGGTGTGTCTTACGAACCTCTGGAGGACATGGAGCAATTTGGAAATGGACCCTTGACATCTCCGTGTGCTCAGCCCATTTTTGTGCTCTTGAGCCCAGCTGATAAACAGGAATGGTGAGAGGTAGGTCACTGCCCTGAGCTGCAGTTGTTGTCTAAAGGGTGTCTCTTGGCAGGAAATGGGGAATGGACCCATCAGCCTAAGAACATGCTGCTTCATAAAGTTGCAGGCGAAAATGCAGTGTTTTACTGACTGCGTGATAAATTAGGGATTTCCGCACAAAGTTGTCTGTTGGGGCTTGGTGGAGCTGAAAGGCCTTTTGTGATGTAGATGGTTTACATCAAGACAGGTGGCAGTGGGGTGCTAAAAGAAAAACAGCATTTAAAAGCTGAAGAGCAACTCTGAAGAGCATAAGCTTTTACTTGACTTAGACTCAAATATTTCAGGGAGGTCCTTTGGCCTAGAAGTGTGTTGAGGCCTAGGTGGACAGTGATGATGTTCCTTCTGAGTAATATGCAGATATTACGTGGAAAGCACTGAATGTTTCTTAGGGATCATGAGTTCACACGTGTGTTTGACTATCTTGCTGCAGGTCAGAGAACTGCCTTGAGTTTTTTGGCCACTGGAGACACCTTTTTCTCTCCCTTGCCTGATCAGCAGCAGCTCACAACCTGAGTAGTATCTGACATGAATCACAGAATATCACAAATATGAAAGAAGATAAAGCAAGAAAATATCTTATTAATGTTATGGTTAATTACACAAATGATGCTGAGCTGATTCAGCCCTTTGACTGACATGTGTTGCTCTTTTGACTGGAAAGAAGCTGCAATCACCCTCTTTTCCCTCCAGTCACTGAGACAGATCCCACACCTTTGTTTCCTCTTATCTGAAAGAAGAAAAAGGTCCTGAGGAAAATGTGTGAGACCCTTCCAATTAACAAGCCCAAGCTCAAGTACCCCTGTTTGTGTGTGTTTGTTAAAGCAAAATTTGTTCACACCTCATTCTCTGTGACAGGTTGGTGGAACAGTGCATGGACTTGGGAGAGGTGAAATCCTGTCTTCCTCCAAGCTTTCTGCAGGTGTTTCCACCCTTGTTAGCACTTCAGTGGCCTCTGGCTGCTTTCTTCCTCTTCAGGTATGTAAAGATGTGTCAGTAAAACCCCCTACATCTCGAGAATATCCTAACTTTTCTAGCTGAGTTATAATTCTTTTTGACTAGAAGCAGTGTATGATGAAGTCCACGTGTGCTTTGCTGGGGGTCTGTGCAAGGTAAGGAAAGGAAATGTGTTGCCAAGAGGTTTTCCTGTACGTGAGGCCAAACCTTCCACGGGAAACAGTCAGAGGCTCAGGAAATCGTGAGAGCTGAAAATTCTGGCCATAGGGTTCAGCCCCATTAGACTAAAAATTAACAGAGACATGTGAAAACCTCAGCCCACATCTGTGGCAAGTGAAGGTTTACAGCTGAACAAATTGCTACTGAAGCCTGGTGGCTCCATGGTCTCGATGGAGCTCTGGTGGGTCTGTTAAAGGCTGAGTTTTGCTTTTCAGCACTTCTCCACATTATGTGAGACAAGCAACAGCACCAGTGTTGTGTGGAAATCCAGTCTTGTCCTCTTCTGACATCCTCATGGTTAGCAAGGCGCATGGCGCATCCAGCCAGATAGCCAAAGCGTGTGCCGCGAGTGCAAACTGCTTTTATTAAAGAGTAATGAGGTTAAAGATGGAAAACAAGCCCTGGTTATGTGGGTAAATGCCAGCACCAAAATAGTAGTGCCTGGGACAGCCTCCTGGTAATTGCTTTGTGCGTCTGCTGGTGTTTACTTTGCATCCCAGAGCGGGTGAGGGCTTGGTGGCTGCGTGCTGAGCGCCACGTATTCCCAGGGGATGGCCGCTCAGCTGTCAGGTGGATTGTGCTGTGAAAACATACGGGTTTGTTTATAAGGCCTCATCTGAAGTTTTTTTTTTTGGCAGAGTAAATGAAGACAGGATGTCCTCAAAAGTCTTGACCCAGCCATCTCGGGGGCTGTGTCCTTGGGGTGGCTGAACCGAAGGTCCCCGCGCTGAAAGAGGCAGTGATGGGGCTGGTTTGGGGAGGACCGTGGCACTACCACAGATTTTTTTTTTTTTCCAGACAAGAGGGAATGTTTCAGCCTTCCAACTCTTCAGTCATTAAGCTGAAGAGGGATTTTTTTTTTTGTACCACCTGAATTTCTAGGGAATTCCCAAGGGCATTCCAGTTTGCTGGAATCTGCCTAGCACCCAGAGCCGTTCTCACGTCATGCCTGCCTCATTCTTTCCTCCTGCCATCCATTATCCTGTACGTGCCTTGCTGCCTTCATGCTCTGCCTCCCAACATCATTTACATAAGAGGAAAATTAGCAGCTTGAGTAATTATGAATAACTCGCATTAGACAAAGAGGCCTTCAGGCTGAATGTGTGCAGCTGAAGCGTCTGACACCGCAGACCTTCCACGCACCCAACGGCCAGGAAAAGATCTTCCTTGGGAAAAAAAGGCTTTCTCTTGGGGTTTCCCAGAAATGCCAAGGGGTTTAGGAGCCCAGATCCCATGGAAGCTCAGCAGGAGGCTGGTGAAGACCCGGGGAATGCTCGGTGTGCAAATGTGAGGTGGGAAAAGCAAAGGTGACCAAGATGGAATTTGGTGTTTCTCAGCTTTGTAAACCCTGCTCATCCCATGGTCGAGGCCTGGACAATCCTTGATTTGAAAGCAAAAAAGATCGGAGTTTGTGCTGGTGTTTTCCAGTTGGAGGGTTACCAGCCACGTCTAATGAGGAGGACGGATGCTGCTGAGCTGAGTCCAGGACAACAGCTGCTGTTAGTGAAAATAATGATTGTTTTTCCTAGGGAAAAACTACTCTGCTGACAGCAGAAAAGGAGTTCTACTTGATCAGAAACTGCAGAGCCTGCCTCACTATGCCCAAATATACACATAAGTCTTAAAAGGACAACTTGCAAACAGCTAGCGGTGTTGTCTGCAAGGCCTGGTGAATACAAAGGAATCTATTTCAGTTTTTGCCTATATTTTCATGCTTACGTGCATAAAAAGCAGTTTGCCGTTGCTTATAAAATATTAAAATAAATGTAAAAAACTTTAGGCTTATGGACATTTTTCCACAGGGTATAACCACAGTCTCCGAGGAGTAACCATACCTGCCCCGTGGCAAATTTCTCTGCTGAAAATCCCCAAGTATTGAAGCTAATATTTTATATTTTATTTTTTTTTAGGAGGTTCCCATTTGAAATGCAGATCCCAGAGATCACATCAGGACGTGCATGCTGGCCCATACAGAGTGGTCATGAGGGGTCCCAGCAGAGCCAGGCTGATATGAACAGACATCTGACCAGCAGATTCTGACTGAAGCCCAAGATAGTCTCTACAGTATCTTTTTTTTTTTTTTTTTTCCCCCCCGTTCCATGCCATAAAAAGTGCTTGAAGTGCCATGAAGTGCTTCTCCCATCATTTATATATGGAAAAGGCCTGGTTCTGAAATAGTGCACTTCCCACTTGGAAACCAGTGACTGCTTCACAACCTGCTGGTTTTCAGTATTACTCCCCCAAAACGTGTCGGGCGATGACACATTTCAAGAGCATGATTTTTTTTTCTTTTTTTTTTTTTTTATTTCCTGCACCACAAGACCTATTTGCAATTTTGCAATTTTTTTTTTTTTTTTTTAAATTTTGGCCTCTGATTGGTTTCTGTTTCCTCAAAACCTTTTTTTTCCTGTTATTATTTTGTATCCTTTTGACATATTTCAAGGCCAGGTTGGATGGGGCTTGGAGCAACCTGGTCTAGTGGAAGGTGTCCCTACTCATGGCAGGGGATAGAATGAGATGAGTTTTAAGGTCCCTTCCAGCCCAAATCATTCTGGGATTCTGTCTGCTCTGCCAGGATTTCTATTTTATTCCAGCTGTCATATTTATTTGGGATTTCGGTCAGCCTGGCTGACTACAACGTGTACAGGCCAGAATAAAAGCTTTATTTGGCAGAGGTGTTGAATAGCTTCTCAGTGAGCACAGTTTACTGTACACAAAGACATCAGAGGAGAAATTTCCTTCTGTTTTTCTCTCTCCTTTTTCTTTTTTTTCCCCCCACAATTCAGCCTCTTTCTTCTAGATCTTGTATCCCAGTGCTGGTGCTGAATGTGAATTTTCTTAAAGATTCATTTTATCACCTTCAATCCACCGATTCTTCCAACCTTTTATGGCCTCCCTAAAAAAAGAGGTTTTGAACTCTTTCCTGGGATTTTTGTTATGGCATCTAAGGAAACGAAGGGGGTCACAGTCTTTTGTCACTGTTGCTTCATTTTAACCAGCTAATTTGAGACAATACCATGGGCCACAGAGTTCACCAGGATAGGCTTCATGTTGTACGAAATCACTGCTGAACCCTTCCACTCACTTTTATTTTGCTTTTCAATATTCCCACTTGATCCCTGCGAGTTTTGATCACCTCATACCACCTCCATAAAGACGCCAAAAGTCTCCTCCTGTAATATTTTGGCTTCTTAACAAGTAGCCATTTGTTTGCTATAAAATCCTTTGGTGTATTTTACATTGTTTTCCATGCAAAGATAATTTTAAGAAAAGTTGCTGTATTGCAGATACTGAAAGGTCATGGGAACCTCTTGCTAAGATTAATCCAACTTCTTCCTATCAATAGCTGTAAGTGGCATTGGCATTGTAAAAGGAGTACTGTGTGAGCATTAAAAGACATTTTTTTTCCCCCCAAGTACACACTGAAAAGCACTTTTATCCCATGTCTAGGGCTGGGCACTAACTGGAGCTCTATCACTATGGGCTGATGTTTTCTATTCAGGGGCTCACAGAGAATGCATTGTTCGAAGGGGAGCTGAGCTGCAGAGGTTGGAACAATTTCATAAGCACAAAATTACTGCAAGGTGTCTATGAGGAGCCTTCAGATGGAAGAGAAAACCAAGAATATGGGCTGTTAAGCAAATGAGGTTTGCACTGTACAACTCTAAGCATGGAAAAAATAAAACAAAAACCAATACAATGTTGTCACTTCCCTTCTCTTTGCTCGGTTTATCATCAACAGGAGCTGGACAGAAAACACCATGTTGTACAGAAGAACTCTAATGAGGAGCAGCTGAGGGGGCTGGGGGGGCTCAGCCTGGAAAAAAGGAGGCTCATGGGGGACCTTCTGGCTCTGCAACTCCCTGACAGGATGGAGGGAGCCACGGTGGAGGGTCGGGCTCTGCTCCCAGGGAACAAGGGGCAGGATGAGAGGGAACAGCCTCAAGCTGTGCCAGGGCAGGTTCAGGTTGGACATGAGGAGGAATTTATTCATGGAGAGGGTTGTTAAACATCAGCACAGCTGCCCTGGGCAGTGGTGGATTCACTGGAGGGGTTTAAAACACACGTGGATGTGGCACTTGGGGACATGGGTTAGTGGTGGCCTTGGCAGTGCTGGGGGAATAGGTGGACTTGATGATTTTAGAAGGCTTTTGATTCTGAAATCAAAATTATCTATTCTAATAATAATAATCTAAAGTAATTCTGTGTATTTCTCCAAGGATTTACCAACAAACATTATTCAACACAAGGCATCCCTCTCCAGCATGCTGGCCCTTAGGAGCCATCACAGTGGTGATGCTGTAAGGACATGGACAAGTCTTTATCTAAATCTTGACAGGTACAACTCTAATTTGTTCTCTCTACCCAGATGGATTTAACTTCTCAAATGAATGCTTCTGGTTCTCCTTTGCAGCACCTGGAGTCTTTACAGAGGGAGAGCTGTAGGCTGGGAGCCTTTATCTGCTGCACCCAGGAGTGGCTGGAGGCCACCTTTATAGAAACTGCATGGGTTGTCCTGGGCCCAGAGACTCTGTGCTGATCAACCTGAGCCCCCCTGGCAGATTATTTCAGTTATGTCCATTTCTGCAAATATTGAGGGCTGAATGTGTTGCTTTGTGGCTTTTCTGTTCCCTCCAGGTCATTGCTGGCAGCGCAGGCCACAGGCTGCTCTCATGCTTGCTCAGCCCTCAGGAAGAGGAGGAGAGACCAGCTTGGAAGGGCACTGAATTCTGCAGGGGAAGAATTAAAACATCAGGCAGCTACTGAAAACTCTTATGTGCAGTGACAAGAAATATCCTGATGCAACTGGAGAAAGACAAAATGTCCCCCGAGTAGGATCAGGGATGGCTCGTGTAGCAGGAGGAACAAGTTGTGCTTTTGGGGAGTTTTCTCTCCTGTAAAGAACAGATCATTCTTCAGAGAATTCTTCTTGCATTGCTTACCAAGGGGTGCTTCACACTGAAAGGCTGATTCATGGTGCCAAAGCCTTCTTCAGTAAATGAAAAGCGTCCAGTTCCTCCTTGTTTCCCCCCGCTCCAACCCCCAAATGCAGTGCAAGTACAATCACTTGTATTTGGCTAAAGCACACTATTGAAAAGGTGATGCCTGGAGCTGAAGGTACCAAGAAATGCACATCTATCATGTCCCATGGCGGTTATCCCATGTGGTTAATCAAACCCTTGGAAAGGGTCCACTAGTGGCCATTTATTTCTTTCCCCAGTCCAGGCTCTCACACACAGTGATCAAGGCAGTCTTCAACCCTCCTTTGGCTAAACCAGAGAGAACAGTGCCCTCAGTCCCCGGGATGGGTGGAATCTGCTGTGACATCTCCCGATAGTGAGGATCCCAGCTGGCAAATGCCCTCACCCAATGCAATATCTAAAAATCTTCCCAGCCTCTCTCTGCAGTGGGGACACCACAGCCCCAGCCAGAGCAATGAATATGGTGGTTTGAATATGTTTTTTGTCCTACCTTTTGACACAGAGACCTGAAAGTATTTCTTCTACCTTAAAATAACTTTTCCAATGCTTTCATTTTTTTTCTTTTTGGCATTACTACCGAGTTCTTCAATATCATTGCAGTTGCATCATCAATGCAATGTCGTTGCATCTGAATTTTTTTTCAGCTGAAACCTTCCAGGACACATTTTCCCACCACGTGAACAACAGCTACAGCTCCAGCTTTCTGTACAGCTCAGTAAAAATGGGGTTTGTTGGAATACATTTGGCTGGCTGAAGGATCCCAGTCATCCTGTGCAGCTGCTCTGCCCCCTCTCCGTGATAGCTGCCATCCTGCCAATGCTAATACTGCCCACAGATTTTATCAGCAGTGTCATGTAGGTGTTTTTCAGGATCATTGATTAAAAAGGTCAATTAGCATTGTAGTATTTCCCACCAAAAAAAAAAAAAAAAAAGCAAGGGATCAGGGTTGCTTCCAAATTCCTGAGATTCCAAAGCTCTGAGAGTCTTTGAAAGGAGTGGGGAGATGATGCTGAATGAAGGAAACTGCCTTTCAAATTGGAAACTTTTATAATTTCTGTCCACCCTGGTATCTACTGGTATATTCTCTCCCATCACAGTTTCTGTGGTGCAGAAGTAGCCACAGATGGGGATGTTTTGGTTGTGGGGTTTCCTTCCTGTAGGATTGTTTTTTTTTTCCTGGAAAAAACATACCAGCCTCCGTGAGTGCTCTTCAGTGGGAGTTCAACAGCCTTGCTGGTTTTGAGAGTGTGTCAAAGGGCAAGAACAGAAAAATTCATGCAGTCACAGAGATACAGAACCTCTGTGAAATTTGAAGGTGAGTAGATCTGAGCTTCTGCCCCAGGTCTACCCCTAAATCCTAAATAGTCCATCCAGCAGCATCACGGCTTCTCTTTGGAAACTCTTCTGCTCCATCAACCAAAGAGTGCCTGGGTGCTCTCACAAGGGTTGTCAGTAGTAATATTTTCCACCCCGGGAGTCCAGTGTTGGCACTGGGATTATCTTGTGGCTGAAGCTGATAAGGAAGGAACAAGTCAGAGCAAATATTTTATTTATGTTTAATACACACCCTCAGCGAAACTTTTGTGGGCTGTGTAACTGCTTGAAATGTAAACATAAATTTTACTCTGCATTAACTTCATGCAAAGAAATTAGGAAACCATTTGCAATATGATGTGTGTGGCAAAAACTTGGCCCACAGCAGGGCTGATATAGAATGATACTCTGCAATGTTATTTTTTTCCCCGTTTACTTTAGAGAGTGGGTAGCACACAGTTTTGGCAGTCTCATTAGGAGCCACCAGTGAAACACTACTGGAACTGGTCTGCAGAACTTCTCATAGGTATTTCTTAAATGGGTACCAGCAGCTTAAATGAATTAATTTGTGGTTATCGGTAAAAACAACTTAGTGACAATGATGAACAACCTGACTTTGTCTTAAGCTTTTAGGCAGTTCCTTTTTGAGGCTGGTGAGAGGATGAGGTCATTCCTGTGGGAAACACAGTGGATGAGGTCAGATGAGATGAAACGAACTCTCTTTCTATGAAGAGTAGGATACAGAAGTTATTGGATTGGTTTTTCTAAGCCAGTGTTCTGCTTGGTTTTCTTCGCTTGCCCAGAGTGGATGAGAAAACCGTGGTAAAATGGTGAGATTTTTCTGGCTGTGGTAGCAAACTGAGAGTTCCTGACGAAGAGGCTGATATTGTAAATCAGTGGTCATACCCAATCTGTTAAAGTTACCATAGGATACCAGGACAATCTCACTTGAGCACCTTCTCAGTGCCCCAGAGAAATGTCTGTGGAGCAGGGTGGGAAAAGGCCAGCTCCAAGACTCAGGTGTGGTCCAGGCTGTGGGAACACCAGCCCCAAGGGTAGCTTCTGGTTTTCTGTCACATCCTGGGTGGTTTGGGAGCTACAAATCCCAGCAAACCTTGAACAGCAGTGCAAATTCTGGTCTGGTTGAGGGGTACCTGAGCTGTGTCATTCCCACTGTGGCCATGGTCCCTCAAGTTAACAATGCAACCTGTTCTTTCAGCGTGGCTCTTGGAGGATAAAGGCCGTGTTCCCTTTATCCATAAACCAGTATGATTGCTTTTAATGAGGCAAGAGGAGGAAACAGGATCCTTGTTATCTCCCATGTGACTGTGTAACATTCCTGAATGCCCTGTGCTGCGCACGGGGCTTTGTTCCAGTCCTGAGGGGTCCAGAAAATGCCAGTGGCCATCAGAGTTTAAGGTTTTGGCATAGACAAAGGGTAAGAAACTTGCTGGTCCTCACCAAACAAAAAAATCAGGTAGCAGAGAGGTTGGCTTCTATTTTCTCCTGTGTGGAGTTAGATTGGTTATTAGGACAAATTCCTTCATGAAAGAGTTGTCCAGCCCTGGCACAGCTGCCCAGGGCAGTATTGAGGTCCCCATTCCTGGTGGGATTTAAAAGCCATGTGGATGTGGCACTTGGGGGCCTGGGTTAGTGGTGGCCTTGGCAGTGCTGAGGGGAGGGTTGAACTCGATGATCTTGGAGGGCGTTTCCAAAATAAATGATTTTGTGATTCCATAGTCTATAAGTGCATCCTATTATTTCATTGCCATGTGGACCTTTCAATCTAAATGTCGCATGTTTGAATACTTTAAGGACTCCCAGGATGCCGAGGCTGCAAGGTCGTAGCACTTATTCAACCTCCAGGTTGAGTTTGAGCCGGACGGCATCAGTTTTGTGCACCTGGAGCCTGAAGGGACCTTTCAGGGAGAGACCCCAGAAGCATCCTCCTGAGTGAAAATGAGGCTCTGACGTGGCCCAGGGGCCAAGCCGTGGTTTATGGATGCAGATCAGTTGTGAGTGCTCTGGTTCCCCCAGGTACTTGTCCTCCCCCTCTCCCGGGATCCCCATCTCTGCCGCACGGGTGGTTAAGCTCCCACGCAGCAGCTGCTCAACAGCTGCAGGTTAAACTTCATATATGAAAGAAACCCTAAATCTGTGTGAAATTTCCAGTGGTTTAACAGCTGTTGCCTGAGCCAGGCTGTCTGTGTCACATATACAGTGACACTGGAGGGGAAGGAGGCAGGACAGACAGCTGGGAGCACTCATTCCTCCAGGCGCTTAGTTTTAATATGCTTTTGCTCATGTCAGAGCCCTTTGAGTGAAAATTTGAGAATGGAGAACCCTTTGGATTTATTTTCTCCCTTTTCTCACCCCTTACCCCATGGTTGCAGTGAGTTCAGTGTGAGCCAAACTCTGTCATTAAGGGATTTTTTTTCCCGAGGGGACTTTTTAGCGGGATTCATTGCAACTCTAAATGTTCGAGCAAGTCAAATGCTCCTTCTTGTGAATGGAGAGGAGTAGTTTCTCCATCTAAGAATGACTGGTTCAGCTTTGGTTTTAGACAAAGACACTTTGCTTTGAGTCTTCTCTAAGTCTAAAGTTACTCTTTTTTTTTTTTTTTTTTTGGGCAGCAGTACTTAGTTGTGGATCCCAGGATGTTCTGGGATGTTCTGGGAAGGCAAAGATGTTCTGGACATATGAGAAAGTTTTGAGGAGGTGCTGCTAAAAGTCAGGAAACTAATTGTGTGCTTTGAAAAACCTGTGTGCAGCAATTTTCCAGAGGATCTGGAGGGTGTTTAAATATCTACATATTAATAGGCTGCGGTGTGACAAGTGACTAACCTTGTTTGCCTGTGGAGAGGGAGGGTTTTATGCCCAGGACATAGCAGGGAAAAGTCTGGGTCACCAAAAGGGCTTCGTTCACTTCGTTCAGCAACAAAGGGCAGGATAAAATCTGTGGTGTTGCTGGGATTTATTTTAAAAAACACCTGGTGCAGACAGTTTATTTTATTTCCTGACATTTTGTGCTCTCTCTTCATTTATAAAAATAAAACGACCCATTAATTCATAATCAAAACCAGTTCTTAAATCTAGCTTTTTACTGAAATTGTGTTTTTGCCAGGAATCCCTTATTTGCTCTTAAAAGTGGATTCAGGTTAACCAAAAATGATGTGATTTTCTTAGCTGTGGGGAGCATTGCTCTCAGCAGAGAGGATGCTGCAAAGGTAAAGCCCACAAAGCACCCTCTGAGGAGTCATGCCTTCCCAGCACTGCTTCCTTGGATTTTGGCTGGATTTCCCTGCTTTGTTCCTTGCCACTTGAGTCTTCTGTAATGTTACAAAAGTCTTTGTTCAGAAAATAACACCACCAAGGAATTACCTCTGGCTGGAACAAGGTCTTCTGCCAACGAGGCACTGGACAAATCACTTCAGCCTTAGTTGGTCTGGTCGAAGCTGTGATTTTAGTTGAAGTTTCGGTGCAAGATCAAAATGGTTTCGGTCTGAGTGTCCCAAAACCCCTTGGCCAGGGAAGTTTTGGCTGACCCTGTATCCCTCTAAGTGCCCAAGGAGAGGTTGGACAGGGCTTGGAGCAACCTGGGATAGTGGAAGGTGTCCCTGCCCATGGCAGGGGAGCTGGAGCAAGACGATCTTTAAGGTTCCTTGCACCCTAAACCATCCTGTGATTCTATGGCTCCGTGATCATCTCGTTCCAACCCCCCTGCTATGGGCAGGGACACCTTCCACTAGACCAGGCTGATCCATGTGGTGCCAGGAGAATCCCTGGATCTCCTGTGTCCTCCCCAGCAGCTTGAACACAGCTTTAGTGGTGCCCCAAATGCTTCATGAGCAGCACAAACTGGCGTTTTCTGACTGTGTCTGAGGGCTGTGGGCTTCAGGGCTGATACCCAAGGGTAGCTGAAGGGGGCTGGAACAGCTGGAGGCCTTCAGACCTGTGGGAGTTGTGCTGGTCCCCAGCTGCTGCTGGACCCATGGACATGCTCCCCATGGAAGGGACAGCAGAAAACGAGGCAGATCCTTCCAAACTGGGACAGAGCTGGCAGGGTGCCTGTTTTTCCCTTTCCTGGTCCCTGTAAGGGCTCTGGCAAGCCAAAAACCTCTCCTTGGCACAACGGTGTAGAAAAGAAGTGCTCCATGTTGTCCCCTGCTTCCAAGGCACTGTCACCCTCACTGTCCCACCGGGGAGCTCGAGGGATAGAGGATACCCTGTCCCTGAGATGGGTCCCCCTGAGGGACATGAGCTGGGGTGGCACCAGGGATGGCAGGGCACAAAACGAGGGGTTCACCCGTTCCCTTCCCCATCACTGGGTTACCCCTGGCCCTGGTATGGTGGGGGGGCTGGACTCCTCCAGAAAACTGAAAGCTGAAAATACCAGGGCTGGATGGGCGATGGTTTGGTTTTGTTGCCTTGTTTTAAACAGCCCGTGTGAACAACTGTTGTGTGCGAGGGGCGGGAAGGGGGGGTTACCATGGCAAAGTGGGATTTGCTGGGAATGAATAGCTTTCTTTTTCTCCCCTGAAATGAATGGGTTGCTGAGACCTCCCTGCATAGGAAGACTGTAGGTGCTACGCTCGGTGGAAGGGACGGCGAACGATATCCACCCCCCCCAGCTTTATGTTATCCACAGGCTTCTTAATACAACTCAGTGTTATTACACACACACACAAAAAAATGTGAACTCAAGTGTAGATTGAGAGAGACAAAATGTTCCCAGTGGGATCTATCCGTGTCTCTTCCCCAGTCCCCTCCGACAACAGGGATTAGCAGCGATGTTTGCACTGACTGTAACTAGGACATAAAGACCATGGTTCATTTCTTCCCATTCAGCTAATTCTTTACATTGCAGACACTACAGGATCCATTTATGGGTTGTTGGTTTTTTGTTGGCTTTTTTTTTTTTTTTTTTGTCTCTTTTGTAAAAGTAGGTTGGGGTGGGAGGGGGTGAGGGGGAGAAATCTGCTGAAGAAACTGTTGGCATCTCCAAAGAAAAGTATCTTTTCAACCCTCAGCCTGCAGCCCACAGCCCTCCTCTGCCAGGGATGAAAGGAGCCGCAATCCCTGTCTGCTGTGATGGCAACGTTGCTTTTAGGTGAAGGCCACGATATATTTGCCAGGAATGGCAACTTTCAAGAAATAAAGTGATTTAGGCTGGCAGATTTGACCTCCCATATCAAGCTCTGGGACTTTTCTTTAAGCAAATGGGAGGGCTTGCTCTCAGCCATCTCTCATTCCTGACACGTACCCACCTCTAAAGCAAACTACAGCACCAGCTTTAGGTATGGGTTTGGCTTTTTTTTTATTGGGACAGCTTTGGGAGTCATGATTTGACCATGTGGGAAGGATTTGGCCAGAACCCAAGGGTAGATATTTTTGCCAGCCACACAATCCCTAAAATACACCAATTGATAATATTCAGGTTTTTCTCTGATTTGGTGGAAAACTTCCCCAGCAGCCAAAAAAGCATTTGTGGGACACAAGACACGCCAAAGAGCTGGAAAATTCACTTGGCTTTGTGTGGCACAACCACACCACAACCTCAGCCTGTCTGGGGAAGGGCCAGTGAGGCAACAGCACCTGGAACATCTTTGTGCAGGCCCTGAACTTGGTCCCTCCCTCGTCTGGGGCTCAGGGACAAGAGAAGAGATGGTTAATATTCCCAAAATTCCTCTGGCTGACCAGGAACACACACTACCTGCTCCAAAGCCATGCATCAATCTTGCCTTAACAGACAAGTCCTGCCGACTCACGGTAGGTTCAGGGGAGGTTACGTGGCAAAAGTGAAGGATTATGAGATGAAAGGGGGACTCATAAACCTTTCCAAGGTGGAGGGCAGTCTGGGCTGTGTGTCGCAGTCAGCACAAGGACGTGGTGACCCACCTCTGCCCCGTCGCCTCTCGCTCCTCGCTGCTGCAGGCAAATACTGTTAGAAATAAGAGCCACACAGCTAACTTCAGGGCTTCAAAATGTTGATTGTGGGGTTTTATTTCCTTATTTAATCGCAAACTTCCAATCTCAGAGTGCACAAAGTGGACCCACCTCTTGTCTGAAGTTTGGCCATCACCGTTATAAGCCATAATCCATGCAAGGATTAACCTGGATTTGTGCGCAGACAAGAGAGAGGAAAAATGACCTTAAACTGCACCATGCATCTCGGGTGACCTTAGATAATGTGCCCCAAATGTGTGTGATGATATATCTACTACCTCTCACCTCCGTTCTTGGCACTGGGAGAGAGAGTGGATGAATCTGAGATGAATCTGAGCTGTCCTCGGGGGGGAGCACAGGCTTGCCAAGGACTTCAACACATGTTCCAGAGAGCAATAATGCATGTGGCTGGAGTGGAGGATGATGCCTGAGTGCTCTTTTTTTGCTGCACTAGAAATATCCTAGAAATGGGCAAGTGTTGATATGCACGACAGATTCCTGGGCTCCTTCCAGCAAAGGGAAGACATGAATGGTACCTTGGAGAAAGTCGCCTTTTTGGCACCTCAGCTCTCTTCTCACCAAGGGTGTTTTTTTTTGGTCCAGACCTCCCAGGGTGCCGGTGTTGAGGCTGATGGACAACATGTGTTCCCTGTTGGTTTGGAAGGGAAAAAAACAACAGCAGGACTTTCACGGGGTCCTACCCGAAATCCTGCTTTAGTGTAAGCAAAGTGCTCTCCATCCTCCAACACCTGCATCACACAACCACAGAGGCCCAGAATGGTTGGGTTGGAAGGGACCTTAGAAACCATGTCGTTGCAAGGCCCTGCCACGGGCAGGGACACCTCCCACTAGACAGGGCCTGCTCCAAACCCTGTCCAACCTGACCTTAAACACTTCCAGGGATGGGGCATCAGATCTCCGATGGCTCTGGAGGGAACTCAGCTGTTTAGCACGTGTACAGACACCTCCACTCAGGTGTTTCACATCTGGGGCTGAATCTTGTTGCTGCTCACAGGGACACCTTTTGTTCTGCTGACCGTTATTCCCCAAAAACATACAGGACACTTGGTCTACTCATCCCAGGAATAGCTATGGGGATGCTCAGCAGAGCTGTACATGGTTAATAGAATGACTGTCCTGATGAGTTTTCCTACAGGGAGGGAGGAGGTTTCGGTAGGTCAAAGGATGCTGTGTGTCAAAATAAAGGCATTTTGGAGAACATATGCTCATGCTGACATATTCACTGATGTTAATTGATAAGGACAGGGGAAATATGTTGTCAGGTTCAGAGCAGTGTGTTAGCTCTCCCCTCACAGTCCTGTGCTGGATGAATGATTTATACCTTTAAACCCAAAGAATTTGGAAACAGGGTTGTGTTTTCTTCCCATGGGATTACCACTGACTCCACTTGTTCTAGTTTGGGGGTTTTTTTTAAGTCTGAAACAAAGATGGTTTTAGTTCATTACTGTCAAATGTGAGCGATGCTCTGACTTTGCAAAAAAGGCAACATAGTTCTAAAATTAGTGTCATCCTGTTTCACCTTTTTCCTGGTCACATTGTTCAAGCAAAGAGAGAGATCAAACCTTTGTGCTTCACCAGAGCAGAAATTGTTCATGTTTGACTTCATTTAAAATGAGGTTGGTGTGTATCCACACAGAGGATAAACTGCTTTGTGTTTAAAAATCAGGTGGGAAGAAGAGCATGCTTTGATATTAGGAAATGTTCTGAACTTCAGAGTGCTCTTCTAAGATAAATGGAGATCAAAAACCTCTTGGATTTTCTGTTTCAAAAGCAGTGAATAACATACCCTGCTGCATGAGAGAAAAAGTTGGATATGCAGGACACAAGGTAACCTTTTTACTTATTTCAGTCATCATCAGATGTCACCTGGGGCAAAGCTGAAACATAGCTTTATGTACAGCCTGTTCTGATTTTGGCTGGAGGGATGGACTCAAAAATACCTCCTACCCTATTCAGTATTTTTTATAAGTCTTCAATATTTTTTAAATGGAAATTATTCATTGTTTTTAATGACCACAGGAAGGCAGCTACCACTTAGTTCCAGGTGGACTACTTCGGTTGTCAATTAACTTGGAGGAGTTAATCAGAGTTTTTGCTTTTACCCAGAAGGTAAATCACTCAATGCAATGATGAAGCTGCTGCAGGTGCTTGTGGGAACTTAGGGCAATTAATTACCTGTGTATTTCCTCCCGTGGCAGGAGGAACACCAATTGCTGGAACTATCTTAACTAACACAAGCCTGGAAAGTCTCAGGCACCTCGTTACCACAGTCATTAAATTCTTATCTTGGTACAGAAGAATCTCCCCTCTCCCTTCAGCGCAGTCTGGCTGAAGGTGCCCTTTTCCACTGAGAACATCTTCATAATTAGCACAAGAGATGCAGCTCACCTGTGAGAAGAAGTACTGGTGGGTTGTTTCTGAACACAACCACAGTTAATTACCAAAAGACAGGAGTGTCTTTGTCTGGCAGCAGGGAATTTGTAGCTCTCTGTCAGAAATCTCAGTAAAAAAAAAGCTCAGTAAAAAAAATACCTCCCTGAGGATGTGGGGAGTCCATCGCTGTGCACAGGAGTGTCACCAAGGTCACCACAATCAGAGTGATTTGTTCACAAAGTCGTGGAATGCTTTGGGTTGGAAGTGACCTTAAAGACTCCTGCCACAGGCAGGGACATCTTCCACAAAAGCAGGTTGCTCCAAGCCCTGTCCAACCCAGACTTGAAGGTTTCCACATATGTGGCATCCACTACCTTTCTGGGAAGCCTGTGCCACTCTTTTACCACCCTCACAGTAAAAAAACTTCTTCCCTGTATCTAATGCAAATCAATCCTCTTTCACAACAAACTTCATCTCAAGTTCAGGTGCTGGGGTGGAAAATGGGAGGTGAGCATTAACCTTGCAGCAAAACCACTGCCCAAATTCAACAGCTTCTCACTGATTTCTGCCAGGATGGTTTCTCAGGAGGCCACGAGGACATGTGTTTTTGCTGCTGGCTGGGAGCACAATCATTCCTGCTGCTAATTACCCCATAAGTTAGGTCTGATTCCCCCCCTGCTAACCTTGAGTGGAGCAGGGTAGTGAGGCTGGAACAGCGCTGGGATGGCAGGAGGAGGATGTCAGGTGGAGGAGCAGCAGTAGAGTCTTCAAACCCTGCAGTGACTCAATTGGTGGTCCGTTGGCTTTGTTTCCATCTCAACTATTCACTTCAGGAGAAAGGCAAATTTTCTTTTTATTTTCTGTTTATTTTCTTATTGAGAGCTTGCTGTAGCTGATGGGGCTCATTATTTTGAAGGAGCAGGAGGAGGATGTGCTGGTGTGGAGGGAGGTGTGAGCAGCCATGTGGGTGTTTGCTCCTTTAGCTGTGCTGGGGTGTCACAAATGCGCTGTTGGACAAAACCTTTGTGTACCCAAGGATGCTGAATCTCTAATTGTGGTAACTATGGTCTTTTGTGTTTTATCTGTGTCTGACAGAAGGTGGCTGGTAAATAAGGGACTGTTGTGCTTCTCCAGTTTTCTGGGAATTTTGGAGCTTTATACATTGATAAACGAGCTGGGGGATTTTTCTTGGAGATGTTATTCTGTTCAGTTACCAGACTTATCTGAGAAATGTTTCCTGGCTAAAAGTCCAATAAAACTGTTGGAATGGTAACGAAGTTGAAAAGCATGATGTTTGGGAAATGTTATCATGAATTATTCATATCCTGCCTTTTTGTTGTTCTTTACCTATTCTACTGCAATATCTTTTTTATTTTATCCACCTGTTGTTATTCTCCAAGAATTCAGTATGAGTGTATGCCTTGTACAGAATAGAGATGAACTACTTGGAAAAATAAGGGGAGGCTCTAAATTTTAAGTAATTTCATTAATACAGAATGAACACTTCCAGTCTTCAAGCATATGGTCCTATTGTCAAGCTTTACCTGTGCAATCTAAAATCATACTTATTGTTATTTATAATATACTTAGAATACATAATGAATGGACATTTTCAAATTTGCAGTCAGTATTTAAAATTATGACATGCGCTGTTAAAGTCCATTTGAAGATCAGCTTTAACAGAATTATTTAAATGCACTTTTCCATCAAATTATATACTTATAAAAGTAGAATTCTCTCCTCACTGGGTCAGGGAACAAAGACAACAAATACACAGTTTTACTGAAGAGTAAAGAGATTTCAGTTCTGTAAATTGGGATTTTTGAAGGTAAAAAGATGAGCTCATTTCCTCAGTCAGGGTCCCAGCAGCCCCACACTTTACTGAACCTCTTGACATGCAGCTCTCTGTGTACAAATAACCCACCCCCAGGTGTTTGGGGAGTTAAGGCACACCCTTGCCTGAAATCCTTTGCATGTTTTTCCCATTTCAGAGTGTTGTGTTATTGGATACAAGTTCTATTTACAATAAAATAATCTCTGATCTATCGTGTTGTGAAGGTGAGCCGTGTCTCACTTGGCTGCTGAAGGAGGACTGTTAGTCATCCCTACCCCCTCTGTAGTTGCTGGAGCAAGACAACTTCAGGAAGATGTTTTTTTTATTATTATTTTTGTTTCTTTGGGTTTTTTAAGCTTGGACAAGACTGTACGAAGCCACTTATCCATATGTATTCTTACATGTGGCTTTTTGAGTTGAGATCATCCCCCTCCTGGAAATATTCCTCTCCTGGCTGTAGATGAGATGTTTCCTGTGGTGATGGCTGGAGATGAAACACCACTTTCCAGCCATGTCCTCTCCAGGCCACAGCGTTGACATCACACGTGGAGCTGATGGGATTGCTCTGTCTGGATGTCCCTGTCCTGTGTTTTCCTGGAGGAAGGCAGGGAGAGGGCAGCACGTCTGGGAGAAGGGGTGTGCAGTAATGAAGCCAAGCAGAAAGCCAGGAGGGCCTGTCAGGGGGGTGATCTGTCCATCCTGCTTTCTTAGCACTCGGCTTTTTAATTGTTTTTATTTTTAATGCATTTTGATCTAGTTGTGCCTTTTATGCACCACCCTGAGCTGAGGCTGAGCAGTGTTGTTTGGGTTGGTGGTTGCTGGCCAGGAGCTGGATGTGGGTCAGGTGCCTTCCAGCACATTTGTCAGACCGTGCAAGGATTTCCATGGGGTGGGTTATGTGACCTGTGATGTGAATGAATGTGGGGGGAAAGGAGAAGAGACCCCAAATCCCATGATTTTCTCTATTAGCTTATATACGAAGAGTTGTGTTCTACCACAGCTCCTCCACGTTTGGGCAGAAGCAGGAATTTGCTACTTCTGTCTCCTTTTGGGGTCCAGTAAGTCCCTCTTTGGGGACTTTTTGGGCTGGGGAGGGGAGGCAGGACAAGCTCCCCCCATGACTGGTGCATAACAAGGACTAGGGAGAGGAAGGACAGATGGACATGAAATGCCAGGGGTGGGCTGGGAGTGAAGCACTGGAGCAATGCAGCCCCTTTGCTGGGAGTTCTCAGGGGCACCAGGGAGACTTCAGAGCTCCCAGACCTCCTCCTGCCATGATTAATTCAAATTCCCTTGGGATGAAGGTCAATGGGAAGTTCCTTTCCTGTCTGTTCGCAAGGCTGCTTGGAGGGGGGTGTTGTCTGAAGGGCAAGGCTGCAAAAAAACAGCAAAATAAGGACACTTTGCTGTGAGCAACGTTGTTAACTGGGTACTGGTAGGGTGATGCTCTGAAAAACGGGGTGATACCTTGGGGGCACAGTGGGAGACGGAAAGCAACCAGGAATGAGAAGTGTGTCAGGACAGCTTGTCTCAGAAATATTTTCAGGGTTTATTTTGGGTTTTTTTTCAACAGCTGAACTTATTAGAGGTGAAACCACTTGTGGTTTCCTGTTTTCAAGATTTGGCTTTTTTTTTTTTTTTCTTTTTTTTTTTGGTATGTCAAGGATGTTTCTTAGAAGTAGAGAGTAAATTTTCCAGGCCCACTTTAGCAGTTTTGGTGCCACCATACAGGTAGCATGAACACCCAGAGACCCATTGAAGGCTTTGGCATCCCTTAAAAAGAAAGAAGCTGTTTATGGTAAAGGAGGGGGCAAATAAGAGCACTGTGAGGTTCATCTTGTCACAGAGTCAAATAAAATCAGGCTGTGTGCCTGCTCTTATTGTGGATACTCCAAGTTCCTCAGCTGGAGACCTTCACTGATTTGTAACACTGCAGAAAACCCTGAGAGCCGGAGCAGTCAAAACAGCAAGCAAAAAAAAAGCTTTATAAATGCACCAATTCCTAAGAAATTTCTAAGTATTGGGCAGTTTTACAGAATTATGGTGCTTTTCCCATGAGTGTGTACGTGGGAAATAAAAAAATAAAATAAAATAAAATAAAAAAAAGAGCATGAACCAGGCCAGCTCTTTGGCTGCTTTTCCCAGAATTGTCTCTGTGGGTGGGACATCAATCCTGTGGTTTTCCCCCAGTCCCAAGTTATACCCACTATTGATACAATCATTCAAAATATGACAGATCATGGAATCACAGAATGGTTTGGGTTGGAAGGGACATTAAAGCCCACCTCATTCCAACCCCCTGCCGTGGCCAGGGACACCATCCACTAGACCAGGTTGCTCCAAGCCCCGTCCAACCTGGACTTCAACGCTTCCAGGGATCCAGGGGCAGCCACAGCTTCTCTGGGCAACCTGTGCCAGGGCCTCCCCACCCTCACAGCCAGAAATTTCTTCCAAATACCTAATCTCACCCAGCCCCCTGTGAGTGTGAAGCCATTCCCCCTTTGCCTCCCATCCTGCTTGTGTTCCAGACGGCTGAAATTTCCTAGAATTAGCTGGTTTTTGGCCAGTCCAAGTGCACGAGGGAGAGGGTGTTGCTCCTAATGGGCCATCTGCACAGACCTTCGTGGAGCTGAGAGAAGCACAGTGTGGAGGGGCATTCTTGGCCCCAGGCTTGGTTTAGTAGCAGTGTTTGTCTGCGTCCAGGATTTTAGAGAACAGTGATAATGGGAAAACATGGGCAAAAGTTGCTGCTGCACTTGGAGAAGAGCCCCTGCTCCTGCAGCCAGTGCCATAGAGTTGAAAACACACGTGGGTAATGAAGTCTTGCAAATGGAATAATCTCTATTCCTGCCCTGTTGGGCTCAGTAGGAGTTTTTCTGCTCTTTCAGGCTGGTGCTGGGTTATGTCCTTAGAGCCTGTAAAGGCCAGGAAGGAGAGGAATGTGTTGGTCTCCTCCTTGCTTCCCCCCCCATCGTCTGTCAAACCCATCCCAGAACACCTCCTCGCATTGCAGCGACATCACGATGTGCTGCAAGTGACCTTCTTCCCTAAACATCTAGAGATAAACTTAGCTTTTTAGTTCCTTTCATCCACAAGGGAAACTTCTCCTTTTTATGAGCTCTACAACTAAACCCTGAAGGTCAGTACCGACAAGTGGATCTTTGTCATGCTTCCTGGAAAGTTTGTTAATTTATAGCACGGGATTTCTTTTAGGAGAGACGAAATTGTTCACGTTGTATAAACCTTTTTGAAGCACTGGGAGCTGTAAGTGCTGATAGAGCCGTGTTACGCCAGTTTACATTCTGCAGACGGCTGATTTATGAAGGTGGCGAGATGGTAAGGGTTTTTTTTTCCCCCCTTCTAGATGCAAGGCAATTTCCTGAGCAAGCCTGAGGCTGAGTGTCTGTCACGTGTATCCTGCACGAAATGTTTGGGTTTTTTTAAAGATATCTCCAAAATGAGATAATTGAATGCCCTACCTGTATGCATTTGGTAGAAAATCGTGTTTGCAGTGAGCAGAAACTCTCCCCAGGCTGTGGTTGAGATGAAGACGGTGGGGGTCAGGGTGGCTCCCTGCTGGTTCCTGATGAGCAAAGAACCATCACTGGAGAAACACTTCACTGGAAACGATGAACTTAACAACTGAGGGCTTTAAACAATTATTTCTCCCTTAAGAAAAAGCTGCTCGCATGGAAATAGAGGTGTGCAAACAGCATCGGATGAGAAACGCCAGTGGTGTTTGGCCTGTGAAGGCAGTTCCCTGTAGCAGAACGCAGCTGAATGCACTTGAGAATGCTCTTATTTTTCCATTCTACAGCTCAGCCACAGTAAACACTGTCTCCTCTTCACAAAAAACAGCTCATCCATGTTTATATCCATAATAACATCTCCATTTCCAAATGTTTCTTCGAAATTTCATCCGCTTGAAATGCCACAACTGGATGAAAAGGATCTGGGGATATGCCTGAAGTGGAGCTGACCTGCCTTGCAAACATCAAACCTCCCCAGGTGAAGCAGTGAGAGGTGTTTGTGGATTTGCTTTTAGGGGGCTGAAAGTGTCCCATTTATTTGGGTTTCTCTTGTAATTTTTCCCTCCAAACTCCATCCGCTGCATGGATGTAGGATACAGAGGGAGTTAGACAGATATTTCACCTTGTGCTCAGGACCTGCCAGGAGCATTTACACCTGCAGCTTGATGGGGGGGTTGCAGTAGCTGAGGTGGACACAAGCTTTGAGGGACGAAAGAGTTTTGATGCCACGCCCCACCTACCAGGAGATCTGCTCCCCAGAAAAATATCTGGGGAAAAAAATCAACCCCCCAAACCACTAAACAACAGAAACAGCTCAACTTTTCCTACAGTGGATTGCTACACAGAGCTTTTCAGTGCTATCCTGTCCTGTGGTTTCCTTCCCTGATTCCGTTTCCCCTCTTTCCATGTGCATCAGCAGATGGATTAGCTGGGTTTAAATGGATTTAAATGTCCACCTGGCTGGGATCCTTCATAATGAGTCAGTGGCCCTTCCCAGCTGTGCACAGGCCCCTGCATGTGGCTGCAAGTCTCCAAGCAGAAGCTCTGCAGGTATTTTCAGCTTTTCTGAGGAACGGAAATGTGAAAAGCTTTGTCACTGCCAGCAAGTGAGAGGTAGGAAGTAGAAAGGAAGTGTGGTTCTTCTTTCGCAGAAAGACAAATTCCGGGAAGTAGAAGAAGAACAACAGAAGTTTGACTGCAAATTTAAAGCTCCAAATGAAAGAAGCCTGTTCTGCGGAGTTAAGATTCTCCCTGTCCATCAAAAATGCGGTTTGAAACTAAAATAAAAACGTACACCTCTTCACCAGTGAGAGCGAGAATATTCCTGGCCAGCTCTGCCCATCAGCTTTCCAGTAATGTGCATTATTTTGGCTTCCCTTAAGGTGCAAGCTGCAGCATGCAGATTACAGGGACAGCTGTCTGCAAAGAGTTGATGCTGGGAATAAAGCTGGTGAAATTTGGAAGTGTGCCTGATGTCCGCAGCATCAGTGCTGCACTGATGCAGGTGTGCTCTGATGGAAAATGCAGGGAGAACCCCACATTCAGAGCCATCTTCAAAAAAAAAACCAACAAACGACAACAACAACAAAACCTCCAAACCACCACCACCAAAACCCTTCCCTGTGTGCAGCATGAACTCGTGATTACATGATGATCAGAGAGATACTGGTGATGGGACCAAGTGTAAGAGCTGCACTGAAAACTGTTTTGGAAACATCTTAGGAATGAAATAGTCTAAAGAATGCATTGTTCCAACGTTGCTGACATTGAGCAGGGAAACAAAACAGAAACAAAATGAAACAAAAATTGAAATATTAATGTAGATAAAAGCAACTCCTTGTAGAAGACGCATCTGTGGATAGAGTAGCTTCATGGTAGACTGTCCTCACATGGTGATGCAGATCCTCTCTGCAGGCAAGTAGAGGCAGAGGAGCTCTTCAGGAGTGTCCATTCCTTCTAGGGAAAAAGGGATAAACAGCAGATAAATCATCTTCATATTGCCCATTATCACCACTGGCTGTAACAAACCTCTTGTTGAGACTTGAATGTCAAAAGTTTTAGCAGCCTAAGGGCATAGAGGAGCCTTCTGTGTCCAGGCTGGATCATCCAGCTGGCCCTTCCCTCTTTGTGCTGCTCCAGGTCTACGGAGATCTGGAGAGAGCAGAGCTGTTCAGGTTGGAAAAGCCCTCTCAGACCATCGAGTCCAACCATTCCCCAGCACTACCAAGGCCACCACTGACCTCCCGTGGCCCCAAGTGCCAAAGCCATATGGATTTGAAATCCCTCAAGGGATAGGGACGCCACCACTGCTAGGGCTGGACAACCCTTTCCATTAAGAAATTTTCCCAGTATCCAACCTAAACCTCCCTATGACAACTTGAGGCCGTTTCCTCTTGTTTGACCACTTTTTACCCGGGAGAAGAGACTGACCCTCACCTGACTACACCCTCCTGTCAAGGAGTTGTAGAGAGCAAAAGATCTTAATTCGTCTTGCTGCAATGGCACCCAAGAGAGCTGGGTGAATGCAGACCCTTCTCCTTTAACAGGCTCTGCCCGGGGAGTGTTTGCTGCAGCTGCTGCCTGGATACTTCGGTGGCTCAGATTTCAAGCCTTTTGTCTGCTCCAAATCACATTGTTCTCCCATTCATGCACTCTTGTTCATAAAGAGACACTCCCCCACACCCCTACCCCAGGTTTTGGCAGCTCATCTTGTGGGCACTGTGACTTGGTCGGTGCTTTCTGCTCTGTCTCAGCTCTCGGGGTGCAGTGTCTGGAAGCCTGTGGCCAGCCAGAGCAGGGTGGCGTGGGCTCCACGTGCTTTATGGATGACCCTGTGGGTGATGGATGGTGTCAGACCAACTGACTACGAGTAACCGGAATCCATGAATTACTATGTCACGCTGTGAAGATGGGAAAGGGGAGAGGTCAGTTTAATTACTCTGCAAACACGAGTAATTTCATAATCTTCCTGTCACAACTGGGATCTGGATCTGGATAGAGTCTATTCATTCAGATTTTGCAAGCATGGGAATAACAGGTCCTTGAATGCCCTCCGGACATTTATTTTGAGTAGTCTCCAGCTCCTTTTCTCTCTCCAGAAGTTTCTGTAGTGTTTATTGCCTTATTGCATTAGGAATTATCTCATCTTCCTTGGATAGTGGCTTTTTACAGGGATAGATACTGACAGGACAAGGAGGAACATTTTCAATCTAAGAGGGGGATTTCCAGGAAGAAATTCCTGGCTGTGAGGGTGGTGAGGCCCTGGCACAGGTTGCCCAAGGAAGCTGTGGCTGCCCCATCTCTGGAGGTGTTAAAGACCAGGTTGGATGGGGCTTGGAGCAACCTGGGATAGTGGAAGATGTCCCTGCCCATAGAAGGGGGCGGAACTGGACAACCTTTAATTCCCTTCCAACCCAAACCATTCTGTTATTCTGCCATTTAGTCTGAAATGTGCTCAGAGGTCTGCTCCACAAGCAGGAGCCTTGACTTGCTGGTCATCTTTGGATCATCTTTTTCTCCTTCAAACACCATAATTATGTTAATAACAGGTCCGCCTGTGGCGAGACACTGGTCCCCTGTAGTCATGGCAGAAGATGGTTGTGTGTTTGGGGTGGGAGCAGGGGACAATTCTTTCTGACTCAGCCCTGGTCAGGAAGTTGCAGGAGCACTTTCATGTTGGAACAATTTCTACCAAAGCATGACGGTGATCCGTAATATACCTTATGTGGCCAGTGAGTAATTTGGTTAAATGGTCAAGAAGTTCCTCCTGCTGCTTTGACTGGAATATGGGATTTTCCTGCTCCAGCCCCCTGTTAAACAGGTGCTTTGTATCATCTGGAAATAGCTGCATTTCAGCACGAGGATCAAGTGGATTTCACGGGGAGGCTGGGATTTGCTTTCAAGCCTGGCTCATGTGACGTGAAAAGCCGCTCTACATGTAATAAGCACTAATATTATTAAAGTGTGCTTCAGGGTGGGCACTCTGACAAAAAAATACCACTTTATCACAAATGCAAAAGTGAAGGGTGAGGATTTTCTCCGTTTCGGAGGGGATTTTTGTCTTTTGTTATTGTTCCAAACCACAGTGCACTTGGTCTAACCCACAGTAATAAAAAGTAGATTATCTCAGGGATGGAGCAGGACAGTAAGCTCATCACACTCTTTGCTGATAACAGAGAACAAACAGCCTTTGCATTTCAGCGTGTCAGAGGAACAAGCTGCACTCTCTCCCTTGCCTGGGTCAAGTCAAAGCAGGAATCTTGGCTGTGCATGTGAAAACAGGGTGCCAAGAGATTTTTTTTTTTTGCTTCTTAGTTGATTTATTATAACTCCACCTGCAAGATAGTCCCAACATGACATCTATTCTTTCCAGCGTTGTCCTAGTACAGTAAAATAGGGCCATGATTCCCCAAAAAAGTAAGAAGTATGATGTGCTCATCCTCTTGCTTTCTCTCTCTCTCCACCACCTTTTTTTTTTTTTTTTTTTGTGAAAAAGAGGAAGAAAAGTGAAACCCTGTTGAAGATAAAAATAATTGTTTCTCTGTGCCAGCAAAAAAGGGTCTGAAATGACAAGACTTTTAATTCCTCCGCTCAGACCTTACAATTTTCTTCCCTTTGCATCAGCTCAGCTGTGGCAACATCCCCTGAAGCCTGGAGGAGCACACTGGGTGGATGCACAGTGAGGGAAGGGTGTCACTCCCAGCACCACACTGGCTCGTGGCACGTCTCCCAGCATCATGCAACAACTGCAACAAATCCTTCATCTCCTGTGTATCACACCAGCACGGTCAAAGGATTTAATTAACTGTGAAGGCAGTAAAATTTTTGATAAGTGTGGCTGAAGACAGTTTGAGGTGTTACTCTCTGGTGCTTCAGTTTCCCAAACACACCTTCCCACGTTTTGTAATCGTGGTCTTTGAAAGATCCCCAGAGACGGCAGAGACTGGGCACACACACAGAACAAGTGGAAACAGGGAATTCTCTCTTCCTCGCTCAGCTGCTGAGATTTTCCTTTCTCCCAGCTGTGTCACTTTTCAGAAAACCAAAAGCTGATGTCAGTTGTACTGTACTCTGTGCAGCAATCCAAAAACTGCTATAAAAGGCATGTGGAAGCAGTAATACATTTTCAGACTCAAATAATTCATTTGCTGATAGTTCAAATGCTGATATGTTGAACAATTTACCAAATGAGCACAGATTTTTTAAGAGTAACCCTCTACCTATCCCCCTGTTTTTGATTATTTTGACCACTCTGTGTTTTTCTGCCTCAAAGAACAGCCTTAAGCTAATTTCCTCTGAAGATATTTTATGCTGTAAGAGACGTTGTTGCTACAATACCTGCGGTGATGTGTTTGCAAAGGGGGAGCACTTGCATAATGGAGACATCGCTGTGTGCGGGCTTGGGAAGGTGATCCACTGGAAATAAGGAGCTAAATTCAATGTGGGACTTGGAGAGAGGAGGACCGTGGAGCCACCTCCCCTCTTCTCCACATGCAAGGGAGGATTGAAGCCCCAGGAGAGAGCTCAGGATGGGAGAGAGCTGGAGCAGCTGAAGTCTGCACACTGAGCAGAGGCAACAGGACCTCAGGTGTCTGAAGCTTCAGTCAAACTAAACTCCTTCCTGCCTGCTTGCTCCCCAAATGTTCCCTGGAAAATCCTACACATTCCTTTTTGCACCAGAGATTCATGGCCAGACGGCACACACCTATGTTTGGCAGGACTGCACAATCCATCATGCTCTAGCGATGAGTAACAACAAATTTCCCATATGTTTTGTGAATGACATGGATACTTGCAGGCAAAAGGATTGGATAAGGAACAGCTTCAAGCCCTGCTCAATTCCCAGGGAGTTACCAGTCTCCACATGAAATGAGTTTTCCCTAAAGCACGGACGCTGCAATGAAAAAACACACAAGTGTTGATCCCTTTCTTTTTTTTTTTGTGAGAACACCTGGATCCTTGGAGGACCAGGGAGGCTGGGAGACTGCTGAGATCTTTGCCCTTCTTACAGCTCCATTTCACCTTTGCAGCTACCAGTGCAGGTAGAAAAAAAGGGAAGTTTTGGCTCTAAGGTGTCAATACTTCAGTGCATTGAATATCTCCAGCTTATCAGGATATTCAAGCCATTTCCTTAGCCTTTTCTAGGAGAATGGGAAAGGCTGAGAGAATCAGGATTCTTCACTCTGGAGAAGAGAGGAGCATCCAGGGTGACCTAATTGTGGCCTTCCAGTGTCTAAAGGGAGCCTACAGCAAAGATGGAGAGAGACCAATTTACAAGGGCCTGGGGAGACTTTGGACAAGGGGGAATGGCTTCCCACTGCCAGAGGGCAGGGTTAGATGGGGTACTGGGAATGAATTCCTGGCTGTGAGGGTGATGAGGCCCTGGCACAGGTTGCCCAGAGAAGCTGTGGCTGTCCCTGGATCCCTGGAAGTGTCCAAGTCCAGGTTGGACTGGGCTTGGAGCAACCTGGTCAAGTGTAAGGTGTCCCTGCCCATGACATAATACCCAAACCATTCCGTGATCAGCTGCCAGACAATCACTGGGAAGGACATTCCCAAGCCAGTAGCTCTCCTGTCCGTGGGCTGTGGATGCATTATGCACCTTCCCCTGGGTGAGAGCTGAGGCACACCTTCCTTGTGTTATCCCCATGGATAACTTTTCCAGGGAGGCTGAGGAGGAGCCCTCTTGGCTGGGTCCTGAGGAGCCATCTCTCCTCTGGGAGGCGTTACCCCTCAAGGCAACCTAGAAAACACAGTTTATTATTTCCAGACAGAATCCCTAGCATGTAAACCAAAGGGTCCAGGTCCCCTTTCCAGCAATGCAGAACATCTCTCAAACCTGGGAATGCCACATTTTTTCCTGGGGAAGAGGATCCACCCACACCATCGGGTTATACTCTGGTCATGTTTCTCGTGATTTCTTTTTTCCTTTTTTTTCCCCTTACACTCAAAGATGGTCGGGAGCTTTGTTTATTTATTTAACAAGAGCTGAGTTTCCCACAAACACAAGAAATAGGGCTTTAAAAAACGATCACAGCAAATTGCAAGAGTTACGAAAGATAACTCAAGACCTTGTAACAGTAAAATTATATATGGAAATTTTTGAATTTAAGAAATTAGGACTTTAGAAACGCTGTGAATTAGAACCAACTCCAAATCCATTGCAAAGCCAAATAATTGTGCATCAAACCTCTTAAATACCATCATTTTTGGCTTTCAGCCTCACCCCATAAAAATCTATCTTGACCCTCTTCCTCTGCATAATTAATTTTTCATATCAGATGGTTTTTGTCTCACAACAAAGAAATGAAAAAACACATAGAGTAGCCCGAAATCCTGGCTGTGCCTTGCTTACCACAACCAGCTTGAGTCAAAAAGCAGCAGATACACCTTTGAGAAAGGTCGTGTTGGTACTTGTGACTTCAATTCCCATTTTCATGATGGTCACCTAAAGTGAGCCCGTTCTGCCTCTTAACATCACGTGGCTTTTGCCAGACTTCACCCCTGGTTTCAGCAGCTACAAATATTCTGAAGTGGGCCACGAGGCCACCACAATCCCTCTGGTCCTACCTCCATCCTCAGAGCTGCAGGCTTAGCTTTCCACGGCTGTTCTGTGTCCTGGGATGCAAGAAACTTCGGTGACTGCTCCAAACTCTTAACCCCTTCTGGGCACTCAAAATGAAGATGGAAAAGCTTGTCGTGGAAAAAAGCACCTTCAACGTGAACACCAGCTTTAAGATAGAGTTTTGTAGCTGCTTCCAGCCTAGGAGGAACAATGAAAATGCATTTAAAAAATGAAAGGTGTTGTAATTATGGCCAGAAATAAGGGTTTATTGTCAGTATCGCCATATAATTAGAAGGTGTATCTGCAAATACTCGGGTGCAATTGCATGTTTTTATAATGCACTAAAAGGATTATTGCAGATCCCATTCTGATGACCAAGCTGCCTGTTTTGCATCCACGCTCTTGCAACCCAGCTATGGAAGTGCAACAAATTAAACCACCAGGTAGAAGCTTCAAAAAAAAGGTGTCAAGAAGGTCTTTATTATCATAGATTCATTTGGGTTGGAGAGGGACTTTTAAAGGTCACCTAGTCCAACCTTTTGCCATTCACTGCCCTATGAAGCTGTGAAAAACCATGGACATGATGGTATTGGTCTCAGTGGGAGCAGGCTGGGCAGGATTAGAGGCTTTTAAGGCAGCAAAGTCTACCCAACCTGCAGATAACACCTCAGGCTCAGATACTGCTGTGACCTTGTGCTCTTTTTTTTTTCTTTTTTTTTTTTTTTTTTGTACTAGAGACCTGCTGTGCCTGAGCACATCTATTTGCAGCAGCACCACAGCCACTCAGCTTGTTAAATGCAGCAGTTTCAAACTGGAGGCTGACAGCACAAATACCAGCTGTTTGCTGCACACCCTGCCCTTCCCCGCTGTTAACAGCTGCTGCCTCCCTGTTCATACGGGTCAAAATCCTACGGTAGAAGTGCCAGATCGGAGACTTAAAAAGGCCTTTTCAGCAGGAACACGTCTCCTTCCTAACCCCCTCCCTGATGTGGGCTGGGAAGACCAATGCAAAGCAGGGAAATAGAAACAATAAAATATGTTAATAGCGGAGCTGGGCCCCAAGGGGAAGTAACATTTTCCCTTCTATCTCAGTGGCACTGCTCCCTTCAGTGCTGAAAAAAACTACTTTTTCATTATTCAGATATCTGGATATTCAGTATGTCATTTCAACTGGCTTCAGCTCTGTTCCTGTTGCCACCACCCCTCTGAGAAGCCTGGTGAGTCTAAACCACAAGCTGGTATCTCCCATCAGGCTGTTTTGTCCAAGTCCAAAGTTTCTTTGTCTTGGGAAATTAAAACAACCCTGCCTGCTTCAAGTGACTTTCACTTTTTCAAGGGAATCCCACGCACAAGGACAGCTCTGCAGATCTTCTATTTACATAATAACTCAGACATCACAAGGATTCCTCGCAACCAAGAGGAAAACCTTGCTTTTCCCAGAATTTGGGAGGACTGACTTTTCGTTCTGTTTTGATGGCAAGTGCAGCACTGCAGGTGGAAAGATACTGGCATTTATAGTCTGGGATGGATTTTAACAGAAGTAAAAATTCATTTTAAAGAGAAAGAGTAGAGACTCTGAGGGAAAACAAACTTGCTGGGCTCAAGGAACTCAAACAAAGACAAAGAAAGGGCCTTTGAAATCTGCAGGGTGTCTGTGTCCCTCACCCTACCCCCCCAAAAGGTATCTGTGTCTCTCTCACTTTCTGCCCTCCCCCAGTCCAAGTTTATATGACCCCAAACAAAATCTGGGCCTCATAAGAAGGACAGTTCTCACCACGTTCCCAAGGGCAGCTTGGACAGGACTGAGTCCAGCTGGGCACCTGCTATCCAAAGCTGGGCTCAGCAAGGTTTGCAACCACAGGCACGTGTGCTCGGGACACCCAAGCAGCAAGCGACAGGAGGAGAGGAAATGTCTGCAAGTCACACCACAGGAGGTTTAGGTTGGATATGAGGGAAAAATTCCTCATGGAAAGGGCTGTTCAGGGCAGTGGTGGAGCCCCCATCCCCCGTGGGATTTAAAAGCTGTGTGGATGTGGCACCTGGGGACATGGGTTGGTGGTGGCCCTGGCAGTGCTGGGGAACAGTTGGACTCGATGGTCTTAGAGTGCTTTTCCTTCCTAAATAATTCCATGACACTATAGTGGAATCTCCCAGATCCCCAGCCAAGCTGCTGCAGAACATGCCCCCAAGCTCCCAAAGCACATCCCAACCCAACAAAAGAAGGGATATCCGTTTTGACTCAGACACTGGAACATTTTAAGTGGGGTGAGAGAGCACTAGGCTCAAATGCTCCTTGCCCAAGCTTCAGCTTTGTCCTCTGCCCTCAGTGAGTGTCTCCTGTTGAAACAGCTCTCATTTATACAAATAATTGTGTAAAGCCTGAAGAAGAGATTGCAGCTCAGTGCTCTTTGATGTTGCAGATGAGTGGTCTCTCCATTGTAGCACTAAGTCTGAGACAGACCTTGCTTTACCCTGTTTTCATTTAAAAAATGCCCCTTACAGCTCTGCCTCTCTTCCACATCCCAAAATGAAGAGTCATTCCAAACCTCATTGACTCCTAAAAGTATTTCACCAAATTCCTTCTTCAGCTGAGCTCGCCCCATACAGTGAGCCTTTCATCCTGGATAAATGGGAAGTGAAGCTCCATATAATGAATTGTGAATCTCCATTACTTGAATTTTGAAACTGAAAAAAGGAAAAGTACTAAGTCGTTTCTTGTCTGACTACATTAGCACTTCTACTCCAAAATGTTTCTGCACATTTTGTCTGATTTTTATCTTGTATTGGACAAGAAAATGACTGTACTTTTACGTTATGAAAATTACTGCACTTTTACATTATGAATACTTAACTTTTGGTATTGTCTGTCTGGAAACCCTTTCAGATTTGGAAACTTATTGCACTGGATGCTGTGCAGCAAACACATGGGGAAGCATCATCAGTTCTCTTTGAAGAACTGATTCACGGATCCAGATTTGGCACAGATAGTGTCCCAGGGGTGATGAAAATGACCTTATTATACTCAGAAAAATGCCTGTGCAAGTGGACAGACACATCCATCACATATCTATTGACTTGGTGCTCCCCTTGGTCAAACAACCATCTGGAAATATGATCTTTTGGCTTCACATGGGCCATCGTGTCCTCCTGCAGGACACCTGCCAGAGGCACTTGCATCCATTCTATCTGGCTTAGAGGACGAAGTCTGAAGAAGCATTTTTAAGAAAAAAAGGTTTGAGCTTGAAGTGATCAAAACCAATAAATAATTGCTGTGTTTCTGTTGGCATGAAACTTGCACTTCGTCGGGGACGAGCAGGATTAGCGGTCCAGCAGTGATTCTCCGTTTCTTCTGTTCTTTGATCCCAGTCCTAATGCACTTCTGAGGGTTGTGCTCTGGGCAAATGCGAGGGCTTGGCCCCAGTACAAGGGTGACTGGATGGATGGATGGAGCCTCCCAGAGCAGCCCCCAAAATGCGTGCAGTTCAGCCTCATGTTTGGACATCATCCACTTTAAAGTAAGAGCCACCCACGGAGATTTGATCTAATTTTAAACTTTCTGGGAGTGTTTGGAGGGTTTGACAGAGATACTCAGTTGGGGGTTGAAGTAGGTGGATAGAGTACACAGATGAGCTCCGTGGCCAGATAAATAGGATCCTAGCAGAGAAGGCCCATGGTGACATAAACACATATGCTCCTTAACAATTAGATATTCACCAGGGCTCTTTATGTCTGTCTGATCATTTTTGCAATCACTGAAATGCTGTGAAAAAGCAAAGGTGGTGAAACAGAGTGAAGCATGATTATCATGGCTCAAAATTACCTGAGGCAGTCTTGGAAAGCCAAGGAGAAGTTGGGGAATGCCCATTGGAAAGAGGCTTCTGGTAGGACCATGGGATGAAGGCTGGATGGAGAAACACCTGTTGCTGTTGAATTTCTGCAGGTTTCCCATAAGCAGATCTTAGTGTTCCTGTTTATGTGTATGGAGTCAAACACGTAACTCATCACAAGGTAAATTTTTGGCCGGGAAAAAAAAAAAAAAAAGAGGATCTTGACTGTTCCTGGGTTGTCAGAACTCCGTTCCTCAGGGTTAAGCTGTCTGCATTGTAATTGCCTGTAGAGTTCTCAATGCTTGGCGTCCTGCTGGGCCAAGTACCCCATGCTCCAAAAAGAGAGTGTCTGTCCCAAACAGTTTGCAGCCTGAATACAAGAAAACAAAAGCATACTGACTGGGAGAACCAAAAGAAGTGAGGATACAACTCTAGAGACAGCAATAGTGAGCAGTTTACACCTGCCAACTGCTAAACTCCCCTTGGCAAAGGTTTCTGCTTAGCAGCTGTATCTGAAATGTTTCTATCAATCTGAATTATTCTTCTCCCTTCCTCTCATGCAATCATTATGTTTTTATCTTTCTTTTTCTTCGATTTTGCTGAATTTTGGATGTTGCTGCTTTGACACTTAGTATTTTTACTGTTTCTCCTTACCTCCACAGCCCACGTTACTGTGTTTTTTCTTCCCAGATTTTGGGGACCCAGACTCCAGCTGCTTCAACGACAGAGGTGGCCAGACAAAAAATGGCCACCTCCCACAACTAATTCCCTAGAGTCTGGTGCAACCTGAGTCCCCAGCACAGGTTCTGGATAAAAAACTTTTTGGGGTGATGCTGTTAGACTTGTGCAGAGCCAGGGTCAGCATAGCAAGTCATTTATCTGATCTATAAGTAATCCTAGAATGATTTGGTTTGGAAGGGACCTTCAAGACTATCTACCATGGGCAGAGAGACCTTCCACTAGCCCAGGTTGCTCCAAGCCCTGTCCAACCCGTCCTTGGACACTTCCAGGGATCCAGGGGCAGCCACAGCTTCTCTGGGCAACCTGTGCCAGGGCCTCCCCACCCTCACAGCCAGGAATTCCTTTGTGATATCCCATCTACCCTCTGGTAGTGGGAAGTCATTCCCCCTGTCCTATCACAACTAGCCCTGTTAGAGAGTTTGTCCCTGTAAGGGACAGACCCTTGCTCATGACACGCGGTGGATTACGGTGGAGACCTCTCCCACTCTCACTGCTGCCCTAACACCGTGGTCCCAGGGTCCTCCCTGGCTGCTTCCAGCCCCACAGAGAGTAAGAAAGACCCTGCAGAGGAACTGTTTTGTTTGATGGGCTCAGCAGGAAAGCTGCCAGGTGGAACCCAGCCAAGAGGCAGCAGACCGTGACGGGCAGACCCACACCACTTAGACAGCAGTAGCGACCCAAGGGAGGAATCCAGCCAAGGAGGGGGAAAATCCCCGCCCTCCCCCTTCCGCACACACACATGGGCACATCCACACTCACACATGGGCCCGGCACAGCCGGAGGTCAAAGTCCAATTAGGTACTTTATTACTCATTTAAGCCTTGTCTGGCTTTCAGGGCTGGGAGAATGGCGGTGTGCGCACGTGAACCCGCGGCTCCGCCGGGACGAGCGGCGATTTGCATCTGAGGCGAGCCACTGATCCCATTCCCAGGAGGTTTACTTGATGCATGGCTTGGCAGAGGGGCAGCTTGGTGTTATTTACCACCGGGGGCTTGGCACATGCTGGCGGCTCCGCGTTCGCCGGCATCCCCAAGGACCTGCGAGCCGCCCCTCGCTTCCAGAGGCCACATCGAGAGCTGGTTTGCACAGGAGAGCTAGTCCATTAGGACTTCCCACTCCCACCAATCCCTCTGCATCCGATCCTCCAAAAAGATGAAGGCTTCCCTAGGAAGTCCTGCCACTCTGGGTAGAAGGCAGCTTCAAGACCATCTTGTTCCAACCCCCTGCCGTGGGCAGGGACACCTTTGCGCTACACCGGGTTGCTCCATGCCCCGTCCAACCTGGCCTTGGACACTTCCAAGGGTTGGGAATACCACCTGCCTCAGCCAATGGGAACTGAGCAGAGGGAAAATGATAAAGCAGATCAATCAAACAGACACGCCCCAGAGGTTACCAGGAGCAAGAGGTTGATCGAGGACAAGACTGGAAGATGGATGTGGTCAATAAACACGAAAAACCTCAACAATAACAGGGAACGTAACAAGGGGGGGGGGAGGGTGAGAGGGTTTAAAAATAAAGGTTTATCAGCTTCCTAATTGTGTTTGTGCTGAGTTAGATCCACCCTCACATCCGTCTCCCACATGGAGGAAATAAGTCAGTCAAACAGCTGAGAAGGTGAGTTCAACAGGGTAAATGCTGAGCACCTGGAAATATGAAGCTGTTTTTCTGGCTGACAAATGACTGAATTAAGAGATAGATACCAGGGAAAAAGAGTCATTGATTCGTTAGATGCCCCAAGCACGTGGAGAAGTGACCACTGGTATCAAATTCAGCTGCAAAGAAAGTTATTTAGACTCTAAAGTAATCCCCCAAGTCATGAAGGGAATAAAAAAAAATAGGAAAGGGTAGCATAAAAACTGGCTGCAAGGATCAAAACCAAAGTTGCCTTTCCTTAGAAGTCTAAATGGGACCTATACTTTTTAAAATCCCTTCCAACTTTCAGTACTTGAGCAGCTGGAAATCCGTCACAGGCTAGGGCTGTGTCACAGGAGGAAGGGCTTCTCCTCCCAGATCTAAAGCCATGTGCAAATATGCAGGCAGAAACCTGATATACTCAGCTCTGGAGCCTGGCCAGCAGCACAGGCTCCAGGACTAAGCACATCTCTCTGATGCAGAAAGACCAGTCTCCTGAGTTAAACAAAACAAAAAAAAATTAGTTCTCTTTGCTTGTGGAATTTCCACCCAGAACCCTATTTTGGAACATTATCAGTTACAAGCTTGGGGGAGTTTAGTTCTTTAATAGCCATCTGTTCTTTTTGGCACAGAGACAGAGGTTTCCCACATCTAGCTGCTTCTTTCAGGACAACACTGCCTGGGACAAGATTCTGAAGAGCTATAACCCTGCAGTAGCTCAAGCCCAGGCAAAAGCAATACCCTTGCTGTATGGTGGACCACCCTATTCTGCAACTGGTACAGCCCAAAAGTGAGCTGCTTAGATTTATCCTGCTGCCTAAATGCATACTGAGCCTTTTCTGAGTCTGAGAGTCTCACTGTACTTCCTCAGCATCTGAAAAATCTTGCCTGAACACACCCCAGAGTGACTGTGTTGTAGAGGTTGGATCAGGATCTGTGAGCCTGAGTTCTCCAAATGTCATGAACCTGCAAAACTGGGCAAGAGAACGGCCTCATACTGCAAAATACAGTTCCCTGTGCAGTTTCAGATGTTTAGTGAACACTAACTGGGATGTTCGCATCTCCACCTATTAATGTAATTATTATCCAATGTGTGCATTCCCATAAGACAAGGGGGAATGGCTTCCAACTGCCAGAAGGCAGGGTTAGATGGGATATTGGGAAGGAATTCCCGCCTGTGAGGGTGATGAGGCCCTGGCACAGGTTGCCCAGAGAAGCTGTGGCTGCCTCTGGATCCCTGGAAGTGTCCAAGGCCAGACTGGTCAGGGCTTGGAGTAATCTGGTCTGGAGGATGGTGTCCCTACCCGTGGCAGGGGGTGGAACTGGATGAGATTTAAGATCCCTTCCAACCCACACCATTCAATAATTTAATTCAAGTTCTCTGCCCTTATCAAGGGAAAAAGGTGTCTGAAGCTTTAGTGAGTCCCACAGGGGATGTTTTGGAGATGAAACTCCTTGACTCATGTAGGCAGAGAAAGAATTTGGATTAGAAAAGATGCCAGTGTTGTTGGTTTGTTTAGTTGTTTTGGTTGGTTGGTTGGTTGGTTGGTTTTTTTTTAAGGTTAAGAATCCCTAGACATGCCTAACTTCTGTGGGAATGGCTGAGGGAGCTGGGTTTGTTCACTCTTGAGAAGACGAGACTGAGGGGGGACCTCATCACTGAGCCTTCACTGACTTGGAGCTTAGAACTGGAGGAAACTTTCCCAATAACTTACAAAAGCTTTGGTCATTCAGGAATATTGCACACTGTGTTACTGTTATAGGGGTTTTGGTTCACTGTCTCAAGTTCTTGAAACTGCCTGGAGGGCACAGGAGGGAAGCTGTGCCTCCCTGGGGAGATTTAACTGGTGCTTCTCGTTGCAGAGGACTCAGCCACTGGTGGGTTTTGTGACCTGCTTGATTCACTTTGCGTCTTCTTACCTTCATTTCCCTCCCCACACTTCATGCTGTTGCTTTATGCAATGTGATCCCCAGGGAACTGCTCTTTATTTATACCTGTACCTGTACGGCACCTGAAAAAATAATGGAATTTTGATATATTTTGAGGCCTCCGAGATCTACTTTCTTTCCTGTACCAATTTAATCCTCTGGAATAAGTTCTGCTCTACTGTGCAAGGTGATCTACGGCCCCCTCTTTATCTTCCCTTCATGCTGAGCACCAGGAATAAAGAAAAACAGAGAGAAAACAAATAAGCCCTGCCAGAGATAAATGGGCTTCATATGGAGTTAATTCTTGTTTTGCTGGTGCACACACTGTGATAATTTCTGCTCTCCTTTAATTCATCTCCTTCCTGGCCAGCACAGGCTTGCACAGATGCAGCTGAAAGTGGAATGAAGTCCATGGTCCATGAACACTTCACCCAAGATTAAAGGTACTCCACGAATGCAGAGTATGTTGTCAGGTGTTTCCAGGTGAGAGAAAAACAGATTATCCTTCAACCTGGTCAACAAACATATCACATTGCAGAGCCAGACTCTGGAAATATGGTTTGAAACAAACCAAAACTAGTTTGGGAGACAAAGGGAAATAGGTTACCCTACTGTCCTTGGTAGCAAACAGGATTAAGATACTACAATGTCTGACACAATTTCTTTTTTTTTTTTTTTTTTTCTTTTACCATGTGGCATTTTACCAGCTAATTCCTTGTCTGCTCTTCATTTAAAAACCTAAAACAAGAAGTTCCCACCCCTGGAGGGAAGTAAAAGCCATGTGAACGTGGCACTTCAGGACATGGGTTAGTGGTGGCCTTGGCAGTGTTGGGGGAACAGTTGGACTTGCTGGTTTTGGAGTGTTCTTCCAACTCAAATGATTCCTTTATTCTGTGACCAAACCATTGGGGAAGTTCCTCGTGTTAAAAAGCGGAGTAAGGATTTGGTGTTGTTAGCATTGAGCTCCCCACTGCCACACAGCAGATTTTTGTAAAAGAAACCCTGTTGGTTCTTGGGGAGATGATGGTTTTGGTAGATAATGTTGAGGTAAGAATCTACTTTGGAAAGTTGTCTTTCACTATGTGGAAATTGCTAGAGCTTTCAGAGCTGTTCCAAATACTCACGGAGAAGATTTTAAGTGTTCTGTAATTTGGGTGAGGCGGAGGAGTTTCAAAAAAGTCAGGTGTTACATCTTGTGTGTTTAAGCTTGATTTAGATTTCACTTTAGGTACTCAAGCTGGACTTAAAATTTTGCTCTCATGAGAGATGAAGAGTCGACAATGATGGGTCAACCTTTTTGTAGTGTTTTGTTGTTGTTGTTTTTCTTGGGTTTTTTTGTTTGTTTGTTTTTTTTAAAAAAAGATATAAAAATCACAGTTTAGAAACTACAGGGGGGTTATCTGCCTCTTTCTTACTGATTGATACATACTTCAGCTCCACATGATGCTGATGATTTAGATGTGATGCTGATAATTACACCCTTTCTGCCATGGGCTGAGCACCGTGGTCCATGCAGCCACATGCTCCAAAACTCATCCCACAGTGTGCTTCTCTCTCTTTTTTCATTATTCCAGCCTGGTTTACGTACCTGACAGTGAGGTCTAAGGGGAAACAAGTGAGAATATGTGCTTCTTACCATAGCTGTTGGCTGTCTGGGTAGCTCCCTTGGGCTCTTATGCTCTGCCCATATGCAGAGAGCCCTGGGACAGGACCCCCTCATGGTACATGACAAGCATTCCCCACCTCTGAGGCTCTTGGAGACCAAGCCACCTATTTAATAACCTGAACTCACTCATCTGCACATCAAAGGTAGGGCTAACAGTGGTTTTATATCTGCTTCAGTGTCTTCCAACTAAACCCAGCTTTCCCAGAAAGCAGTCTAGGAAGACCTGGCATACAGTTCAAGCCCTGTGCAGCAGGTGAGCATAGCCATGAGAAGAGGATTTATCTACAGATCTAGAAATCTGAGTTGCTCCAAGACCGAAATTCCTGCATATGCAGAAACCCCCGTGCCAAACCTGTGTTTCTTGTCTCTTGACAAGTGAAAGCATCAACCACAAAGTCCATAAAATGCCGAGTTCTGGCAGGAGCACTTGCAAACATGCTGGAGAACTGGTCTGGGGGCTCAGGTTTAGGTATGGTGTGGTCTCCTCTGCTGTAGGAAAGGGCTTTTTGCAGGGACTGTTATCTTAGATTTGTTTTCTGACTGTTTTGAAGAATACGGGATATGATAAGAGCAGAAGATGACTAAAAAGTGGAGGTCATCAAGGGACAGGCAGAGGGGCCACATCCTCTGCTTGGTTGGGTGCATCCTCTGAAGACAGTCCAGAAGAGCCCAGTCTGATCCCACCTTCTTCTTTGGGCACCTGAACACCTTGGAGTTGTTCATATGGGTTATTTTAGGCCCCTGACCTGGAACATGAAGGTCAATATGGGTAAACCAGTTGTGTTGTCACGGGCAGAGAAGAGTGCTTTGTGGTTTTGCTGCACAAATCTTCTTTCAGATTTTTTTTTTGTGTTTTTGTCCCCTCTGGACCTTCTGTGAGATTAGAAAGTTCTTGACCAGGGAAAAGGATGAAATTAATTTTCCTAACTTTTCCTCACTTATTTTTCAGTGCTGCCTGTACTCAGAGGGCAGTTCAGGAATGCCAATGGTCTGTAGAGGGCTGCTCTGTTCCTAGTCAGTCTGTCACTTACTTTTGGCTTTGGTTTGTGGTCTGACAGCAAATGGCCCCTCCAATTTGATGCTCCCCTGCCTGAGCACCACCAAGCTGGAGGTGCTTGGACAACACATCCCTGGGTTGTGACTCAGGAGGTCTGGTCATGGATGAGTGGAGCAAGTTTGCTTTACTTAGCTGGTAGCTGGTAACTGGTGGGAGGCTGCCCAGCAGCTTTGCAGGACTATCAGGGGACATCAGCAGGTTTCTGATGTGCTCCCTTGAGAGTGCAAGAAACGTTCCGGGGACCAGACTCTGCCCAGAGGCTGAAAATTCAAAGCTACCCCTTGGTGACACAACACCAGGGACTATTTATTCTGCAGCTTCCAACGAGGTGGGAGCTCTGACAACGTTCTCCTACTGTTGAAAAAGGCTGTAGTTGCCAAAACAAGCATTACCCCTTTTTTCACTGTTGGTCAGCACTGGTCCTTGATGTTACACATGGGGTTGAGGGGCTGTCTCTCTGCTCATTCTAACCTGTGCTTGAACACAGTTGTGTGCAGGATTACCACATGAGGGGCTGGGATCACGTTTGGCACACTGTAAGACATCCCTTGGTAGCTTTCATACCCTCTGCAACCATCCTGAGCTTACTGTGGGTCTCCAACAGTATTCTTAGACCTGACAGCCTTTCAGTTGGAAGAAAAACCACAAGATCAAGATGGGGCCAGCACAAATGTTTGCCTTTAAATAGATTTCACCCATGAAAATCACCTTCAGCCAGGCTGGGTTGCTGGCAACGTCCTTTCCCACCTCTCCCACCTCAGCAAGCAGCTCATGTCCAGACCTGAAGCAGTTTCACCTGTATTTGTGGACAGTAGGTACAGTGAGAACAGTGAGTTATGGGGATGCTGTTGAGGCATTTCTGACCTCAGGGTTCTGGGTGGGCTTCAAGCATCCTGCAGGAACAGAGACCAGCAGCCTCATGGTCTGCTGTTGGCAGCTTGCCAAGGGGTTCAGAGCATATTTGGTCTGTCTGTGCCAGTCTGTGACCTTTAGGTTGTCCTTCAGTGTCACTGTTGGTGACCAACCTTGGATCTACTTTGCTGTTCTGTGCTATAGACAGAGACCCTTTTTTGTGGTCAGCCAGCCAGTCAAAATAGTACAACTGTGATTGCTTCAGCATCATCTCCAGAGACTCTGGGGAGTCCAGTAGCCAGGAGGGGGGTGTTGATGTGCATTTTGCAATAGGTTGGCTCTAACTGCAACGGGTACAGAGACTGTCTGCAGTTTAACAAGCACTGAGAGGTTTTTTGTTGGCTCTTTTGACCTTGCCTGGAAATTTCTGCTGTGGGGGAGTGGATCTGTTCAGAGAATAATTTAATAGCTCCTAAAATCTGCAACCTGCTGGACCCCAGCTGCTCCATCTAGACAATTGTACATGGTGGGGGGCTCTAAGAAAGATAGAGAGGGACTTTGGACAAGGGCCTGGAATGACAGGACAGGGGGGAATGTCCTCCTACTGACAGAGTCAGGGTTAAATGGGATATTAGGGAGGAATTCTTCCCTGTAAGGGTGGTGAGGCCCTGGCACAGGTTGCCCAGAGCAGCTGTGGCTGCCCCTGGATCCCTGGAAGTGTCCAAGGCCAGGTTGCACAGGGCTTGGAGCAACCTGGGCTGGTGGAAGGTGTCCCTGCCCGTGGCAGGGGATGGGACGAGATGGTCTTCAAAGTTCCTTCCAACCCAAGCCATTCCGGATTATATAACTTTTTTTTTTTTCCCTAAAAGTAGGACAGAAAAGCTATACACATATACACCCAAACCTGAACTTGGTCCTTTGCTTTATTTTTTGAGCTGAGTCCAATTAAAGTTATGGAATAGGATGCTCTAGTCAGAGCAGTCTGCACAGGCTGGCACAAACAGCCCCCTGGCCTTTGGAGCAACAAAATGCTGCTGAAACTGCATGAGGAGGCAACTCAGTGGGATTACAAAAACAAATTTTGATTCTTTCTTAAAAAAAGTTTTGGTTTTTTTGGTTTTTTTGTTTTGTTTTGTTTTGTTTTTTTGTTTTTAATGGAAGTTAAAAGCTGATACAGCAAAACCGAAATAAAAACAACACAGCAGGAATTTATAAAAAAACGTTTTTGTTTGCCAGCCACAGAATAGAACAATGTGCCTCTTTGTCCAAGGCACGGATTATGCAGGAATAAAATAATAAATAAAAGGGCTGCTGAATGGGGCTGACATCGTCTGCCTTCTGAAGGACACTGAATTACCAAGAGGAATAAATCATCCTTGGTTTACAAACAAACAGGCTTGCTGGTGTGCCCATCTCCCCAAGTGTAAATCAGCCCCAGCTCAACCCTGGCAGTGAGCAGCTGTTCCAGTCCTGTGGCCAGGTCTGGAGCTGGAGTGAGGCAGGTGCTGCAGGTGGCTTTAACCTGGTTTTAAATAAAAATCAGATTGGTGGAGTGAACAGAGACCACAGCTCCGCTGCTGTACATCCACCGTGGATCCCCACGGGTGACGAGGAGCCTGACTGGGGGAGGACACAGTCCTTCGACTTCATTTCCCAAACTGACCACAAATTTAGGCAAGGGTGATGTGATCACCAGCTGGGGATGGCTCAGAAAGACAAGGGAAGAGAGGTCTCTTCTCATTTATCCTTCCAAAGTTGCTGAGACAACAGCAGAGCACAGGAACCAGCACTGCAGCCCTTGCTTAACACAGTGACTTCCCAGAAAGGTTGCTCTTGCCATGAGTGGAAGCTGTTTCTGCTGGATAGTCAAGCCAGGGTCTATAGAGATATCAAGGACAGAGCTCTCTAAATGCCTTTGAGGTTTTTTTGGCTACTACAGAAACTTCCAGTGAAGGGGGGACTCATACTTGGCAAACAGCCTTGACCTCTGGTGTCCTCCACTATGGCTGAGTGCACCACGCCTGCTGCTGTTACCACAGCTCCTGGCGGGAAATCCCACACTGCCTGGAAGGTTTTTGACTGCACTGGGTTCACCAGGTGAGCAGCACCCAAGAGGGACAGGGCCCAGCAATGCAGGTGTGCCCTCTGCCCACCTGTGCCTTCCACCTCCCTCTGGGAGCCCAGCAGAGTTTTCCTTCACAAGGTGCAGGAGAGGAGGGGCTGCCAACTGTGCCTCTCCTGAGGGGTCCTAGGAGAGGATGCAGATGGGGACTGAGCTCTAGGGGTTTCTGCACAAGGGCTGCATCTCTTCCAACCTTGCCAGCAGCCCAAGGGTTATGGCAGGGAGCAGATGGCATGACTTGAACAAGTTCTCTCTCCTCCTATTGCTCTTTGCCAACAAACCCTATAAAACCATTTCCCTGATCTGAGCTGCTCTGGTGTGTGGCCCTGGAGGTGCAGGGACATGGGAAGACTGTCAGCTTATTAAGACAATGTCACTGCTCGTCTCACCTGGGTGGTACTGGGGCTGGAAATGGGGTTTCTGCTGCAGGGAAGGGGCAACTCATCCTCAGATATTTCAAAGCTTGCCCTGGATGCTCTCCTATGCTTGTCCACTCCCCTGCTAAGGAGGGGGAGAGTGTTCAGAGCCTTCCAGGGGTTATATTTGTGGGGGGCGAGTTGTTCAGACAGGAAGAAGACAAGGAGGAGCTCAAGTAGTCGGCTGAGCTTTGGGGAGACTTGGAATGTGGGTTGTCCTTGGTCAAGCCTCATGCTGGGAGGCTGTTTTATAGGAATGGTCATGGGAAGAACCTCCTGGGTAATGACAGACCAGTGAGGGGGCTGAGAGTGGTGAGGTTGAACCTGATGGTGGAGTGTAACTTAATGCTGGAGAGGAGTTGATGTCAGTGAGGAATGGGACACAGAAGGTGAGAGGAAAAGACTGAGAAAGAGGTGGGCTTAGACTGGTGGGTAAGAGGGATAGTTGTCCCCAGCACTGCTGGGGGGGTTACACTGACAGCCACTGGTGTTTGTATAGAATCCCAAAAAGGTTTGGTTTGGAAGGGACCTTCAAAACCATCTCTGCCATGGGCAGGGACACCTTCCACTATCCCAGGTTGCTCCAAGCCACGTCCAACCTGACCTTGGACACTTCCAGGGATGCAGAAGCAGCCACAGCTTCTCTGGGAAACCCATGCCAGGGCCTCCCCACCCTCACAGACAACAATTCCTTCCCAATATCCCATCTAACCCTGCCCTCTGGCAGTGGGAAGTCATTCCCCTTGTGCTGTCCCTCCATCCCTTGTCCCCAGTCCCTCTCCAGCTCTCCTGGAGCCCCTTTAGGCCCTGCAAGGGGCTCTCAGGTCTCCCTGGAGCCTTCTCTTCTCCAGGTGAACCCCCCCAGCTCTCCCAGCCTGGCTCCAGAGCAGAGGGGCTCCAGCCCTGGCAGCATCTCCGTGGCCTCCTCTGGACTCTCTCCAGCAGCTCCACGTGCTCCCTGTGCTGTTGTTCCCAGGGCTGGGGCAGCTCTGCAGGGGGGTCTCGCCTGAGCAGAGTAGCTGATATTTGGGTGCAGCTATTGAGCCTTTGGAGGACAAGCAAGGGCTCTCTGGTCTCTGAATGTGGGAAGCAGTGGAAGAGGCCTGTTCCTCTAAAACTTGGATGAAAAAGCAATGAGGAACATGGATATGAAACTATGGGAGAGGGAGTGGCCAGCGGATGGGAGCCAACCCAAGGATGCAAATGGAAAAATATGGGTGCAGGTTGACTTTCACAGGTAGTGATTATGAGGAATTACCTAAAAAATCCATCTTTTAAATGTTTTCTGGGCACTAATGATGAAGAGCAGAGCTTGGCTTTGGCTCCAGTGACCTGCAGAGGATGTGATTTGAATTAACACGGTCTTTATTAAAATGTTTGGGGTTTTTTTTTTTTTAACATATAATTTTGGTGGAAGTGAAGGAATGGAAAATTTTTTTCTGGCTGCTTTCTCTTGTCCCAGCTTTAGTGCAGAATTAGTGATGATTATCTTAAGGAGATAGTATCTATTAAATACCATAAGTCTATTTGATTTTGTCCTTGCTTTCCCCCACTAGTTAATAACTTGTAATAGAACTAGAAGAAAAGGAAAGGAAACACTGATGGGTTATTTCTTATAGTCTTTCTTTTCCTTTCCAATTTTTTTTTTCCCCTCCATCATTTGTCAGCGTTTCGTTTGCACGATAAGGTTCACTGCTTCTCCCATGTGGTTGGCAGGTTTTCTCCTCTTGTTTCTCATGGTCTTCCAGTTGAGAAGGGGAAACAACTATGAAGAGCACTATTACAGAGCAGCAGAAGTTAATTGAGGATCTTTGGATCAAACTGAAAAACCGGAGCTTCTCTTGGCTCATCTCTGTGAAGATGAACTGGATATAAAGTTCATCATGTCCTGTTAAGTAGCTGCTGGCCGGAACAGAGAATCGGCCTAGGTCAGTGCTTTGATGTTGTTACTGGAGCTGGCTTGGAGGCAGAGTGTGGCTTGGACTTCAGACAGGAATTTGGGTCGATAACTGAGGATAACGGGAGGAAGAAACCTGACAAAACTGCTTACAGAGTTTTAATTTTGCTGTGTTTGTGCCTCTCATTACCGGTCTCGCACAGCGAGGCGCGTGCACCTCACTCGGGCCTTCCAGCGGCAGCATCAGCTCCCTGGGCCAGCATCTCTCCACGGGTTAAAAACCACCAAAGCCTTGCTGGAGCCCAAGGGGACACTCCAAAAAATGTCAGAGGGGAGCCAGCTGGAGCACTTGAGCAGCCCTGAGCTGCGGTCCCACCGAGCAGTGAACCCCGAGCCCGTGGGACAGCGGCTGCTTGGAGCTCTCGGGACAAGGACTCGAGAGGGGTCGGGAGGAAACTCTGCAGACACAACTGACAGAGCAGCTGCCTTGTCACGTCCCTGCTTCTGCAGCTTTACTCCTTTGGCTTTGGCTGGGGAAATCATTAAGGGAGCTATGTGCAGGGTGCAAATGTGCTGCTGCTCTCCTGGGGATAGACGTTCCACCGTATCAGCCATTAGGAGAGTTATAGAGTGTTACAGAATGGTTTGGGTGGGAACGGACCTGAAAGATCATCTCATTCCACCCCCTGCCATGGGCAGGGACACTTCCCACTATTCCAGGTTGCTCCAAGCCATGTCCAACCTGGCCTTAGACATTCCAGGGATCCAGGGGCAGCCAGAGCTTCTCTGGGAAACCTGTGCCAGGGCCTCACCACCCTCACAGACAAGAATTCTTTCCCAATATCCCATCTAACCCTGCCCTCTGGCACTGGGAAGCCATTCCCCCTGGTCCTGTCTCTCCATCCCTGTCCCCAGTCCCTCTCCAGCTCTTCTGGAGCCCCTTTAGGCCCTGCAAGGGGCTCTCAGCTCTCCCTGGATCCTTCTCTTCTCCAGGTGAACCCCCCCAGCTCTCCCAGCCTGGCTCCCGAGCAAAGGGACTCCAGTCCTTGGAGCACCTCTGTGGCCCTTCTCTCCCTATTAATTTTCAATTATTTTACCTTCTGGTATATTATATGTGGATTAGACCATATCAGACCAGGCGGAACTATTAGAATAAATATTTAGAAATATTTAGTAAGCAAAATAAACTCTTCAACTATTTACTTTTTTTTTTTTTTTTTTCAAAATGAGAATTGCTCAGGAGAGAAGACCATGAACTCTTCTGGTGTGTGTGCTGAGCTGTTATCCAAGGTGAAGACATCTGGGCTTTGTCTCTCTCACTGGCTTGTGGTGTATTTTGGGGGCAAATGTGTTGATCTTGTCATGTTATGAGTTGATTTTGTTGTGTTTGAACAGATTTGTGTTCCTCAGCAATAAAGACAACACTAACAAACTCTTTGTAAAGAGAGCAGCAAGGTTCTTGAATAACCTTAGTCCTCTGCAAATCACAGAGATCCACAGATGTGGAATTCAGAGAGAAATTTTAGGCTTTATTTCCAACTGATTTTGAGATCATTGGATGTTCCCTCCGTTGCAATGCACGAATAAAACACAATCCAGCTTTTCCATGGGTGTTTCTTTAATGGGTTATTCAAAGAACCGACAGATTTGGCTGTTTCACAGAGATCTGCGGAACAAGGCTCTTCTTCTCATTAACATCTGCAGATTTTATGGTAGGGGAGTATGATTATTTCAGTACACTTGCTTAGCTCCAGCTAAGCTGGCGTGGCTCTTCTCTTCATAGATTTGTAGGATACATCTGTTTTCAGCCAAAAACAGGATATGGAAAGGAAAGGAGGAAAAAAAAAGTCAACCATATTTGCCCTAAGGTTTGGTCCAAGTCTCCTGTGATTTCTTACTCTGTCTGAGCTGGTTTGCCTGTTTGCTGTAATAAGCAGATTTGGAACAACATGGAAAACCAGGCCTGCTTTATTGGTCCATTTTTCTCATTTTTCAGTGTTATTACAAGTCAGGACAGAAGAAAAGGATTCTGAATGTGTGCACTTTGTGTCTTCTTTACATGCATTGCCATAAATGTCCTGAAGCTTTGTGTAACAGCTGCAAAACAACCTGGAACAGAAAGGACAGAGAGAGGAAAAGCCAATAATCGAGCAATAAAAAATGATCTGATTTTTAGTTTTAAACTTGGGTCAGCTCTGGGTCAGGCTGCTTTGCCCATCCCTCTGGGCAGCGTGAGGTCTCTGATGCTCTTGAAGAAGTTCCCAGATCCTTTGTGTTTGCTGCTGGGCTGGATGGGATTGCTGGGAAGGCAATGAGCTGTATAATTTATGTTGGAATGCCAGTGTCAGAACAGGCGTGAAATTACAACTCATTATCGAAGGCTGAGGAGCAAGATCTTGGGTTTCCTGGACAGTCACAGTCATGTCTTGGTGAGGCTGCTCCTGGGGACCACTGAAAAGCTTTACCTGGTGAAGTGGGGATGGGTTGTTTCCTCAGTGTGGGAAGCCGGCACAGAGTGCGATGTCCTCGTTCCTGAAAGGGTGGGTTGGTCTTTTCCTTCCCAAACAAATTCTTTCTGCCCAGATTTTTGCAGTTTGGAAGCAATGTGAGACAGCTGGCACCTGCTGCATTGGGGTCCTCCTCTGCTGATCCCCCTTACAGCACTGCCAAAGGGGGCTGTTACACTGGGAAATGAGGGAGCAGAGAACTCCAAATGGACTTTGTGTTCAACTTGCCTTCCAAAGAGGGATTCTGGGGTGTACTTGATAGGCTGGGAGAGCTGGGGGTGTTCACCTGGAGAAGAGAAGGCTCCAGGGAGACCTGAGAGCCCCTTGCAGGGCCTAAAGGGGCTCCAGGAGAGCTGGAGAGGGACTGGGGACAAGGGATGGAGGGACAGCACAAGGGGAATGGCTTCCCAGTGCCAGAGGGTAGGGTGAAACGGGACACTGGGAGGGAATTGTTGTCTGTGAGGGTGGGCAGGCCCTGGCACAGGTTACCCAGAGAAGCTGTGGCTGCCCCTGAATCCCTGGAAGTGTCCAAGGCCATGTTGGATGTGGCTTGGAGCAACCTGGAATAGTGGGAAGGTGTCCCTACCCATAGCCTGGGGAGAACCAGATGGTCTTTAAGGTCCTTTCCAACCCAAACCATTCTGGAATTCTGGGATTCTTACTCTGAATCTTGGCGAAACAGTGTCTGGTTGCTGCTGCCTGTGAGGCTGGGATGGCCCTGGGCAGGGGTGAGGGGGGTTATAAAACATTCCCCATGCTGGGCCTATTGTTCCTCAGAGAACAGCCTGACCTTTGGTGGGACCCGACTCATGGGGCTGAATGGAGTGGCTGTGAAAAAGTGACCCCAAAGAAACCTGGGGGGAGGGGGAGGGATGCCAGGCAGCTGAGAGCACAGTGGTCAGCCCCACAGCACATCCAGCCTCAGCCTTGCCTCACACAGACCTGGGATGCGCCTGCTCTGCCAGTCCTAAGTTGTTTAGAGACTTTAAAAATGCCCTCAATTCTCTGAACACTTCAAATAAAGTGCCCTCCTCTGTTTGTTTTCCCACTTGTCCAAAGCACAGCCAAACTCCTAACTAAGGGAGCTGTGCATCTTGACATGCCAGGAGGTGTGACTCCTCAACATGTGGAGCAGCAGGACTGGTGCATTTGGGAGACAACACTTGGTGTGTGAAGGGCCAGATGCCTGAAGAGGATGCCCACAGATGTGAAAGAGCTTACAGCCAGTTTCTCCTCTCCTGTGAGCTTGTATTCTTCAACCTTTTCCTTTAGAGGCCAGCTCCTGCTTGTCCTTGCAGGAGACTCACCCTGAAAGAGGCACCAGCCCTTGTGCTGCAGCTGTATCCAAGGGGCAGTAGCCAAAAAATAAGTTGCAGTTATCTGGAATGGCTTCTGGTAATATTAGCTCACGCACACACACACTTTACACACAGTGGAAAGAGGGCCCACAGGGACACATCAGAAAAAAAAGCTCCACTTTCGGGGTGCAGAATACATCAGACATCTCTCTGCCACATCCACCAAGGCAGTTTTCCTCACGGCAAGGCATTGCTGGGTTTTCCATAGGAAAAGGTTAACTAAGTAATTTGATGTAAATCTTCCTCAGCTCAGAGGTGTTTACTTTGTTTGCAGAGTCCTTCTGTCGCTGCTGGATTTGTGCCACCAGTTTCTGTCAGGCACAGTCAGAGTACAATGAGAGGCTTCCCTTTAAATCTGGTGATGTGGCTGCTGGGAAAAGCTGGGAAAGTCTGTGAAAACTCAGCTAGTGATCAGATTTGGGTAAATTTTCTTAAAAGTATTCACCAATGGTCTAGCTAGTGAAGTCAGGCAAAGGTGAAGCATTTCAGGCAAAATATAGGTGACATTTTATGGAGGAAAAAAGCAATAATGTGGGAAATCAAAGGAGAAGAGGGAGTTTGTTTGAACTTGTCCTGACTAGCCTGGCACAGCAGCAATGGTCATTCCAGAGTCCACTGTGTTCACTGCAGTAGCCATAGAGAGAAAGTAACACAAAATCTTGTTTTTCCCCAGCCAAAAGCAGTAGAGGTGATTGCCATGCCTGACAGGAAACAGATTGGGAAGGAAAGGTTAATGGTTTTGGTAGAGCTCCCTGCTGAATGTGATTTATGGCCCCTTTACTGCAGCACAGAGAAGGATTTTGATTTTCCAATATTCACTCTCCCCCCAAAAAAGATGATCCCTTGGTAGTGTTGAAATCATGTTCTCACTGCTGGGCTAAAACCAGAAGTAAACCTATAATCACAGGAAGGTTTTGTTTGGAGGGGATATTAAAGTTCCTCTCATTCCACCCTTGCTATGGGCATGGACACCTTCCACTATCCCAGGTTGCTTCAAAACCCATCCAACCTGGAGTTCAACACTTCCAGGGATCCAGAGGCAGCCACAGCTTCTCTGGGCAACCTGTGCCAGGGCCTCACCACCCTCACAGATGACAATTCCTTCCCAGTATCCCATCTGACCCTGTCCTCTGTCACTGGGAAGCCATCTCCCCTTGTCCTGTCCCTCCATCCCTTGTCCCCAGTCCCTCTCCAGCTCTCCTGGAGCCCCTTTGGGCCCTGGAAGGGGCTCTCAGGTCTCCCTGGAGCCTTCCCTTCTGCAGGTGAACCCCCCCAGCTTGGAGGATGTCCTTGTGCCCCCTCTCCTATGGTGGGCCTGTCTGCAAAGCAGGTGTAGGCAGGGAGTGACAGGAGGCACTCAGTGGTGGGTGCATGGAGAGAACCCCCTGACCTTGGCAACACAGCCTGGAGGAGTCAGCAGGAGGTGCTGGCTAAGGGCACCTACCTGGCTGCAGGCTGCCCAGGACAGGGGTGAGCCCCCATCCCTGGAGGGAGTCAAAAGCCCTGTGGATGTGGCACTTGGGGACATGGGTTAGTGGTGGCCTTGGCAGTGCTGGGGGAAGGGTTGGACTTGACGGTCTTGGAGGGCTTTTCCAACCTAAACAATTCCGCGATCAACAACAAGACTTCACTTATTTTTACAGAGCCCTTTATTTTTTGTCTTAAGGCTTATAAAAATTGTTACTTAAAACCAAAATGTTTAAAAATGTTTACATATGTACAATACGAGAAATAAATTATGTTTTAAGTCATACAAAAACCACAATATACAAATAGGGCTTTGAAACTGCTCTAAGTATGGCACGGTGACAAGTCACAGACACTTACCAAAGGCTTCAGTTATTGAAGCCTTTGCATAAAACCATGGAAAAAAAAATATCCCCAAATGTGCTTGCTTTGGTTGGGTTGAAGCTCTACAAAAACTCAAGAGATCTGCAGGCCTCAGAAGGACTTGCTAAGTCTTCAGAACTCAGTGCACCACCTGGCAACACCATTTTTGAGACTGGCTTTCTGCATGCCAAAAGCTCAAGGGTTGTCACACCATCCTCCTCAGAAAAAAAAAAAAAAAAAAGCTTAAATAAAAATAAAATAAAATAATAAAAAAAAGCAAACCAAGCAAAAAAAAAAAAAAAAAAACACCACTACTAAAAAACCCCAACCAAGCAAAACAAAACCTAGTTCACCTCTGACAAGGTCCACTCTGCTGTAGCAAACATGACAGCTGTAGAGTCTGCCAAACTCAAAGCAAAGCCAAGATCACCAGGGACTCCAATTCCAACCGGGACGTCGTAGCAATCAGGGCAGGATGTTGGCTGTTTGGCTCTTTTAAATATTTTACTAAAAAATAAGGTCTTAATTACGCATCGGTACTACAACAGCATCTGAGCAGAAGGGAATGTGTCCTCAGCAGCTAAAAGGACTGGTGCAAAGCTCTCCTGAAGCAGCGCGGTGCATCTCGCTCCTCCATCCCCTACGGTCAGCAGGAGGGCAGCTGCTCTTTGCCTCTTAGAAAGGGATCCCCATGCGTGACTGGGCAGCCTCACTGCAGACACTGACCAGGGAGCAGCTGCCACCACCACCACCACCACACCTGCACCGTGCTGTGCCCCAGGCACAGGGAGGACAGAGCACTACCTTCCTATCAGGTAAATACAGAGAGATTTCGGTATCAGCCAGACACGGAACGGGCTATTTTTAAGGCAAGCAAAAGACAACTTGAAGTTAAGTGGCATTGTGCTTATTCCCACCCCTTCCCTGAACAACCCCACGCACTTGACCTGTGCAGGTCACACCTTCCCACAGCCCCACAGTGCTACTGGACCCACGGTAACTCCTGCACCAGGGGATGATTTGTTCTCAGCAGCCCTGTCACCCACAGCCTGGTGGGCAGTTAGCGTGGTTATTTATCTTCTCAACTCCACTGGCAGGCAGACCAGAAGATCATTGCTGAGGTCTGGGTGTGTGAAGATCTCATCCATAGTCCTGGTTAATGGGAGCAGGGCGGGAAAAATGCAGCGTGCAACAGGTCAAGGTAAGGTTAAATACACAAACCAGGCTCCTTGGGAAAGGGAGGATGGAGTTTTAGTTATTCTAGGTCTAGGACCAAAGTCCATCAATTGCTCCTCAGTTTCTTGCACCCAATCCAAACTGTTTTTTCCTGAAGAGCTAGTTGCTTTAAGTGCTACCAAGCCAGATTTTTTTCCCAGAGCATCTTGCCACCTGCGTGGTCTTCACGCATCCAGGTTGCTTGGCTGTGAGTCTTTATGGAAGTCTTCAGAGCAGATTTGAGACAGATCTGGGAAAAAGTAGAGAGGGAAAAAAAAACTTAGTTAAATGCAGAAGTTAACAGGAGTAACAAAGAATTTCTGAGAACCTCTGGGGTGCTAAGAACAGGTTTGGACAGTACAGGCTGGTATTTTACTCTGTCAAAGCCACACTTTGCCCAGTAGCTACTCAGCGAGAGCCTGAAGCAGACATTATGTGGGCTGCAAACAGAAATTACAGGGCTTGAGCTACTCTGACTGTGCAGCTCCATTCGGAGAGGACAGATGTTTGCAGTCCCAGTCTCCAAGCAGGGAACTATAATATTCCACTGACTTGGCAGAAACCGAGAGCTGAGCAGCAAGTAATCGCTTGTCATTTCTGGGAGGAAGGATCATTTCCTAGAAAAAAAAGTGGTGTGCAGGAGCTGAGCTCAGCCCCTCTGCCTCGTGCACAGGCTGCACTCCACGAGCAAGCAGGCAGGGCACATCTGCCAGCAATTCTGTTTTATGGGGGTTACCGAGTAGCATATCAAAACAGCCTTTTATTGTACCTGCAGGAATGTTTACTTGATCTTTCGGGACTTATGGCAGAGCAACAAGTTTTTGCACAGGGGTTTCATTCACAGATTGGTTTGCTACTGTCTGTAGCACAGCTTGCTGGTTTCTGCCAAAAACTGGTCCTGGAATGGGACCAGCTCACACTTCTGAGCCGAGATCTGCTGCCCAGGAGGGCTGTGCAAAGCTCAGCTTCCACAGGGCTTTGCTAGTCCTAACAAGCACTTTGTCCTCTGGATTAGAAGTGACAAAGCCCTAAGTTTACGAACTGAAATTTTAGGAGAGGGCAAAAGGCTGGGCTTCATCCGAGGGAGACTATCATCTAGAAAAATGAACAGGGCCTCGTTCATTCAAAACACAACCAGAGGCATCTGAGGCAATCAGGTTGTCACTGCTGGGACCAGACTTTCTGGAAGTCATGCCCTGAGGACTGATCCAGGTGCCTGGGAGTCCCCCAGAAGGTTTAGCAGGGATGAGATGCTTCGGCAGGGGCAGAGTTTGCACCCTCCTGAACCTGAGGAGATTCTGAACCTGGCTGGAGATGAAGCCGTAGGAGTCACTGCAGTAATGCCACAACAGGTCCTCAGCTCTGCCTTGCTCATGCAGTTGACCTCAAACTTCAATCAAGAGATTTCTTGGCAGCTCAAGGTCTTCTACGGGGCTGAAACAATCTTGGAGGCAATTTCCTGCACTCCTCCCAGCTTCCCCCTGTTTTACAGGGCAGTTAATAGATACCTCTGCTTAACTTCCCACTATTACACAGATCTTGGGGATTGGCGGCACCTCATTTTAGCCTCTATTGCAATTAGGACCAAGGATTTTGCTGCACTCATTTGGTAGTAAACAGGCAAAGGTACAAGTTGACAATCCAAGGTCAGGAGGGAGGATAATACCACCTGGTTAGCAACAGTTACGGCACACACGAAAATTAAGTCTAATAGATGTGAATCTTGGGATGGAATTTATTAACCTTTTTGAAAGAAAAGCAGGTTCCAGGAGTGAAAGAACCCAAAAGGCTCCACTCGTCCCAGCACAGCCACATGCATCAGACAGAATTTCTCTTGGCTGATTTCCATACCTTTTTTGCCACTCCTCTGTGCACTTCACAAACCAGAGCTCTTTGCCAGGAGTTATACTGTTTAGCTGGGAGTCCTCCACACAGAAAGCAAACCTATGAGGAAGAATCAGAGGTCAAGAGAAGGTACCTGTTCTCTCCATGATTAAAAAATAACAAGTAATGTGGATTAACAGCCATTTACAAGACAGGTTGTTTGATTTAATGTGCATCTCGCAGGCAATCTTGATACACCATTAGCATTTTGAATGGGTTTTCATTTCCTATTTCAGAATTTACTTGGGGATCTTTGCTTCTACCCCTACGTTTCACAGAGTGTGGAAACCAGGATGCACAGTACCTTTCAGATGATAGGTGATGCTTATTTAAAGTTCTGAGAAATGTGGGAACTCGTCAGTGTCAACTGCTGCTCTTTGACAGATCTGGGTTACCTTCAGAACAACGTTAGCACAATGATGTGGGAGTGCAGTGCTACATGCTTGGCAGATTTAATACTTCTTGGAAGCTCAAGTGCTTTTCCAGTTGCAAACTGTACCACAGAATCAGAGAATGATTTGGGTGGGATGGGACCTTGAAGATCATCTAGTTCCAACCCTCTCCCATGGCAGGCAATCTTCCACTAGAATTCTATGGCCAATTCTATGACCTAAGGATATGGATTGGGGTTGGAAGGGATCTTTAAGATCATCTAGTTCCAGTCCCCCTGCCAGACCTCAGAAGGAGCGATCTGGTGCTTAAGGGTTGATGGCATCATCATACTGGTTGCAGTTTCAGGTGTAGCTTGCTGTGCCAAATCAGAACATTACGCCTGCAAATAATAGCCGTGACCACACATGTTTCTGTGTTTTCAGTGTTTAGCACTTTATCCCTTCGGGTATCACCTAAACCACCTTGAAGGAGGCTAATTTAGTCCCCAGGGGATGTCACAGTATCTAAATAAAGCAAAAGAACACCCCAGATCTGATCTGTGGTGACTAGATTTGCATAAAGCTCAGTTTGCAACCTTGTGCTGGCTGGTGACCCTCTCCCCTACACCTTGAAGGAGTGGTGACATTAAAAATGAGAGGCAGCTCAAGATACCAAGTTTGGAACACCAACTTTTTTTTTGCTAGGTTCTGAACATTTCTCCTTTTGGCTGAAGTTTCAAGTCACTTCACGTGCAGCCTAGCACAGTTATTACCTCTCTTGCGTTTCCCCAGACTTCACGCGTATTCGTCTGATGTGCAGCTCCTGGGTAGAATTCACAGGCCGATACCAGTAGCTCCTCAGCTCTTTCCAAAGGTCATACCATGACTGAGATGACCCCTCCCAGGTGAGCTTTATTTTCAGAAGTTCACCCATGTCCTCCTCAGTGTAGACCAGGAAGGTGTTCGTGGCGTTCAGGCCAATCAGATCAAGCCTGAAAGAAAGGCAGAGACTTGGCATTTCTTCGCTATGGAAGCATGCCAGGTGTTCCTTTGTTCCATGCAGGAGGCCCTTTGCAGCTTATCAAATGTTGCATGTTCAACCGTCACCAGTTAATTGTTGATTACACCAAAGAAAGTGAGCTCAGATAGCTGGTTCAACGCAATGCATCATGTGTTTAGCTCAGCCATACTTCCATAGCTCAGAGGTGGATTTTATGCCTTGTCTTTCTTCTGGGAGAGGCTAAAAGAGGTCAGCAATGCCTCCAGAGGCATGGGTGCTTTCAGGCTATATCCAAATGGTAGAGGGGAAAAGCAAGAGGAAGTACTCCAGCAATGAGCTGTGAAGGCTAACGTGTAGAGGACTGGGCACATCAAATTGTTTTCTCAGACAAAAATTTTGATTAAGTTGCTGGATGAAAAGTTTTTTTGAATGGTGATGAAGTGAAGCTGCAAGGCTGGGGCGCAGTGCTAGTGTTAGAAGAGGAAAAAGAATGCTACCACCCTGTCTAGTCCCTGGGCTCTTCTTACTTATTTAAACACAGCAGGGCAGCTTACTTACATTTCTAAAGGCAGGGGTTCAGATTCTCCATTGGTGCCATGCAGGGTGACGGAGAAAGTGGGATCAACCTCTCCCAAGCTCTTGTAGCTGAAGACATGCATTTTCATCTGATAGTGGTAGACTGGGGAGAAAGGGGAGGAGAACAGAGATGGAGCCGAGTTTGAGAGACAACGTTGCTCAGCATTGCTCCATGTGAAATATTGCTGGCTGCAAAAAGCCAGAGCCATCCTTTATTGAGCACTGATGACTTTTTTCCTGCCCTTACTGATTACGAATTTGACTTCTACACAACAGCAGTAGAAGGTCCACTCTGGGGAAGGCTGGCCAGACCTTACACTGCTCTAAGGCTGAGCCTTGCTCACGTATGACTTTTAAACTGTAGTCCTGCTCAAAAGGCAGAGCGCCCTTATGGCCAGGCCCTGTTGATTTTACACAGAGGAAGGAGCACAGCAATGCCACAGGGCTGTGCAGCCAGGCAACAGCAGAACATTAACTCCTAGAGCTGCACAGCTTGGAGGCGATGCTGGTCTTCCACCTCTACACCCTCTCCAGCGCTGACTCTGGGAGGCTGCTCCTACAGGTGAGACCTAAGAGGGAAAGCCTACCTTTGAAGGGCATGTCAGCCCTTGTTTTCAGGTACATCTTGGTGTTCCTCTTGTGCCGTATCCTGCGGGCATTGTAGCCGATGCCGTTGCAGCGGTTCTTGCGGCAGCTCAGGCAGATGCCCTTCTTGAAGCGGTTGGAGTCGGTGCACTGGAAGGCGAAGCTCTGCTTGTCCTGGTTCACCAGGGAGTCCACGAAGAGGTGCACAGACCGCTCATGCTCGCACTTAACCACCTCACCGATTGCTGGGGAAGAAGAGTCGAGAGGGGCACGCTCGGTTTAGGCATTTCTCACCCCCAGCAGCTTGGTAAGGCGAAGTGAGCTAAGCCTTTTTGGTAGCCCAGCATGAGCTGACCAGGTCCAAATATTTCAAACAGTAGCAATTCAAGGAGTTAGTGGAAGATGCTTGTCCACTTAGTCCCTACCATGAAGGGAGCTTTAAGAGGACTCTAGTCCCAGCATAAGAAGACCACATTTTGTGATCAGGTGCTGCAGCGAAAACCTGCTCCTTCAGAAAAAAACCGTGTGTAGTTTCTAGGAACTATCTCCACTAGCACAGAGGGTTTAGAAGGAAAAAATGGTTTTCTCTCCTTTTGTAAAACACATCATCCCCCACCATCAACCCAAGTCAGTTTGTGAGGAGTCTACACTGACCAGAGGCAAAATATGTAAAGAGAACTTACTCCCATAGGCAATGGCTCCCAAGACATCACTCAGACCACAGCCAGGCTGGAAGTCTCCCCCATTGGGGTAGATGTCAATGTGGCCTACAGGCATCTGGATCCCAATGCTAACACCTAGTGTTTCCCTCGTGTAGGTGTGAAGGACATCCACAAAGTTGGCATCATCGGGGGAGAGGCGCCTGCTGGGATCCACTCCTTCAAACATGGGGCCAGCCGGATCCAAGCCTGGAGTCAGAGACAAGATACCAGGTGAAAAACTGGGTTATTTCACAGATAATATGGCTCTCCTCACCAGCTGATGCACAGGCAGTCCCAGCCCCATTGCTAGTACTGTCCCCAAAGATCTCTTCACCACAGGCTCACTGAGGGAACAAATAAAGTGCTTCACAGCACTTCTGGGGCAATGCAACCCAATAGTAGCAGCAAGATGGCTTCAGAGCACCTGTCAGAAGCCTTTGCCAGGTCACAGTGAAGAGGTACTTCAAGAGGCAGCTCCAAGGTCTAGCACCCCAGGGAGAGCTGGCAGACAAAGCTGCCTGAGAGACATTTAGTCTGTTTTCAGGCTGGACACACGGAGGGACTAACACAGTCTCAGCAGCAGCCAGGTAATCCCTGCATCTGAGATCCCACGATGGGTTTAAGAGGTTCTGTTAACCCCTGAGCCTCAACCCCCAACCTGAAGTTGCACTCCTGAGCTGTTCTCCAACTTGACTGTTAGGTGATTATTTTTCCTGATTAACTAAATACAGATAGTAATTGCTAGGCTTTGTGGAATTCTTACTGCCATTGCCACATTTAAATGCTTAATCCAATCCCTTGCACTATGACCTGAGTTGTAGAAATCAGCTTTCCCCTTGAGCTAGAAGCAAACTCTTTGGATAGTTCCAGAATGAGTGGTTAGAGCTGTGGGATTTTTTTTTTTTCATTCAGACGTTCTGTGGTACAAACAGTACCCAGCAGCCCTCACTTCCATTAGCTTATGAGCTATAATTACAAAAACAGTATCACTCAAAGGCATAGGATTTGGACAGTAAGAGTTTGAGTGGGATTTGTTTTGAAGCCCCACATAACTCTAAATAGATTCAAGATCAGGTTGTCCTCCTTGAGGTTTTTTCATTGAACCCCTGCTACATTTGATGTGAAGAGACCTGTGCTTCCCACTGCTGCCACAGGTAGGAAACTTGTCATTTCTGAAAGAATAAGGCCAAAACAGCACTGCAGCAAGACAGGAAACAAGCCTCTTCGGGGAAACTCACTGCCACAAAGGAAAGGTAAGAGACTGCTTAAAAAACCACTTGCCTGTAATTCTGCCTATAGTCCCATGGACGTGGTTACCAGCAAAGCCAGCCACGTGGGCACCCAGGCTGTACCCAATCAGGTGCACATTCTCAAGCTGGAAGAGCGGGTTTTCCTGCAAGGAAAAGAAGATATGATCATTTGACCCCCTGCCTTTCAGGGCATCTGGCACTGGTCCTGTCTGCACGACTATGAAGTCCAGTGCCAAGAAGAGATTGGAGGGAGGGGGCAGACAAGCGTGCTTCATTCTGTATTTCATCAAGACAAGTAGGATGCTTTGGATGGTACTTGTGGCTTGCCCATACCCCAACCCGAATTATGACATTCTTTGTTCAGGCAGCCTCTGGAGCAGCCTTCCCCCAGGGAGCTGCCCCTGGACCTCAGCACTGGCCGTGGCCTCAGGATGCCAAGCACAGCACCGCGGGCCTTTCCTTCTCCTTTTCTACCCTCTCGCCAAGCCAGGGCTGACTTTGAACGCCCAACTCCCGAGTTCACATTGCTCAGGCAGGGCTTTCAAACCTGAAATCCACTTCAGCATCACTGACTGATCTGAGCACCTGTGAGGCAGCATCTCCCAGGAAAGCAGGGCATTGCTTGCGCGCGCTGAGCGCAGCACCTCAACTATGAGCCAGCACCCGGTCAAGCCCTGGGGTGGGGATTACACCAGAGCCTGCCCCACTGGTGAGCCCTGGAGCTGGTGAGGGCTCTCCCTTGTGCAACAGTCCCTCATGGAGCATTACAACAGAGGCTGCTCTCCACTCATGTTACCTGTAACCAGTCAAGCAGCCTCGCTATGGTTTTTCCAACAACCTGCGTGTTGTTCACGGCATCGGTGTAGAGCTGGTGGGCAAGAGAAAGCCAATCCACAACCACCACGTTGGCATCCTTCTCCCTCTCCTGAAGAGCAGACACCAAGCTGTCCAGCCAGGTTTCGAACATGCCACTCATCTAGAGAGAGATTCAGGTGTCAGTTTCCAGCTTGCAGGACCAAGATGACGCATTCACAGTTAAGTTATTTGTATATCATTTACATATTCTGCTCCAGCTGCATGCTGCTCCCCTGCAAGCCCCACTACTTCCCAGCACTGCACTAATGGAGTAAGAAAAACAGGTTTTGAGAGACTCTGGCTGTAATTAGCCACTTGCCTTTTAAGGCAGGAGGGAGAGGCATTTGTTACATGCCACCTTATCGCTCTTTTTCTCAAGACTTCCAGAAATTCTGATGGGCGGTAAAATTATTCCCCAGTATTGGCACTACTGTTTGTATAAGCCCTGGCAGAGCTGATAATTCCCCTCGTGGCACGCACTTGTCCACATGAATAGCAGAAGAAAAAAAGCTTGATAAGAGGCAAAGATAAAAGTCTGTGTGCTCTCTTGTTCCTTTATCAGGGAGACCTCGTAGCACACGTCAGGGCCACGGGCACCCAGCTATGATTATGGGAAGTCTAAGCACGTGCCTGTCAAGTATTGCATTCATAGTGGTCGGTTAGTTGGACTGCAGGGAAAAATCCCAAGTTCCCTTTAACACATTCACGTTATATATCTGTGAAGTGGTCTGGTGCAGTTATGAATGAGTTGGGTGATTTCACAGAGTTCTTAAGCCTGACCCACACTGCTTTGTTTCAGAGACCTCAGGTGCAGCTATTTAGAGACCATAGTGCTGGAAACATGAAAAGTTTTCACAAATCCCACATATTCATAGAATTCTAGAACAGTTAGGGTTGGAAGGGATCTTTAAGACCATTTAGTTCCAGCTCCTCTGCCTTGGGCACTTTACACTAGATCAGGTCGTTCAAAGCACCATCCAAGCTGGCCTTGGACAATTCCAGGGACAAGGTGGCCACAGAAATTCCAGAACAGAAATACTCTGGAGACACAGCCCGCGTGCAGGGCAGCCAGCTCGCTCCGAGCGGACAGGCTAAGCATTGCCCGCGGTCCTCCGTACTTACTGTCCAGCCGTGAATGATGAAGAAGGTTTTGGCTGTCACGTTGAACTTGCAGTCCTCCAGCCACTGGTGCTGGCCGACGGCGATCGCGCACCCATCCTCATCGGCGTCCGGCGACGAGCGCACCCCGAACCTCACCCGCGCCTCCGGCGCCGGCACACGCTCCGCGCTGCCATCTGCGAGCCCAGCCGAGACAGAAGGGTCAGCAGAGCGGCCCCCGAGCCCACCCGCCCTCCCCGGCGGGGCACAGCCCGCTCCGCTGCTCCCCTCCCCGGTCCCGCGTGGGACCGCGCTCACCCACCTCCCGCCTCCGCGCCCCGCGCCGCGATGCAACAGGTCACGCCGGTGCACAGCAGGAGGACGAGCCTCCTCATGGTTCGGGAGGACGGGCGGAGGGGTGGGATGGTGGAGGCAGGCACGGACACACGGACGGACGGACGGACGGACGGACGCGCGGCGGCGGCGGCGGCGCTTTAAGGGGGCCGCGCGGGGCGGTGCTCGTGGCACGATGGGGCGGGGCCGGCCCCCAGCGCCGCTCCCATTGGTCACGCCCCCCTGACGTCACGAGAGGGATGAATGGGAAGCCACGCCCCCGTGGGGAACCCGCCGGGGGTTTTTGGGGGACCCCAGCGCTGGTACCCCGGGGGATTTTGGGGACGTGAGGGGGGGTCTGGAGGGGTCATGGGGGGTTCATAGGGGATGATGCACCGGAGGATTTTGGGGACGTGAGGGGGGATCTGGGGGGGGTCACCGGGGGACTCAATGCTGATACTCCGAGGGATTTTGGGGACATGTAGGGGGGCATGGGAGGGGGGCTACAGCTCTCACCCCGAGGGGCAGAGGGGACAAGCAGAGGTTTGTGGGGTTAACGGGGGGTCCCCAGCACTGACACGTCGAGGGGATTTTTGAGACGTGCGAGGTTTGGGGGGGTTCACGAGGGGTCCCCAGAACTCTCCCCACGAGGGGCAGAGGGGGACATGAAAGGTTTAGGGGGAGTCATGGGAGAGTCTCCAGCGCTCTCACCCTGGGGGTAGGAGGAGACAAGTGGCCCCATGTGGGGAACTTGCAGGGCTTTGGGGGGTCATGGGTGCTGACCCCCTCATGCTGTGCCCCCCGACCCAGGTGCCAAGTGGGGGCCTGGGAATTCCAGCTCCACCTGCGGGAAACCCCCAGTTCTTTGCCACTTTGGGGCCCTCGGGACCTACTGGGCACAAGATGCTTCCCGAAGGGCATTGCCCGACTTCCAGCCCACCACCTTCTGCAGCTACATTATCAATACCACAAATGCTTTTGTACCCAACAATTAACCACTTATTCCTACTTTTTTGTTACCTGTATATGTACCAGTTACTGGTACATGACAAGTTATTTCATTTTATAGCACTGGTGTCTCACAACAGCGTGTCAGAAGAGGTCACATTCAGGGACACATGATTTTCCTGCTCTCTTTTTCTTCCCCTTCCTCAGCCCCGAGGCTCCTATTTCCCTTCAAACTCACAGCAGAAAGCAGGGAGAGGCCACCAGGGTCAGTGGTGGGTAAAGGAAAATATGTGCAAGGAAATGATGATTAAAGACTAGGACTGTGCTGTCTCACCTCTAAGGGGAAGGGAGCACCCAAAATTTGTAGATGCTCATAGTTGAAAGAAATGTCAAAGGTCAGAAGGTCTGCAAAATGTACAAAGTTTTATCAGTAAATTACAGACTTGGTCTGGAAATTGGTGTGTTAGCCCCTGATTTTTTAGTGTAAACACACGGTGGTGGATTTCGAGTAAGGGCTATGGTGAAAGGGAAGAGAGAGAGAGAGATAGAGAGAAAGAAGGAAGGAGGGAATGAAGGAGGGAAGAAAGGAGGGAAGGAAGTAAAGAAGAAGGGAAGGAAAGAAGGAAGGAAGGGAGGGAGGAAGGAAGGGATAGAGGGAGGGAGACAGGGAGGGAGGGAAAATATGGGAAATCAGATATAGGACTTGCTTTAGCCCTCACCAGTAGATATCAATGGAGAGTATTAATGTGACTTTCCAGCAATGCATTCCTCCAGTCCAGCCACCTCCTGACTCTGTGTGGATTGGCAGTTGGACTACAGGATCATTGTAGGTCACTTCCAAAAGAAATATTCTATTCTATTCTATTCTATTCTATTCTATTCTATTCTATTCTATTCTATTCTATTCTATTCTATTCTATTCTATTCTATTCTATTCTATTCTATTCTATTCTATTCTATTCTATTCTATTCTATTCTATTCTATTCTATTCTATTCTATTCTATTCTATTCCTTCTACTCTGTTTATTCTATAAGGTTTTATCACAGCTCTCGTAGATGGGACAGGTTGTGGCTGGGGATTGCTGCTCTTCTCCTCTTTGGGGATCATTCCTAGAACCTCTTAGTTCCCGACTCTGCAGGTTGAATGCATCTTCTGGGAGCTCCTGGAGCCCGTTGTGTTTCAGGAGGCTGGAGATGACGCTCGTGCTCCTCCTCAGGGAGCGTGGGGTTGAGCAGAGTGTACTGAGGATGCAGTGTCTCCTGCAGCTGCGTGGTCCCTCTCGAGGAGCAGCATCCTGACAGCACTGACCTAACACAGAACGGACAGAGGCCTCTCAGCTCCTGGCCCACGACTCGGTCCCGCAGGAAATGAATCAGCCAAGCCTCATCACCCAACGCTTCATCATTCAGTGATTCTATGATTTCTAAAAACTCCCGGTGCCAACAAAAGCCTGCCAGACTGTTGACCAACGTGTCATTATCGTGGTTTAACCACCACGTCTTCTCATTCTCCTTCTGTTGTCTCTTCCAGCTGTAAAGCTCATCCTTTTGTCTGTGCAACTCCAGGCTCTGGGGAGGGGAGTCCTGGTGTCTGCCTCTGGCTTCCAAGAATGACAGTAGCAGTGAGAATAGCTCAGCAACAGCAAGGAAGAATAATAAGAATAATTTTTTTGGCTGCTTTGGCCAAAAGGTAATGATCATCTGGGGAGATGCTCTGGAACTGTTGTGATGGGAATGGTATCAATGCACAGAGTGTGGCTCTGCACTGACCTCTCTATAACCCTAGTGGCCTGGGGGGAAGGAGGATCCCACCCAGAGCTGCTTGGAAAAAAACCGTTCATTAAGCCAAATAATTCTGAGGAAAAATTCCTAGGTTTGATTAGTTTTTCACTGGAAAAGTTTTTTCATGGCTCCCAGATGGAATTTCTGGATATTGTAATAAGTAATAAATAATAAACCAGGATAAAGTGGATAATAATCCACTTTAAAAGAGATGGAAACTCAAGAATTAACAGCACTTGTAGGGATGTAGGAGGCAGCTGGTGTCCCAGCAATGCTCAGGGAGACAGTGGCTGTTCTTGGAGGCATCTTTCTGGCTCTTGTCTTCTCACTCTGGCTCGATTCCCACCGTGATTTCCTACAGGTCTCAGTTCAGCCCAAAAGCAGAAGAGGAACGTTTTTGAGATCATGACTTTTATAGGAAATACAAAAATGTCTCACTCATTTGTAGTCACAAGCTCTTGGCAGGTGGGTGCTGGGTGAATTGAGTCTGCTTTCTTCTTCAGCACCAGATGTGGTGAGTCAGAACAGAGTCATGAGATGTGGAGGTAGAAGGGACATGAGAGGAGTTAAGCTTCTTCCTTAGTAGCACAAAGCTAAAATCGGTATGATATGTAAATTGAGGTCCCAAAATATTTAAATATCTGGAGTCTCACACTGCTCTCCAGGAAGGATTAGGCAGGTTTTGCAGTATCATCATTTAATTTGAGAGGTTTACATGTACATGCATCCATCAAGGAGACACTTTCAATGCTGTTTCCTTATGAGCAGAACACCTCAGACTTGGGTTATGGTCAGTGCCTTCTGCAGGAGCTCAGTCTCTGAGAGAAACAGGCTGTCCCAGTCCTGCCCAAGGAGACTGAAATTGCAGACCTTTGTAAAATATTTTGTCTTTAATGTTTCTATTTCCCTTTCTTTAAAATAAACATGCTGACACCTCCTCTCCTTGAAGAAATGGCTCCACCATTAAAGAGCTGAGCATCAAAGAAAAAGGGAAAACCCTTCAGCATCACACCATCTCTGCAGGAGGGATGTGCACAGTATTCCTGCAGCTAAGATTGCATCACACTGCATTCTAGGAAAGCACAAGTGGAACACCTGACCACTTCTGATGGGGAAAACGTGTGGCTCTTGGGTTTACGAGGTGCTTGTTACTGAAAGCAATGGAACAGCAGCCAGACTCAGAGACACACAGTCTGAAGATTGGTGTCATGGCTTTAGGTCAGATATTCCGTGTCAGGGAGTGATTATTGCTACCCTGAAAATTTTTAATTCAGCATTTAGAAACCCGAGAGTGTTTTGCCCACCCTCTATTCTTCCTGCCTGGTTCTTCTCCATTCTCTTTATATTTCTCCAAAGCCAGAGGGAGTAGGATTTACAGGATAGGAGGAGGAGGGGAGAGAAAGGAAGGGATCATTCTCTTTTTTTTTTTTTTTTTGGTTATAAAACAGCTTTTCTTTTCTATTATAAAACACAGCTCAGGCAGTAGAATTCAATGGAATTGGTGCTAGTTTCCCCTCTTGACTCCTTCTGCCTACTTTGTTTCTGAGATGATGGGGGAGGAGAAGTAGAGAACAAACTGAGAGAAGGGAGGGCTTCTTGGATGGCAGCAGCCTCGGGGTGCACTGAGCTGGGATGAAGGCCTGGGAAGGACCCCCACATCAGATGGCTGTGCAGAGCTGATTGCACCCCCTCAAGGGGTCTGCATTCCTGCAGAGGCAGCTCTGCAGTGAAATATCATCCCGGGTTAATCCTTGCCTGCTCAGCCCAGGACCTCCTGGTTTGTCCTCATCCCATCACACCACAATTAATTTATACTTAGTGCTTGCTGCAGACGGGGGAGATGCTATTTATGTGGCACAGTTTCTGCTCTGGATGCTTTTGTTCTGAGAGCACCAAACTGGGGAGAAAACAGGCCATGGTGCCTTTGTTTCGCAGCCGTTCTTTACCCCACGAGGTCTCGTCTCCCCTCCTCAGCCTTTCAAGCACAGCTCCCCCATGAACGTGCTTTATAGGACCAATATACTTCATACCCCTGGATAGGTTTGTTTGCTTACAGAAGAGGCTAATCTTCATCAGGTTATGAAATCAGCTCACATGCTTCAGTAGCCTTACCCACTATTGATATCCCCGTTCGATCCCTGTTGAGCTCTCTTTGTCGGAGGTAACCCCTTCTCCTACTCCTCCTAAGCTGATTTCTTAAGCCACCTCATTCAAGTCCCACATCCCCATGGTATTTAGACGTATTAAAAATGACTGGGAGGAAAATAAATGGCAGCCAGCGAGGCCACTAAACTGTCTGACTATTAATGGTCCTGTTAGTTGCAAATTTACTTTACCACAAAGCCCCCAGCATGTAATCCTTAGATGAATGCCTTTGATTGTGAGGGAATATTTACAGCTGACCCTGCCAGCAGTCTGCAAACCTGCAATGGGCCTCCTGTCCCACATTAAATCCGCTGGCATCTGTTCCTGGGTTCTTATCAAGCACATGCTCTGTTGGTGCAGTGTTTGGGCTGCAGCGCTGGCGGATACGGTGGGCCTTGAAGAATAAATCCCCACATTCCTGGGAAATGCTAATTCTCGTGAACTGTTGTCACACAGGGAGGAAGGTTACAGTGTGTACCTGCCTCCAGGCATCGCCATCCACTGGGAGGTTTCCGTGAGGCTTTTGATCCCTGCTGGCTGCCCCCTCCCCATAGCAGGACCCTGGTCCTGCTGCTGGACCACCCTTCACCGAGGACAAAATTCTTCTCACGTCTTCAAACTTCTTCTGCCATTTTCCCAGACGTGCCTGAGCAACATGGAGTGATTTTTATGAGGCTTTTTTATCTCTTTTCACCCTTGTCCATGCCTTGCTCTGCTTGCTCTTACTGAGTGTGTTGTTCTTGCAGAGACCCTCAGGTGATTTTGGCCTCCTCCAGCCACAGCAGAGCTGTGCAGGAGCACAGGCTGAAAGCCAGCAAGAGCTCAGTGTGTCTTGATGCCTGCTCCCCATGCCCAAGTGGACAAGTGAAACTTAGCTTGTCATTCCCAGCATGTCCCGTGGTACGTGAGATGGATCCAGACTACTTGGCTGCTTTGTGTCACACAGGAGACCTGGTGGCGTGTGGTGGGCCTGCTCCATCCACTCTGCAGACAGGGATGTCTTTGGGCCTGTGCTGAGGAATGACATGCATTTTGTCCCTTCTTACGCCTTTAACCAAAATTCACGCTTTTCCATCCAAGCTGGATGAACGCTGAGCATGTCTGGGCTTGAACATGGACTTGGAGCCAAGCCCGTTGGCAGTGCAAAGGTGTCGTGGGTGGCCAGGGGGATATTTGCTTCTGCTCCTTTCTGAGGTCCTATTTTGGTGGGGAACTGGGGAAACGTCTCAGAAGTGTGTGATCACTTGACCCTTCAGGTGGTGGATGGTGAGTCCCCAGCAGAGCTTGTGCTTTAACTCTCCCACACCCAACAAAGGGAAAATATTAGAAAAATAATAAATTACTAAGACTGCTCCTCTGCCTTTATTTTAAGTAGAAGCTGTTAGAGTATCCCAAGAGGAGTTTGGGGACAGTTGTTCAGTTTAGGGCTTTAGAGTGCATGTGCTTATCCACTCACTTTTACTCCAAATCTGCAGGAGTCTTTGGCCCGAGGTTGGTGTGGATGTGGTAGCACCACCAGTGAGATGTACTCAGCACTCAGCTGGGCTGCAGTTTGAGAGGAGACTGCAGGGACTGGCAGAGCAGGCAGTGGCCCGCCTGCACACCGAGATGGGTCTGTCAGACCTGCCGCAGCTCTGGCTTTGGGGTCATTTTGGGCTTATTTCTGGTCATTGGCAGTTATAAGATCTTGCAAGTTGGCATTTTGGCAGAGTAATTAGTAAGCTGACACCACCTCCTTGCCTGAAAAGTCCCCAGTTTAAACCCCAAGCCAGTCATCTGGAGCCAGGTTGGACAGGGCTTCGAGCAACCTGGTCTAGTGGAAGGAGTCCTTGCCCATGGCAGGGGGGTGGAAACAGACGATCTTTAAGGTCCCTTCCAACCCTAACCCATTCTATGACTGATTTTCAGCACTCTTACATCCACTTTAAATTGTTCTCTGTGGCACTCAGGCTTTCAAAACTGATCCTGTAAATCTGGAAGGACACCAAAACCAGGAAACTCTGAGCATACCTCAGAAGCACTCAGCTTCCAGTGCCTACGGGAAAGAAAACTAGTTTTTATTAAAACCAATTAATTTGTTACTTACTTTAGCAAAGCCCTATAAAAACATATGAAGTTAGCTCTCACCGTTATTGCTAATTTGTACCCAAGCTTTACGGTTGCAAGTCTCAGGTAACTGTTTCTTCCTGGGTGGTTGTTTTGTCAGCTCACACACGTTCTTCATCTATTTCTGGTCCTGATTGCTGATTCAGCTGGTGTTTAGGAGACCCTCTGGCAGTATTTCGCTGTGTTTCACACTGAAGAGGAATCCTATTTTGAAACCACAAACAAAGACTTTGTGCACTATCTTTTGTTTTCCATAAAGAGGGTGACAAACAGTTTGGGGACAGGAATAAGCAGCACAAGATGATGCTGTGTATCATCAAGGTCAGCATCATTTATTCTCCAGCACCCTGTTTTTAATTAACCCTCTCCTTTGAACCTTTTGCCTTCACAAATCCATGCGGGTGTAGTGCTGGGATCTGCCTGAGACGGAGGAAAGCCTTGAGTCATCTTTGGAGATACAGGGAGTCTCCTGCTTTTCTCAGACGTTGGCCTTACTTACACCAACAATGTTACTCATTTCATTCTTCACCAGCTTGCACATTCTACTTTGAGAACTCATCAGTTATCCAATCCCTGAAACCAGTCCCATTCCTTGGTGTCTCAGAGAAAAGGTCATCTGCCATATCCACTTGCAGTGTGTGTAGTGAGAAAATGGGCAAGAATGAGATGTCCTGGGGATGCTGGTCCCCACCAGGCGCTGTTTCAACTTCTGGCCATTTATTCCTAATTGCCTAATTTCTCCCATTTATTGTGTTTATTGAGTGTGTGGGGCTTATTAGGAAGATTCAATGGCTGTGTAATTAATTAAGAAAAGCTTGGGGCATTTCTTAGTGCTTTGTACTCATGTTCCTGCCTGTAATGTACAGACGTTGCTGATATTCATCCCAGGAATTCCCAGTCCAAGGTCAGACAGGCAGAAACACTGAGGTCAGGGCAGAGGGAGAACAAAAGGGCTTCTCTGTACAGGTCAGTTATACCCTGGGCTGATCCCCATCAGTGTGACAGGCAGGTCAAGGGGGGGGTTCTGCCCCTCTGCCCACTCAGGTGAGACCCCCCTGCAGAGCTGCCCCAGCCCTGGGAACAACAGCACAGGGACGTGGAGCTGCTGGAGAGAGTCCAGAGGAGGCCACGGAGATGCTCCAAGGGCTGGAGCCCTCTGCTCTGGAGCCAGGCTGGGAGAACTGGGGGGTTCTCCTGGAGAAGAGAAGGCTCCAGGGAGACCTGAGAGCCCCTTGCAGGGCCTAAAGGGGCTCCAGGAGAGCTGGAGAGGGACTGGGGACAAGGGATGGAGGGACAGCACAAGGGGAATGGCTTCCCACTGCCTGAGGGCAGGGATAGATGGGATATTGGGAAGGAATTGCTGTCTGTGAGGGTGGGGAGGCCCTAGCCCAGGTTGCCCAGGGAAGCTGTGGCTGCCCCTGGATCCCTGGAAGAGTTGAAGTCCAGGTTGGATGTGGCTTGGAGCAACCTGAGATAGTGGAAGGTGTCCCTGCCCATGGCAGAGGGTGGAACAAGATGGGCTTTAAGGTCCCTTCCACCCCAAACCATTTTGGGATTCTATTCTGTGACTTTTCTGTGATCCTGTGACTTTTCTGTGATCCTGTGACATGCTCTGCAGAGCAAGGCTGGTATTCTCCAAGCAGAGCACGATGCAGGTGTGAGCAGGGCAGGTAGGACAGGGGAGAAGCAGCAGCAGACCTGCCTGGCCTGGGATTTGGGTGCAGGACTTGTCCCACCGACCACCTCTGCCTGTGGAAAGGTCCTTGCTTGCATTGCAGTGCAATTCCACAGCCTCTGCCTCCCGTTCTGTGCCTGTTCAGGCTGCAGGTCCAGCTCCTGAGTGAGTCACGGGGTGGCCCGTGGCAGGGGTGGGAGCTGGAGGTGTGGTACCTATAGGGGACCCCGTCCAGCAGCCGCCTGCCACAGCCTTGCCCGGCAGTCCCTACCCATCATATGACCTTCCTGAGCACCAGCATGTGACTGGACCATGCTGGAAAAGACAGAGCAGAGCAGAGCAGAGAGGTTGCAGAGGGGGAGGGCAGCTCTGCCAGAGCGGATTAGTAAGCCGGACAGATAGGGAAAGCTTTGAAAGAGGGGGCTTGTGTCAGACTTGTTGCAATAGCAAAGGGGGAGGTAGCTGGATGACTGGGAGAGGGAGGCATGGGGCGAGCTGGGAGGGAGGGATGACCTCAGAGGTGACATTTGGGATCAAAGTGGGGAAGTCTGACTCTGGTGGAGGGGAAGACAGTTGCAGTCATCACAGCAGAAGGGAGCAGAACCTTGGGGAAGATCTCTGGCAATAAGACTAGTAAGAAATGAACACAGAAGCCATGCACCGGGATGAAAAATGAAGGTGCTGGAAGGATTGCTGTGCACATGAAGTTTGGAAGAGGAGATGTTCAGAGCTGCAGCTTCTTGCCATGCCACAAACAGAAAGCTGCCTGCTGCCTGAAACTTCGGCACAAGTTGTGTTAGCAGGCATCAGGCATCGTCCAACCTTGTTTCTCAATCTCTGAGCAGATCTCTGCACAGCCAGGTCCTTCCTGCAAGGAGTGCTCCTGTCCTGGGTCCCTGTGTGCTTTGTCTGCCAGCAGAGAGGTGGAGAAGCCCCTGGAAGGGAAAACCAGGGTTGGTTGTGGTTTATCAGCTGATCTGGGGGAGCTTGTGAGCTATGGAGCAGAAAAAAAGAGCAGATAGAATTATAGAATCATTTAAGATTGGAAAATACTTCTAATGTCATGGAGTCCAAGTGTCAGCCCAGCACTGCCACGCTAATAATCATGATTATAACAGAGGAGAGGAGAAGGATTCTTTGATCCCTTTTGGAGACACAGTGTAAGAAAGGGAATCTGAGTCTGTGTTTCACAGCACAGGGCACATTCAGCTTTAGAAATGTTGACAGGATTCACAGATAATGAAAAGTTGAGGTTGGAAAGGGTCAGTGGAGACCATCTAGAGCACCCTCCCTAGAGCTCAAAGCAGGGTCAGCCAGAGCTGGTTGCCCAGGATATTGTCTCTGGCCCACCTGTTCCAGGGCACAATCGTTCTCTTCTGTTTAAACAGAGTTCCTCATAGTTTAATTTGTGCCTAAATTGTGGGCAATATCCCTGATTCCAGGGATATTTTTGGTTTTATTAATCAAAAGCACATTTAAAACCGTATTTCCTGGTTATGAGCAAGAGAGGTTAGAGCAAATGTAAACCCAGGATTTAATTTATCCCAAAAAGCCTGTATGATCAGGCACTTACATGATGCCTTTATTTACTCATCATGACCACCGGCTGGTCCATTCCTGGCCATTCAAGCCAGGAACGAAAAGTCACAGACCTGCACAACCTGCGTAAATGGCTTGCTGGCAGAAACTATCCTGAATAAACACGAACTTCAGCTACAAGGTTATTTAATCACACAGGAGGCTTGTTTTACCAGTGGTTCCCTCCTAGCTGGGCGTGCAGGGGGTGGATGAACCCGTAGCACTCGGACAGCATTCCAAAAATGTTGAGTATTAAGACAGCATCACGAATTGCTGTGGGGTTTTTTTTTGTTTTGACTGCAACCCTGGCAGGCGGGTCCCCAGCAGAGAGGGGAGGGTGCTGTGCCTGCTGCGTCACAACTCCAGCAGCAGTGACGAGGAGGACAGATCCTCGGCTGTTTCCTCACCCCTGGTCTGTGTACATCATACACAGGACAGAAATTATTTAAGCAGAGTGTGCAGTTAATCTCTTGTTGGAAAGAACTGCCTGCATTCCAGGAGAACTCACAGGGAATCAGAAGCATTTCGGCTGTTTGCATGTTTTAGGGGACACGCTTATGATGAGTTATATATGTACATGCATATACAGACACAAACACATAAATACATGTATATAACTAATTTCATTTGCTTCAGTAGGGAACTTGTGGAAGCATCTCTTCTTAAAAATCACAGGGAGGAACATAGAACATAACTGAGCTCTGCAGGTGACCCAGACAGAATTAGGGTTACAGAGCAAATCTCTGATGTAGGTCAGTCCATCTTCTGGAGATGCATTTCACCCTTTTCCATGCAGTGACAGGACAGGGGGAATGGCTTCCCACTGCCAGAGGACAGGGTCAGATGGGATACTGGGAAGGAATTGTTGGCTGTGAGGGTGGTGAGGTCCTGGCACAGAGAAGCTGTGGCTGCCCCTGGATCCCTGGAAGTGTAGAAGTCCATGTTGGATGGGGCTTGGAGCAACCTGTTCTAGTGGAAAATGTCCCTGCCCATGGCAGGGGGTGGAATGGTCTTTAAGGTCCTTTCCAACCCAAACCATTCTGGGATTCTGGGATTCACTGCCAGTAGCTTTTAAGACATGCTTGTGGACAGCAGCTTAACTGGAGAACTCATCTACCATGTGTCCAAACGCTGCTGTTTTGCTGTCCATGGGAGGAAAAGGCAAACAATGGGGGTCAGCTGTGCCTCTGGAGGAGCCAGGTACGTGGGAGAAGGAGAGCCAGAGTCCGTAGGCTGCTCAGGAGAGAAGATTTCAGGGAAGGAAGGTGCAGGGTGCTGTCTGAAGGCTGGAAAGCTCCAGCGTTTGCAGCATTCAATCTGGTTTCAATTTAAAATGTCTTTGTCTTGAAGATTTCCTGCTTAAGCATTAGGACAAGGAACCCATTTGTGTGTAATTTCTGTGAACGGCAGTTTAATATCCCCACATAATCCTCAGACTCCAAAAGCTGGGTCTGTAAGAGAAATGCCAAGAAATCTACAAAGAGGTTTGAGGAACTGGCTCCCATTCCTGCGCAAAGAACAGGTCGAACCCCCTCCTGCAGCACAGAGGATACGTGGTGTGTTTTACTGAGCTGGAGTTAAGCTTGACCAATCATCCCAGTGGATCTATGTGTTAAAGGGGTTTTAGCACAGACCCTCCTGTGACTCCATGTGCCCCTCTAGTAGAAGTGACTGCCGTAAGTCTGAGTTGACTGTCAGGCGGGAGGGTGAGCGGGAAGGTTCCCTGGCTGGAAGGGAACTCTTTGGGGTTTCAGACCTGCCATGAAAACGTAACCCCAGCCAGTCTCGGAGCTCACCTGTCCCTCCGGCCAGGAGGGATGGTGGCTGTCAGGGGCACTGGCTGATTGTCACCTAGTGTGACATTTGGCTTGGCAGTTCCAGGAGCACCGATAAGCTCGTTTACTCACAGCCACAAAGTGACTTACGTGAGACAACACTCCTCTGCCTGTAAATTTCCCACTTCCTGATGGGCAATTCCAGGGCAGGTTAAGGGGTGCAGCCCCATTCCAGTCCCAGGGACACACTCAGAGGAGAGAATCATGGGATCAGAGAATGCTCTGGGTTGGAAGGAACCTTAAACTCATCCAATCCCAGTTCCCTGCCATGGGCAGGGACACCTTCCACTAGAACAGGTTGCTTCAAGCCACATCCAGCCTGGACTTCAACACTTCCAGGGATCCAGGGGCAGCCACAGCTTCTCTGGCCAACCTGTGCCAGGACCTCCCCACCCTCACAGACAGCAATTCCTTCCCAATATCCCATCTAACCCTGCCCTCTGGCAGTGGGAAGCCATTTCCCCTTGTCCTGTCCCTCCATCCCTTGTCCCCAGTCCCTCTCCAGCTCTCCTGGAGCCCCTTCAGGCCCTGCAAGGGGCTCTCAGGTCTCCCTGGAGCCTTCTCTTCTCCAGGTGAACCCCCCCAGCTCTCCCAGCCTGGCTCCAGAGCAGAGGGGATGGCAGAAGCCTTTGCTGCCGTTGTCATCAGCCCTTCAGGGGAAGGTGTTACCAGCAGGAGCTCCCAGAGCACAGAGGTCAGGTCAGCACAGCTGGATGTTTGCTGCCAGTGCCTGCTGGGACAGGGAGGTCTCCCTGGGCATGCACAGTACAGGCACCATGGACAAGGGAGGTGAGAGAGGTGGCATCAGTGGAGTTTAACGTGAAGTCTTATGGAATGCCTCCTACACAGGAGTTTTCAGGAATATGATTTTGGACTTACATGCCTGAATTTTCTGCTTAGGAACCCAAAGCTCTTTTTGAGTCAGCTCAAAGAAACCAAATATCCAAAGCAGGTGGTGGGTGCACCAAGGGAATAACCTGGTTAAAACCCAACAAGGCTCTGCTGCCCAACCACTCTGCTGCCTCAGCCGTGGTGCCAGCACCAGGTACGTGCTGGGCTGCCCCTGAGAGCAGTTGTCAATCTCCCAGAAAACCTGAAAACGTGCATCTCAGGGCAGTGGTCACAGCCTCAGCTCTGCCAGAACTTGAGTAGAGTTTGGACAACGCTCTCAGGCACATGATGGGATTGTTGGGGTGTCCTGTGCAGGGCCAGGAGTTGGACTGGATGATCCTTGTTGGCCCCTTCCAACTCAGGACATTCCGTGATACCCTCCCACCACTGCAAGCCCTCAGCAGCTGAGCGAAAACAGTTCCACCTGTGGGGAAACAGAAAATGCAAGTGACAAAAAACACCGCCCTGTTTGTTTAGGTTTTGATTGATGAGCACAGGTGATAATCCCCACCATGTGTCAACTATTTGTGTTTCACACCTCTCCTCCCGCTCTCCCCTGGCTGTAGCCTCGCTCCCGTGCTCTGCTGCCAAGAAGCAGCTGTGTGTAGAGGTGTTTCCCATGGAAAGGCCGTGCTCCTGCCCTGGAAGAGTACAGAGGGAGGGTAGAAAGGACAGAGGAGGAGAGTTTCACTGAGGTGTGTTGTGGGAGGGGATTCCTGCAGTATGGCGGGCAAGGCTTTGGAAGTGTTTGAGGACCTCAGCTCTAGCCAGTTTTAATTTACTGTGCCTGGAAACTCAGCTTTGTAGAGTGTTGCCCAGAGAAGCTTTGGCTGCCCCTGCATCCCTGGAAGTGTCCAAGGCCAGGCTAGATGGGGCTTGGAGCAACCTGGGCTAGTGGAAGGTGTCCCTGCCCACGACAGGCGGTGGAACTGGATGAGCTTTAAGGTCTCTTCCAACCCAAACCATCCCATGATTCTACGTTAAAAGTAAAAAATAACATTTAGCCAGGTCCCAGGTTTCCCTCCTCAGAGATCAGTGCCTGGAAGTTGTTTGGACACTTTGCAGAAAGCTTACCCCCCCGCTGAAACCAAAGTAAAAGGCACATTTTAAGGCAGGTAAATGAAGAGCTGCAGTCACAATTAGAGCTCTTACATTTTCCAGGCGTGCAAATATCTGTGATAGCTTGAATATTTTCCTCTTCTCACCTGGGTGAAATCCTAGCAGCAAAGCTTTGGGGGTTTTTCACTCTAAACAAGAAGCACAAAAATGACATCCTGGTTATTGCATTTAGATAGGCAGCAAGTTCTTACTCTGCTTATCCAAACTCAAGAATTAAACCCAGACTCTCTCATGCTGGGGAGCTGCCTGCACAGCAGATTACTGCCCTCTCAGGATGATATGTCTCTTCCTTTTTTCCCATTCTGTCAAACTTGTCTCAGTGAGCCTTTCGCTGCAGCCAGGAACCACTTTTAGAAAACATTTTGCTTTTATTGAGCTGCTTTGTCAGATCTCCCGAATAGTTCTAATCACAAACGCTGCCTAAAATGGAAAAAGAAACCTATTTCATCTTAACGAGTCAGCCTGTGACTGTTTTATAACGGTGCAATAAACAGCAGTTGTGATTTATAAACGCAAGACTCTTCGCTCTGGTTTCCTGGTCACCTCAGTGAGCGATGTGCTGCTCTATTCCCATCCTAAGCTGCCATCTAATGGTGAACAGGGCAGTGCTGCTGGGATGGACTCCATCATCTTAAAGGTCTGTTCCAAACTTAGCAATTCTTTGATTACGTGATCTCAGGTGGGGATTCAGGCTCTTCTCCCAGGGAACAAGGGACAGGATAAGACAACGAAAGACTCAAGCTGTGCCAGGGGAGGGTCAGGTTGGACATCAGGAGGAATTTCTTCCCGAAAGGGTGGTCAGGCCTTGGAAAGGGCTGCCCGGGGAGGTGGTGGATCCCCATCCCTGGAGGTGTCCAAGGAACACCTGGACCTGGCACTCAAGAGCTCTGGGCTGGGGGACAAGGTGGGGATCAGTCACAGGTCGGACTCGATGGTCTGGGAGAGCTTTTCTGACCTCAGTGATTCTGGGGTTGTGTGATTCCCTGACAAAAAGCACCTGTTCCGTGAGCCGAGCGTGAATCCTAGAACAGGCTGAGTTGGAAGGGGCCCACACACAGGGATCATCCAGTCCAACCCTCAGCCCTGCACAGGCCCGTCCCCAAGGGTCACCCCCTGTGCCCCAGAGGATCCTCCAAACCCTCCTGCAGCTCTGGCAGCCTTGGGGCTGTGCCCACTGCCCTGGGGAGCCTGTTCAGTGCCAACCACCCTCTGGGGGAAGAACCTTTTGCTGAGATCCATCCTGAGCCTGCCCTGGCACAGCTCCAGCCATTCCCTGGGGGCTGTCCCTGGTCCCCCCAGAGCAGAGATCAGGGCCTGCCCCTCCTCAAGGAGTTGTAACTGCATTGAGGCCTCCCCTCAGCCTCCCCTTCTCCAGCCGAACGCACCGAGTGCCGCTCAGCCGCCCCTCACACGGCTTCCCCCTCTCCGCCGCCCTCCTCTGGCCGCTCATAGACAGAACCGTGCGAGATTTTGTTCCCAAACCGAGACAGAAGGACCCGGCCCCTCCTCCTCCTCCTCCTCCTCCTCCTCCCCCCCCTCAGGCCGCGGCCCCGCCGCCATGACGGCGATCTCGCGAGACCGCGCGCGCGCTGCCGGGCGCGCCCCGCCCCTTCCTCCTCCTCTCGGCCGCCGCCATCCCGAGGTGAGGAGCCGCGGCCCTGCCGGGCCCGCCGCCATCCGCCGCCATCCGCGCCCACCCCGCCCCGCCGGCGCCGCCGCCGCCCTCCCGCACAGCGGGAGCGCTCCCACGCCACACGCGGCCGCGGTATTCCCGGGGATGGCGCGGCGGAAGGGCAGGCGGGGAGCCGATGGAGTTGTGGAGGGGCGGGAGGGTACGGTGTGCGCTCCCTGTGGACTCCGTGGCTGCGGTGATGACTCTCTTAGGACACCTTTGGATGTAACCGTGAAAAGAAAGCGAAATGCCTGAGCGGCCGCGGCGGTAGGGCGAGGGGTCCGGGCCCTGTGTGCCGCTGCGCTGGGGGTTTTAATGTGATTCTGTTTTAATCGGTGTTTTCCAGCTGAGCTCTCAAGATGGTGCGCTACTCCCTGGACCCGGAGAACCCCACCAAGTGTGAGTTGATGTTTTGGGAGGGTTCGTGTGGGGCCACGGGGGAGCCGCTGAGGTTTTGGTTACAAAAGTTGGTTTTTTTTTCTCTCCCGCAGCGTGCAAGTCACGGGGGTCCAACCTGCGGGTGCACTTCAAGGTAAGGAGTGTGTGGTGAGCAGGAAATACAAATTCGGTTGGTGTTTTGGTTGGTTGTGTTGGTTTTTACATTATCTATGAAAAGAACCCCGGACTGGGATTTTAAGGGTCATCTCGATCCACTGCCCTGGCATGGGCATGTTCTGCTATCACAGGATACTGCCAAGCCCTTTCCAGCCTGGCCTTGGACACTTCCAGGGATCCAGGGGCAGCCACAGCTGCTCTGGGCAACCTGTGCTAGGGTCTCACCACCCTCACAACCAAGAGTTCCTTCTCAATATCCCAGTTTTCCACTTTAGTTTGCCTTTTTATTACCATCAGGATTATAGTTACTGTCTGACTTGTGCAGTTGGTAAATGCTATTTTAACACTCATATTTTATCCTTAATTTTTTTTTTCTAAGCCTTTTCTTCTCTTGACTTTGCAACTCCTTCGCAGGAAAGTTGCATTGCCTGGAATTACGTTGTTAACAATTGCTAAAGTTTCATTTTCTCGTCACTTCCTCTGAGGTGCCACACTTGACATTTTAGGAGGCTCTTGCTTTTTTGGAATAGTGGCCAAGGAAGAGTTATAAGAAGTATTAAGTACTTAAATTATACCTTTTAATAGAAGTTATAATTTTGCTGGCTATATTTGGTCGTTAGGTAAAAAACAGTAAAAGTGTGCTGGAGCCAGAAAAATCAGCAGTGGTAGTTACACCAAGGGTTAGAAAAGCAGATAGCAAAGGAAAAAAGTGTTACTTTGGGGTTTTTTTGTGAGTGCTTCCTTTGTAACCAAAGGACAGGAGTCTGGGGTCCGTGGTTGCATTGGAAAGATGTATTAGGGGGAACTTTTGTGTGCTCTGTGTTGTAGAACACGCGGGAGACTGCACAGGCCATCAAGGGAATGCACATCCGCAAGGCCACCAAGTACCTGAAGGACGTCACCCTGAAGAAGCAGTGTGTCCCCTTCCGGCGCTACAACGGGGGCGTCGGGAGGTGTGCCCAGGTGAGATCCCAGGGGAAAGGGGGGAGGTGTGCCCAGGTGAGATCCCAGGGGAAATGGGGGAGGTGTGCCCAGGTGAGATCCCAGGGGAAATGTGGGAGGTGTGCCCAGGTGAGATCCAGGGAGACCTTAGAGCCCCTTCTAGTGTCTAAAGGGGCTCCAAGAGAGGTGGAGAGAGATTTTAAATAAAGCACGGAGTAACAGGACAAGGGGGAATGGCTTCACCTGGGCACAGGTTGCCCAGGGAAGATGTGGCTGCCCCTGGATCCCTGGAAGTGTTGAAGACAAGGTTGGACAAGGCTTAGAGCAGCTTGGTCTAGTGGAAGGTGTCCCTACCCACAGCAGGGGGTGGGATGAGATGGTCTTTAAGGTCCCTTCCACCACAAACCATTCTGGGATGGTGACAAGTTCGTGGTGCCTGAAGGGTGAGCTGTATTGTACCGTGACAGAAGGAGGATTCACTGTTGCCCTCTCATTCCAGGCCAAGCAGTGGGGATGGACACAGGGCCGCTGGCCCAAGAAGAGCGCAGAGTTCCTGCTGCACATGCTCAAGAACGCAGAGAGCAACGCTGAGCTCAAGGTGGGTGTCACTGAGCACAGAGTGTCCCTGTCATGCTGCCTGTCAGCATCCCTGACCCCCATCCATGACATGGGAGGACAGGGAATTCTATGACACCGTCAGGCCCGGCTATTTCCTTGGTCAGTCCTTGGTGGATCCACAGCTCCCTGACACTGCTAACCTTGGCTGTTTCATTGGTGAATCCTTTGTAAATCCTCGGATTCTTGGCACTGTCATGCCTGGGTATTCTGTTGGTAAATCCTCCATAAATCTGCAGCTCTGGGGCACTGCTGGTCTCGGCTGTTCCGTTGGTGAATCCTTGGTAAATGCTCAGATCTGTGGCACCACTGCACTCATCTGTTCCATTGGTAAATCCCCAGCTCCATGACACAGCCAAGCTCAGCTCTTTCCTCGGTGAATCCTTGGAAAACCCTCAGCTCCATGACAGTGACAAGGCTGGGTGTTCCTTTAGGGAATCCTTGGAAAACCCTCAGCTCCCTGGTGCAGCCGAGCTCGGCTGTGCCGTTCACCAGCAGCGGGGACTGGGGTGGTAACTGAGATCCTTGCTGCAGGGGTGGTTTGCAGATGAAAAAGGAGTGGCGGGTTTTGCTCCTCTTGCAGGGCCTCGATGTGGATTCCCTGGTGATCGAGCACATCCAGGTGAACAAGGCTCCCAAGATGCGCCGGCGCACGTACCGGGCGCACGGCAGGATCAACCCCTACATGAGCTCCCCGTGCCACATCGAGATGATCCTCACCGAGAAGGAGCAGATTGTGCCCAAGCCAGAGGAGGAGGTGGCCCAGAAGAAAAAGGTACGGAGGGCCCTGTGTGCCTTTTCCTCCACCGTGTCGCGAGAGCCCGGTGTTCAGCAGAGGGGTTGCTGTGATGACTATCTTAGGACACCTTTGGAATTCCCATGAAAAAAAATTAGTTGTTTCTGAGCGACCTCATTTTTAAATTTAACACGGTATTAAGCACTTAGAAAAAGTAAAAACCTTTTTTTTTCTTTTTTTTTTTCAGTTGTGCAGGGGGTTTGTTCCTCCCTCTCATAATAACCTCAGTGTTCCCTGAGTGTGGGGGTGAAACTGGGGTGTGTGCAATTAAACTTGATTTAGCTTGAGTTCAGAGCCTGTGAGCAGTGTTGGGATTCCTGTACGTGTGCAGGTGTGATCAGTGGATCATCAGTGAGGGAATTTCTGGCAGCTCTCAGTGCTTCCAAAAGATCTTGCAAATTAAGTTGTGAGATGTTCTGGGAAGATGTTTTCACATTTCACCGTTTTCACAATTCACTGTTTTGCTGTTCCCGTGTCTGTTTTCCAGATCTCCCAGAAGAAGCTGAAGAAGCAGAAGCTCATGGCCCGGGAGTAAATCTGCGCGGGCAGATGTACATAAATAAAACAAAAGCTTAAGATTTTACTCTGTGTGTATATCTGTGCTCTGGGTTCTGACTGGTGGGACACTGGCAGGGAGGATTAGGGGATCAGAGTGGTTCGGGTTGAAAGGGACCTTAATACTGTGCAGTCCAGTGCCCTGCTGTGGGCAGGGACACCTTCCAGTAGACCAGGTGGGTCCAAGCAGCTCTTTGTCAAAAGAGAGCAAACCCTGAGGGTTGCCATTAATCAGAATCACGGGATGGTTTGGGTTGGGAGGGACCTTAAAGCCTATCCAGTGCCACCCCCTGCCATGGGCAGGGACACCTTCCACCAGCCCAGGTTGCTCCAAGCCCCATCCAACCTGGCCTTGGACACTTCCAGGGATCCAGGGGCAGGGACACCTTCCACTAACCCAGGTTGCTCCAAGCCCCATCCAACCTGGCCTTGGACACTTCCAGGGATGCAGGGGCAGCCACAGCTTCTCTGGGCAACCTGTGCCGGGGCCTCTCCACCCTCACAGCCAGGAATTCCTTCCCGGTATCCCATTTAAAGCCGGTCCGCCCGTTCTCGCGGGGGTGCCGATTCCGTACCGCCGTTCCATTCCCCCCCCGCACCGGGATAATTTGGGACGCTGTCCCCGTTTCTGGAATTTTGGGGGGGGATCTAACGCACTCGGGGGGGCGGGGCTGAGGGTCACGTGACGCGCGCTGCCGCCTGCCATTGGCGGAAGCGGCGGCCCGGAAGCCGCGCGGGGCCGTTCCGGTGCGGGCGCGGTGAGTGCGGGGCGCGATCCCGATAGATCCCGATAGATCCCCGATAAATCCCGATAGACCCCGATATCCTGGCACCCCACCTCGCCCCGCCCCTCCAGCGCGGCCGAGAGCGCGCGGGGTGTGCCGGCCCGAACGTCCTCGGCAGGGCAGGGAACGGGAACGCCTCCTGGCTTAACTCACCCTTCCAGGCTGGCTCGTCCTCTGTGAAGTAAAAGGGGTGAAAACGGGCTCGTTGTCCGCCTATTCCACCTTCCTCATCCTCTGGGAGCAAGGCCGCACCGCCCCGAGGTTTCTCTGCCACGGCGTTCCCTGCGCCCCCACAGCGAGCAGCGAAACCTCCGGTCGCAGAGAAATAACCTGTTAAAACCCGACTTTAAAACCTGACCTTTGTTTCGTGTTTATTTTTTTTTTCTCCCACTCTCCTTTTTTCCTTTTTTTTTTTTTAATTTTTTTTTTTATTTTATTTTTTAACGTATTTTTCTTGCTCGCCAGGTGACGGGGCATCACCCGGTGACAGCAGCAATCCATCGGGACGGTGTTTTCCCCCGGCTGGGACTGGTGGTTCCGGGGGGATCACTCGTGCACCGGGCACAGGTAAGGGTGATGGTTCGGTCTGGAATCTTGGCACGAAGCGGCTGCAGAGGCTCAACACAACACATGCCGTTTCCTCGGGACAGAGCATGGGGGTGCCAGGACGAGGGGGAATGGCTGCACACTGCCGGGGGACAGAGTTAGATGGGATACTGGGAAGGAATTCCTGCCTGTGAGGGTGGGAAGGCCCTGGCACAGGTTGCCCAGAGAAGCTGTGGCTGCCCCTGCATCCCTGGAAGTGTCTAAAGACAGGTTGGACGGAGCTTGGAGCAACCTGGGCTGGTGGAAGGTGTCCCTGCCCATGGCAGGGGGTGGAATGAGATGATCCTTAAAATCCCTTCCAACCCAAACTATTCTGTTGTTCTGTGATAATTCTATAGCCTGGGGTGTTCCCTCCAGCCACTTCATTCAGCTGCTGGATAAATCCTCAACATCTTGCTGGAAATTTAGTATTGAGGAAGTTCTGGTGGAGAGAGTACCTGAATCATGCTGTCTCAAGTTAGGATTCCTCCTAGACTTCTGAGAGCAGATTTGAACTGTATTGGAAGCAGCCAGAACAAAACGTGGAAGTAGTCAACTGGAAATTGATATTCCCTTCTTTCACGGGGGCTTAAAATCTTTAGGATAGCTTAAAACTGGTCCCTGGTGAAGCGTCCACGTCCGCCTGTCCGTTCTCCATCTTGGAAAGCTTTTGTTTTGCTCCTTAATGCGAGAGCTGAGATGTCAGCGGCCTAGAAAGGAGGAACGCGAAGGGCAAAGCTCTGTGGCAGCAGAGTGTGTCTAATGTATTGCTTGTCAGCACTGGCAGGGACAGCTCTAATCCCACTTAACTGCTTCCTCTCCCATTTGTACCTCTTTGCCCCCTCTGCCTTGGTTTTCTGCCCTTTTTTTTTTTTTTTTTTTTTTTAGCACAGACTCCGGGCTGCCAATTTTGAGGACTTCTCCATGGGTTACAGAGAGAGGGGATGGTTCATTTTCTAATAGTTAATTGTGTGGGACTGGCGTGGGATCAAGGGATTCCTCTTGGGCAGGAGGAAGGAAATAACCCATATTCTGTTTCGCTCAGATCCTGACTGGGAGTCTCTTCCTTCTCCCACTGTCCTACCCTTCAGTCAGAGCAGCCCACTGGATGAACTGGAGTGCTGCTGTTTAATTTCTCTTCAATTAAAAAGGGATTAAGAAAAACAAACCCTTTGGACCCTTTACTGTAGCAAGAACTGGGCTAATACCTTGCTGCTCTAAACTGTTTTTGTGTGGTTTAAGCAAAAACTCTCATTTTCTGAATTAGTCTTTCTGAGTTGCAGCTGTAGGATTGATGAATTAATAGCAAATTATTGTTTCTGGTTTTTTTGTTAAAATGTCAAAAATGTTCCCCTTGTTGAGGATTTTGTAATGTTGAAACACATGGCATTTTTGAAACTTTAACAGCTAATTTATAATTAAAGAATACTCTACGTCCTAGTACCAACTACAGCCTTTATTTAATATGTTTTCTTAGATCATGACATACAAAATTCTCATTCTGAGCTGTTTTTTTTCCCTCACCAGCTTTGTCACAGGGCAGGAGGCAGCCATGGTGTGCATTCCCTGTATTGTCATTCCTGTCCTCCTCTGGGTCTACAAGAAATTCCTGGAGCCCTACATCTACCCCGTGATCGCCCCCTTCATCAAACGAGTGTGGCCCAAGAAAGCTGTGGAAGATGCAGCAGGCACAAAACAAGGACAAGGAGGCAGCTCTGGGGATCCTCCAGCACCTTCAGCCGCGAAAAGAAACCTGGAGTACGAATCTGGAAGCTATAACGTAAGATTAATTCACTGAGCTAACCAGGGAAACTCAGGGGTAGCTCAGGGTGGGCGTCACAGAAGGGTAGATAGTTGGGTGTTTTCACAGACCTTTTTGGGGAGATTTTCATATGAACAGGAGTTGCCACTACTGGGACAGCTAGAAATAGTGGCTTCTAGGCAGCTCTTGGTCTTGGAGGGATAGGAATTGCTCTTGTTTCCTGAAACAGCTTAGTTAATTCATGCTTTTTTTAATGACTGGCTATTCTTTCAGAGAAGAAAAAAAGTCCAGTATTTGGTAAATCACACCAGATGTAGGAAGCAGAATTAAAAAAACCAAAACCCTCTCTTCAGCCAGCTCTGCCACTTATAATTGGGAAAGATGTTTAGTGCCTGTAAATTGTTCATTTATTATTTATTTCTGCTGTCAAAATGAAAAGACTTGTAAATGTTGTCTCTGCTCTCATTTCCCCCCTTTCCTCTGAAGCAATTATTATCTGTAAATCTATGCAGACACCACTACTTTTGGTTCTTGCTGCAGATTTCTTCACAGATCTTCACTGGCCTTGCCTCCAAAACCGGTTTTCGTCTCCAGCTGTTACTGTTTTGGGTGTGAAGTCCTTTTTTTGACATCCCATTAATGACCCTGTCTTCTATTTGCAGTTTGAAAGCAACAGCATTGCAAATGGAATTGCTGCAAAGAAGTCCACAGCAGTTTATGACAAGAAAACGGATTAAAGGAGTTAATTCCTAAGGATTTTATTCCCTTGTGTCCAATATGAACTGCTGATATTTCTCTCTCTTTGAGACTTCTTTTGTCTTTGCACATTTTAGCTGAATAAAAACTTTTATTGCTTGCAGGAGAGAGTCTGTTTTGCCACTAAAATGGTATCTAGTTCATCTGTTAGTTTAAATTATTTGAAAGCTGAAGTTAACTGCATTTTTCTCGCTGTAACTACTTTTCATCTACCATCTATTCGGTGTGATTAGAGTTTAGGTTAAATAACTTATGAATAAACCTATCTATGGAAGGTAAATGTATCTTAGCATCTTAATTTCACTAAGTGCTAGTGGAATACTTGAGGCTTTCACCTTAAAAGCTGTGTCTGTTCTTGACCTCGCTAAAGGACTGTGGACTGAATTGTGGCAACAGAACCTCTTGTTTAAACTATGGGGATTTATAGTTTTTCATGTCAAATGTGTGGATGAGGTAGAGGAGTTACGCTGTATGCAAAATTTGCTTAGCTTACTAAAACAGAAACTCTTGATGTGATGCTTCTATTAATTATTTTCCTTTAAATACTATGCCTTTTTTCTTTTCTTTCCTGAAGAGGAGCAGCAGAGGCATGATGCAAGAGAATTGTTGCTTTGTCTTCTGTTGTGGTGATTTAAAATGGTCCATTTCTGGCTTTAAAAACAAACAAACAAACAATAATGTACAACTGAAACCTCTTTGACATGTTTGTGGAATTTTAACTATAATAAACCAGGATTTGCTTTAAATATAAGTTGCTTTATACAATTGTTCTTGGGCATCTGGGTGATAAACATCTAAAATCTTTGAAAACCTGTAGACGGGCCCCAGGCAGAAGGAGATCCTAAAACTCCATGACTTCATGATAAAGTGAACTTGGCAAGTCCAGCTTTGCCTCCTCCTGGGAAGATGGATTCTGCTGCTGACTTGAATCCCAACTGTGAAGTGGTTTAAGTGTCCCTGCGCTTAATAAGGAATAAAACTGATAATCCCTGCTTTCTCCTCTCTGCCAAACCAGAGCACTCCTTAAAAGATGCAAAACCAAAACCCCTCCAGCAGTTTTGGATTGCTATTTATGGTTTAATTTCCCTAAAATCCCGCCCCAGACATGCCTGAAAAGGCACACATTTTTATACAGGCTGTCCACATCACTGTGGTCCAGTCTTGTGCTTGTGACTGTGATATTTCCTACCAGATAATTAATTATTGCAGTAGTTAATTATGCCCACCCAATGCCTTGGGTGAGGTGAATCGTTTCCTACCCCTGCCCGATTTGGTCAGGCCTTGTGTGAATCCATCTGCAGCATCCACCGATGGATATCAGGCCCTGGTTGCTGCAGCCATCACTTCTGTAATGAGCTAAGTCACAGAAAACCCCTTGTAAGATTTTGCTTAATGCTGTTTGCTCTTCCTTAATGAGCGAGTCTGTTCAGAAGTGAATTTGGAATTGCTGTTTAATCAGCTCTTGCCTCATCCTTGGAACATAATCCCCCACAGGATCAGTGTGTCGCAGATACAGCTTCCTCCTAGATCAGTGAATCACAGAATCACGATTAAAAAAACACTCCGAGACCATCGAGTCCTGTGCCCAAACCCCATCTTGTCACACTGAGTGCCACCTCCAGGCATTCCTTGGACACCTTCAGGGATGGGGACTCCACCACCTCCCTGGGCAGCCCCTTCCAATGCTTGACAACCCTTTCCATGAAGAAATTCCTCCTGATGTCCAACTTGGGTCTACCCTGGCACAGTTTGAGGCCATTTCTTCTCATCCTGTCCCTTGTTCCCTGGGGGCAGAGCCTGACACCACCCCTGGCTCCCCCCTCCTGTCAGGGAGTTGCAGAGCCAGAAGGTCCCCCCTGAGCCTCCTTCTCTCCAGGATGAGCCCCCCCAGCTCCCTCAGCCGCTCCTGCTGCTCCAGCCCCTTCCCAGCTCCGTTCCCTTCCCTGCACACGCTCCAGCCCCTCAGTGTCTCTCCTGTCTGAGGGCCCAGAACTGCCCCAGCACTGGAGGAGCCTCAGCAGTGCAGAGTCCAAGCTACAGCTGAGCAGCTGAACAGGAATATGTGTCCTGATACCCTGAGCACTGCTGAAAAGGTTGTCCCTTCCCTTGTGCTTCCTGTCCCAGGTAACCCCAGCCACTGTTTCAGTAGGTTGGGCACCTCACAAACAGGCCAAAAGTTGAGAGTGTACGCACCTCTGACAGATGTGAGCACAACAGAAAGCGGAGCATGAGCTGTACTGGAGCTCATTTAATCTGTAAATCTAGGCAGTCAGTTTTTAAAGTGTGCGTAATTAATTATTTTGAGTTATTTGGGATATTATTACACAAGGAAGTGCATCAGACAATAACATGGAAAATAAAGGTTGTAGTAAATTAGACTGCAGGCTGCACTGGGCTTCCAGCTTTGTGTCAGCACTGTAATTTAAACACCAGGCCTACTGAAAAAAACCTGCAAAACCCAAAACAGGCAGATAACGCAAGTGAAACTACAAGTTTGTGCTTTCTGGAATGCTGTTCCAGCACTTCTGTTAACTGCGGCTAAACCCTGAAGTGAGTAATCTACATCACAAAACTTTCCTCAGTGAGGCACTTCACTGGAGGCCCTGGCAGGAGATTTGTGTTACAACTCTTCTGTTCCTTTTCTTTTTCCAAGAATAGGTCAATAATCTGAAAAATCATGTGAAAGCGAAGGAGCTGCCTGAGCCTGGGCAGGAGTGGAGGAGATCATCTGCTGGGATGCAAAAATGTGCACGAAACCACGTTTAAGGAAAAGAAGTAGACAGGAATTAGGGAAATCCTCACATGAGAATAAAATATAGCAAGTGAATTTAAGTGACAAAAAATCCCATTTTTTTTGTTGCTCACTAAAAACAAGATTTAAAGAGGTTTAGGTATCTGAGGATGGCAGGTGGACATCTACCAGAACTTTCTAGACCAAGTAGCAGCTTCATTTACAGTTCAGTTTTGGAAAATTGCAGAGTTGGCATCTTTAGGGACCAAAGTTCTTTCTGTAAGTCTAGTCCTAATACCCTCATCATTAAAATCACCTGGCTTTATTTAAATACTGTTGGGGAAGGATCAATAAATAAATATTTGAAAAACCATCACTTAAATCAACTAATTTCAAGTATTTTTTCTTAATGGGAAGGTCTAAAATGTGACACGGTGCCTTCCACGGGTTAGTTTGCACAGGCAGCTGGATGCCAAGAGGTTAACTGAAATTCATGTTTAGAAAAAACTGCAAGTATAGGCAAAAAAATTCTTAAATAAAATTTTTATGTTGCAGGTTATTTTGACGGGCCTGATTCAGAGAGGAAAGGAAATTCTGGCAGGTTATACGTAACATGAACAGCTGCCAAGGATGTCTAAACTGATAATAGATTCACTGCAAAGTGATCTTTATTGAGATGTGTTCATAGAACGGCAGTTAAATTCTGATGTAATGATATTAACATAATATGCTGTTATCACCCAGATGTAGCAATCATGGCCCATCTGGGATTCTGGGGAGCTGAAGGACTTGCTGCTGAAGTTCAGTCCTCGGGGTCATTCCTTCTTGATCTCTGTACAGTGCAGAACATTATTGCTGAAAAGAACAGTCCTTTCAGAGGCTGCAGGTAAAGGAAATGAAAAAAATTTAATTTACACTTAGGCTAACTAAATCTCCTTCAGTAAGAACTAATTCTGTTTCATTAAACTTCCCAGGACATGAAAGAAGGGATTATCTTCTTTGTGAAGTTTTCTGATTGTTAGAACATGCTCACTGAACCAAATCACATTTTGGTTTTAGCAGACTGCCATTATTTTTTGTGTTCCAGTGAACCTGACTGCAGTAATTTAATTGAAATGGTCTGGGAGGCCACGTTTGCCACAGTGACTCTCTTGCTCTAGGAATGCTTTCAGGTGATAGTGCTGCATTTTTCTCGCACTGTTGTTTTAGAATCACGGACTAGTTTGGGTTGGAAGGGACCTTAATTATCATGTGCCACGGGCAGGGACAGCTTCCACTAGACCAGGTTGCTCCAAGACCCATCCAGCCTGGCCTTGGACACTTCCAGGGGCGGGGCACTGAAACATGAGCTATTCAGAACGTTGTGAGCAGATGTATTTACACACAGACAGACGCAGGGATTCCTGCTCTTGGCGCGGGGGGTTGTTTTACAGCTGCTTTTCCGTGCACGGGGCGTCTCACAGCTGCTCTGCTGATCCTGCACCACCTTGATTGCACCACCTCCCTTCCGATCGAGCACTCTGCGGACGTCAGGGCCAGCCCCATGCCAGGGTTCTTGCGGTAAGGTGGCAATGTTTGCACAGTGGTCACACCCCACCCGTGCTGTTTGCGTGCACGGCCCGGTTACGGGTACGTGTAAGAGCCTGGAGGGATACTGGGAATCACACACCACGTGGAATGAGGGGCTCTGCTCAGGGCTACACTGGGAAGGGCTCCATTTCTAGGGAGCCAGCCACTGGTGGTACAAAAAGCACCTCAGAGAGGGAAGTTACTAGAGGCAGAAACAATGATTTAAAGCAGCATGAGGGCAAGGCTGCCCTCACATCACCCTAAATCATCCTCCCATCCGTCCCACCGGCTCTTAGCCCCAGTTTCCAGAGATACTCTGTGTCCCTCTGACTGAGAAGGTGGGATGCAGAGCAGAGAATCACAGAACGAATCCCAGACTGGCTTGGGTTGGAAGGAACCGTAAAGACCATCTTGTTCCAGACCACCCCTGCCATGGACCACCACTTGACTGACTCAGGAGCTGGACCTGCAGCCTGAACGGGTACAGAAGGGGAGGCAGAGGCTGTGGAATTGCACTGTAGTGCAAGCAAGGACCTTTCCACAGGCAGAAGTGGTCGGTGGGACAAATCCTGCACCCAAATCCCAGGCCAGGCAGGTCTGCTGCTGCTTCTCCCCTGTCCTACCTGCCCAGCAGGTCTCTGCTCACACCTGCATCGTGCTCTGCTTGGAGAATACCAGCCTTGCTCTGCAGAGCATGTCACAGAATCACAGAAAAGTCACGGAATAGAATCCCAAAATGGTTTGGGGTGGAAGGGACCTTAAAGCCCATCTTGTTCCACCCTCTACCATGGGCAGGGACACCTTCCACTAGAACAGGTTGCTCCAAGCCACAACCAACCTGGACTTCAACTCTTCCAGGGATCCAGAGGCAGCCACAGCTTCTCTGGCCAACCTGTGCCAGGGCCTCCCCACCCTCACAGCCAATATCCTAGTAATTCCCAAATTCCCACTATCCCATCCATCCCTGCCCTCTGGCACTGGGAAGCCATTCCCCCTTGTCTTGTCTTTCCATCTCTCGTCCCCAGTCCCTCTCCAGCTCTCCTGGAGCCCCTTTAGGCCCTGCAAGGGGCTCTCAGGTCTCCCTGGAGCCTTCTTTTCTCCAGGGGAACCCCCCAGCTCTCCCAGCCTGGCTCCAGAGCAGAGGGGCTCCAGCCCTGGCAGCATCTCCGTGGCCTCCTCTGGACTCTCTCCAGCAGCTCCATTCCCTGTGCTGTTGTTCCCAGGGCTGGGGCAGCTCTGCAGGGGGGGTCTCACCTGAGGGCTCGGAGGGTTCCCTCAGCTCCCCCCTCACGCTCGGGGGGTTCCGCGCCCGCCCCTCCCGCACTACAACTCCCGTCGTGCCCCGCGGGCGCCCCGGAGCGCGCTCCGCGCACGCGCAGCGGGGCCGCGCCGGCGACGTGGAGGCGGGCGGGGACCGAGAGGGGCCGTGAGGGGACCGAGGGCGGCACCGGCCGAGGGGCCCGGGACTGACCCGGCACCCACCCGGCACCGACGGTAAGCGCGGCCTCCGCGGGTGCACCCGGCGGGCGCCGGCTCCCAGAGGGGGCCCCCGAGATTCCCCCCCCCGGTTGTCACGACGCCGCCGTCCCCCTCGTGGAGCGGGCCCGTGTCGCGACAGAGGGAGGGATGCGCTTGTGTGACTCGGGCACCGGCGCTGCGGAGGGTAACTCGTTGTCCCCGGCCGGGCTGGGGCATCTCCAGGGATCCTTTACGAGAGACCCAGGGATCTCTCACAGGGTCCCCGGGATGTGCCGGTGTCGCTTTATCCACCCCCCGGTTCTCCCTGAGAGGCACCCAGGGATCCCTCCCAGGTCCCCGGGGTGTGCCTGTGTCCCTTAGGGATCCAGGAATCCCTCACAGAGTCCCTGGGATATTCCCGTGTCCCTTAGGGATCCAGAGGATCCAGTGTCCCTGTAATTATGTGCCCCCAGGACCAGAGTGCTGGAGGTTCGCACACGTATTTCTTGTTTTGTGCTCATAGTGACATTTATTATTCATGGTTAGGTGATAAATTGATGTATTTTCCATCCTCTTCCTGAGAATCAGAGGGTTTTCTGGTGCTCTGCAGCATCTCAGGTCTGCTGGGGCTCACTCTGCCACTTTGTTTTCACCGCTTCTGAAAGACAACGTTTGTTGAAAGCGAGGCATAGTTTACTTTAAAACAGAATTTGTGTCTTACCGGGCTTCTTATTACCTTCTAACCCTTCGTGCCAAGCACTGCCTGTTTGCTTTTTTTTTTTTTTTATAAATTTATTCCTTTTAATCTTCTGTGCCGAGCGCAGGGAGTTCGCGGGGCCGTAATCTGATTTCTCCCCTGGCCTGTGCCGAGGGATAACGTGCTGGGCTGCACCTCTGATCGCTGGAGGTATTTGCAGGAGGAACCAGGCTGTTGGTGTTCCCTGCACGGATCACTTCTGGGAGCGCAGGGGAGTGGAAAAGAGGCTCCCGGGTGGTTGGGCCCTGTTTCCCCATGCAGGGTTGTGTAACCCCCACGTTGTGTCAGTTCCCAGCTGAAAACCATTGAAGGCTGCTCCAGCTGGGGCGGTTTGAAAACTCTCCTTGCTCCTTGGATTACCAGGAGCTCGGGAAGGCCTCGTGCTGTCCTTTCTATGGGCTGTGTTGTCTTTCCACGTCGCTGCCGGATCAGCAGAAGCCCGTGGACGGCCCAGGGAATGATGGACCCAGCTCAGCACTCTCACCTGCCTGGAGCATCCCTTAGGTCCTCCTCTTCCAGCCCTGTGCTGGTGTTTTACTGGCACAGCCTCGAATCCCTGATATTTCCTGCTAAATTCATCAGAAAAGTATTTATAGCAAATTGTTGCTAGGCTCGGGTGGCTCTGGTGCTTCCTTCCAGTGCTTTTACCAGATTAATAGGGAGATCCCAAGATCATAGAATCCCAGAATCCCAGAATGGTTTGGGAGGGTAGGGACCTTAAGGATAATCTCATTCCACCCCTGCCATGGGCAGGGACACCTCTCAGGTTGCTCCAAGCCCCGTCCAACCTGGACACTTCCAGGGATCTGGGGGCAGCCACAGCTTCTCTGGGCAAGCTGTGCCAGGGCCTGCCCACCCTCAAATCCAACAATTCCTTCCCAATATCCCATCTAACCTTGCCCACTGACAGTTTTTTAATATACTTTATTTTTTACACCGCTGAGGTGTTTTTAACGTGCTGATGGCTGGCAAAAGTTACTAAAAGCAAGAAATCCTGTGTGGTGGCTGATGAGCTGATGTCAGAGTGGCAGATTAAAGGTAATAAAAGTATTTCTTCAAAGTGTATTCTCTAGATTGGAAAGCCTCTTGCACCTTGTAGTAATCCGACACTCCAGTATAATTTCATTTGCAGTAGATCCTGGAGATAGGTGATGTAAATCATGATGTGTAATATAATATAAAATAATTACACATAAAAAAGAGATTTGTCCTTCCGCACAACATGCCTTTTTGGGCTGTGGATAGATTTCTAGCTGTGAGAAACTTTTAAAGCAGAGACAAACAACCCTGTTGTAAAAAAAAAAGCATAATTCCCAGTTCAGGAAGAGTACAGATGCCAAAATAATTGTATAACCTTTGAGATACAGAAACATATACCAATATTGAAACAACTGCAGACTTTCTAATGAATGTCAGAAGACCTATTTGAAGCTTTAAAGGTGGTTGAATTATATTTTTGAAGCATGACTTTGGCCATTAGGTTGTATTTACGTCTGGGAGGAAATCTTTGTGTGTAACAATAATCTTAACACTCCTTACATAGAGAAGCTACTTAGTTTATTAAATCATGCTGGGTTTTTCCTGATTTGTGTCATATCCGGCCCAGCTGTCCATTTTAATTGTGGTGGAAACTGAATGGATTACTATAAATTGATTTTTAGGTATGTATGTGGAGTATTAAAACAAACAAACAAAGAGGGACAGATTCAAGAAAACATTCTCGTATTGAACAAAATTTCCAGCACTGCAGTCCATCATAGGTTGTCAGGGAATTGGTGTAACCTTGTGTTTTTGAAGACCACTGCTGTATTTGTGGTGTTAAAAGTCTCCTTTGGGCCACCGGTAGAAGATAAAAACAGCAATGTCGGTACTGATGTGCTGTGTATTGTTATGCCAAGTCAGGTCTCTTTATGCATATTCTTGATTAGTCTTTTTTTTTTTTTTTTTAAAAAGTTCCATATCACTTGGATACTCTTGTTAAAAGCTCAATTTTTTGGTCTTGTTTTGTAGTTCCAGCACAGCTGTCCTGCAGGCAGGAGGAGGCTCACCGGTGGGGGCAGACACCACATTTACAGAAATACCAGCCCACTGCAAAGAGCAGAGATACTCTTTTAATTTTCCTTCCTTGAAACTTTTGGAAACTGCGTTATTTACCTGTAACAGTTTTGTAACAGGTGCAGAAAGTTGAGCCTTTTTACACAGAAATTGTCAGGTGTGCTCGACCCAGCCTCCCTCCCTTCTAACTGTGCTTACTAATTGGATTAAAGAAATTACTTCTGCATGCATGTACTCCAGAAAACACTGGCTGGGTTTGAGTGCTGACCTTTCCTTGGTGTGTAGGGATGTCTGAATAAGGATAGAGGTGACTTTTTTTTATAATTGCCCCCACACCACCTCTCCACCCCCTCCGTCATAGGATGTTTTTCTAAAACTGATGCTGTCATTCTACTCTCGGATTCTTCAGGTTGGTGCAGTAATTATTTCATGAAACTGCTGTGTAGGAATTACGTCAGAAAGATGATCTTCGTAGTTTTTGTAGCTCTAAATTTTGTTAGCGCCTGGTAAAGTTCAGAGGCTTTTATATTTGGCCACAAGTATCATATTATATTGTAGGCGTGCAACTGCCAGCATTAAAAATTAACAAAACTGAGGAATCCCTAAAAGATCTTGTGCATTTTTGTGTCCATGAACTAGGGATATGTTTTGTTGCACGTGTGGGAATTGGACAGAGAAGTCCCCAGGTGCTATAACTGCTTGTTTGCTTGTAAAAGTTAAATGGCAGCTCTCTGAACTCTCGTAACAGAAAAGTGTTTGTGGGATTCAAAAAAGCTCCTTTATGAGATTTAACATGTACCCACTGTCCTGCCCCTGACAAAACGTGGTGACTGAGGGGGAGAGAGGACAAAAAGCTCAGCATAAATTAGCTGTGTCACCTAATGATTGTGTGCTAATGGAAAGGCCAATACTTGATGGGTGGGAATTTGGGGGTTTAGGTCTTCCAGGCAGGATTATTGTTTGTCACAAGCATACATTTGCTTTATTGGTGTTCAGTGCCGTCACGTAACATTTTCGTGTGTTTTAGAGTGATGTGTATCACAAATTTTTGTTATGAGGCAGGGTTGGAATGATGTTTCTGTGTCAGGCTTCTTTGGATCTCGTATAACTTTAGAGAGAAGTGATTTGGGCAAGGCTGGGTGGGTTTTTTTTTGCCTATGATTCAGTAGTTCCAGTTCAGGATGAGGCTGTCAAGGTGACCAGTGAAGGTGGCCAGTGAAGGTGACTAATAGTTCATTTGAAGTAAGCTTTTTTGAGATTATTAAACAGGCATCTCCTTATCAAAATTAGTAGATTTGATGATCAAACATTAGCGGTTTGGATCACCAGTAACCTGGTGTTTAGTGATTGTATGTTACTGTAAAGAATGAATGAAAATGTGTAAAGCTTCTGTGATGGCACTGAGAGAGTAGGCCAGCTGTACAGCTCAGTCTCGTGTACAGAATTCAGGTTTTCATTTTTCTGCCACCTCCTTTCAGAACACTTCGTTACAACACGACAAACCGCGTAGGGTGAGCTGTCACAGACAGAGGTGATTTATAGCATCTCTCGCGGAGCAGTTTGGGCAACCACCACGGCATCCGGGCTCGCTCACATCCGATTCCTTCTGCTTGAAATGCTCTGCCTCACCGTGAAGGTCTTGAAAAATCCCTTCCTTCGTTTGTGAGCAGAGCAACTGTCCCGTAGGTGGGATGTGAAGGAAGCAGATTGTGCTCTTCAGAATCAGGCTTTTATTGACGACTGACTCCCACAAAAACGCTGTGGAAAAGGAACTGGAGCAGAAAACACAACATCATGACTCGTTTTTTCAGCTGTGTGCCCTCCCTGTGAGGGGCCTTCTCTGCCTGCAGTAAATCTATCAAGATAAATCACTTCTGCTACGTGCAAGACTCCTCAGGCTTCGGTGGAAGCCAGAAGGACCACACTACTGTCACTGCAGTGCTGCTTTATTCAGGCTCTTGCTGCGGAAGAGGAAGGCACTAGAATGGTCCAGGAGGACCAAAAGGGATGCTGTTCTTGTTCATCCAGCAGAATAAACAGTGGACAAGTCAGATAATTTATGTTGGGAGCTGCCTAAAGACCTGAAGATGGAGGTTTTTTATTTTCCTTGTACTTAAGGGTTACGGGGACCACTCCATAATTCTTTGGCATTTCTTACTGCTGTCCAAAAGTGCATCTGTCCTAAGGTGTTGAGCTTTCAGGAAGGTACTTTGGTACCTGGTGGATGGTTAGTGTGCTGTGCTGCTGCAAAGGTGAGTTGAAGGGTTGCAGGTACAGACTTTCACAACCCCAGGCAGTTGCTGTCAAAGTTGGTAGTGTGTGAAAAATTCCAGATAGAGGAGAAATAGAGAATTATCTAGAGAACCAAGAAGGAAGGTGTTGGCCCCCAAGTTGCAAAGATAGACCCTCTCATGGTCATGTTGTATTTTTCACAAAAGCAGCTTGCCTGTCTGCTACTTATCACAAAACTTTTTTATTTCTTTTTTCTTTTCCCTTTTTTTTTTTTAAGGTTTTTTTTGGGGTCCTTGTATGTGTCTCAACAGCTGCACTGTGAAAAAGTGGAGGGGATGGATAAAGGGAAATGGAGAAAGGAATTGTTGCCAAATATGCTGCAGAAAAGAGGAGGAAAATGACACATCGGTGAAAAGTAAAGTGAGCAGAAACAGTCTTTCCTGCGTCAGTCATTAACTTAAAAACAGTAGGAAACTTTTTTAATTGGTCATGAAGAGCACATTTATTCCATTCTGAAATCTCCCAGGTAGTTTGGTTGTAAGTGACTGGGATGTCAGAGGAGGTGAATTCCTAACACTGGTTTGATTGCATTTGATGATTACCAGGCACTGAGTTATAGCCGAAATATTTTGACTTTTTAGCATGCTTTAAAAACAAAGAATATTTCAGTGCTCTTCTCTCATTTAAAATGGCAAAAAATCCTAAAGTCTAAGGGTTTTAAAGACTTTTTTTTTCCCTAAAGATTCCTTTTACAGACATGAATTGTTATTGCTGTTTATTTCCACATCATTAGTTTTGTTTAGCAAAGTGTTACCGATTTAGTTGGTAAAACCAAAATTCTTAAACTTTTTTGCCACTTGTTTTGTGAAAACTAGTGAATGATTCCTTGGTATGAATGAAATATTTGCATAACTACCTTTTATCTTTGCAGAAAGATAACATTTCTTCCCCACCCCGCTCCAGCCTTGATAACATCACCAAAACTTCTCCAAAACAATTGCCCAAGCAGTGCAGGTGCATAAATACTTAATATGCCTGGGTAGCTGCAAAACTGTCCTTATTGATGGAAGTTTGTCACCCAGTTTGTCAGACATATATTAGGAGCTTTGGAGAGCCAACATAACTGTGATTTGAATTACAGGGTCTGCTTACTGTTGCCTTCTTTCCTGGAACGGAGCAGAAGGCAACTACAGGCATTATGTAGGTAAGAGGAACTGTAGGTCGGCTCCTGACATCAAATCTCTTTGGTATTACAATGTCAGTGCTCATTCCATACAATCCCAGAATGGTTTGGGTTTGAAGGGACCTTAAAGCTCATCCCATTCAACCCCCTGCCATGGGCAAGGACACCTTCTGTTAGACCAGGTTGCTCCAAGCCCTGTCCAACCTGGCCTTGGACACTTCCAGGGATCCAAGGGCAGCCACAGCTTCTCTGGGCAACCTGTGCCAGGGCCTGCCCACCCTCACAAACAGCAATTCCTTCCCAATATCCCAACTAACCCTGCCCTCAGGCAGTGGGAAGCCACTCCCCCTTGCCCTGTCATAGCAGTTAAGATCTGTGAGCCCTGTTCTGGTTCCTTTGGGTAGGTGTGGTACCCAATCCCAATTTCTCTAGGAAAATTGCCCTGTCTAGAGCCTGCAGGTATTCTGTCAGCAGTTAATCCATACAAAGATTCTGATCCTAAGGTACAGGTGACATTGTTTCTTTATGCCTGTTGTTTTATTTGATATGTTTTTTTTTTGGGCCCTGGAGTGCTCTGTGGCTGTTTACTGATGGGCAGATAAGACCTCTTAGGTCATGATGATTTTGCAGTTGTTGGGATGTGATGAAATGTGGGACAGGTTTAGTGAAGCCAAGGTGCAGAGGCGTGAGTATTTAAGCAGTACATGCAAGATCGGTCCAGGTCATCTGGGACTTAATTTGATCTCCTGTCTTTGGTTTGACTACTCCCCTACCTGCCTTTCATCCTAGAGATGTTTTGAGATATTTTGCATGTTGCAGGGAAAACAGGGATGTTTTAATGGGAATAAAATCCTGTATTAGGGAATAAGCTAGGACAGAACATTGAGACTGACAGAAGTAGGTTAGTGAGTTGAAAAAGCTGGTTTGTTGGGAGCAGGAAGTTGAGTATCTTTATAAAGATGGCAAAATAAGCAGGGCTTCCACATTAAACAAATATGCACAGACTTCCAGACTGTGCAGCTGCTTTAGACAATTCACTCTGATCCTGCAGAGGAATATACATCTGCAAGGTGTAACTTTGGGTTTTTTGGACTGTTCTTTATCTGTGGGTGCATTGTTGGCAAGTTGTGTATGATACTTAGTCCATAAAGCATTTGATCCTTGGGTATAAATATCCTTCCCTGTGAGAGTGGGGAGGCCCTGGCACAGGTTGCCCAGAGAAGCTGTGGCTGCCCCTGGGTCCCTGGAAGTGTCCAAGGCCAGGTTGGATGGGGCTTGGAGCAACCTGGGATAGTGGGAGGTGTCCCTGCCCATGGCAGGGATGGAATGGGATGAACTTTAAGGTCCCTTCCCAGCCAAACCAGTCTGTTTCCAGTGAAAGATTATTGTAATATAGATGAGTAGTCAGAATTCAAATATGCTGTGTGGACAGTAAAATTAAAATATTGGGGCTGAATAATGCATACTGTTAATATAACTTCTGTGTCTTCTGCTGCAAGGAGAATCATATATAATGCAGTAGTCCCATAACTCTGTGGGAAGCTAGGAAAAACCCCACAACAATATATATCATCTGTGTTATTCTGCAAACTCAGCCAGACATTCGTGGCAAGGAGAGTTTTGGAAGGGAGAGCTGGCTGTACTGGACCCATTAGCAAAATGTCAACATCGGCAGTTAGATTGCGAGACCAGCAGAAGATTTAATCCTGAAAGGAACTGTAATTTCTTGTCTAAAATTATTTAAATAGAAAGTTTAGAGGGCGTGACAAGCTTTTTTCCAAGTTCAGTAGTACACATCTGTGCCTTCAGTTACACTTATGAGCACAGACACAGCAGGTATCTGTTGCTGAATTGCTTTTAACTTTCAGAGGAAAAAATTTATTCTTGTAAATATTGTTAATAATTAATACTAAAATCTTTTAGAAGAAACAGTGAACTCGGGATTTATATCTGCCCTTAGCAATTTGAGGTTGGAATGAGTCCTGATGTGCAAAACAAACTCCCTTGTGTTGCTCTGGAGCATCTGCTGCTGCATTGTGGAGCCAAGTTCTGGGACTAAACAGATGTTGGGTATAATAGAGCATGACACTTGCAGACCAGGCTGTGATTCTCTGGGGGTGTAATAACACTGAGTTAAACTAAATGAGTTGCTAAGAAGTTGTGTCTGTATTTATTTTCTTTTCCTTCCCGCCCTCCCCCTTTTTTTTTTTTAAGCAAATAATTAGATTTGCTTTTCAAGGGTAGATTTAACTTTTCTAAATTTTAATGAACTATGCATTTATTTAGTGCATTTCAAGGGAAAAATATTAGATTTCATTGGTAATTTATTGCTGGGGTAAGGACTGACTTTTCTGGAGTGAAAGAGGGTTTGCTGTGATTTGGTGTTTCTTGGGCGCTGTTCAACCTTGTTTTTTGCAGTGACTTTGGAATCCCCTGCAGCAGCCCTTCTATGCAGCGGGGGCTGTTGTGAAAGTCAAGTCAAAGTAGGAAAGATCATGGATAAATAAATTTTAAATACTATTTAAAGCACACTGTTGTAATTGTGTTCCAAATACTGACCAACCTTTTATGTTGTATAAAGACTGTATAAGGCAGTTGAACCTCTACTGCCTTAACCAGCATTCAGGCACAGCAATAGGGCCTCTTAGTCAAGAGCAATGTCCACATTTAAGTGGCTGTGTGTTATATCTGAGTGGTCTTTTCAGCCAAAGGCAGCTGTTTCTGAAAGAAACATTTAATATTGTGTTTGAGAATTATTTAAGGTGGTGACTGGCATTTAATTTAATATTGCATAGTAACATCTGTCTTGGAAATGTATTTGGGATCATGGCTAGCATGTGAGCAGCTAAGTTAAAGCTTTGGGGTTAATCTGTTACTGTTGTTAAAATGCCTGGAAATGGAAATGTTGATAATGTTTATTCTAATTGTAATTATTTTTGGAGATTTTTGCTGTAGGATATTCATGAACTCTGAAGGAGGGACTTGTTCCCTGGGTCACCTGATGGCTGGAGGTCCTCAGAAATGTCGTGCTGATTTAAAGCAGGGCCTGTGGCTGTTCAAGTTGTAGGAGCTGAAGGTGTTCAGGCTGCATGAAAAAATCCTTGCAGAGCACCTCAGCAAGCTTTGAGGTGCCATGAGGTCCTGGTGGAAGGAGTTAGGAAGGAGCCTGTTGTATGTTGTCTGTAAGTGTGGTCATCTACACTAAGTATCAGTAGAACTTCGGAGCAGTGTAGTGAATATAATGTTCTTAGAAGATGAAAAAAAAACCTCCTGGGATACAACAAAGAGAGAAAAAGCCACATGTTTGATTGCTCCAAGATTCGTTGGCTCCCAAATGAGTGGAAGGCAAAGCTTGCCAAGTCCACTTATCTACAAACTATCAATCGTGTTCTTTTGACAGATCTCAATGGCTTGGTATTTATTTCATTTAGAGGAGAAAATAATCAGCCAGTGCTTTATTTTTCTGTCACTTGGAGGCAGGACTGTGGAGTCAAACACGTTCTCTGCAGTTTGGAAGGAGCCAGCTGGGCATCAGGACCGGGGAGCTCATGAGGAATTCCAACCAGCAGCTCCTGGTGTTGCTCGAGGGTGTGGCTGTGGCCAAGCAACTGGGCATGCTCTTGGGCACTGCGATTTGACACTGACTCTGAAAAAAAAAACCCACGGCAAATATTTTGCTAAGACTTGCAGTTAAAGCACTATTTGTTTTGTATTTGCGTTAATGGAATTTAACCTGCTGGGGTACTGTTGGAAATCTGGAAAGCGTGCAGACTCCTTTTCAAGAATTAGCTTGCAACCTGTTCCCATTGCTCTCATATTTCTGGGAAAGTGGGTTAAATGAGGGGCTTTTGGGAGCTGCAGCAAGCTGTGAGAGTAGCCTGGGAAACAAAGAATATGGTTACTCATCTTAGGAGAACAGGCTAAGGATTTTGGACACTGTCAGTGCTCTGGCGTGGGGAACTCAAGAGTTCCAGGTTAAGGTGGAGGGATTTGAAGGCAGGGCTCCAGCTGCCTCTTGGTTCTCTTCTCCCTTAGGTGTTCCTCTTGGAGCAAGTGAACTGGAAAACATGAGCAGACAGTGGAAATGTGAAGCAGACACAGACTAGACTTGTCTTTTCTCCAAGAATTAACGGTTTAAATGTAGGGCCTCTAAGTCATTTAAAGGTGCAGGAAAAGGACCTGAGTCAAAATACAGGTCTAGGGCCAACAGCCTCATTTTTGGCTTCTGCAGTAGTTGAACATAATGGAAATGTGTTCAGGTTGGACAAGGCTTGGAGCAGCCTGGGATAGTGGAAGGTGTCCCTACCCTCGGCAGGGCATGGAACAAGATGAGCTTTAATGTCCCCTCCAACCCAAACCGTCCTGTGATTCCATAAAACGAGGGGATGCAGACCTGAGATGCCCATGTACAAGCTCAACCTCGATTCTTTTACAAAGTGATGATCCAGTATTCTCAGATATTACACAAATTGGTTTCTCTTCTACTTTATTCTATAGACTTAGTATTCATTGACATTGTTTCAAAGGTAGAGTACACTGATTCTGGAGATTATTTTCTTTGAGGCAGCAAAATTTGTGTTCAGGTTAAGATGCACTCATTCTGTTCTGTGAGTAAGCATTCAACCAAAGTTCTGGAAATCCTCTTAGACTAATTACATTTTATAGTCCTTTAATGCTTTTCCATAGAATTCCCTGGCACAAAGTCCCATTTTCACTCCTAGGCTACTTTATATTTCTCCTCCTGCAGGTAGCCCCTGTGACAAAAACAGCTTTTTTAAAGTGCTGTAGACAGTGTCTTCAGAGCTTTTTGCTGAGGGAGGTGTGTGTAAGGTTGTAAGGTTATTGCCTCTCCCGTTTGGTTGGGTCTGAAGGGAGGTGGTGGAAGCCAACTGTCTCATAAAAACAAGAGTTCCCTGGGTGCATTTTGGCAGAGTTACGGTGGTGGAGTTGTTAAAGAAGAGATACTGAGTCATTGTAGAGGTTTCATCTTTCGATATCCTGTCTTCTAGAGCAGCTGATAGTGACAGTGCTGGAATGGAGGGAAGGAGTGTGGAGTGGTGTATTTCCAGCCAATAGAGTCCCCTACAAATAAAATTTAGAAAATAATAAACAATGTCCTCATTCTCGTAGTATTTCACCTTTTATTGCTAATCTTATATTCTGCTCTCTGTACTGGCACTTTGTTGTTTCTGAGATATTTGGGTACTCTGTGTTTGCTCTAAATCTTGGAGGTAAGTTCTTCAGAGACCTCCATGATGGCTGCAAACATTGCAGCTTTTCCTTGCATGTCTTTGTTTGTTCTTAGTAAGCTTTCCTCATATTTATGCAGTTCTTTATTGATAATAACTTCTGCTAAAATTGTCTTTTCTGAAAGTAATTGCTGCTGCAAAGTTGGTGAGTTCTGAGAGGATTAATACTGGAGTGATTCATGAAACAGATCCTGTATCTTTGTATCTTTGTCAAGGGAAGAGTCACTGCTGGGTGGTAGATTGAATCTTCTAAGGTAGCTGTCCCTGTTCTTGTGTCTTATGCCAGCTCAGGAGTGAGTGTTTGGCTTGCACGGTAATATGTTGCACAGCACTTTTATCTCGGTGGGAATGCTCCTTTCTTTTCATATAAACTCCTAAAGCTATCAGTCACAGTTATTTCTTCCCAAACGACGGAAGATTATTGAATCTGATATCCTGGAAAGACGTAAGATGCTTGGAATCATCCCTGGCACATAGTTGATAGCATCGTGGTGGGGTTTTTTTCTTTAATTGGGTTGTTTGTAAAGATGAGAAGCAGCGATAAGCAGCACGAAGAACTGAAAACTCATTCTTTGCGCAGATCAAGTACAACAAAACTAATAATGAAAAGAGGGTTTGGAGTGCCAGCTTCTGCACTGTTCCTTCAAAAAGCAGCTGGATTTCTGATATTTTTATTTTTTAGCTTTTCCCCCTTGAAGTAGTTGCCCAGGAACAACCACCATTTTACAGAGACGGTCAGTAGAACATTTCCTTGCTGGATAGCAGCACAACAAGAGCTGTGCTTTCTCTGGCAAGGCAGGAGCTTTCAAGGTGTAGATCATTGGTGGCACGCTGCATCTTGACAGAAGCAGCCATTTTTTACCTGTGCATATTCAGTTTGAAAATGTATTTCTGAATTGCTTGTCAACCTGACACCGCTGTTAAAACTGTGAATTCTTTACAGTTTCCCCCACTGGTAGCAACCTTAGTACTGATAAAACTGTGCTGAGTGTGATTTATTAAAATCCAAGTGAGATGGTGCCTGAAATATATAGCTCAGAAACTTCTAACTTCCTTGGATAAAGATGTTTTTGTCCTAAGTGTTTGAAAGAAAGTCTTTCTAACGTCTTCCTATGCACCTCATTTCTACATCTCAGTGATTTTTCAAGGGAGTGAAATGAAGCTTTAGTGCTTTCTAATTTAGGATCCATATATTCCTTATTTGTACAAAAGACTTACGTTTCTCTCTTCTTTTTTATTTCCTTAAAGAAATGAACGTTTAGAAAGAGATTTTCCAAATAAAGAAGATGGGAGCGAATAGCAGCAGCATCAGTGAGCTTCCAGAAAACGAGTACTTAAAAAAATTGTCAGGAGCAGAGCCCATCTCCGAGAATGACCCCTTCTGGAATCAGCTGCTGTCTTTTAGCTTCACCACTCCAACAAACAGGTAAGAGGGTGCTGAAGAACTAAACTTAGGTAATGTATTTATAGAAGTGACAAGTCCAAAAGCAAACGAGTTGTTTATTTTTGTTATTATATATTTTATATCTATATAAAATACAGATATAAAATATTATAATTATTATATAATTATAATGAGTTCTATATTGTGTTAGTTATTCCTGTTTTAAGTAGCATAGGAATAAACACCTGTGTAAAATAGGCTGTCACTCCTAAGTTTGGAAGCGTTTTCCACCACCTTTTCCATTCCTGTGTGTTTCTTCTTCCTGATGTCTGTAATTGCTAGTCATTCTCCTGGGAAAGATCTGAAATAGGGTCTGTAGTGTTGGGGGGAAATTTTTTTCTTTTCCTTGTTGTTTTAGGAAGCTTTCTTCTTCTTTGGTATAGCCTCTGGGGTGACTGGACTTGCTGAATATTCCAGTTCTTGATGTTTCCTCTCAACTTACAGTGAATTTTATGTCTTCCATGATTTAATTGTAGGTTAGCTGTTGAGTTTCTTAGTCTGTATGGCTTTTTTTCACCTTCTTTTGCATTTTAAGAAGAAGTTTGGCATGTTGTGCTCATACAGATATTTTCTAAATATCTAAAATTCAAGCTTTGAACATCTTTTCACTCCAGCAAGTGGCATGGATATAAATAGAATTAGTATTTCTGAGAGGATCCATAGCACACCTCCAGAAACAGAGAATGTAAGTCCTTGTAACTTCTGTTAACGCAACTCCATTGCTAAATTCCTTGGCCTTTGTGTTGATTATCATTCTTACAAGAACAATCTGATACTACTTAAGACCTTTAAGTGTTACTTAAACTGCTTTTACTGGTTTCAACAGTGCCCTGATGCTTTTCTGTGAATAAGTGAAAGTTCAGACAGCTGGAGTGGAAAATGGGTTAAGGTAAATAACTGTGAGGCATTTACTAGGTGCTGTTTTTGTGAAGAGTGAGGAGGAAGAAGTGTTTTGGCTTCTGTCAGGAGAGAATAGCCAGAGGTTAGGAGCAAGGTGCAGTGCTGTGGAGGGCTGTAAAGCTTGTGAAGGGTGTTTTGTATTTGGGAGTGTGTGAGGGAACAATTGTTTTTCCTCTAAGATCCCCGAAGACACAAGAATTATTTGCAGCCTACCCACGACTAAGAAGATGTACAATATTCCAAGTTATATAATACTCTATTGTTTGGGTTTTTTTAGGGGGAAATAGTTATGTATAAAACCCCAGCAATTTCTTTGAGTGGTTCATACACTTTTTCTTTCCTCTGTAGAAGTTAAAGAGTTTTTCATACTTGGCTTTGCTGTTCACAGAATCAGATCCAGCGCAGAGTAAATTTGCTAAAAAAAAAACAAAACAACACCCAACTCCACAAAGCAAAAACCTAACTAAACAAAAAAAACTGCCCAAGCAGTAAACATAATTAAAAAAACCAACCAACCGACAACAACAACAACAAAATGATCCAAATGCAGGTTGAAAGCTTTAATTAGCTGAACACCAGATGGTGCTCTTGCCTGGCAGCTGGAGGAGAAATATTTTTAGAGGCATGTTTTTTTTTTTTCTGCAGCTTAATAATTGGAGGGAAGCTAAGAAATTTCCCATTAACCTGCACATCTATCTGAGAGAAGCATTTGACAAGTGATTTTGGGCGATGTTGGCACCCTCAGCCGTTGTCTGTATCAGATAACCTTGCCCGCAGGAAGGGAACAATAGAGGTCAATGTTCATCTCTGAGACTGGAAGCTTGCAAATTGTCAGGTTAACTCCGTTTTTAATGAGGCCTGAGCGTAGGTCATACCTTTGTCAGGAGCCAGGTGCTGGTTTGTGACTTGTGGAAAGGAGCCAGTTGAACGGGAGGGAGTTTAAAGTTTTCTCCTCTTTATAAAGTAACTTTTTCCATTGCAAAATTAGTGACTGTTTGCAAGTGTTATTGGGAGCCGTGTAAGTGTTGTGGGTTGTTTTTGTGGAGGTAATTGGTGATATTCTAGAGTAAAGGATCCTCAAGTTTTTGCAAAGATGGGAGTAATATGATCCCCAGGGAGAAGAGGGTTGTCTTTTCTGGATGCTGCTTTGGACATAATTCCATTCTACAATCAGCAGTATCACAGAGAAAGAGGGGGAGAAATACATGAGAAGAGAAGGCAGTAGGAAAATGCATGTTAGTAGGAAAAGCAATCAACCAAAGCCAAAATGTCCAAGGAAAATCAGCAACGTGGGGAAGTTGCTGGGGTGGGGCTGGGGTAGATTTCCTCCTTTCAGCAGCAGGTGCCTGACACATTCACCTCGTTGTCAGGAAACCTTGGCCATAGCAAGGAACCAGTATCTGCAAGGAAGACATCTAAGGGGAATCTGAATCAGTGTAAGTGAAGTTTGTAGGGTTTTTAACACTTTTCCATGCTTGCTTTCTCTAGGGAGGGACGTGTGACTGGTGCTTTGCTTTACAGGAGCTGTTCCAAGTTAGTCCAGGTACTGCTGGTGCCAAACTGAGCTGGATCTTCTGAGGAACAATAGTCTTTTAATCTTCGAAATCAGAAGCCCAGGGCTTGGTTTGAGAGACGGGGAGTTACTGTCCTTCTGCTCTGAGAAACACAAAGACATGATACTGTATCTTATAATGGCACTGCTCTCTGTGCTCTGCTGTCTGTCTGCATTTTTGTTTTGCTCTGCTTGTCTTGGCACTTTCGTACTCTCTTCTTTGCCCTTATTTTGCTTTTCTCTCTTTCCCCTTTCAGTCTGATTGTGTTCTTCTGTTCATCCATTTCTCATTTTCCTGGTTCTCTCCTTGGGTTTCTCTCCCCAGCCCTACCCGGCTGCGTATCTTAATCTCTCTTTCTGTGATTCCACACAGAGTTCTTTAGCGTTGCTCATTTCCTCAGCCACGCCTTCTTTACTGGGTTTATTTTTTCAGTCCTGTTAACTTTTTGATCTCTTTCTGTGAAGAACACAAGGTGGTTTTCTGTGGGGAATAAAGTTTGCCAAATACCAGTGCTGCTGACTGCGAAGTCACTGTGTCTCTGTCAGCACCACTGATGCAAGATGCTCTTGCCCTTTCACTATCTCTTCCAGTGTTTATCTGGTTCTGTTGTGGGTTTAATCAGAAACTAATCTGTCTGAAAAATAACACAGCCAAAAAAAGTGTTTATTTTTTTCAGCCAGGTTAATTCCCTAGAGTGATTCATAGCTTGGCACCACAAAACAATTCTGCCACAGTGAGGGATTGATTTTTTTGGGGGGCACAGCAAACTGTTGGGCTAAAAGGTGGGATTGCTTAAAACTGCTGTGCCATCCAAAAATGAATGGGAAAGCATGTGGTCAAAGCAGAGCTGGCTGCTAGGAGTGTAAAATTCTGCTTTTCGGGGCTGTTTGTTCTTCCTCTCATAATGTTAATTTTCTTAATAATTAGGCAAGTATTAAGAGGAAATATTATGTGTAACTAATTCTGGTCTGTGTATTCACGAACCCTGATTCTGAATCAGCTGACAGTAATCAGAAATGAGCTGAGGGTGAATCCCTGTGACTCCCCTGCCATGAGGGATAGAAACAACCAGAGTCAGTCTCAGATATTTGCAGGTGAGGGAGGCCACCGGGGCCTTTCACACTCCAGGAGTGGTAGGAGATAAGTGGTATGTACATAAGTGATAGTAAAAGGGAAAGAAACCAGCAGTTTAGTTTTAGGTTGCCTCATGCTTTTTGCTGTAAAAGGTTTATTGTGATATCGTCAGACAGAAGTTTCTGCTGAGAAATTTCTGGTTTCAGCCATTTGGAAGTACTTGGTGCTCCAATTTCACACTCCTGCATGTTCTTTTTTTTTTTTTTTTTTTTTTTCTTTTTTTTTGTTCTTTTTTTTTTCCCCCTTCACGGGTCCTTATTTGTTGCACAGAATGGACTCCTGGGAGCTGAATTAAAATGGTACAAAACCTCTTAAATCTGCCACTTCTACATTTCGAGTGGCTGACTTATCAATCCAAATAGTGCTCGGATATTGGAAAAACAAAATACAGCTTTTCTGGATGACTTTTTTAGTTATTGTTACAGTGAAGAGCTGTGAAGTTTACTTTGGAGCCTTAGCTCTCAGTCTAGGCAGACCTTGTGTTTGTCTGGCTCTCCTGCGAGTCGCTACCAAGAATGCAACCTCCTCCTTAGCAGTGGTATTAGTTACAATTATTTTCTGATGGAAAACTTAAAAGTTAACTAAAGCAGAACTTGCTGAAAATCGTGTGCTTAATATTTACTGTTCAGCTTTGTTCCTTCCCTGGAGTTATTAATGAGTTGCTGGTTCAAGAATAGTGTGCATGGTCCTTTAGTGGAAAGACATAAAAATGAGCAGCTTTTATGTTGCCTTAACGTGGTACATTTTTAAAGTAGTACAATAAATCATATGCAGCCTTATGTTCTTTGATGTCTTTCCTCCAACTAGTTCATTAAAATCAGCATTCCCATAGTATGAATTTACTAAATGGGCTGGTTCTTCTGTTTTGTGTTCAATGGCAAAGGAAAAAGGCCTTACAATGAGGAAAAATAGTCAGGAAAGCTGCTCCTTCGGGGTTTTTTCTGCCTCCTTTTTTAGAGGGGGTGGCTGTCTGCTTTGGTTTGGGTCTTTTTCTTACCGTACCCAGGGCAGGTGTCCTGGTATGGGTATGTTTGTAATTACAGTTTGTACGCAGAATGTTTCCTCTTTTCGTGTTGAGACACTTCAGCAGAAGTCACTGCCACTTTGAAACCTCTCGTATGGTGATGCTGTTAAAATAAAAGGGGATAAGTCCATGTTCTTCGAAGTTGACTGCTGTCAGGAAGCAACTTTCAGTCAATGAGAACGATGACGTTTTTTTGACTGGCAGACTGCTCCACTTACCATTCTTTCCCACCTCCACCGAGGAGATACTTCTTACAGAAAACTCACTCCCTGATGAAGAAACTCCCTGTACTCTGATCAGCAACTACAAAGTGATTGAGTCCCAACAAATTAACGATTGTCCTTGGTTTCTCTTTACTTCCAGCACTGATGGGTGGTGGCTGGGGTCACACAGAAGCTGCCCTTGTATAGGTGGGTTTGTAGTGACAATTGGTGTGCAAAATACTCTTACTCCTTGGTGTTGGGATGTTACAGACAGTAATCACTACCACTGTGAAACCTCTCCTAATTTTGTACCTTTAAAATTAAATAAGATAAAACCATTTTCTCTAAAGAAGTCTGTGCTGTCAAGGGAGCAAATTTTGCTACTATTAATTTTAGTTTTGCTGAAGTCTGTGGACTTAGACCCTCTACATAAAAAAAGGCAAATAAAATAATTTCTTTCTTTTATGAAGTACTTTGAAAATGCTGGCCATCAGATCACAGGACGAGGCAGGAACTCCTGTGAAGCCTGGAATTTTTTTCCTAAAGTGTGTGGGAAGCAACTCTGCACCTCACATATTTGCTTGGATCTAAGCAGGCCAGTCAAGCCAGTGTGGTTAAAAATATTTTGATTTAAATCCTCAGTGTTCCACCCCCCCCCGTGCTCACAGCCTGTTTGAATCCCCACACCAGGTGGTACCTTTTGCTCATTCCTTGGAAAACTGCAGAAGTGGTAAATATGTAAATATCTACAGCTTTCCCAAAATGAGGTGGCTTAGTTCAGGTAGTGCCAGTTTAAATACATAATTACAAGAGCAGACTCACCCAGGTCATTGTGATCATGGTGTTAAAGATCCATGGATTGAAACTGGCATTTCTTGTCATAGAATCCCAAAGTGGTTTAGGTTGGAAAATGTGTGGGGTTTTTCATTTGATTTTCTGAAAGATTGTGTTTTCCTGGATCCTCCCATTGATACTTTGTTGCAATTAAATATATTATGTCCAAGGGGAATGACTTAAATGCATTTTAAACTTAGTCTCAAATTGCCATATTACTCCCAAATATTCACCTAAGATCGTGGAATTGTTTAGGTTGGAAAAATCCTCCAAGGCCATCAAGTCCAACTGTTCCCCAGGACTGCCAAGGCCACCACTAACCCATGTCCCCAAGTGCCACATCCACGTGGCTTTTAAACCCCTCCAGGAATGGGGACTCCACCACTGCACTGGGCAGCTATGCCAGGGCTGGACAACCCTTTCCATGAAGGAATTTTCCCAATATCCAGCCTAAAACTCCCCTGGCACAGCTGGAGGCCATTCCCTCTCCTCCTGTCCCTTGTTCCCTGGGAGCAGAGCTCGATCCCCCCTCAGCTTCCCCTCCTCTCAGGGAGTTGGAGAGCCAGAAGGTCCCCCCTGAGCCTCCTTTTCTCCAGGATGAGCCCCCACAGCTCCCTCAGCCGCTCCTGCTGCTCCAGCCCCTTCCCCAGCTCCGTTCCCTTCCCTGGACACAAAATCTGTATGTCTATATACATATATTTGACAACAAGGCAGTCCGTATTTATCAGGTGAGGGTTTTTAGAGAAAATTGGATCTTTTATTTTTGATCAGTGACATGAAGGAGCTTCGATCTGTGCTGGCTCTTGTTAGTGCTGAAATACAGTTTGAATATTTAGTACCAGTGCTGCTCTGTGGGTTAATGAAAAGACAAATGTTTTAGTGTCGGGTTTCCATTCTTACATTAATTCATTAGCCAGATGTCATCTCCACAGGGACTGTAGAGCGAAGTCAGTACCTCAGTTGCTTGTAGCATTTCTTTTGTGCCACCTTGTGACTCTTAGCTCTGGCATTTTCTACCTACGTGTTACTGTAATTTACCTTCCGTCTCTTTGTTGCACAAAAAAATACCCAGTCTCTCACTCCTCCATGTCTCTCACTCCTCTTTCCTGCCCAAGCAAAGGAAAGGAAGGCACTGCTAAGCTTGGCCCCAGGTACCTGGGAGTGAGCTGCTATTTTTGTACTCCCCCTATACTCTCTCCATGACTCTATCTGTGGGGATGTAACAGTATTAATACTTCTGTTGAGTGCAAGAACACCATTTCACTGGTGTGTCAATGTGTGTGTGTGTGTGTGTGTGTTGGGGTGGTGTTTCTGCTGAAATTCCTCCTCACTGGGTGTTTCTGTAGAGTGAACTGAAATTTTGCAGGTGGCGTTGCCTAGGCTTGAGTGTGGCAAAATTCAGTTTTGTGTCCTTGTTGTATGAGTAAGAGCGAGTGGGCCGTTTGTAGTGTTTAAGCATTGCACTTTATTTTGGTAGGAAAAAGAATGACTCGAGTGTTAAAAGCTTTACTGAAGATCTGAAGACCTTGCTTGGTTTTTCACTGGTTTTGATCCTGGCAACTAGCAGAAATTAGGCAACTCTGTGGAATTTGTTTTGAGGATTTTGTGTGGGTTTTAATAACTCAAAGGGAAGAAAAAAAATCTGTAAGAACACTATACTTTGAACTCTCAACTGCTTAGAAATGAGGGGAAAATGAGCCACAATTCAAAGCTGCATGTTTGCATTTATGGTTTAAATCCTGAAGCAATTATAATAACCACTCAGACTGTGTCCCCAGGATCTTTGGATAGTGGGAGGTGGGTCATGTTGTGTTAGATGATGATTATTCAGTACCTAAGAATTCTCCACTGAGTTGGTGTCCTATGCAATATTCACCCTCCCTGCTCTTAGGAAGGAATAAATCCTGATGACAAGCAGCCAGATGGGCAAATTTAGAAGTTTGTTATTTTGTTGGTTTTTTTTTTTTTAAAGTGCAAGGTCACACAGACCTAGAAAACTGTGTTGTCATGGACCTGTTGTGTGTAGTTGCTGGTGGTGTGTTCTTGCTCAATACCATTTGTTTTTAATTACTCCGCATGTTTTCAGTGCTGAAACAAGAGACCACCTTCGAGACCAAGTCCATTGTTTTTAAAGTATATATCAAAGTGTAAGTTTGTTCTTTCTGAATCTTACGTTTCAAAGCACTCCATAAGAGAGGAATGAGTGCTGATATTTGATATCAGGACAAGCCAATCTGCATAAAGTTTTCTTAGGATATTCAGCTGTAGGTGAAGAGCTGTCTCAACTGTCAGCTTACTGCACAGTAAATTACTCTGGTATACAGGGAAATTTGCAGCCGTCTTAAAACCTAATTTGTTTGATGTCTCCATCTTGAATCGTTTCCTATTGAAGGGTTTTGAAATAATTCTTTTGGCTGCTGTTCCTGCCAATGTCTTCTAGTCCTCAGGAGTCTGGTCACAGCTCAAACCCCACAGCTTGCAAGAAGCACATCTCCACAGGGTTTTTGGCAGTGGAGCTGGAGTAGGTGCTTCCCACACAGCATCACTGATAATCTCAGGTTGATTGCATTACCATCTAAATTTAAAAGCAGAAAGAAGGAGGGCTGTTTTCCCCCACCACTGCCTGTTAGGTTGCTGGCAGAGCTGTAGGTGGCTGCTGGGATGGAGTTGAGCAGGTGGGACAGAGAGTTAGTCTCTGATGGTTTTGTATAAATCAGATTACTCTTCAGAAAACTTAATACTTATGAAGGAACAGCGACTTTGGCACTCTAATTATGGCACTATTAAGTTTTGCTATATTTTTGTCTGACAGCAGTGCTGCAACAGAGGCCGTACCACCAACCTTCACAGGCTTAGCGCTGTTCAGGTGTCGTTGCATGGCTGCTCTCCTGTTTGTTCTGAGGATGGTAGTTGTCATACCTTTCATTACAAGGATGCGACTGCATGAGCTCTGAAACTGTTCAGCCCGTATTACACACTGTTAGTTCAGTCTGTGTAGGGGCTGTGCAGTCTCCTCCAAAGCTCTGAGCTGTAGGACCTGCAGTGACAGGACAAGGGATGATTGTTTTAAACCAGGAGAGGGTAGATTCAGACTAGGCAGAAGGGAGAAATTTTATCAATGAGGGTGGTGGAACAGGGTGCCCTTTAGTTACTGAGACACCTTTGTGTTGCTCATAGTGCAGCATTGGACACAATATCTGGTTATTCATCTTGTTTTCCCATCTGTTGAGGATGTTTTTGAGGATCACTTACCCTTCACTGGTAGATTCGTAGTGTTGCAAGTATGTGTTTGACGCAGATGGTGTTTATTTTCCGTGGCTGTTGGCTGGTTTTGCTTTACTGCTTTATTGTTCTTTTTGGATGATGATTTTCTGAGGCATATCAACAGGCAATTAATGAAGTTACAGAAAAATTCGGTGTTTCTGATGTGATTGTTGCATTAGTATAATAACATTAATTAAAGGAAATGCTTAGCTTGAGGTTAAATGTCGGATTACGGTTTCTTTAATTCATGCTCTAAAAATATGTAATTTCAGTTGAAATTTCTTGTAAAAAAAAGTCAAGTTCACTCTGTAGGCTGTTGTTCTACATGTACTTTCGGTGGTGCTGAACTAAGCATGACAGCACTAGGGCCACAAAGGTAGTGGTAATAAAAATGATCACGGAATTGCTTAGATTGTAAAGGGGCTCGAAGGTCATCGAGTCCAGCCATTCCCCCAGCACAACTAAGGCCACCACTCACCCTTGTCCCCAGGGTGCCACATCCACAGGGCTTTTAAATCCCTCCAGGGATGGGGATTCCACCACTGCCCTGGGCAGCTGTGCCAGGGCTGGACAACCCTTTCCATGGAGAAATTTTCCTTGAATATCCAACGTGAACCTCCCCTGGCACAGCTTGAGGCTGTTTCCTCTTGTCCTGTCACTTGTAACTTGGGAGAAGAGACATTTCACTTCGACAGTTCACTTTTGAGTGTTAGTTTCCTGCTTTATATTTGCTGCATTTCAGATACATGTTACAGTGCCTGGTATTGGGATGACCAAACACTGGAATGGGTTGCCCAGAGAGCTTGTGGAGATATTCCAAAGCCACCTGGATACAGTCTTGGGCAGCTGGCTCTAAGGAGCCCTGCTTGAGCGGGGAGGCTGGACAAGCTGACCTCTGCCAGCTAATGGATTGCTAAAATTAAATGCTTCATAGAAGTATTTTATGACTGTTTTGTAATGAATTTTCACTTCCTGTGCAGGACCCAACCGCTTGTGTAACCGTTTCTCTTTTCTTTTTTCTGTAGCGCTGACTTAAAGCTCTTGGAAGAAGCCACAATCTCGGTCTGCAAGTCTTTAGGTGAGAAATTGTGACATATTTTTTCCACGTGCTTTTCCAGAAAAATTAAGAAACAGCATCCCTGTGCCCATTCATGTCTTCAGTGTTCTGCTTGTATGTGTTCCACCAGTAAGATTAAGGCAGCGTGAAGATTGCGTTTATGTACATCCCAAACCTTTAGAAACTTCCACCATGAGCTGTTTTACAGAACGAGATGACTGAAAGGTTTAAAACAAACAATTCCACCCCTACTAGCTCTTCTTCCCTCTGCCCTCTAAGCTGATCAGTAAGGGGAAGGGATCAGAGGATGAAAGGAGGGAATGATATAAATGTGATCAACGGTGTTTCAAGAAGGGAAAAGGTAGTTGTGAAAACCTGCCCAGGTTTCTGACAGGAGACTGTTGTGTTGTAGACAAGTCTTAGGAAGCAGTGTGAGTATCCCACCTTTGGGCTATTTTAAATCTTTTAAAAGGGTGAATAGCATTTAGAGAACAATTATGCAGTGGTAAGTCATGTGCTGGAGAATCTTAAAAGAACAACACCTGTACAGCCAAACAGGCATACTGTGCTTTATGTAGAAATATATAAGACATTGAGATTTGTGTTTGAACGAAATAGTGTCAACTTAGACATGCTATGTAATTGTATCTTATTTTTCCTTATCTAGTTGAGAAGAATCCTCGGACAGGAAACCTTGGGTCACTGATTAAAGTCTTTCTTTCTAGAACCAAAGAACTAAAAATTTCAGCAGAATGTCAGAAGTAAGTCCCTGGAGAAAAATCTTGTGTGCCATTTAATTTTTTCAATGTTCCTTTTGAATTTTTTACTTTACTAATTACCATGCTCACAGACCAAACCTTGGAATTCTCTTAAATTGTTGTTTAAAGCAGAACAAGTGTCTAGTACTTTTCCAAACACAGAAGATTAAGTGCAGTAGTAGATAGGTTGCTGATGAAAAAGACATATTTGTGCTTTACATGAACACATTTGTGTACAAATGGTGTAAGTTAGGATTACAACTATTTTTAGAGCTGTTAAAAATCACCTGAACTTTTTAGCCCAAGCTTAATGAACGAGCCAGTATTTTATCTTGGAAACGTTTAAAATACATAAATAATAAAAGCATATATAAATATATATTTATAAATATATGTATAAATATGTATCAAGATATTTCTTTCAGGTCATGTCATGTGGCTGCCACTGGTTTTGCTTGCCCCTTTCAGCAGTAGGAAGGAGCTCCAGGAGGTTACCTGTGCGGCACTAGTGGGGCTTTTGCAGGAGTCTTTCCGTAGTTGCTCCCCGACACCCACAGATAAATGTCCCACTCTCATCAGATCTGAGGCTACAAAAAGGAAAACTTCCCTTTTGGTGCCCCCTTGCTCTCAGGACTGCCATCAGATTTTTTTGCTTGTATCTGGAGAAAGAAGTTATTCCTGCCTGGAGAGCTCTTGCTGCTTTAATCCAAAGACACCTTGAAAGTGGTAGTTGACTCTGTGCTGTTGCATGGGCTTCCAAGCAGTTGCTTACTGGGACTCAAGAAAACATAACGAAGCTATATTCCCCTTGCATTCATAAAACCTGGCAAATAGTTGTGTGAGTTGCACAGGAAAGCTGTATGGTGCTTATGAAGTCCAATAATGCCTATGGTTACCTGAAGGCTCTTTGACTGGGAGAAGGGATAAGGTTCATGGAACCAGAGAAGCTTTCAGGTCTCAGATCTGTTGGAACTTTTCCAGTGTCTGGGTGCCTTGAGTCCATAGTGTCTAGAAACCTTCAGATGTTTGCTGAACCATCAAAGAGTAATGCCTCTGTCAGCTCTGGTGTTTGTAACTATAAATGTCATTGGGAATAAGGTTGTATTTTCCACACTACTTTTAAATACATTTCCATTGTGTTTTCAGTTTTCAATTGAACTCCCTGCTTGAGCAGTTTGGGTTTTCTTTGCTTCAGCTCCAGGGGCTTTGTCTACCCTGGCATTTATTTTCTTGTGGTTTTTGATGTATGTTTGCTGGTGAAGCATTACTGATTCTTGTTTGTTTCTGCTTCTTTTCTAGCCACCTCTTTATCTGGCAGGCTCACAATGCACTGTTCATTATTTGCTGTCTGCTGAAGGTATTCATCAGTCGAATGTCAGAAGAGGAGCTCCAACTTCATCTTACTTATGAAGAGAAAGCAGGACCAGGACCAAGCTCATATGGTAGGTACACAGGAGTGCTACTGAAACAAACATCCCACGAGAAAATAAAATGTCCTCATGTTTGTAGATGCAGCACTTAGGGAAATGGTTTAGTGCTGGACTTGGTAGAGTCAGGTTAATGATTGGACTCATCTGCCTTTGACCCTTTGGGGTCTACTTAATTCTATGATTCTGTGTTTTGTTTAGACTAAGAATCCCAAGCTTTGCTTTAAAACTAGGAATTAAGTACTAGAGAGATAGGTTTAGATTAATTTGGCAACTTTTAAACAGTTGTTCAGAAGTGATCTGTAGACCTACTTGAGCTTTAGTCATTTTTGTGCAGTTTGAAAGGTGCTAATGGTTCTCTTCAGAGGAACAGAACAGAGCTGGCCTGAAGCTGACTTTATACTAATGTTGGAGCAGTGATATTGAAATTTAGTGCTTCTTTTCATGTATTTTTCATAAACCAACAGCGACCATGGAGTAGAATTAATGCCATTTTTAAGAATCTAGTGAGAGAAGGTAACAGCACTATGGTTAGACTTGATTCATTGAAAAGGCAACTACTGGGCAAGAGTTTATACTCTTGAACAAGAAAAGTCAAAGAATTTAGGCAGAATGTTCTAAAACGGGTGCATCTCCAGGAAATGGGGCCTGTATGACACAAGATGGAAGATGGCAGGGAAGATGCTCAAGTAATCCAGCTGTTATTTTCCTCTTCTTTCTTTGTGAGTAAGAATAATACCAATGCATTCAAAATCAGCGATTACAACAAAAAGACAGTGTTAACGCTGCCAGCCACAAATCTTTGGGTAGCGCTGTATCAAGATGCTCTTACAGAGTCGCAGAGCATGTGATGGGTAATGCTGGCATGGGAGCCTTGGTTTTCTTTGCTTTGTTGTGAGCCATGGAATCACGCAGGTTGCAGAAGCCCTCTGTGGTCATCGAGTCCAGCTGCTAACCCAGCACTGCCAAGGCCAAGCCCAGGCACTGTTCAGTTTGCAAATGCGTGTTGCTTACCCCATAAAGGCAAAAACGTCTCAGAATGCTGATACCGTGTGAGTGGATTGTGGGAGGACAACCAGAAGTACCTCACTGTGGGTTTCCTGTAAGGGGGATGCGCGTTGAGGACCCTGAGTCGCTGCTTGCTCATTGAGCAGTGACAACTGCTCATTAAAGTCTGTTTGACTCCTTGGCGCCTGCCACCGCTCTGGGGAAGTCAGAATTCTGGTGCCAAAAGATTAAGTGCTACATGTTGAAATGGTTTTAGTGTATTTAAACTGCTATGAGTGAAGTCAACTCGCTGATGCATTAGAAAGGAAAACCTGCTTGCAACAAGCCATCCCTGCAGGCTGCCTATGGGTTAGTTCCTGGATTGAAAAAATGGCCCACCTCTTGCTGCAGTGTACAGCATAACCCTGTGGGACGGGTGGAAAAGCTGATATTTTTGTTAGCTTGAAGCCCTGTGATCTTTACTCCTTGCTCTGGGAGTTCCTCGCAGCGTGGTGTGGAAAGTGATTCTTGTCACTGGGGTAGATCCGTGTTTATGCCGTGTCTAGTAGCACTTGACTGTAATTCACAGTGACATTTATTAGCGATAATTTTGTGCATATTGGTGGCAAATGTACTTAGCAATTATCTCCGAGCAGATTGTTCATGGGATGTTGTTGATTAGGAAGGTAATTGTGTGTGGTCTGCTGGGGAGGCAGGAAATGAGCCGCTCCTCGGCTCCTCCTCGTATTTCCAGCTGGGGATGGTTCTTGTGTCCTTCCTCAGGGTGTTGAGGTTCGTAATGGGATGAGTTTACACAGACACTGGGTTTGGCTCCTAAAAATCTTCCCATAGGTTTTTCAAAATATCTACGGAGTGTGGGAATAAGGTGACTACCTTCCTATAATTAGGTCAAGTGTAGCTTTCTTGAATTTTTATTTTTTTACTCTCTGGAAACTAAAACATGCCTGTTATTGTGAAGTTTACATAGATTTATTAGTACTTTTACTGAGGTTTTACTGTATTTGGCAAACATGCTTTTTAAAAATTACATTCTTAGTCATCCCTTGCTGTTTTTTCGCTCACCGGAGCTTGACGTTATTTATAATTCTCCAATTGCAAGCATGATAGAACAAGGCTTATAAAAGACATTATTATATCAACTAGATAATGTAAATAAAATGTCCATATAGGTAAAAGCTTTAATACAGTGCCTGAATTTTGAAATTTTCTTATTGCCTTGATGCCTGGTGAGTAGTTACTGAAAAGAACAGCACAACCACCCAACAACACAAACAACCTCTCTTTCCTGTAATCCATTTTTATATGTTTTGTTCCATCTCTCAGCCTTCTGAGAAAAGGTAACTGTTCTTTTCAGGATCATCAAAACTCCTTCGTGTTTGTTTCCCTGTTTAAACTGTGAGCATCACATTTTTATCCTTCTAGTTGGGTAATATATTCAGTGCCGTGCTCCCTGAGCTTAAATACAGCACCTGGGAGCTCAGAGCACATTGGGATGCTCACGCTGCAGTCAGAGCATCAGCACCTGCTTGGGATATTTGGTCTCCTCCCAGATTTTGCAGCTCATATGCTTTGCCTTTTTCTGAAAGTCCTGTTTGTGCTTTGCCCTGCTAGACTGTTTTAAGCTCAGAAGAAAGCTGTGCAGTTGTGTTTTGTGTCATAAAATTTGGGTTTTTTCGAGGTTTGGGTGCATGGATGTGTTGTAGCCGACCATCATAAAGTTGTAGTGAAGAAACTGCACAGCACTGAGTCCCCACTAGCAGCACTGTTTTTTGATTTCCTTTAGAATACTCATACCATGAGTAGAAATTTCTTCCTTCTGACAGTTTTTACATGATCCCTTAGCCCAGGAAGTGCAGCCTTTGCCTCTTCATCCATAATTGGTAATTTGCTTATAATTTTGGAGGATATGGCATAATTTTGATTGCAGGAAAATCCTTATAGAGACTTAAACCATATTCTTTTAAGATTCAGCTAAAAAAATCCTGATAATAATAAGTCCCAAACTGGACTTGGCATCTGCTGATCTGAAGCTGGAGTTAGTCTCACCAACGCAAATCATTCATCTTTCCACTGTCTGCATCCCATTTTTGCTGCCCAGTGTTTAGCTGTGTTGTGATTCAGAGGTGTAAGAGAGCACATGCTGGGTATTGTATTCTGCATCAGACCTTCAATTCATTTCACCTATTCCCTGAGCTGTAATAGGAAGGTTTATCCACTCCCTATAAAGCAGATTTTTATCACAAGGCTGCTGAGGGCTGTTCCTGGTGTATTAAAGCAAGTAAGAGGACTTAGAGGAGGAAAAAATTAACAACACATTTATTGCAACACTTAAATGATTTTGTGAGTGTTCAGCTATCATATAAAGGAAATGAGGGATGGCAATAATTTATGTACTTATTATTAGCACTCTTTAAGTTGCAAGTTTCTGAGAGTCCTCAGAGCTGAAGATCACACCACAAAACCCAAGGAAGCCTTAATTCTGTTTTGCAAGATGTGATTTATCTCATTACTTGTGTCCAGGTTCTGTCCTATCTGTTTGAGCAACAGGGCAGAAAAACAAGTGGCATCTAAGGTGAGGATATACCTTGCTGTACCTGAACACCTTATTAATATTAGGCACATTCAGCTGGGACAGCACCTCAGATCAGGTTTTGGCAATGTAGTGGTTTGGTTCTTGGGAAGAAAGACTTATGATGTTGGACTCTGTCATGGCCAAGGATGGAGCTGGTTTTGCTAGAAGTGGAGCCTCCTGGCATGTATAGTTTCTTCTGGATGAGCCATATTGCTTATGCATTGTGTGCTAATCCAGTTTCTGTGTGTAGCTTTGGAAAAGTAAAAAAAAAAAAAAAAAAATCTATGTATAAACCAAACCCAAAACAAACAAACCCCACCAAAGAGTCAAAATCTAACAAATTACCTGCGAAATTAAGTAATCCATGTGTTTGAGGACTTAAACATAGGGGATGTGAAAGTGGTACTTTAGCATAACTGAACATTTTAAAGCCTGAGTTTGAAGTTGCGCAGTGGAGTTTGGAAGATGCACCGATGATTCCTCTCCCTGTGAGTCTGCTCTAATCTTATCTGGACAGGTTCACCCTTTACTTATTTCCCCCAAGGCTTTACACGTGTCTTTGATCCAAGTATGTGATCTATTAATGTGAATGAGTCTTGTGTGTATTGTCTTTATCCTGCTATTGAAAGAGGCATTGTTTTTGAAAACACAGAGTGTTCCATGTTTATGACCCTCTCTCACGTTATAGATTTGGCTTGTATCCTCCTCATTGTCTTGGCAAGATGAAAATTAAACAAGAATGCTGTGCCCCAATGGGGAAAAGGACACATTAATTATCGTGGCTGAATGACATTGATTACAGCAATTAAGCTTTTTAAAAAAAAAAAAAAAAAAACACAAACCATCACATCTTCCATTCTACATGACTGTGCTAACCCAATATTTTCTTCATTCATTTTGAATATAGTCTTGGGGGAAAAGCCTTCTTTCATATTCAAATAACATTATTCTCTCTTCAAATGACTTGTGCGTATAGTATGGTGTAAGAAACAGTATCTTAAAAACGCATTCACCTTACTTTTTTCATCCTTTTTTCTCTTTTCCCTTTCCTCTGTTGTCAAGAGAAAAAATTAGGTAACTGTTGGGAACTAGCAGAGGTTTTGCTTTATAAGCATTTTCTAGATTCAGAAAGCCTTAGGAAAATGTCACATTCAAGTTACTTTAGAATACGTTATCTGGGCTCCATTATTGGCTGTGGTTTCTGTCCAAGGTTAAATACTCCGAGCAGTTCTCGGTTTTTACTAACAGGAGCTGCATTGTGTTACTCATGAGGGATTCTATATAAAGGAAACCATGTTTCCGTGATAAAAAACTGATTTCCTTTAGAATGTGCAGTTCACTAGGTGACAATTTTTAATGTGTTTTTAATAAATCAGTTGTGGAAAGAAATAATTTTGCTTTGTTGTGAATATTCCCCCTGGTGTGCTTCTTAAAATTGAGTCCTGGGCTCAAGAACAAACTTGGGTTAAACAGAGTAAAACTGCTGTAACCTGGCTATAATGTTGTGTTTATGGCAAGACTTATTTATTGGAAAATACAAAATAAACAGGCATTTGGGTAATTATTTTGCTGCAGTGCTGTAATGCAGGGGATAAACTGCCTGCTCTTAAGCCATTCAGCACCATAAACTCCTCCACTTCTTTATGATGCTGTAGGTTTCTCTTCGTAATTTTATTTTTGAAAGCAGAAAAAATCCTGATGAACCAAGAGATTTATCTTCTGGGATTTTTTTTTAGTATTTTATGAAAACTTCAAATGGTTTAATAAGCTGTTTCCTCAGTGAGTCTTGCAAACCTTTTTTTGCTGTTGCTGTTAAACGTTGCAATGCTGATGTAAAAAATACACCAGTTTTATTGCTTAAGACAGTTGAATGTCTTAAAATAATTTTGAATAATTTCATGCATTTTGTTGCAGTGTGACTAGAGAGTAATTTCCCTTAAAATGAAGTTACTTGTCATCAGTATGTGTAAAACCTCTTCAATAAATAAAAATATATGCATGAAAAAAACTGTATGCTCATTACTCATGAGCAGCAGTGATGTGCTCTGTAGCTGCATTCTCCTGACAAGTCACAATTTAGAATATTTCAGTGTATGGTAGACAAATGAAACTGTTTTCTATCTGTCTCTGATTAGCCTTCACTTGATTTAGCAAAAGGGGGAGGAAAATATGTGAACTGATGGGAATTTTGAGAGATTTGACTGTGGACCAGTGAGAACTCAGTAGTGATTATTCAACTGTTATTAATAAAATAACACTGTTTAATATGACCTTATGCAAGTAGTAAAGTAAGGCTTGATGTGATAAATATTAGCATATTCCTACAATACCAACATCTCATTTAATTCATGCACTTGTTATTAGTTATTTGTTTTATGTAAAAAAAGTGAGAGTATCACCATTTTCTCTGGTGATAATCCCAAGTGCCTTCTATTTCAGGAAAAAAAAAACCCATCTCCTTTAACAGGTAGAACTTCTCTTCTAGTATTTGTTCCTTAATTTAAATATTGACTATGTGGGTCTGTGTGTTTAAAGCTTTGTTTTCTTTTGGTATTTGAAAATCAAATCCTTTGATGTGTTTGTTTTCAGGAGCAGAGTGTGAAGACCTCATAGAAGAGCTGCTGTGTTGCCTCATCCAGCTTATTGTTGAAATTCCACTCTTGTAAGTTGGCTTTTTAAATTTTTTTTTCAGCCTCCTTGTATAAACTGTTCATTTGAGACAGGATGAAACTTGTAGTGTTGGGTTTGTAATGTCTAAATACTTGCATGTGAGTGTTCCACATGCTGGTGCAGTACTGATGCTGGCCCTGAATGTTCTGTCGGCAGAAGTACGCGGTGAGAATCTCACACGCACTTCACACCATCAACAGAAGTTATCCCCTTTAGTTTTGTAGGGGTTTTTACGTTTGTTTCAGGTACCTCTGTCAGCACTCAACCAGCTACTGGTGGAAGAGATTGTGCTAGTGGTACACTGGAGGTGTCAGTTCATCCCTGGGGGATGGAGAGAGGTGGAAACTAAAGTTCTTTGTTCTTCTGCAGTTGCACGGGGTTTTAAATTGAAAAAGCAAATTGTGTTTTTTATTTGGTTCTGATTTCTGAAGTACCAGCAAATTGATGTCTGAGGAAGAGAAATGAGTAAGTGGAATGTTTCTGTAGATCATAGAATCATAGAATCATAGAATCATAGAATAGATTGGGTTGGAAAAGACCTCCAAGATCTGCAGATTTGTTTTCATGGTTCTTTTTTTCAGGCATCTGCTGTATTTGAGAGATGTTGATTCCACATCTTATTGAGATATGTGACATAAACCATACTTAGGTGTGATATGCAGGGGAGCTTACTTTGTTCTTTGGAAATCAGTGTTCTTTCCACACCTGTTCAAATGAGTTTTCACTTCTTTTTTTTCCCCAAGATAAACTTTACTAAAGATAGCGTTAGTTTTAGTCTGTGCCTAAAATGCAGTGCCCCAATCGAAGCTTTTCAGCTCTGACGGAGTTTCAGATCATGTGTTACGAGGCAGTGTAAAGCTCTGCTGATTTTGTACTTGGAATTGTTCTTTTGGCTGGAGAACTGACAGAGATGCAATGCTTTTTGAAACATTCCTCTCATTAAATACGGCTCTGTCAACATCACAGGAGGGTTTTGTGTAGGTAGTGTGTAATGAGTTAGTGGTATGATTCAGTGTCGTTCCGCAGAGCTTGTCAGGACTTCCTGGAACAGATACACTCTTTGTTCGGAGCAGATTAGAGGAAGTACAAAGGGCTGAAAGGACTGCGATACACGGGCAAGTTCATAAATCCTTCAGGGCTTTATTTGTCTTTCTTGGAAGTACCAATGTGTGCGTGGAGCCCAATATCATTTATTCTGCCTTTTCTGGCAGGGGAAAATTTATTGGCGTGATTGTTCTTCACCCCTTTCAGCCGCTGGACCTGCCAGCATCTCTGTTCCTGGGTGAATGCGGTTGCTGGGAGTGGAAGCAGCTGTTGAAAGCACTTGGTTTACTGTATCATCTAGTGATAATAATGGCTTATTAGAGAAAAAAGAGTCATAAAGTCTGTCCATAATCTTTAATATTTGGCTATAAGAGACGGATGTGGAAGACTTTTGTTTTGTTTTCTTTTCTTAGCTAAGTTTTTCCTGAAGTAGCATGCTCCTGAATTATTAATAAGATACTAACACTTTTAAAAGTGTGTATTATTGCCTTGTTTACCATTAGAATATGTTTAACAATATGATGTAGCCTTAACTAAGAATTTTATTCCCATATCATCAAAGGGGAAGCGGGGTAGGGGAAAGGAGATATGGGAAAACCTTTATTTCTCTAATAGACAATCCAAATCTCTTCTTCATAAAGGTGTTTTAAGATGTTACTGTAATACTAATTTTTTCCAGGAAAATGGTCAGGATTGTTTTAGTAGTGAGCTTACCTTTTGCTTACCTCCCTCTCCCTGAATCACAGTAGATTCTTTTCCAACTTTGTGTCAAGGGGAGAGATAATTTCTGTCTTTAGCTGGAATAAATCAAGAGAATTACAAGCCTAATATGTGAATTAGGGGAAGGAATAGACTGACTAGAATAAATGAAATATTCAAACTTGTAATGGTTTCTGTGTCAGACGTAGGATCACCTGCTAGAGGACAGGCAGCTTTGGCAGCTTACAGTGGCACTGTAACAGGGTGTCTGTCTGTAAAGCCACTATTGAAGATGAATTTTTGTTGTGACAGACCATTAAAATCTCCATGCTGAGCCTGTCTTTGAAGTGTCATTCAGAATAGCAAAGATTTAGTTAGGAGCATTCAGTAGCCTTAACAGGATTGTCACAATTAGTGTGTCCCTTGGGCTCTGTAGATCCAGTTGGGTGAAGGAGTGGATACAACTGGCAGCTGCTGTCTAAATATATTGCTTCTCTGCACCCCAGTTTAAGCTTCTGTTTTTCTCCTTCACTGAAACTTTAACATTATTTCTAAAGCAGGGAAGACCCATCTCTGTGCCCAGAATGCAGGAGGAGAGGTACCTGTGCAACAGCCCTCCTTGCTTTTGGGCAGAGTGTCACATCATGTGCTTGGGATACCCGTGTGTGGTATTTCCCAGGGAGGATGGCCCTGGGGAGAAGGTCCTGGGGGTGCTGACATGGCCCAACCCAGAAACCCCCATGCCCTGGGCTGATCCCACAGCGTGGGCAGCAGGGAAGGGGGGGATTCTACCCCTCTGCCCCTCAGGTGAGACCCCCCTGCAGAGCTGCCCCAGCCCTGGGAACAACAGCACAGGGACGTGGAGCTGCTGGAGAGAGTCCAGAGGAGGCCACGGAGATGCTGCCAGGGCTGGAGCCCCTCTGCTCTGGAGCCAGGCTGGGAGAGCTGGGAGGGTTCCCCTGGAGAAGGGAAGGCTCCAGGGAGACCTGAGAGCCCCTTGCAGGGCCTAAAGGGGCTCAAGGAGAGCTGGAGAGGGACTGGGGACAAGGGATGGAGGGACAGCACACAGGGAATGGCTTCCCGGTGCCAGAGGGCAGGGATGGATGGGGTATTGGGAAGGAATTCTTGGCTGTGGTGGTGAGGCCCTGGCACAGGTTGGCCAGAGAAGCTGTGGCTGCCCCTGGATCCCTGGAAGTGTTGAAGTCCAAGTTAGATGTGGCTTGGAGCAACCTGGTCTAGTGGAAGGTGTCCCTGCCCATGGCAGTGGTTAGAACTGGATGAGATTTAAGTTTCCTCTCAACCCAAACCATTCCAGGATTCTAAGTGTAAGAGTTTGGGCTTGGCAGGGACACTGAACTCATGAAGGCTCAAGTCCTTCCCAAGCATGGGCAGAGCTTGCTCACCTCTCAGCTTGCTCTAGTAGCAGCCTCGGCAGAATAAGCTCATTTCTGAGTACAAAAAACCCTACAGGTACTTGGAAATTGCAGGTGGGCGGTCTAGCTCAGAACTAATAAGGTGGGGGATGGGGAAGAAGATAAATGGCAAATGTGTAACCCACCTCTCTGTGTCCCTAATTATGAAATCTGTTGCTTTTTGTTAGGAAGGGCTGCAGAGATGTAGAGCAGAGCGTATCTAGGAGTGTCTCAGTTTTCTACAATGAATTAAAGTATTTCTCAAAGTTAGCTTGTATTGGAAAAGGCAAATATGCATTAAGGCAGAAATAGTTTGCAGAAGGGACTCTGGGATTGTGCAGCATTTTAGTGCTGTGTCTGAGAGGTATTAAAAAGATCTTGAATTACCTTTTTGAAAAAACAGGCTGTGCTGCTTTGTACAGAATGCCAGGGAACAAGGTTTCAGGTTTAATTTTATAGAAAATACAGCGTTATTGCTTTTCAAGAATTAGACTTATGCAGTCCCTTATAACATTTGTGTTACCGTGGGTTGGTGTTTGATTTATGGTTCCCTTGGGAATGTTATGGATACTCTGCTTTTTCTTTGGTTTTGTTAATCTTAGCACTCAAGAGTGTACACTAATGATTAAAACTGCACAGTCGGCAAAAAGATGCAACATTAGTATTTAATTTAATTGTGTGACTTTTATGTAGAAACTATTGCTAACGTTTTGTTGCAGGATAGAGCTCCCAAAGCTTTGAATTATAAAGGCTTCTTTCAGCAGCTTGTTAAGAGCTGGTATCCATAACTGAACATCTGGTTGTTATCAGTGCATTTTCACTTCATTAAAAACTGTAAATGCATATGGGGGAAAAATGAAATACTGTGATCTAGTTACATCACTGCTTAGTAGCACCCTGTGGTGCCAGTACAAGTTAGTTGTATTTCTATTGCATTCCAGTGTTTTCTGTAGTTACAGCTGTTTCAGGTGGCAGTCTTAGTTGTTTGCGAGTTTAAATGTTAATGTTTTGACTCATTTAAGGATGCTTGCTGTGTGACAGTCGAACGTAGGAGGGAAGAAGGGCAATATAATTGATTAAAAAGCTCTACAGAATCACTGCAGCATAGAATCAGTGCCACGTACAGGAATGCTCAGCCCTTTTTCCCTGCTAGTTGTGAGCAGCGAGAAGGATAAGAGCTGTTTTTCTGTCCTATTTCAGGAATGTCATATTTTAATAGCTTTTTTTTTTTTTTTTGTTATTTTCAAAGGAATAGGTCAGAATGCTGTTTTTTTAAAAAATGGTCTGTTCGGGGAACTTTTATCAACGTTGTAGTGTCTCCATTATTTGAAAATCTGATTCATATAAAGGGAGTTTTATTTGCTGCTGCACCTTGGGGTGGAGCAGATAAAACATATTTGTGTATTTGGAGGATCTTCTTACCCATATCCTTGCTTCTGATGGCAGATGTGTGGTGTCTTAAGTGTCTAAAGGTCCTGAATAGGAGAACCTTTATCTCTATCACATATTCTTTGTTCTGTTCTAATTTAGTTTTTATTTTAGACTTGTGTCACTGGTTGTCCACGACCAGTCTTTTCACTATGTAAGTTTTAACCTACATTCAACTTGCAGCAAACTTTCTGACCACAGAGCATGCTGAGGTCTGTACAGCTGCGTATTCATATTCCTAATAATCTGCTTTCTGCTATGGTTTTCAACCCTTTTTTTATAAAAGAAGATCTTGAAAAGCGCCGGCTGCAGGTATTTGGGTCTCAGCAGCAAAAGCACAGAGAGACTGTGGAGCAGGTCTGCCTTTCACTTAGGCTGCCTGGGTAGAATGCAGGACATGATTCTTGTGATCTGGCTCTGTCCAGAACCCTCTAGCTTTTTGATCACCTGTGTCATCTTCTCCTCTGTGGCTGCCTCTTCCCCATGGGTTGGAAACTACACCTGGGAGTCACCACAACTGTCCATTTTTATGGGAATCTGAACTGATCTTCCGTGTTCTGGCGTTAAGTAATGTCTTTTAGTTCGATTTAGTGGATATAGCTAAAAACACTTGTTGATATAAAAAGTAAGTACAGAAGAACAGAGATTCTCTGTGCAAAGTTTAAGAGTCCAGAACTTCTTTTAGTATTTTAGTCTGTAGAGGGAAGAACTGGATGCCAGTGAGGTGAAAATGGACAAAGTCACGTAGTCTCAGGTGGTTTAGGAACAGGTCTGGGAATAAAGGCTCTTGAATCCAACTGTTATATTAATCCTTTAGGTACTATAGGTACTACCTTTAGAGGATTTCCATACTTTTGATGATCAGAGAGCTGGAAAGCCTCTTCTCTGGAGCCAGGCTGGGAGAGCTGGGGGGGTTCTCGTGGAGAAGAGAAGGCTCCAGGGAGACCTGAGAGCCCCTTGCAGGGCCTAAAGGGGCTCCAGGAGAGCTGGAGAGGGACTGGGGACAAGGGATGGAGGGACAGCACAAGGGGGAATGGCTTCCCACTGCCAGAGGGTGGGGTTGGATGTGATGTTGGGCAGGAATTGTTGTCTGTGAGGGTGGTGAGGCCCTGGCTCAGGTTGGCCAGAGAAGCTGTGGCTGCTCCTGGATCCCTGGAAGTGTCCAGGACCACGTTGCACGGGGCTTGGAGCAACCTGGTCTAGTGGAAGGTGTCCCTGACCTTGGCGGGGGGTGAAACGTGATGATCTTTAAGGTCCCTTCCAAGCCAAACCATTCTGGGAGTTTTTGTTTTCTCACTCTCATTCTCCCCATCGAGAACACCCAGTGTGGGGAGATGCAGTAGGAAGTGTCAGAGGTACTTCCCGCTTCCAGTCGGTGTTTGTTGAGTGCCCCTTTGGGACAGCTCCCAAATGCTTGGAGTCAGCTGTAATGAGTGTAGTGCATTATCAGCCACCACAGTGCCTATGTGCCGTCAGTGGGTGTAAAATTAGGAGTGACTCCAAGAGGAAAGATTATGTTCTCTTTGAGTTGTTGTACTTGTATCCTGAGGCTGATAACCAGATATTCTACTTGCTTTTCAGTTTTCAAAACTGATCCTATTCTCTGTGGTGACTCCTCTTTCACCTTTCTGATGGGCCCTCAGGAAGCAGGGAAATGAAACCTGGTTCCTGTATGATTTGAGAGTTTTTGTATGAATCAGCCCTTTTGGCAACTCTCCTAAATTAGAAAATGGGTTACCTTTTAACCTTTTAATACTCGGAGTAGACAGCTCTGGCTGGGTGAAAGTTCAGGAAAATATTTGAACAGGGAGGGGGCTTGGTCTAGGGGTGGGAGTTGAAATTTGGAGTTTGGTTTCTGACTGTTCAGGCTGTTTGCTCTGTAGGTGTGAAATCATTTATGAGCTCTCAGCCTCTCTGTGCTGATATAGAAATAGCTGCATTTCACTGAGTAATTAAAGTGTTTACAACAGCATATGCCTTCAGAGTGTTAATTGGAGTTCCTAGCTGAGATTTTCCTCTATGGTGCCTCTGTGCTTCACCTTGGTTCCTCTGTCACAGACCTCTCTCTCGCAGGCAGGGAACAAAGCTTGAATGATTGGGAGCACAGAAAGCACTTGTGAGCTGTGCTTGGCCTTGGAGAGAAGCCAGCAGCAGCAGGATGGTGACACATAGGGAGATTGTTGAAGTTCTTGGTAGGTGATGCTGATAGAAGGTCATCCACATGGTTTTGAATGGAAAAAGCAGATGCCAAGGATACTGGGGAGCTGAGTTTTAACAGGACCGTAGTTCTTGCTCTGTTCCATTTGGAAACAGTAGTTAGGCTAAGGTTGGACGGGGCTTGGAGCAACCTGGACTAGTGGAAAGTGTTCCTGCCCAAGGCAGGGGGTGGACCTGGATGAGCTTTAAAGTCCTTTCCAGCCCAAACCACTCTGTGATTCTATTATTCTAATTTTTGTCTTTTGATTTAATGAGTTGTTATCTGAAGATTACTACAGCTGAAACTGTATGTGGTTGTTTACTTTCAAAGCATTTGTTGAAATGATCTGGCATCATTTGCTTTTGGAAGGAGTTCATTGATGGATCAGTTTCTAATTGAAATGTAGATACTGAACTCGTGTTAAATATGTGCACACGTTTACTGTGGCAATATGAGGGAATATTGTATCTTGGAGCTCAAGTTGTCGTTCTGTGAAGAATCCGTAATTTCAGATAATCTCAGATGTATATGACGTGTCTTTTCTTTAGAGAGTAAATGTTTATGTGTAAGGTTTGTTGCCAGAAATCAGTTTTAACGTGGGTGTCACGTGCAAGAACCTGGACCTGTTCCATCTGGTTCAAGGAACAGGCACTTGCTTTGTGTCACTGAGTAAAAAATGCAGTACAGGGACAGCTACCTGTAATAAGGAGAGAACCCAGAGAGAGAAAGGATTGCCATGATTTCTACAGTTCAGTCTGTGCCAGATTCATTCCTCATGAAAGAGGAATGAACACCTTGAGGGACAAAAGGAAAACATCTGATAGCTTTCCCACCTGATAAGTGAATATATCCTCCGGTGGAAAGGAGAGAGAGAGAAAGAGTTAAAAGTGGAGAATAACTGTTGAATCTCTGAAAGGGAGAATCCACAAGAAGAGAAATAAAAACACTTGTGTATGCTTTGGTACATTTGCTCTATGAAGTCCATTTACCCAAGACATGAGCTTTATCTGAGTCCTGCGCGTTTTGTGTTTGTTTTATACGGCACTTGAGAAGGGGAGAAAAAAAAACCCCACGAACCACAGAAGCTCAAAACAACATGCAGTTGTTCTGGTTTTCTGAAATAAATAGCTAAATAATTTTGACATGTAATTGATACATGAGTTCATTATTTCTAGTTTCCTCCTTATCTGCAATCAGTTTTCAGAGGAAGTTGGAGATCAGCATAAATTCCATGTAAAGTCATTCTATATGACCGATAGCTTTGAATAAAAATAAAAAAAAGTACCAACAACAAGACCCCCTATTCTGTAGTCTCTCAACATAAATAAACAGTATTTTCTTTGAAGTTAAAAGAGGTTCCTGGTGGTTCTTGTGACCCTTTAGAAATGCTTGAGTTTCAGAAAACCATACATCTGACCCTTGGTGGGGAAAATAATTTTGCTCTGAAGCTTTATCCTTGTGCTGATAAATTAAGAGTGACTGTAGCTGAGGGGTTACCCCAGATATCAGGGCCCTGGTTGTGTTTATGTCAGAGGAGATTTAATTTGAACAGATTCTATGGGTTGAGTGGAATTTTTCTGCAGTTAGATGTGCCCTGTCTGGGTTTTGAATGGGGAAAGAATGAGAATAACTCACAAACTATGACTGCACGAATTCAGCTTTCTGTTTGTTTTTTCTTTCAGAGTTATGTAAGGATATTGAAAGCAGATTTTTTCCCCCCAAAAATTTACTTAGTGCATTACAGTAATCTCTTTGCTTATTTTTTTAATGCTGATTCTTATCAAAACAGAAAACAATTTTATAACATTTCCTCAAATTTGCTATTAGGCTTGTATGGATTATCAGAAAAATAAAGGAATGAATGACTGAAATGGAGAAAAAGTAGAATAGACTCTGAAGTTTGTAGAGTGTCCCAGTACATGTTGTAGCGTGCCGTGAAATTACCCTTTTCATTCATCGACTTGGGGTGGGAGACATCGTTCTTGTATTCTCAGCTTTGGTAAATAGTGATAAGCTTCTGGATTTATATTTTTTTTAAATAGCTAAAAAGCATTTTTCCAAGCCATTATTTTTATTCCGATAGAAAAACTTTTTTTTTTTTTTTCTGGTGGCTAAACCTCTGATAATTTTTATATATAAATATAGATATGTATGTGTGTGTGTGTATATATATATATGTCTTCCTTTCTTTGCTTGGGGTGAGTGTGGATGGTGGATTTTGCGGCATCCCTGGTTTGGAGAAGGAGCGGGCGCCGCTCCCAACACAGCCTTGCTTCTGGCTGAGGTGAATTTGCAGTGGAACCAGATCAGAGTGTAACCTCTGGCCTGATCTAATTATCATCATTTACGCTGGCAGACTTCCTCAGGAGTGGGCAAAAAGTCAGGTAACTCACAGAAACAAAAAGGAATTAGAATGGACTTCATGATTCTCGGGGAGAATGTTACTCAAGCAGTACGTCTCTTCCCCACCTATAGTTTGAGATGTTAGGGGTTCAAATACTCAAATCGGGTGAGAGGAGATAAAACCAGTGAGTTTGCATAACCTTCACTTTCAAAAACATTTTTGTATCGGAGGTGCCGCAGTTCTGTGGATTGTGATCCTGGAAATTGTGATTCCAGTTTGCTGTTGTCTTCGAGTAAATAACTGCACTCTCTGCTCAGAAACTCTGGCACCCAGAAACTTCTTTTCACACTTCACAGTAATGCATGGTATTTACAGTGCCTCTGGCAGCACACTTGAGAATATTAAAGTATTCGAATGTGTTAAAAATCAGATTGATTTCTTCTGAATGAAACCCTTTTTGTTCTGATAAGGACCACACCGGTTCTGATCCTGAGACTAATGAAAATCTAGACTTGCCTGTGTTTAATTTATTTTGGTTCAGGAGGTTGCACTGTAGTTTTCCAGTCATCATTATTTGGAAGGGCACTTGGTTTTCTGTTTATACCTGTTTTAACTGTTGAGAATAAAGTTTTTGGAAGGTGACATTGTAACAAAGAAAAACTTCACCGCTGATTAAACACGCAGGGATGCTGATTTGGTGTTTGGTGCAAGGACGATACTGATTCAAGTCCTAGTTACTTCCTTGTGTTTTCAAAGGTTTTTTTTCAGCCTGCAGATTATTACTGATTACAGTAGCAAATGCCATTTTTCTCTCCCTTTTAAAAATAAGATCTGTAGCAAAGTCACTATAGGCAGAGGTGAGAACAGAAAGCACAAGATATCCTAAATAGTGGGTCTGTCACGCATTTTGCTTCACAGCCTTTCCTAATCAACCTTAAATTAATGAGCTTTGCTGAACTGTCTGGTGTCAGTATTTAATCATTACAACGCAGTCTTTGGGATTGTGTGTAATATCTTGGGAGTTTTTACTTCCCTGTTACCTCAAAAATATCATTTAAAACTGAACAATGTATTTGATACCCTGAGCTTTTCAAGTACACTTGAACTACCATTTGTATATTATATTCCTTTCATAAGAATCCACTTTTCCTGGCAGATGGAGCCGTGTTTGGCTAGATGGACATTCCCTGACTGTGCTTGATGGTTTTGTGACAATATTATTTAACAGGACAAAGGATTCACTCTTGAGAGATATTTATTATTTTTAGGAAGAAGCGTACTCCGAAATTTGCAGCTCTAGTGTTCTGGGCAAAACCTCAGTGTTTTTACATTGTTTTGTCTTTTGGCATATATAAAATAAAATACTTATATCTGAGAAAAACAACCCTGTTTTGGTATGAAGTGGTCCTGGGTTTCTCGAATTTGTTGTTTACATGTTCCCAATTGAAACTCTCTGTGCTACACAGTCTATAACTTCAGGTGAAGCTACCAAGTGTTCTTGGAAGTCAGCTTGTAAACAAACCCAAGAGATTAATCTCCGCAAATTTTCCCTTTTTCCTGCAGAGATATTACATACAGTATTTCTTTGGAAGCTGTGACAACTCTCATCGTGTTCCTCTCCTGCCAGTTATTCCACAAAGAGATCCTGCGAGAGAGCATCATCCACAGATACCTGATGCGCGGTCGATGGTATGTCCTGCTCTGGGGTGGTGCCTGATGGCAGAGCAAACGCTTCTGGTTAGACCTTGTTTAGGTTGTTTGCAGCTGGAAACAAAAGGCAGCAAAATACATTTTGACAGAAGAGTTGTTCTGCTCAAAAGAAAAGAGAACAGGAAAGCAAACACTTGTAAAGGCTGTTGGAGGATTTCAGGTTTAAATCTCACAGCCCAGACTTCAGTAAAACTATTTTGGAAATAATTTTAATTTTTTGAGGGTTATTTCATTAACTTGAAACAGCATTTCCTTTTCAGGATGGTTGGTTTTTTTTGATTCAGCTCTGGGGCTTTTCCAGTAACACTGCAGCCTAGAGAACCCACGTACCTCAGAAGTACTAGAGCCTTCTTGCCATACAAATAAAAAGGCAGTCCTTGGAAAGATGCAAATATGTGCTATGCTGAGCTGAAGGAAATACTTGGCAGGTGGTAAACTCAGTTATGTGAGTAATACCACTTGTTCTGGCAAGTTGGTGGTTGTGTTTAAATGCTTTGTCACACTGGCTTATATGCATTTTAGGCTCCCATTCATCCTCTTTCAGCTTTAAGTTCCATGTGGGCAGATTGTTGATGAATGTTATTTATTACCTGGTTTTCTGAAGTTACTACTACATGTAAAAGGGAGATACTGACAAAGGGTGACATGAAAGGAAGGGGACTCAGCTTGAGGCGCAGGACAGACAAACATGAAACATCAGCAGGGTAGAGGCAGAGCCTTGAGATCTGTGGGTGGTACTTAAATCTCTGGGCTGGAGGAACTGAGGGTTTGGGGGAAAACAGGGAATGTTTGGGAGAAGAGTTAGTATGTGGTCTCAGAGATCTGGTTTGGGATTAGCAGATGCCTTGGCTCCTGGGAAGAGGGGTGGGAATTCAGTTCCTGGGAGCCCAGAGCAATTTGAAGAGTTGGAAGGGTACTGTTGTGGTGTCCCAACCCCGAGGAGAAGGGAACACCCAGGGTTTGTAGATGCTCATAGGCAAAAGGACCAACAAAAGTCAGAGGGTGTGCAAAAAACTCACAAAGGTTTATTAGGACATTACACACTTGGCCTGGAAATTGGTGTATTGGTCCCTGGGCTCCTGGTATGAGCACATTGCAGTGAGTTTGGATAAAGGGCTGGGGTGAAAGGGAAGAGAGACAGAGAGGCAGAGAGAGACAGAGAGAGATAGATCAAAGAGGGGAGAGAGAAAGGAAGGGAGAAAGAGAGTTCACCAGTCCTGGCTCCAGTGTCTATCCAGCTGATGGCATGTCCAGGTCCTGGGGCACCATCTGGGCTTCCTGGTGGCACCTATTAAGTTTTTGCCTCCCTGGAGAGAAGTTTCCCACTTTCCATGCAAATAATTCTCATGTGCAGTCTGTTCTTCCAGACCTTTCCAGGAGTGGGCTGAAGGCTTTGGGTGGTCTTGATCCACCCCTACAGTCTGTGCCCATTTCTCAGCCTCATTCTTGCCCCAGTGTTGTGCTGATCTCCAGGAGCCAGAACAGGGATGTTTGTGCTGCCCTCCCTCTCAGGGCACCTTCTCCAGCCACATCCTGGTCTTTCTCACACAGGTTGTTACCAACAATCCTTGGCTGGGATTCCCAGAAAGCCTTGGTTCGTTATAAACTTTTATCTGAACCCAACAAATTTTACAGGCATTTGTCAGATTCACTGATGTGAGGTCGGTTGTTTCGTTGGTCTTTGCAAATTCGTAGAATTGTGGAGTCCTTTAGGTTGGAGAAGATCTTTAAGACTGGTCCAAGCTGCACACACAGACAGAAATATTGTGGGCATTTAGAAATGCTGTTGTTACCTGTTCTGTGTAACCAAAGCATGGAGGGAAAACTGAACAAATACAGTGTTTCTTTCCCTTGAATAAATATTTTTCTGGTTGTGTTTTGAGGTAAGTGAATACAATGATTCAACAAACTACATGGTTTTATTTTAAAGTAATGTGGAATAAGGAAAACAAAAGATGGTTTCCATGACCCTGCCGTGAGAGGGTGCTCCTGCAGAGCTCTGCTGGAGTCTGGGCAGCTTTGCATGGGCAAAACCTTGGTGTTCTTTCCCTTTCCAGCCTGGTCAGCGCAGGGAGAGTTATTGACTGTCTTTAATGCCAAAACATCAGCCTTTGCACCCTGCCTGGGCTTTGTGGTGCCATTTTTTTTGTCAGTTGCGAGTCAACTAAAGCTGTTTTTCGTTCTCTTTCCAGCCTCCCATACACCAGCAGACTTGTGAAAACTTTGCTGTATAATTTCATTAGACAAGAGAGAAGCCCTCCTCCAGGGGCCCACGTCTTTCAGCAGCAAACAGATGGTGGAGGATTGCTTTATGGAATTGCGTCTGGGGTGGCAAGTGAGTCTGATTTTCTGTAAATTGTGCTTCAGACCATATGAAGTATTGCCTTCTGCGTGACCTCTCTTGCAAACACACCTGTAGCCCATTTTGTTTTCAGCAAGTGGTGCCAGTGTAGAAAAGCTGTCCACAGGCCTGCTTGGATTGTAATCCTTCATGGGCCATCTCAAGATGTGTTAGAATCTGAAGCAATTATACCTGCAAGACAGCAGATGGTGAAAGGATCACCTAGTCCCTGTTTGGTTTTTTTTTTACTGACATACTAGAAAAGCCTCAACCAACCGAGTAGTGTCCTATTTGATAAATGACATGATTCCAATTAATTAAAATGTTGTAAGAAGTAGTTTTATGTGCTTGCTTTATTTTTAATAATTACTCAGTGGACGAGGTGACCTGCTCAGTGGCTCTGCTTGGAATAGGTGGTCTCAAGGGCTCCCTCCAAGACAGGTTCTGTGAGCGACTCAGATAGGAATTTTTGTAACACACTCTAGTGAATGCCTTTCCCAGCAAGTTGACTAATATTTTTTCCTGATTAGTATGACTGGATTCTGACCTCTTCACGGGTGGACTGTTTGCTATAGAGAAATACTGCCTGCAAAATAGGAAAGCCTTGATGCCGTTCTTTGTTCAGAAAAAAAGTTTCTCGTGTTTGTTATACTATGTACTGTGTTTTGGTTGGTGGTTGCTCACTCTTCCCCACACCAGATGTGTTTTACTGGTGTGTGTGTTACACGTAAAAATTATTCCTGAAGGTTTTTCTTTTCCACCTAATAAGAATAAAACATAATACAGTGCTAACAGTAAAGGTAGACGCTATTTTCCTTCTCCCCGGTAAACTAAATAACGCTTTGCAAGTCAGCTGCTGTTAAAAACGATACTATTTATTTTGCTCTTTTGTGAAATCCATTCACTGGCAGCGTCCCGAGGGAATATTAAAGTTCAGGCCGCAAGTGGTCTGCCAGAAAATACTTCCCAGCCCGTGGCAGTGCACGGGGCTCTCCTCACGGAGGCAGTAAAAGAGCACGTCTGTTACACGCTGGAACACCCTCTCCTGGTCTCCAGGGCAGACCACTGCCTGTTTGGGTTGCCTTTGTAACATGAACGCGCCAGAAAGCAGTGGCTTGGTTTGCGGTGTGCTTAAACAGCAGCGAAGTTAATTAAGTTGTTCCCTACAATGTTTCATTCAGGAGTTCCGTCAGGTGTTGCATTCTCTTCCTTCATTTACAGTTGCAAGAGAAAATGGCACTGAACTTGTTTTTCTGCAGCAGTTTTCAGCGCCTGGTTTGTAGTTTTACGGTTCTTGCCATGTATTTTGATACCTGTTACTTACTACCTGATCGTGGTGGTATTATTCTGATCTCTTGAGTGTCTTTCTGCCTTAGTGCTGCCACAGGCAGATCTGCGTCCTTCCCCTCTTCTGGTTACTTGATTGATTTATAAAGTCCGTCCGTACTGCCCGAGTCCAGCCTCCCCCTGTAACACCTCTGATACTGCATCCCCCAAAACTTTTTACTTGTTGTATTTCCAGTTTCCATTTCTTAATGCAAACCCTCAAGGTTTCAGCCTACGTCTGTTCTTGTCTCTTCCTACACTTGCAGCCCCTTCACTCCTGAACCGTTCCCTTAACAACTCCCTCGGCGTACGCCTACACTTGTTTTCTTGCTCCTTTCAGCAGTACCTGAAGTGCCATCTCTTCTCCCAGCAAATTAAGTGTAGTCATTTAAAGCTTTGAGAAGAGCAGCCTTTTATAGAGAGCTTTCTAATTTCCTGCCTGGGAAAGGGGAAAAAAGTAAGTACCACATCCTGTTAGAAAATGGAGATTTTTTTTTTTTTCTGTCTGTGCCCAAACAGGCGGTTGATTTTTACTTATTTTTATTTAATATTATTTGCCTGTATATGAAGTTGGACTATAGGTGAAACTTGAACATGGCAGAGTTCATAGAGCAAACAGCATATTTGCCCATCTGATCCCTGAATTATATCAAATCAATCCTTTGGTTTATGTAGAATCAGGTACATGGGTAGAGTGCAGTACAAATCAGAACACAGCAAATTCTTCATCTGTTATGGAACAGAGGCAAGTTTTGAGCAATAAACAATTGTGGAAAACTTTGATGTGACTTCTGTATTGTGTTATTTTTGTGTTTTGTAATTTTTACAGGATAAAGATTGAAAGAAGAATAGAAGAATTGAAAATTCACTTTTATGTTGCTCAGTGCTTTTTAAATACCACATAATGCTTAAAATAAGTTTGGTGAAGTAGCCTAACTGAAATCTACTTAGGATGAAAGGAGATAGGAGCCTGGTTTTAAAAAACATTTATTTTTCATATGGTAATTCAAGGCCTAAAATAATTACTGCATTTTTAAATTATTTCACTTGATACTACAGTCATCTACGTGACCATACACTGAGTTATGCCTGTTTTGTAGTTGCTTACACAGCAGCAGGAGATCAACAAACTCTTATAAGCACTGTATTTTAAATCCACCCCCCTTTTCCTTCCTTGTGATTCAGCAGGAGTGATAATTATACACAATATGAGCAGAAGTTTACCCTTTCCCACAGTTAACCTTCTCCTGCTTCTCATCCTTCGTAGTCTGTTTTTTTTCCTCTTGTGAGCCTCCCTAAGTCTGAAACCACACAGCAACATCCTCACATGAGTTACTCCTGGGTTTGGCCCCTGACTGAGTCCAGGTTATCTGTGTGCTGGCACCTTTCTCCATCCTGGGTATAATATACCTGGGTTAGAATTGTATTGCCAATTCCACGATCCTCCAGTAGTTAAAGAAACAGTTGTGGGCTTAGGAGGAGGGGAAAAATAACAAATATCATTTTTGTAACTTCATAAAGGACATTCTTCTATACTGAGTCTTTGCAGTCTTTCTCTGGGTGTGAAAATAATTGTAAAGTACTAGATCTGGTACAGTGTAGTGAAGGCATAACATCAACATACCAGGTAGTAGAGATTAGATGTTAGAACCTCATCTATTGGAAACTAGAAATTCACATTTCTTTTGTTCACAACGTACATTGAACCAGCTTTCTGTCAAAAAAAAAGTTATTTTTGTTGGCTTTAAGTGCCCTCTTCCTTCTTTTTTGAATAATATTAGCATATGCCAATTCATGGTCTACAGTCAACCAGTTTGACTTTTTGTGGACAAGCAAATTTTTTTTAATTAGTCATTTTATTGCTTGCAAAATAAAATCCTTGTTACAGCAAGGAACTGCCAAACAGATGATGTGCTAAGACAGGGAAATGTTAGTGCTGCCCAAGACTGTTGAAAGAGAAGTCAGTTTAAATGGTTTCCTTTTAAATAGTTGATTGAGTTTGTACTTTGCTATTAAAAAACCCCAAACACTTTAATTCATCATGCAGGACTAAGGAGTTACTGCAACAGTAAGATCTAATTGACTTAGTTTGTGCTGTTTGGGTTTTTATAGATATAATAGGCACAGTGTTAAATCTGTAAGGAACGAAAGAAGAGTCAATAACCAGATTCATCTTCATTAATCACCTAAGTCATCATCATAACTAACCTGCCCACAAATATACTGTTGTAGCATTAGTGTAAATTGCAGAATTCAGTGTGTAGTGATCAATAAATGACTTGTTTTCTCATGTCTGTCCTCTTTGGTTGGAACCACACAAACATTCCTGGCCAGTAATGACTTTATATCATGCAAGTATATGCTTTACTCAGCATTAGGGTTCTTGAAGGCAGCTGACCTGTGTTGTACATCTGTGATTTAAATATGCTGTATCTTATTCCTATTTTTGTTGGTGCTACTTTCTGCTTAATAGGAGCACTTACCTTTACAAGAAAACCATTTATTAATGTTTAGTGTTTTATGTAATTTTTTTTTCCCTTCAGTTTTATGTAACCTGATTTGTATTTGGATTAAGATACATAAAAGTAGAGAGACACAAAAAGCTGCAAACAGATATTTCAGGCTGGCTGTTTGCACCTTCCAGAGCCTTTTCATGATGTGCCACGGATGGGGTGTATGACCTGCTCCATAACTAGAGCCCTGTCTGTCCCTGGTGCTTAGTCAATGTTTAATGGTCTGCTCACCACAAGGGGAACGTAGATCTGAGCTTCCTGTCCCACTTCTGTCTGTCTGTCTTTGTCCTTGCTTGTTCTCACAATCTGTAAAAGCGTCATCCTCTTGACACTGTACCTGTGATATTCGCCTCCCTGGATGGGAGGACTTAGATAGCTTCCCGATCTTGAACCTTTCTCTTAGTTGTAACATCTTTCTCTGAAGATGTGCCTGACCCAGAACAAAGCAAGTGGCTTCAGTTCTTTGAGAATAAGTGGTTGAGTGTTAACAGTTGTGTAGCTATGGCAGGGTCAGTCTGAAAAAGCTGCCCAGCAAACTGGGTACCAGAGCAGCTCCATCCTGACCAAAATCTGTGTTTGGGTGCTATGAGCACCACAGCAGCTGGTTTGGAGTTGGGTTGAACTGCTGCCAGAGCAGTGCCTCAGTGTCCCCTTGGAGGGTATTCATGCTTTCATGAGAAAAACGCGTCTCCTGCCTTAACCACAGTAGTACAGAAAAACCTTGCCTCTGGTAGAAATCTCTCCAGGCCAGAGGTGTGTTCACTATGAAGCTCTTAGATATTTCCTTTGATGTACCCTGTGTTGTGTTTTTTGTTTTGTTTTGGTTTTGTTTTTTTTTTTTTCTTGATTTCTAATCTATCTTTGTGTTTTTGAGTTATGTGAGGAAGTAGAATGGTTGTACAGCAACAGCACTTTGGGTAGCACTTTGCTCCAGCTCCAGGAAACTCTTGGGGATTTTCAGCTACAAAGATCTGAAACCAGAAGAGTTGCAGTATAATCATTTAAGAAATTATGATGTTCTGGGGCCTGGAGCCCCTCTGCTCTGGAGCCAGGCTGGGAGAGCTGGGGAGGTTCACCTGGAGAAGAGAAGGTTCCAGGGAGACCTGAGAGCCCCTTGCCGGACCTAAAGGGGCTCCAGGAGAGCTGGAGAGGGACTGGGGACAAGGGATGGAGGGACAGCACACAGGGAATGGCTTCCCAGTGCCAGAGAGCAGGGTTGGATGTGATGTTGGGCAGGAATTGTTGTCTGTGAGGGTGGTGAGGCCCTGGCTCAGGTTTCCCAGAGAAGCTGTGGCTGCCCTTGGTCTCTGGATTAGTTGAAGGTCCAGGTTGGATGTGGCTTGGAGCAACCTGGTCTAGTGGAAGATGTCCCTGCCCATGGCAGGGGGTGAAACATGATGATCTTTAATGTTCCTTCCAACCCAAACATTCTGTGGTTCCATGAAATGTGGTTGATCAGTGTTGTAAGCTCCACCAGTGTTTCTGATAGTAAGCCACCATTAAGTAGAACCACCTGAACACGTAGCAGAAACTTCTTCCTCTGTAAGCTCTGCTCTTTTCATAGGCATTGGTGGCAGTGATAACAAACCATTCTTTCCCAGAAGAGCAATTTATACTGTATGTTCCTGGGCTTGTTAGACCATGGAAGTCTTCCATTGTCTCTGGTGAACTTGTAAGTACTTGAAAGGAGGGGTCAGAAAATGGACCAGGCTCTGCTCAGGGATGCCCAGCAATGGGACAAGAGGAACAGGCGGGAACTGTTGCCCAGGAAGTTCCACTTGGGCATGAGGAAGAACTTCTTTGCTGTGCAGGGACCAAGCACTGAAGAGATTGCTCAGAGAGGGCGTCACATGGAATAACCCTCACTGGGGTTATTCCAGAGCCATCTGAACACAATCCTGTGCCATCTGCTCTGGGATGGCCCTGCTCGAGCACTGAGGTGGGACCGCTGTGGTCCCTTCCAGCCTGAACCCCTCTGGGATTCTGTGAATCCTTAGGGGTTTTTTGACTTTGGAGAGGCTGATGCTGCTGGGGACCCTTGGCTGCCACCACTCCACCCTTGTGACCGTGACTAAATATTTCACACTAAACATTCCCAAGTCTTAGTGTGTTTTTAAAGTCAGTAAAGCCTCTTTTCTGTGATACCTACCCCACACTGTCCAGGCTTGTGGGGTGCTGGGAGCTCTGCTTTTCCTGTATGTATCCTGTCAGCTGCTTGGAGTAGGGACCGTCAATACACAGCACAGTGAGGCTGTGGTTCATGACTAGAGCTTCTGATTTCTGTGGTCATACAAATCCTAATTGCAACCATATGCTCCAGCTTGTTTACTGGGAGTGCTGCAGCAAGTTTCACGAGGTGTGTTGGTGATTTATCTCCCTGACATTTATCCTGATATTCCAAAACCTGAGCGGCTTCAAATAACCCATTATAAAAGAAAAAAAAAAAATATGAAAGCCTGTTGGCTCAAAGATGATTTTTCTTTAATTCTTCAGGGGAAATTGCTTGTTAAAGGAAACGTAGAAACAAGCTGATGTATTGTATTAAATAAAGTTTTAAAACTTGATATCTTGCAAGGACTAGGGCTAGAGTTTTTGGTTGTCATCCTTCTGGATGGCACATACAGAGTATGCAGGGTTAATACAGGAATCAAAGGATGGGGTTTTTTTTCAGTAATATGGGATATTAAAGTAACACTTATGAGTTACAACTCTGTAAGGGAGTTATTCTTCATAATGTTAAAAGTATCTGCAGTGAACTGCTCAGGCTGGCGTGTTCTGCTACACATCCTCCCCTGAAAATGGTTCAGTAGTTCAGGAAAAAGGATGATCTGTCTGGTTCCAGATGCACTGATGCCACATTATGAATGGTTTACACTTGATGTCTGGTTACTGGCAGGTCCCCTGGCTGGGTTGGAAAGTGAAGGGACAGGAGAAACTGAGCTGCATTTCGTGCCGTGGTGAGGAACACTGATAAAGCACAAGTTCTATTCTTTCTGTTCTTTGTTACAATGTGTTTTTAAGGTCTGCTAATGGGTTAAATCCATCCAAAGCTGCATTTGTTAATAAATTACATGTTATTAAATTACATGTTAACTGTTTTCCCTTCATTGTCCTGCCAGATGTCTGTGCCATCCTTCGGGGTGGCATCGGATCATTCAGATTAACCACTGCCCGTGTTCAGCAGAGCAGAGGAGTTGCTTTGCCTGGAGTGTGAAACACCTTTTAAGAGTTAAATTTTGTGGTTTTGTTTATTGGTTGTTGTGTGTAAAGGCTGAAGAAATGAAAAGGCAATGCTGTGCACTGCCTGTCTGGAGATATTGATTAGCTATCAATGTTTTCTGGGTGTTTTGTTTTGTTTCCTCCATTAGGCTGCTGGAGTGCCAGTTTTGTGAAGGTGGCCTGTTATTTTGCATTTTTTCTCTATGATTTTATTTTTATTATTTATATATTATAAGTGAAATGAGGGTAGATTAAAGTGAATCTGTGGGCCTTCTGTTCCCTGTTCTCTTTCACCTTTAGCTTCCTGCTCCTTCCACAAAATAAATGATGATGGATTGTTGTTTTTTTTTTTTTTTTTTTAGTGCATCTACAAGGAAAATCTGTATTTTAACCCATTCCTCAATTAACTCGTGAAGTCTGGTAGATTTTTTGACATGTACAAATTGAAAGTTTATTCATATGATATCTGTTACGTTGGGCATAGAATGAACTACTGATGGGAGCAGCACACTTCACCTGTGGAAGTTTTGTGTCATGATCAAATTAGTTCAAGTTCTGAAACAGCTTTATTTGCCTTTCAAGGATTTTGTCAGGGGACAAGAGTAATTGCTTCAAAGCTTCAAATAAATTGAAGCAGCCTTTGAGAATGCAAAACTGAAGAGCACCTTTCCACAGTTAGGGATGCAGTCGTGGGTGGTTGGGAGAGGGAGGCAACGTCTGCCACTTAAGTGGAGAAGAGGAGCAGTGAGTTTGCTTACCTGTTGGTTGCACTGAATCCTTAAATCCTTAAATTGACGCACGAGGACTTCCCAAACATAGCTGTTGCACGTACAGCAGAGCTTATGGTTTTCCAATTAGCAGTAGATACTTTAATTTGCGTAACAGCTCAGATCTAGTGTGCGAATCTGGCCTTGATCTGTGATGTCAGTTCACTCAACTGCAGCGCTTAGATATGAGGAATAGTTTGTATAAGGAGCTTGCAGATGAACTCTTATTTAATACTGTATTTGTGAGACAAGAATTCTCCTTGCAGAAAGTGGTAGCCGTCTTGACAATGCGAAGTACCTGTCCAGAAGCTGGTGGATAATTAACCACCTTGATAACTAAGTCATTAACACAAGCTGTTTAATGTACATGGTGCAAAGGAATGCTGTGCTTTTAGGATATGTTGGCTGTGGTGGGTTTTTGCTGTGTCTCTAAGGGATATGAAGGAAAACACAAGTGTGTTACGAAAGCAAAACTTCCACTGGCACCAAAACTCAGAATTATAGGAACACTTGAATCTGATTAATCTGTAATGAAAATATTTGTGTGCGTTAGGACGTTCTAAATTGTGGTCTTGGATTTGTACAGCAGCTTTCGTCCTTGACTCGTATCGCAGAACTATAGTTTCTGTTTCCCTATGCAACATTGTTTTTAATTCAGTTGTGTGCATTTTTCTAATTGCGGTCGGAATGCAAGGAGTATGTTGAATTTGCAGAGCGGGAGACAAAAAATGTTTTGGAGGATAAGAGAAGCCCCATCCCTGGAAGTGTTCAAGGCCAGGTTGGACCAACCAAGGGGCTTGGACCAACCTGGTGTAGTGGAAAGTGTCCCTGACCATGGCAGGAGGTTGGAATGAGATGGGATTTAAGGGCCCATCCAACCCAAACCATTCTGTGATAAGTGGACATACCACGAAAGTCTTGGCTATGATTAATTTTGTAATTTTGAGGTACTGCAACCTTGATGGAGCCACACTCCATCTGTTTGTGGCTCAGAGTATGTTTTCTCTTGAGGCTCTTTGGGAATGTGCTTATGAGCTTATATTTACAATATTGCCTATATAGATTGAAGCCCTGATTTTGAGGGTTGATTTCTGAAATAATTTTATTTCAGGAGCTGTAGTTTCTAATCAACAGTTTTTCTTCAAGAGGGGAAAATGTTCCTTTATGTTTAAGCCTAAAAAATTTGCAAGTCTCTCCATCTTTCTTTTATTTCTGTGGATTATAGTTGTACTTCCTTGTTTTTGTAGACCCATGGAGGAGCTAAGCTCTGCACAGAATGATCTAAGATTTAATGAGGCCTTTGACTAAAATCTTTGTCTTAAACCAACAAAGACAAACCCTTAATGCGATTATACCATCGTTATTTTTTACCTAATGTTCTAGAAGAGCCAGTGGTAATTAAATGTGTTCTGCCAATTTGTAGTTTCCAACACAAGTATGAGATTTTTACATAACCTGATAAATGGCTATTTTTCCTTTTGAATAAGCCATCAAAAACTTTTTCCGTCTTTCTGCGAAAGACTTCCCAGCCAAAGAAGAGCAAAGCCAAGCAGATCATGTGCTTAGCAGTGTATTAGTAGAAACTATTTTCACAGTTGCAGATTTCAAGTTTTATTTCCTTGTCCTGAAGCCAGCTACTATTGTTGGGTAATTTGGAACTTTTGTGATTGAGGTTTAAGTTATCAGTATGTGGTAGTTGTGGCACTGAGCATGAACATTCGCTTTTGTGACACTTGGGCTTGTTTGTCAATTTTTCTCTTTCAAGCGAGTGGCATTTTCCAGGGTGAGTCACTTTGGGGAAAGAAAAATACTATTAACAGGAAAAGAATGTGGCACCTAGGAATAGACATCCTAGTTGAAAAGAATGGATTTCCATTATTGAAAAATAAATTTCTGCGTTACATGGAAATTCAATTATTATCCTTAGAGGAAAAGTGTGAATTTTTGCTCGCTTCTCAGTAATGTGATTTTTACTTGTATTTTGAATGTTCACGAAGCCCAGAGCTGCTGCCAAGCCCTGTCACTTGGTGTCTGGTTGATGGTGACTGTCACAGGTGAGGGGACACGGCTCAGGCTGAAGTCAGGTGCTGCTTTGTGCGTGCTCAGCTGCTGACTGAGGGTGAAGGGCTGCAGCAAGTGGGAAGAAATGGCATTTTGCTGGATTCTGCTGTGCTAAGGATGCAGCTGTAAAGGTGTCTTAGTGGTCTTATACTGCTGAGGGGTTTTTATAACTTTTCATTATACCAGTTAGTGCAGCTGGAATAAGACAGGGATGTGTGTGCAGCGTGGCACCCTCCATGTGCTACCCAAACCATCCAACGGCTTAACCTTAAGAGAGAGCTTAAAGACGTGGAATTAAGCACCCACAGGGAGTTTACTGGGAACAGTAATGGGATCCTAAAACACACATTCTGTTACTAGCACCATACCTGGGATACAACTTTATTCATTTAATCTCTTGTCAAAAAATATTTCGGTTTAATAAAACTACGCATTGCAAACAAGAGCTGAATCTCTTTTGCTGTGTAAAGTAAGGGGAAGGACTAGAGAGATGAGAGGCTGGAAAGGAAGGCACAGAAGGAAATCCCTTATTGCACGAGTTTCCCATATTGTCTTTTGCTCCTGTCAGACTGGAAGAAAGGGGATGTCATGGAGCTGGGAAGGCAGAGTAGATGTATGGAGGAGGATGATTTCTCTAACCCAGGTGTGATTTGGCTGCCTGACATGAAGGCTCCTGCCTAATTTACAGCTGTGCATGTAAACCCATTCCTGATGGGAATGTATATCCAGAAGTTAATGGTTAAAAAAACCTCCTTTTGTTGGAATATCACTAGGGCCTTGCTCGTGCCAGAGGGGAGAGCATGTTGGTCTGACAGGCTCCTGCACATTATTTTTATTTAGCATGTTAAGCAAATGCTTTCATGTTTGGCCTTTCCAGATCAGTCTCTAGATGGTATTTATTCCCTTGTGCCAAGCATTGCACTCTTTCCCACTCCTTTTGGAGCATTTTGTGAGGCTTGAAGTAGACTGTTATTGGTGGAAATGCTGCAGTTCAGTGGACAAATTTTCCTTGGCCGAGATCCAAACCTTGTCTTCCTTTTGTGGATATTAATAATGACAGAGTTGAGACCTTGTCACTCTTCTGCTGAATTGGGTAGGTAATAAATTTAAAAATAAGTTTCATAAGAGAATTGTGGTCAGGAACAGGACAAGGTTTGGACAAGGTTTTCTGTCTAAATGAAAAATTTCAGAATGAGTCTAACTCTGGAATAATTCCTTATTTGTTAAAAGACTGAATTTATTAGCATTCCTGTTAATATTTTGGAATTTTGCTCAGCATTATGAGATACTATAGCTGATAAATACACAGACATGTAGTCTCAGTCTGAACTGGGAATTTTTACTTTCCTGTTGGTCTTAGTTCACACCAACCCCTCACACTGAGTTGATTTTATTCTGCAGTTAACAACCTCAACCAGCTTAAGTCCATTTATTTTTTCCATGCACATGCATGAGTTCTGTTTTAAGTAGCTGTTGTAGGACTTTGGGTTTTAGTAGGCATCTGGGGCAATGTGCAAGTCTTCAGGGTGCTGGAGGGTGAAAGACTTTATGAGTAGGCTTTCTCAGGTCGGCTTCAGCTGGCGTTTTCTGATCTGGCTTCAATCAGGTATTTAAGGTTGGCTTCCTGGATTTACTTTGCACTTCAGATCCTGAGGAGAGTACACCTAAAATGTGCAGAATTCGTCAGTAGCCCCATTCCTAGAACACACAGCAGTTATAATGGGATGCACGGGGTTGTCAAGGGGATGTTCTGCATCAGACCAACTGTCTTTCCACCCTGAGACTGTAACCACTGTCCTGTGTCACTTCTGTCCACAACAGGCAGTCTGCACAGGTGAGATGTCCTGGTGGATGCTCACAGCTGGTGTTGTGGCTGAAGGGTTTTAGGAAGGGCACAGCAGCCATGCCTTGCACAGGGGTGTGCTTTTCATTTTCTTTAATGCTGGGGAAGGGGAGGGGGTGTTTCCTTTCTTTTTCTTCTTTTAGAGAATTAGGGAGTAGGAAACTTCAGTCTTACATTTCCTAGGGGACTGTCAGCACCCTTACCTGCTCCATCTGAAGTAACCAAGTTTGCCTTGCTCTTCCACTCGGAGTGTGTTGTCAGTGTGTAACCACTGGTTTTACATTAGAGAAATTTAACCTTTAGAAACCCTGGCAGTGTCCAAGGCCAGGTTGGAGGGGGCTTGGAGAACCTGTTCTAGTGGAAGGTGTCCCTGCCCATGGCAGGGGGTGGGATTAAGGCAGTCTTTAAGGTCCCTTCCAACCCAAACCACTCTGGGATTTTTTATGTATCTGCATTCTGTAAAATATGTTATCTGTAAGTTTCCTCAATGATCCAGGTGTTTAGTCTCAAGAAAACAAATGAACAGCAACAAGTTTATGGTTAAACTTGATAATCTTGGAGGTCTTTCCAACCATCTGTGAAATCTGCACTAGTTTTTTGGAATTAAAAAACCTACCCAATCAAGCAGAATCTTTTAACAGAATAACAGTGAACCTAGGACTGCACCTCCCTTTCTTGAATAGGTAGGGGACTTCGTTGCTACCAAGTCTGACCTTACTTGTGGTCCTCCATGGAATTTCCTCTTGCCAAACATTTGGTGGAGTGAATCAGTTGACTGTAATGAGAAAGCTTTTGGGATGACTTTTATTCAGCCCCTTCAAATTGTCTTGCCTTGCCTCTGACCAAGAAGGGAGAGGAGTCAAAGTGTTCTTCGACCGGCGTTTTCAGAAGCAGTGTTGGTCTTCCAAGGTCTCTCTCCAACAGCACCTGGAGCATCTTCTCCCAAAATTAAATCTAAGATCTGCAAATACCAAGGTCTAGTGGCAGATCTGCTGTTTCAGCTGATCTCAGGAGTAGTTTAGTGATCATTGCGTGGCATTTACCAGCATGCTTAAACATAATACCACATTATTGTGGAGAAATCTTTACTGGTTTCAGGCTTTTTTGTCCTCCTTGAGTTCCTCTCCTGTTGTTCAGGGTGGGGATTCTGTGTGCTGTCTTTTCTTTTAGAAGTTAAATTAGGGATTTGCTGCACAACGTCATCCTCAAGGTAGTTTTTGTTGTTTCTAGGTCCAAGCAGCCCAGGAGATGGACAGAGCCTCTGATTTTTGTCACAGTTCTTCTTGGACAGGAATCACATGTAATCTGGGTTAGAGAACCACTTGTTATGTAAAGGCTTTATGCAATTGGAAGTGCAGCATTTTACATTTTTGCAATTAAGAAAGTTGTCCTGAAATAGTCTTAGCCTAGATGGAAAATGTGCTCATTAGCCATGTTCCTATTCTTGCCCAATGTTCTGTTTAATTTTTCTGTAACCTTTTAACTTGCTGTGGCTGCTGTCACTGCATTTTTTTGTTATAATTGCTGTATTGATTCAAATTGCTTATTAATGAAGATTTATATAAATTTTTCCCTTTCTGAGATATATTCACTTTCCCTATCCCAATTTCTAAAACACTCTGAAGCTTTGCAAAAGTTGTGCTGTTTCCCAAGCAAACAATTTTGAACTGCTGTAGCAGTCACAAAACAAAGTCCTGGTGACAGCACTTGGTGCAGCCGAGTGATTTAATTGCAGCATTAAAAATGAACAAATGCAGAGAAAACTATTGTGTGGCTGGTCTGGGTGTGTTTGCCATTTCTGCTGGTGCTGCTTTGTGGGTAGAAAATGCGTTGTGTTTAATATGGGCTCTCCTGGGGCTGTGGAAGTTTACTAAATCAGTGCATCAAGCGATATGAAGAAAACAAGTAGTGTGCTGTTACTCCTGCCTCTTCCTCCATGGTTTTCCTGTTCCCTTAGTGCACTCTGTCGACTTGTAAAAGTCTTTCAGAACTGAAGGCAAACTTACTTCAAACAGTATAGAGAGAATAAAATTTAGTATTTTCTATAGTACTCAACTGAAGTGTTTTAAACATAATCCTATGTAGCTTGTCTAGTCAGGTTAATGGTTTGTCACATAATGTGTGGCTACTTGTGGAATTTTTGCCCTTGCTAAATAGAAAACGTTTGTCTTTGCCATTTGGCTTCTTAGTGTTTTCACTGGAAGAAGAAAAAATAACCTTGTGAGCTTTTGCAGTTTGTGTATTGGAAAATAATGTGTTCTCAATCACTCTTACAGTGTTTCTCTTCCTGTCTTTTTAATAGCATCTTTTTTTCCCCTCTGTGTTTTGCACTCTCTCTCCCCACCACAGACACCACCAGTCTGCTCAAACTCATGGCATGCTCAGATATTTGGAGTAATTTTTTAAGTCATTTCAGCATCTCATTGGTATGTCAAGAACTGGCATATTTGCAAATTGCAGAAGTCAATTTGTAAAGCGTATAAACTGTGTAAAAGTTTGCTTCGGCACATATTTAGAGCTCCCCAGTTAATTAATTTTAAATTAAATTTTCACTGTGGTTTGGCACATACTTGAAACAAGCACAATGCAACTCCCAAAGATGGAAAATAAATACTAAATAATTACTGCACCTTACGTACAAATAAATCCCTTTGTTGTGTAGAACTGAATGCTTTCCCTGTCCCTGTATCCTCCTTAGGAGGCAGGCTTTGAAAAGAAGTAATGAGTGTATAAATTAAAATGTATAGTTCTGTCTGGTTAGTGTGGGTGTTGTGCTAGACAGCATTCCTTATGGAGTGTGGTGTCCGTTATGGGATCGTCATTGTATGCTTTCCCAAGCGTAGGAAGGGATTTTATAATCTGCTGGAATGCCAGATGCTTTTAACTGGAATTAAAAGTGGTCCGTGATCCATAAATTATAATCATGTGTGGGTGTGGGTGTCTTATCATTAAACTCTTATGTCTGCATGAGAGGTGTGGGAGGAAATAAAAGCTTGGGATGTAATAGTGGATTATGTTGTACATTTTGTTTTCCCAATTTGTTCTGAATGTATTTTGGAGTCCTTTAATTCACGCCTTTCTCAAACAAATTAATGCTGTGTTTGCTTAAAAGTATATTAATTAAGCATCCTCTTCTTTTTTTTTTTTTTTTTCTTTTTGGGCTTGTTTCAAGTAGTGATTAATAACTAGCTAACAAGGCCCATGGCCTCTGCTTGAGCTTGTGAGGCGTGTTTACTTGAATTCGTACTGATTTTAGGTATTTGAGTTAGAACTGAAGCTTTTACTGCTGTATCTACGTCAGGACATTCCTTATTGTGGAGGCAGGTTTTTCTGTAACTGCTGATGCTTTTTTTTAATTACTTAAACCCAAGCAAGAGGAGCTTGGCTTAGCTGTAATTGTATCTGCAGTGAGGATTCCTAGGTGTGAAATTAATGTGAACAGTAAAAAGTAAAGGCTTACAGCACTTCAGGCACACAGCTGAAGCTCTGATGTGGTTACTGAGTCTTGTGAGACAATCTAAAAATTCTGCATATCTTAAAAAATCCCAGATTTCCTCCTAAATCTTCTGCTAACCCTTCATTTGAAGGCTGGTACTCCAAAGGCAGCCTCCCCTTGAGCCTGTGATCTCCCACCCTTAAAGGGAAGGGAAGCACCCAGGGCCTGTGGATGCTCATGATCAAAAGGCATGACAAAAGTCAGAGGGTCCACAAAAGTTTATGAGTTTTTATTAGTAAATTACACACTTGGCCTGGAAATTGGTGTGTGTTAGTCCCTGATCTACTATATGAACACATAACACTGGGGTTTGATGAGAGGGGTAGGGTGGGAGGGAAGAGAAAAAGAAAGAGAAATTGAAGAGAGGCAGAAAGAGAGGAAGAAAGAGAGATTACCAGTCCTGGTTCCAGTGTCGATCCAGTGTAGTTAATTAGCCAGAGCCTGGTGCTCCATTAACACCTCTGTGGCTTCTTGGCTTTTCTGAGGAGTTGTCTACTTCAGATTCTTCAAAAAAGCTCTTACTGTTGATTTTCATACCTTTAGCAGGCTGTTCCCAGGTTATTTTTGGCTTGACTCAATCTGGTTTAGCACTGAACTTGCCAAAGCTTATGTACCTTTTTCTTTCCTGGTTTGGAAAAAATTTAATCTTTTTAAATTTAATAGTCTCCTTTCTCTGCAGTTTTGTCATGGTCCTTTTTTTTCTGTTTGGGGTCTCTAATACCTGATCCATATACTCTCTGAGCCTTCTTGTGGTGACTTTGTTTTAGCAATTCATAAGCTGAGCCTGTTTTCTTACCTGTTTGTTAACCTTTCAGGTAAGTGCTACGCTGAACTTGCTAACTAGGAAAAGTAGTTCCACTTTGAGAAACTTGGGAACTGGAAGAATACTCTGAACGTTTTATAGTTAATGGACTTCAGTTATGAATTATGGACATGCCTGTCTGGGAGACTAATGGGGGTTTTGGTTTTTAGGAAAAAAAAAATCAGATTATGGGATCCTGGAATGGTTTGGGCTGGAAAGGACTTTAAGGATCATCCAGTTCCACACCTCTGCCATGGGCAGGGACACCTTCCACCAGACCAGGTTGCTCCAAGCCCTGTCCAACCTGGCCTTGGACACTTGTAGGAATGGGGCAGCCACATCATGTCCTTGAGCAAAGATTTTTTCCTTATCTGCAGAAGAAGGAAAAGTAGATATATGGGAGCTGGAAGGAAAATCTGGATCAAATTAATTCCTCCAAGAATAGGGGATGTTCTTAGGCACCACAGCAATTGACAGTTGTTTGGTACCCGCTAGTTCTGTGTGTGGATGTGTGTGTATATAATATAAAAACTATATAATACGAATAAAACATAGTGACTATACAGAAAATATATAAACATAAATACATTTGATAATATAAATATATATGACCCAGAATACTATATTTACATCTTTAGTATGTATATACAAAAATGTACCATTCAATTATCAAAATACATGGAAATATAAAAATAAAACATTCATAAATTGTATATATGAATGACTTGTTACATAAATATGGAATACATTATATGAATATAACATATTATCACATACTGTTTGCATGTGATAATGGGTAAGATTCCCACTTCAACAATTTCAGGTGGTTTTATGAGAAGTATATCAGCACATAAATATAACTTATGTAAATATATTAAATACATATATAGAACGTAGATAATACAGAATATGAAAACAGTGACAGGAAAAAAATTTTTGGCTTGCATAATTTCAAGGTTTATCCATCTAACTCAATGCTGGCTTTTGAGTCGAGCCTTTATATGTTATATTTATGGAATTAATTCTCTCAGCAGTTGTCATTGTCAGGTTGTCTGTCAAGATCTGTCTTTCTATATATCCAAATAACTATATCTGTATAATTAAATATATTCTATATAATTAGAGAGTTGTATGTGTGTATGTGTGTGCATGTATATACACAATGTGTATATAATCTATTCCAGTGTATATATAATCTGCTCTGACTCTCTTCAGTGGCTCAGAGATCTTTAGAAGATTGGGACATTAGCTCTGGAACAACTCACACTCAGGCCAAGGGAATCAGGAGTTAAATGCCCATTTTAAGTATAAAATTCTCATTTTTACAGATAGGGGAAATAGGGGAAATAGAGGAAATAACATCCTTGAAGCTTGGCTAAAATTATGCGATCATTTGACATTGCAGATAGGAATAAAATTCCAGTGTCCTGATCTTTATCCTCGTGTTTTAACTGCTGGGCCTTGCTTCAAGGTTAATGAAACATGCTGTTTGGTTGTGATAACGTGTGTAGGAGTCCCTCTTACCAAACAATGTCAGGTGATTTTGTAAGGTGCATATACAGCATGTAGGTGTTTCTCATTGTCTGTTCTTGTGCAGGCAATTGTAATGGTTTTGAGAAGGGCCTGGTCACAAGGCCCTGCTGTCAGCTCGTACCAGGCAGGTTGGCAGCATTTGTGACTTTGCACGGAGTTATCTGATAATGGTTGTGGGAATGTGGGATGAGTTCCATCCTGAGAAGAGAAGTTCTCTGGGGAGACCTGAGAGCCCCTTCCAGTGCCTAAAGGGGCTCCAGGAGAGCTGGAGAGGGATTTAGAACAAGGGATGGAGGGATAGCATAAGGGGGAATGGCTTCCCACTGCCAGAGGGTGCGGTGAGATGGGATACTGGGAAGGAATTTCTGTCTGTGAGGGTGGTGAGGCCCTGGCACAGGTTGCCCAGAGAAGCTGTGGCTGCCCCTGGATCCCTGGAAGTGTCCAAGGCCAGGTTGGATGTGGCTTGGAGCAAGCTGGTCTAGGGTAAGATGTCCCTGCCCATGGCAGGGGTTGGAACCGGATGAGCTTTAAGATTTCTTTTAACCCAGACCATTCTGTGATTCTATGAACATTTGGGATAGCAGAAATATTACAATATTCAAATATAACAATATTCAGATTATATGCTCAGAACCTAAAAAGCCTAAAATGGTGACTCTGCACAAGGGGCAGCTGCTGATGCTGAAGGCCTAAGAAGTTTGAACACAATGTAGGGCCTGCCTGGGGTATGTTGGGATGTCAAAGTGGCTTCCACAGAAGTGAGATCTGCATGGAAATCTGGAGGCAGTGGTATCGTGTGTCACCCCCGAGGGCAGTCCTCTGCCCAGATTGGCTTTTTGACTTCCAGATCGATCTCACACGCCATGAGAATTGCGTCGAATGTTGTATTAAAAAGTTACATGAGCTTCTCCTTCTCAGGCCTGGGCACAGCCCTGTTGTGGGTGATGGCAGAGAGGCAATCATGGGTTGTCCACAGTATTTCCTAACTGGGCCCCCAGAGAGCAAACTCTTTCCCCCTCATGGCTTGGCACTATTGCAAAATCCTTAGGAACAGGAAAAGCCCAGAGGAATCCCTCGCCCCGTGGTAAAAATTTTGGGTACTGAAGATGAAACATTTTGGAACTGAACGCGCATGCTGGAGACAAAATAAACTGCCTCTAAATATAATTTTTTCATATAAATGCAAATCTTTATGTAATTCATTCCATAAATTGGTGAATCAGTTTTTGGAACCAAAACTTTCTCAATACATTATATGTAATTTTAGTCTTTAATAGTAAAGTTGGGGAGTGTTAGCACATGTTTCTATATAATTTCAATGTTAACTGTCAATTTTTGCTGGGAAAAAAAATATACAGGCAGAGTCAGTAATACTTAGTCAGCCTTTTTGTCCCCCCATGGTGTTGTGTTTTTGTAGTCAGCAGGTTTGATACACCAGACCCCTTCCCAACACCGTTCCCTCCACACTGGCCATCTACCCGAAAGACACGGAATTTAATCGGTATTAGATCCACAGGAGGACTTCAAACAGGGTCTCGGGTGCTGCAGCTCTGTTTTGCTGGTCCGGATCCAGCCGTGGTGTCTGGTGACAGAAACGTGTTCCTGTCTGATGCCTCTGGAGTTGATGTCAGTTCAGAGAGCGGAGCCAAAGGGCAGGTGCTGACATAAAACAGCTCATCAGCCTTGGCAGTAACTCACGTCCTGCCCTGAGTGGTGAGCAGGGACGCCGGGTTCTTTCAGCTGAGGAGGCATTTTCTGCTAGTCAAGATAATGAAAAATGTTGCCTGTGGCACGCTTGTTCTGGGGATAGGACTTCATTCTTCAGCACTGCCGTTTTCCTCAGCGCTTCATCATTAAAACTGCCATTTTAATAATGTGCATATGGCTGGAGCTGGTATTGATGCCTCAAGATAAGCTTATATAGCACTTTCTGTAGTGAAATCCAATTTTCAATGGCTCATAATTTTTTTTTTTCAAATTTCAGTTGTTTGTGATGAAACTTTTCATGCTGAGCATCTTCCTTAGACTTTTTTTTTTTTTTTTTTTTTTTTTTTTTGGCACTGCTTTAATTGAAAACAGTTCTTCTGTTTCTGAGAATGAGGTTAGGGAAAAATGTTACTTAACCAATGCTGAATTCTTACATCTGTTTTATTGAGGAGTTTTAGAGCCTTCATGCCTTGGAACAGGCTCTTGAGATTTGGGGAGGGGGGCTTAGGGGAGTGAAGCTGGGGATAGAGATGTGCCATTTACAATCCCTCTTAAAAGTTTACTAAATCTGGCCAATTTACAAGGTCCCAAAACTTGCCGTTTGCATACGCTGAGCAGAAACTTGCTGAAAAAACTGGCAGCAAAATTGTCTGAACGTTGAGCTTTCGTGAAGTGTGTTCCACAGAACGTCGTGCCAGTGGGGCTTGGGACACAGCACCCCTCGTGAAGTCTGTGAGCCTGTTCCAGCGTCCAGGGGGGACTTTCCCTGCAGTTGCTTCTTCCAGTTGTTGGTGGACCAGGTTTCAAGCAAGAGAATTAACACTCGGGGATTTCCTCTTCCTTGGTGCAGCAGGTGGAGTAGAGGAAGAAGTTATCTCAGTGCCTGACAGAATATTACCACTTAGAGGGAAAACAGGGATGAGATGGGATAGGGTGGATTAAACAGCAGCATTCCCATTACATGGGGGAGAGGTGATGGGCTCCAAGGAGCGTGAGCAAATCTTCTCAGAATGTGGTTGGGGGCAGCCAGAGCACTCCCAAACTGTGTAACTCTGAGTTTTCCAGATGCATTTACACTAGGAGTTTTATTTAATTGTTTTTAAATGCCCTCCTGGAGGCTCTGTAAGAGAAACCAGTTGGAATTGCTGCAGGTACCAGTGCTCAGGTGCTTCACAAGTTCGGAGGAGGGAGAGTGAGGCCTAGGAGGGAATCAGGAGATCTGTGCTGACTTTGCTGTGCTGGCTATTGCTTCTTAGTTTTGTATGGGACCTTCTTCTGGCTTATGGGCAGTAGGCTGGAGAAAGGAACAAGCAGGGATTTATGTTACAGAATCCCAGAATCTTTTAAGTTGGAAAAGGTCATCAAGTCCAACCTGTGCCTGACCCCCTCCTTGTCCCCCATCCCAGAGCACTGAGTGCCACATCCAGTCGTTCCTTGGACACCACTGAGGTGGGGACTCCATCACTGCTCTGGGCTGTTCTTTCCAAACCAATCTATTTCAGCAGAAGGAAGGGCAGGATGAGGCTGTGAAGGTGCTGAGTTACAGCTCTTCTTCTGAGGCATAATTCAGTGATGTGACCAGGAGGAGAGGTTCATCCTGGCAGAGCTGGGTCCAGCGGTTCTGCTGATCAGTCCTGTTGGAATTCAGGCAGTGAATTCACCCCTTATCTCATCCTGCTCCATGGGACCTGCTTAATTCCTGATTAAACACAGAGAGGAGCTCAGTTTTGCCATGGCAAAGCTGATCTTTGTCGTTTTCCAAATACTGAACTTCACAGAATCACAGAAAGCTTTGGGTTGGAATGGACTTTCGAGCTCATCCAGTTCCACTCCCTGCCGTGGGCAGGAACACCTTCCACTATCCCAGGTTGCTCCAAGACCTGTCCAGCCTGGTCTTGAACACTTCCAGGGATCCAGGGGCAGCCACAGCTTCTCTGGGCAATCTGTACCAGGGCCTCACCATCCTCAAAGCCAGGAATTTCTTCCCAGAATATCCCACCTAGCCCTGCCCTCTGGCAGTGGGGAGGCCATTTCCTCTTGTCCTGTCCCTCCATCCCTTGTCCCAAGTCCCTCTGCAGCTCTCCTGGCACCCCTTTAGACACTGGAAGGGGCTCTCAGGTCTCCCCAGAGCCTTGTTTTCTCCAGGCTGAACACCCCCAGCTCTCCCAGCCTGGCTCTGCAAGAGACTTGAACTAAGTCTGGATTTGCCCCCATGACTGATGGCAGGAATGATCTCCAAAGTCCACCAAGGGATATATCTTGTCATGGAATTGGGATAATCCTTGTCATGATATTTGGCATGGAAATTGAGCTGCATATGTTTAACAAGTAAGGGAATAGAAGGGTGAAAATTACCTTGTGGTTTAGGCAGTTTAGTCCAGAAAAATATTAGGCCTCCCTTGCCTCGTTGCATTTTTATTATACTTTTTTTTTTTTTTTTTTTTTAGGCTGTTAGGCAGAATTCTTTAGAGGGAGACTTTCCCAGAAGCCACTTGCTCATGTTCCTCATGTTCTCATGTCTCAAGAAACGGGCTCGCTTTGAATTGAGTGCCTGGCGTCACAACAAGCCAACAGGAGCAGCGTGCTAAACTCACTGACTGATATAAAACGCTAACTGCTCTGGAAAAGTCATTTGTTGGATGCCTTGATCTAGCGTCTAACAACGTTACAGGTCACTTCTGTCAGTGGATGTCTGGATTTCTTCTTTCCCCTTCCCCTTCTGTGTGGGGATGAAGTTCTTCTGAGGGTCCTGTGTCAAAAGCATTAGTTAATATCGATACCCTGATTAACACTTTTTAAAAATAATACTGCCAGGTTGTTGTGTTGTTTTTTTGGTTTTTTTTTTTAAATACATTTCCACATTTGTTTCTGTCTCTCACTTTGTCTGATTGAGTCGACAAAAAATGTTACTGAAAATCCCAGCATTGGTTGGATTATAAACGTTCACCGTGTTCCCTCCCCTTCTGACCGCAACAATAAAGTACAGGGATGATGCCCTGGGCAAAAGCCAGAGGAGTTTTCTATTAAAAACAATAAATAAATAAATAAATAATAACTAAAAACCAAAACAAAAAAAACCCCACAAACAAACAAACAAAAGAACTCCCCAAAAACTAACTGCCCCTCCCCAAAATCCTACCAAAACAACCCAAACCAAAAAAAGACCCCAAACCCCACCATCCAACGAGTCCCTTTTAATGTCTCACTATGTGAACTTGCTGTTGACGTGAGGTTTGCTGTTCCAAGGCTTTGAAAGATGACTGAGTCAGACAGTTCCTCTAAAATTGAATCCAACACTGGGTGGATTTGCTGTTTTTCCCACATTTCTCATTCGTTTTCCTCTCTCTCACCCTCTTCGAGCTTGCACTTAGTTTCCCAGGTTTCAAGTAGTCATAATACTGTGATATTGTGCTTTTGTATAATACCATAAAACCTTTATTTATTTTTTCTTGATATTGTGGTCACATTTTCAGCTTCAGTTCTACTGGAGAGTCTTCAAATGCGCAGCAGGAATTTTGTTCCATCTCAAAAATTGTATCACTTGTGTCCAAGGGAGTTGAAATAGGTGTTGCCAGCAACAGGCTAGAATTGGAGCTAATAAAAATGTGAAGATTCCTTGCTTAAGATGTTCCCTTCCTATAGTTCCTTTAATATATTTCTAGAAGCGAATTAATGGTTTATTAGAGTTATTTCCAGCCTTATTTGAAGACCTGGTAGCCTTTTGATTCAGGAATGTGATGCGTAACTTGCTTTACAGAATTCTTCAAGGTGTCTGGGCATGTCTGCTACTCATATTCCAATTACAGGTAATAAAAATGTCATCAGGGGTTTCCAGCTAACAAAGCTAGTCCGTGCTTCAGCATCTCTGTACGACTAAGAGAAGCAGACCCCATCTGCAAATGTTAAATTTATCATGGACTCGTGGAATCACTAAGGTTGGAAAAGACCTCTAAGGCTATTACCAATTCCAACTGCAAATAATATATATAATTACATGCAGTACAGTTTCATTGAATTTATAGGTGTTGACATTGCTTTTAAACGTTTCTGTAGTTTTTCAGATGAAATGCTTTCTTGGGGGTGTCTTTATACATTTCTGCTACAGCTGTGGCGTCAAAAGCTTTGATGGGGATGAAAGTCTGCAAGTGAGCTTGATGGTCTTGGGAGAATGTGGTTGTCTCTTTATTTTGAAGTTCAAAACCAGAGGAAGAGTTATGGGGGAATAGATGGGGTTCCTGCCCCTGAGGAAAGCCTCTCTCATTTTAGATGTCACAGTAAACATCTCCTGAGATCTAGAGATTAAAAAAAAAAAAAAAAGAATATTTTAAAAGGAAATAAACACTATTTTTGCAGTGAAATGAGGAATATGCTTGTTTATTATAGTAAACCTACAAAGTTTAGTGTTTGTAATGCTTTTCAGTTCCATGACATCTGAAAGGTCGTGCAAAGTATTGGAGCTGCGATTAATCACAGGAAGCAAAGTGGAAAAGACTTTCAAAGAAAGGAAAGAAAAATCCGTGTATGTAATTTGGCTGGGCAACAAAGGAGACCTGACTGTGCCTTTTATTTAAAGGCTGTAAACACTGAACTGGGGAAGAAATGTTTTATGGTATTACATAGAACCACTTACAGGAATAAGGAGATGAAGCTGAACAAAGTAATGCTTAGGCTGAATATTAGGAAAAAAATCTTAACATTGAGGTTTATTAGATTATGGAACACTCTTCCCAAAGGATGTGGTTCAAGCTCCATTACTAGTTCCTTAAAATTAGGCTGGATAGAATAACAAACTGGAGGGAACACTGTTGCATGGGTAGGGGATGGACACAGTTACCTAATACATCTTTGCATTTCGCTTGCTTCCATGATTCATTTCCTGAAAAGCTGCTTCCAGAATGTGCCAATGACATCACGGCCCCAGCCTCCTCGGGCCCATCAGAACTCCTCCAGCTCCAGGAGGCTTGTGTGGAGATTTCCTGGGCTACCTCTTCCCCAGCGGCTCCTGCATCCCAGCCATTCCCTGTGCTGCTGCAGCATCGGGAGCAATGAGTGGGGTGTGCTTCGAAAATGTGGATGCACAGACACGAACTGGGCAATTCCCAGCGACCAGGAGTGGGGCAGGCAGGGAATTGGTGTTGCAGAGCTTGGCTCCACAGAAATAACCACCTTCTGCTGTTCTTGGCAAGTGGGATGAAATACTGGTCGCCTTTACAATAGTGTTATTAGGTGTGAAAAACCTCAAACAATTAAGTCATACTCAGTCATATATTTCAATGAGCCAGTTGAAATAAATGAAATATAGAGCAGTCGTTCTGTCTCACTGATTTGACAAGAAGAAAGTAACTTGGTTTTTAAAACATTTCTTCTACACTTTTTTTTTTTTTAATGTTTAAAGAAGTAATCTAAAACGTGCTCCTGATCTTTCTGCAGCATTTCAGTCACTTTTCTATAGTATTTAGGAATTAAATACTGAAAGTAAAGTAGTATAATAAAGCACCTGAAATAGAGGAAAGCACCTGAAATATAATAAAGCACCTGAAATATAATGAAGCATGTGATAAAAAGCCCATGGCAATCCACTGTGTAAATTGTTGAGATGTGTGACTTTGACCTTGCACTAAGTGGTAGTTTGATAGGATGTTGAGCCTGGATGTGCAGTTCCAAGTGATCACACATTGACTCTTGACACATCATGTACCTTTCCTGTATTCCAGAAAAGCAGAGTCAAGATGGACTGGTACATAGCTGTTGTGTCAAAATGCTTTCAAATTCATTTTCTCCCACTTGTGAAATCCTGCTGCAGCCTGCTAATGAGTTAGAGAGCAGCTAGCCTACCAGTATTTAAAATGTGAATTTATTTTGCTAGACTGTGTCTCACCCAGAAACTATTCATTTATGGTTGTTTGTAAAACTTTTTTTCCTCATGTGTCTCAAACTCTCTTGGGTTAATTCTGTTACTCCAATGCCAAACGGGAGAGCAAGAAAAATACTGCTGAAAATTAAAAACTGTTACTTTTGTCGTTTGTGTTACCGTGCCCAGGTATAACGCTGCAAAAATCTATAATCTATGAGGTCTTTTGTCAGTTGAAAAAGTTACTGCAACTAAAAAGTAACTGCAAACAAAGAGTTACTGCAGTATTTAGGACAGCCATTTTTGTGCTTCTGAGTTTTATAATTTCCCTACCCAAAGCAGGGAATTCTTTATTTATGCTCTGATCGGATGCACTTTTACAGTCAGAGGTTGTAGTTTGTGTGTTTATGCTCCAGATGAATTTAATGTTGCCTAAGGATGGAATATTTCATAAACCACAGAAAAATTATCCCGTATTTCCTATACTTCAGCTTTGCTCATTTCTTGCTGTAATGAATCTTCCCAAACCTGCAACGGGACTTTCCTAAAACGAACGTAGCTGCTGTTTTTATAGTCTTTTAAGCAACTATACCCGGTGTTCCTCACAATTGGCAGTTTAAAGTTCCCTGACTAAAGATCTGAGATGTTGAGGACATGCTCACAGAGTATAAAATGCCTTTGATACAACAGCTGCCTCCCTGATCCCCCGTTCATCATTCCATGGACCACTTTTTCCTCTCCCATTCATTGTCACATAACATCCCCGTGGCAACTTGAGAAATTGCTTACATGGAAAAGTAACCGTAGGAAAGTATTTATGTATTTTTAGCTTTCTTCTAACACAATGCAGCAGCTGGAAACGAGGACAAGAGCCAGCACAACGTGATCTGCCAGCTCTCCACGGGCCACCAGAAAGTGTTCACCAGACCACAGTGTGAGAACCATTGAATTGACTTAAGAAATGTGACACACATAATAAGCATTAAGTTAAAAAAAAAAAAACCAACAAAAAAAACCAAGCTCAAGTTCCCAAAGCTGCTGCTTGAATGTAATAAGAATTAAATAGTAATTGTAGTGTTTTTTAATAATACGTTATTCACTGGTTTTGGTGGAGGAAGTACATGATGGTATCAATTAGATGCAATGAAAATCACTTTTGCTTTAGCTCATCATCTGTATTTACTGATGCCTTAGATTTTATGGCAATACTGGACAATCTTCTGGATGCTGAAAGTTTCAGAAATAGGAAAAGCAGAGTGTGGAGCTAGGACTTGATTTGGACAGATTGCTAAACACAAGTTAGAACTGTTTAGGTTTTTTTTTGCTTTGTGGTTGGGTTTTCTTTCTGGTATTTAACACTTTTTTTACCAACTTCTATAGCCTTATCTGTTTGTGTTCTTTCCATTTTTGCAACGAGAGAGCAGGATTGTTGTTTTGGAAATGTTAAAATGACAGGGAGAGATCAAGGTCATCTCTCTTTTCAAGATATTCATGCCTACTAAAACTCTTGTTTCATCCTTTTCAGCCTTGAAAGCAGCCTGAGGCTGCGCCTCAACCTGGTGCCCTCTGAAAAATAATTTCAAAAGCAATAAAACTCATTGGGAAAATGCTAATGATGTATGAGAGGACTCGGGCTGTGAGATGAGGGAAGAGGGAAGGATCTGCTTTGTTACCAAGCTCCACTGAGGAGAGAGAGACAAGAGCATACTCAAAAAGGCTTTGCCAGTATGAAATGAAATTTAATGCCTATATTTAAACTTAATGAAGGACAGGCTGTTCAAAGGAAAGCTTGAAGTTCTGTTATTACTATGATTGCATTTTGCAGATGCTATTAGATTTTAGAAAAAATTTAAATCTTCGTTTCATAGAAAGATGCCTTGAGATAGGTAATACCAATTTCCTCAGCGTTAATTTAATGCTCTGTCCAGGGGGAAAGCTCAGAGAGTTTGGCTTCCAGGCCTTTATACTGAAGATTGGAGGGTGAATAACATGTTTTGTGGAAGAATTGCAAGTAGTTCAATAACTACCCCAAGGGAGCTCACAAATCAATTATACCTCACAGTCAGTTGAGGCACTGCTGGAAGTTGTTGACTATAAACTGCAATGCTTTATATGAGTATAATGAGTTTTTAAAGTACCCTCTGCATTCCTACCTATCTGTTGGTTTTAAAATGTCTTCAGAATCAAACTCCTAAAATTCTGGTTAGTCAGATGAAACTATAAATAAGTGGGTTTAAACTTTTCTCCAAGGAGGTACAAACATGAGCCTTGTATCTCGTTGTGTAACAGAGACCAGGCACTGGGCTGAGATTTCTGCAGAGCTGTGTTTGTGTTAAATAACAGCCAGGTGAAAGAAAGTTCTATTTTGATGAATGTGTCATAACTTCATTTTGCCATTAAGTGTTGTTTCACAGACTGTCAAACTACATTAAAGTCCTGGGTTTGTTTTCATGGCTGTGAACTGTGTTTCCAGCCAGCTTAGAGAAGGCCTCAGGTTCTCTATTGCAAAGAAACATACCTTGCTCTTAAGACCTGCATTTCTTGCTCTGCCTTACACTGAGTGGGGAAAAAAAATCTGTGATGGGTAGTTTGGTGGAAGACAAGGACAAAAATGTATCTATTATTTAGTTTTAAAGGTTAAAGCAGTTGGTTCCATATCAAAGTATCCAGGTATTTGACAGAAATAGTTGGCAGGATTTTATATTTCTCAAATTGACAAACATTCTGCCAATGTGGTTCCATGTGGGACTGAAATAAAGCTGTAGTAGAGAATCCCAGAGTGGTTCAGGCTGGAAGGGACCACAGTAGGTCATCTGGTCCCACCTCGCTGCTCCAGCAGGGTCACCCCAGAGCACGTGGCACAGGATTGTATCCAGATGGTTCTGAAATATCCCCAGTGAGGGAGACTCTTTGGTACATTCTATTATTACTATTAATTTTGTTATTATTATCATCATCATCACCATCAGCATCATTTTCCCATCCTTTTCTGTCCCAGTGAACAGAAAAATTCTTAACCCATGAATTTTCCAGTTGTTTTTTTTCCAATTCTCTCCTCCATCCCGCCAGGAAGGAGCAAATGATTGGCTGTGTGGTGTTAAACCACAACAACATCGAAGAGACTGTTTTAGGGTTATGGATTATTAACTTCATCAGGCTTATAATTAGGACCAGAAAGGTAGGATTTGGTAATGTAGAGGCTTTTCAATAGTTTATAAATCTTCGGAAGCATTTTGGCTCACAATGCTATTTCAGGTAATCTACTCCTCCCTCCATTTCACAGTTCAGTGGTTTAGTTTTGAGAACCCTATCCTGGCCACCTCCCAGAGATCTAGAAAGCTTTAAGAAAACTTGGTGAATTTGCATTTCCCTTGGGATATGTGCAAAAGTGACAAGAGAATAGGAGTAAATTAAATTTAAAGTGAAAATTCATTGTGAAAGAAATCCAAGCTCTGTATGTTGAAGTGTGTGTTGATGTCTAGGCCAAATTTCTCTTCATGCTTGTAGTGATGCCAGGCAGCACTGGTACTGTTACAGCCACCTATGGCTGTCCTGTTGGCTTAGACAGGAATTTTCATAGAATTGTGGAATCCCAGAATGGTTTGGGTTGGAAGGGACCTCAAAGCTCATCTCATTCCACCCCCCTTCCACTAGATCAGGTTGCTCCAAGCCCCGTCCAACCTGGCCTTCATCCCTTTTAACCATGGCATTTCCTTCCTTTTATTCTGTAGGGGCTTTTTTTGTGTGTTTGTTTGGTTTTTTGTTTGTTTGGTTTTTGCTTTTGGTTTTGTTTGGGTTTTTGGTGGTTTTGTTTTGGGTGGTTTGTTTTTTGTTTTGTTTTGTTTGTTTTTTTTTTCTCTGTGATGTTCTGAAAAAGCAGAATCTGAAATATGATTCTGACCACACTGTATCAGTGTGTATGTTGCTCCTATGTTTTCTGTTTACTTCAGATCTCAGAAGAATATACCGAGCAGAGCTCCTAAGGGGTTGCAGCATAAGTTGCTTCGTTTTGCACGTAAAAGAATTTAAATATAGCTTTGTAACTTTGAAATATGCATAAATATAAAACCAGGTTTAGCAAAGTGATATTTCAAATATTGGGAACTTATTACATAGAATAGAAATACTGTCTCTCTGTCCTCCCGAGCTGTTTATTTGTTAGCACTTCAGCCTTCAGTTTATGATCAGAAACAATATTTTCCTTAGAAATGTCTCTTAACTCGAGTACCTTGGGTGCAACAACCAGTACTTGGGGTTGAATGTGACGTTGCACCTTGGAACTGAAAGGGGTTTTCTGAACCTGTTGCGTGGGGGTTGCTTTTCTGCCGGACTTGCCAGCAGCGAGGGATGACTTCAGGAGGTTACTTGGGTCGTGCCTTCATGTGCAGATTTCTCTCGCACGTGGTGACCTCATTCTCCCTGGTGGAAGATTCAGATTAATCGGCAGTATTTTGGCCACGTCCCTCCTTTCCTAACTGTTGAGGAGAGGTGTAGCAGTGGCGGATGCCAGCCTCAGAAGGGTGGGGTGGTAAAAAACAAAAAAAAAGGAGAACTGAGCTGAAGTTTAAGAAGGGAAATGTGCCGAATTTGAATTCACTTCACGTGTGGTAAATGTGTGGTTGTTGCAGTTTTCTTACAATAATTTCTTTGCATGCTACCCCTCTGGATAGCTCATGAGAGTTCAGAAACTAACTTCATGGCCAGCATCATTCATTCCGATTTAAAGGGCAGTGGATTGAAACCATGGTGATAAAGGGTTATTAATGGAACATGAAATTTTTGCTAAGAAGGCTGTAATTATAGTGCTTTTTATTATAAGAACTCCCTCAAGCTGCTTAACACTGAGTGGCATTAGTTGCCTTGCCCTTGACGTGGCAGTAATTGCCCTGCAATTGTGCTGATGAGGGAGCACTGGTTTATTACATAATCTGACTACATAATTACATTTGAAGAAAAGCACTCTTTGGAGTGGCTTGAAATTTTGTAGGGCTAAGAGTACTTGAAATTCTTTTAGCTGGTTACACTACACTTAATGCTTTGCATTCACATGGCTTACAGGATTTTGTCATTTGCACCTTGAATCTCTTAGACTACGAGACTGAAAACTAGAATTCCTTAACTTCTTCTGTCTTCTTTAAGAAGTGGGTAAAATTATAATTAATTTTCAATTTAGGCATTAACTAAAAGAGAAAATAAGAATTTTCTATTTTTTTTTTAGTTGAGCTTTTTTTTTTCTTTTTTTTTTTCCTGTATAACTCAAGGCTTTGGCCTATTAAATGAATAATTGATGAAATGCTCAGTCTGTGCCATAAAATTTGAAGATACACTCAAAAAAATGAACTGCTAGGCAGGCATTTGGGGAGGAATGTAGTATACTGTGATTGAGAGAGTCTGCTTCTTATTCCCCTGGGAATGTATCAGGGGCCCAGATGTGATAAACATGGAGGGTTTGTCCTTTTCCCTGACTTTGTCCCCCAGCAATGCTGAGTTTGCAGCATCTTTTTTTTTCTTTTTTTTTTTTTTTGCTACTTTCCTTATTTTTGCAGCTTTCCTTATTTATTTTTTTTTCAGTGGTGTAGTAGAGTGCCATGAGCAGTAATAAGGAAATAAGGACGGATGGACTTTCTGGAGAGGGACGAGGAGAGTCCTCTAATCCTCCCTTGATGCTCCTTCTCCTCTAATTGGTACTTGGGCACGTTGCTGGTGAGCTTGGTTCACCAATGCTGCTGTAACTGGGAACATGAATTTCAAATGCAGTTAGTGTTGGAGTTTGGGGGTTTTTTTTAATACTTTAAGTATGAAAATGACGCTGTATTTCAGGCCCGAACATCAAACTTTAAGCTGTGTGATAATGAGCTTTGACAAGCAGCATTTGGGGACTTCGTAACAACTTCCACTATCCCAGGTCGCTCCAAGCCCCGTCCAACCTGGCCTTGGACATCCAGGGATCCAGGGACAACCACAGCTTCTCTGGGCAACCTCACAGCTAACCTAACCCTGCCCTCTGAAGGGGTTTTGCTTGTTGAGACGTTAACGTGCTGTTCTGTGCTCTCCTCTGCAGCTGGCCTGTGGACGGTGTTCACGCTCGGCGGGGTGGGCAGCAAAGCGTCCCCGCAGCTGGAGCAGTGCTCCCCGCTCGCCAGCCAGAGCCTGCTGCTGCTGCTGGTCCTGGCCAACCTGACTGATGCCCCAGACATGCCCAACCCCTACAGGCAGGCTATTATGTCCTTCAAGAACACACAAGGTTCGTATCTGTTCTTACTTCCTTAAGTGTGAACTGTCGAAAGTGAATTTTAAGTTGCTGTGATTGCTTAGAGGTTCTCTTTCCAAAAGTTGTTGTTCTTCCAGCAAGCCCATGGAAGAGCAGTAATTGTGCCTTTTCATCTGGGAGTTTTGAGGTGCAATTCCTCAGCTGCTGGAACTTAATGGTAGGGACAGAAGGAGGATACCTTGTCCTTCAGATTTGAGAAGTGTTAGAAAACTTTGTAATTCTAGTCCTGTTTATGGTTGGTTAGACGATCTTGAAGGGTTCTTCCAACCTTGATGGTCCTGTGACACCGTAGTTTCATAAAATATAAATGAAACTGACCTATAAGTAGGTGGGTTATCCAAGAGTCTGCTGGAGTCACCTAAAACTTTATAGAGAAATCCTGTTTAGCTGGAGTCCTGTTCCTTAGAGCAAAGATAAGCAATTGAATTGCTACCTGGGTGGATTTGCTGACTATATTCTTGTGTTGCAAATGTGAGGAAAAAATATAATTTTAATGAGATTAATTTTAATAATTTTAATAAGGTTAATATAAACACTTTCATGAGCTTTGTATGTGTGGAAGGCTTCAGAGTTGTTTCAGTGCTTGTCTGGTTTTTGAGAAGGCTGGTTCCAGTCTCTGTGTCAGGTAATCGCAGGTGCTGTGCTGCACTGACTCGCTGAGGGTCTTATTTGGGACACAGTGGTTCCTTGACACAGCCTGGACTGTCTGGGTAGCTCGGTGAGCAGCTGTGCTGCTTTTCATAGAATCACAGCATCGTTTGGGTTGGAAAAGCCCTCTAAGATCATGGAGTCCCACCATTCCCCAGCACTGCCAAGGCCACCACTAACCCATGTCCCCAAGTGCCATATCCACATGGCTTTTCAATCCCTTCAGGGATGGGGATTCCCAGCACTTCCCATGTATGTTTTGTGGGCTTAAATAAGTTTGAGCCATGGGGTTTTACCTTTCACTGCCTATGCACAGGTCGACAGCGTGCCCGGAGTTCAGGAGGTGTGTGACAACCTGTGAAGCCACAATAATCCCTCTGGGTTACTCACTGTCAGACAGTTTTTGTATTCCTTTAACCGTTAAGTATTCAGCAGGCTGAGCTCTAAGTTATATACCTTTACCTAGGAAATTTTGTTAGATCATGAGGATGGAGGTTTGTTCTCACTAGAAGAATTCTGAATCCTAACGTGGTCCTTGGATTTATTGTATGCCATTTACAGGTGGTTGAGATCAAATTGTTGATAGAGGTTTTGTTTTGCTCTGTTTCTTAAACTGCAGACTTCCATTAATGTTGTATTTTGTTTGACTTTGATTAAATTCACTAGTAGCCAGTAAATTTTGTTGAGAAGTATTATACACTTATCACTATAAAATTTTAAAAGAACTTTTTCTACATCAAAAGTAGCATGAAAAGCTGTATTTTCTCTAGTTGTGTGCAGTTATAGAATGACTTACGGTTTCCCAGAAACTTGTTTCCACTTGTAATACTCCTAATTGAGCTTAAATTTGATTCTTGTAAACATTCTGAGGGGTTGGTACGAGGAAAGTGAGATGAAAATAAAAGGCTGGTTACTCTCACAATGATCTATAGCATATGACTATAAAAAGAAAACTGCGTTGGGTTTTTTTTGGTAGAAGTAATTTATGTAATTTAATTGGGACAAAACTAGTAAAATTCAATATAGTTTTCTTTATTCTGCATGGTTTAGAATAGTTTAATTTTTCTGTTGATCAGTTTAACGTTATGTAGAATAATACAAGATTGTGCTGCTGTTGCTGGTAAGTTTCTTTCATTCTGTTTAGATTTTTATTACTGGTAGTGAACTGCTATAAATCCAAGTGGCACAGTTTAAACATCCACAGAGGTGAAGCTGTAAAGTCAGCGGACACTTCTCAGCTAATGAACTGTGGCATCAAGGAGGGAATTGTACTGATTTTGCTGTCTACATCCAAACCTTCCCTTGTGGAGAGAAATTTTCACCCAGAGCAGGAGGTTTTGCACCAGTTGGCCCATAAGCGTGGTCAGTAGTTCAGAAAGGGCAGGTCTGGGTCTCTGCTGTGCCTGTGGGCCCGTTGTTTTGGGACAGGCAGGGCTCCCGTCGCCGCGGGGCTGCGTCTCGCCTCCGTGTGTGCGGCAGCGCTTCCCGGCTCCCGCAGGCAGGAGGAGGGTTTGCTCCAGGGCTCCTGCTGACTCCAGCTGAATGGCTGGAGCTGCCACCCCTCACCCAGGCCAAGGGAAGCGGCGGCTCCCCAGCACGTCGTCTCTACCGAGCCCCCAGAAAACTGAGGGGAGCCAGGACTCCTGGGAGGCTCCTGGGGGGCTCCCGAGCACTTCTTCCTTCCAAAGCAGGGGGAAATGTTGTTCAAAATAAGTGACGACTATTACATTCTTCTGCGCTGAAAGCTGTTTAGGAACTTTGCCAAGAATACGGGCTACAAATCAGAGAACAACAGTAGAGTTTGGGTTGGAAGGGACCTTCAAGATCACCCAATTCCACCCCCTGCCATGGCAGGAACACCTTCCACTATGCCAGGTTGCTCCAAGCCCTGTCCAACCTGGTCTTAGACATTCCCAGGGATGGGGCAGACACAGTTTCTCTGGGCAACCTGTGTCAGGGCCTCACCACCTTCACCGTAAAGAATTTCTTCCTAATCTATTATCTAACTGTCTCCTCTTTCAGTTTAAAATCCCCTTGTCCTGTCACTATTTGCCTATGTGAAAAGTCACTCTCCATCTTTTTTAAAAGCCCCCTTTGAGTTCTAGCCTTTTCTGTTTCCACTGGGAATTCCTAGACCACAGAGATCTGTGCAGATGTTTACCAGTTTTTATTGAAACTGGTAAAGGTTCTGTGAACAGAAATCTGTTCTATTTTCACTTCCAGCTCTGGCACAGAGTGTATTGTGAATATGAACAAACTGCTATTAGTTTGAGGGATGTCAGACGATGTGATGTTGTGTTTTACAGCACTTAACCCATGAAACTTCTCACCACACACATCTAAAGTCCCGACAGTGTCTGTGTTTCACTGAGATACCACGATAGTCTTGACCTATGCACATATCCCCTTCATGCCAAGGAATGGATGGATGAGAGGTACTCCATATTGATGCCAGGGAGCTAAACCTGGAAGTTTGGGGTAAATTGTCAGCATATTGGTTCCTGAGAAGATATTGTAGCTGTTCTACCTGCAGCAGCTCCTGGGACCACGTTCCTTCTTAGCAGTGAAAGCCATTTGGACAAAAAGAATAGCTTTATGAAAAAAGATGAGTGTTTTGTGCAGGTAGGGGAGCCTAACTGGACCTCACGTGGGAGGACAACCTCAGCTTTTTTGGCACAGCTGAAGCTTCATGACACCCTCTTAGGGTTTATGACCATTGGTGATAGGAGTTACGGATGATTTTTATTTCCTCCTCACTGTGGTGTCCGTATAAAATATTTCACCGAGAGATTTTTATCTGAATGATAAATGTTATTTGTCCAAGATTTTCTCTTGTTTCTTTATTTCAGACAACACTGCTTTCTCATCATCAAGTCCACACGCTTTCCAGATTAACTTTAACAGCTTATACACAGCTTTGTGTGAGCAGCAGAAGTCTGATCAGGCCACTCTCCTTTTGTACATGCTTCTGCACCAGAACAGCAACGTGCGGACGTACGTGTTGGCACGGACAGACATAGAAAACCTGGTAAGTCTTTCTCTGCCAGCCTGGTTCTCATCACAAGGGGCTGGTCCTGGGACCGTGGGTGTCACCAGCTGCCGGTGGTCCCTGTTCTGCAGTGGGGGCAGTAGGTCCTACCTCACTTTTTCACCAGTTCTAGCTCACTTATTTATTTTTGTTACGTCATCTCGGGAGTGTCACGCTGAACATGTCACTGCAGTAAAGGGTAGTACTGGTAAAGCTACGAGGCTGTCTCTTTCCCTCTCTCTCTGTGCCACTATTTATGATCCAGGTCAAACCTGCTCACTTCTACGATCGTGGTGTAAAGAAACTGGTGGCAGATAATCAGTCTATTCATTATTTTATTTGTCTCTTTTAGATATTTGGGCCAAAAAGTTGCACGAGCTTACTGTGCACATTCAGGAATAATAGTTAACAAAGTGAGCTGTAACTTGACTAACATGCCAAATGTCTTACAGGGTTGACCTGAGACTGAAACTCCTCATGGAGCAGCTCACAGGTTTTATAGAAATACAGCTGTAGTGAGTTTTTAGCCACTTAAATAGGATTGTGGTTAATGGGCAATATAACAGACACCTGGTATGGTTTTTGTAGGTTATAAATTAGCTTATGCTCCCCACTTTAGTCATGTCACAAACCACTTTAACAAATCTTACTTATTAAAAAGCATTCCTTTAATAAGATAATGGCTGTCTAGGGGGATTGGTAACGGAATAGAGAACCCTTTCCATTTTAATATTTGAAATCTTGCCAGGTAATTAGATCCCTTGCCTGTTTGATGGCAGATACGGAGTGAGTTTGGTTTCAGTCCAAGTTCCAGCAGATGTATTGCTAAAATCGGAGTTGATAGACGCCACTGTTGGCAAACGGGGGTGAGATGGTTGATCCTGAATTGACTCAAGGCTGAACTCCTGTGTCGTCTGCTGCGGATTATCTGGGCAAGGGCTGAGTCATTTTGCATGAGTTCTGTGAACAAATGGTCATGTATAATTTTTGGGGCAGTTAGTGTGTGGTGTGAGACATCTAACAGCTGCTAACCTTCACAATTTGCTGTGTCTTTAGAATCATCAAATAGGATCCCAGAATGGTTTAGGTTGGAAGGGACCTTAGAGCTCATCTCATTCCAACCTCCTGCCACAGGCAGGGTCACCTTCCACTAGACCAAGTTGCTTTGGAGAAGAAGAAAAGGTTAGATGTGTGCATTGTATTAGAATCGTGTTGTCTGATACCCTGTAAAACTTCCAGAAAAACCATGAGGTGCATGTGTCAAAACAACTCCAGATATGCAGGTACTCAGATACTCTGCAATGTGGGATATTTTCATATATTATCACCTAAAAAAAAAAAAAGAAAAAATTAGAAAATCCAAAAAGTTATCAGCAACATTTAGCACTTTGTGGGAAAATCTGAGAAAATTCAGAAAAGCATCACTGAAAAGTCAACAGTATGTTTTTTGGGGGTGGGTTGGTTTTTTTTTGGAGAGCAATATTTGCAACTGTCTGGTCCTGTTTTGCTCTTCCTGCATACTGCTAGTTTTTTGTGATCTCTACTGACAAGTTACTGACATCTTTGTCCAATCCTCTTTTTTTTATCGGGACAGTAGGTAAGAATGAGCAGCAACCAACTGAGAAGAGCAGTTTTAATTGCTCAGTAACACAGACCCAAAAAGGATTGGGAGAGTGGGATCAAAGAAATTGTGATCTCCTAATTAAAACCCTGCAGTGAAAAAAGCTAATTCAGTCTTGGGCTTGTAAATCATATGAAGGGACTTGAATACTGGACCTGGTTATTCCTTCCTCTCTGGCAAGAGTGGTGCTAATACTTCTGGTGGTGTACTACCACGCTTCATAAAATGGTTACAGGCTGTTGAAAAAATGGAGACAGTGCAGAGAATTTTAATTTTTGTTTGCCCTAAAACTACCAATAAAAGTGGGAGAGGCTTAGGAAGCTAACATGGTGGGTCAGAGAAGAGCTCAAGAAGCATCAGGACATGTATGTGCTTTCACGAGGGGGAATCCTTGAGCAGAGAGGACTCCCTGCTTGCAGAGAGGGGTGGTGAGAAGTAAAGCCTGGAGGTTGATTCTCACAGCCTGGAGGTATGGGAGGAAAACAGTTAAGGTAATCAATTCAGAGTCAAAATGATCTTTAGATGAGGGTGGATGACTTTTTTGGAGGCCTGAGGTGTAAATCAGTGGCCTGTTCACACAGGGGTAGTTGGGTGAATGAGGTACAAGGGTCTGTGCTGCGTGAGGGATCATGTCCACAGGCAGCCCAGTGCTTATCTTAAACTTCCAGGGGTTTTGCAGGTTGCTCCTGTTTCATTGCACTCAATGCATCCCATTTGTTGTGTTTTACTGTATTTTAATTCTTCTTTCTATGCCCAGGAAGCATCACCAGAAGATGCCCTGTAACGTTTCCTGAGGATTTTTGAAATGTGTCTTTGCTCTTTTGTAACTTTGGTTTAATTTGTAAATTGATTCAGGTTGTTTTCCTTAGCTGTTGTAAATAGATATTGTCTCAGCTCCCTTCCTCATTTGTATGTGAATCTCCTTCTGTCAGTTATAGGTAAATACCTTTCACCTTCTGCTGGGCTTCATGTTTTATCAGTAGTAAATCAACTTTTTTGCTCTTGCAATGAATCTGTTTGGCAGGAATGAGTAGAATCTTTGTGTGTCTTTCAAAACTTATGTCACTTTGTATAATGTTGTAGAGTTATAACATGGATTAAATATCTGATGCTGTTTGGGATGATCACATCTAGGATTTGGCAAGGATTCTCCAGGAGGTGGGGGAACAGTTGAAACAGGATGCAGTTAGCAAATATTTGATAGGCATAGCATCGTGGTCTGTGGATGGGAGAATGTTAAGCCTTTTCCTGTTTGAATTAACACCAATATTGCAAGTAAAAATACCAGTGAGATTTCTGCTTATAAGAAATGAGCTATTCAGTGTGTTTGCTTTGGCTGCTGAGTTGAGCTTTTGTTGCTGCTCCACATGACTGGACTGAAATAATGTATATGATGATGTATTTATATCAACTGATGGTACAGCAGTATTTTTTCCTGTGGTATAAATTTGGCTTAGGCAGGTTACTGCTTGTATTTTGTTGATTTCTAAAGACAAGCTTTTTTGAGACACTTTACTGGGGAAACCAACCTGGGACTGAATATAGCACCTGCAATTTTCAGTGTCTGTTTTTACCTGCCACTTGTTTTGGAGATTAAAAGTAACTTTTTAATGGTGGCTGTGTCTTGCCAGTTAAAAGCTGCCCCTGATGGGGGAGTGTCAGTAGTAGTGCAGTAGGGGTGGTTTACTGACCATAAGGGCCAGTAAAACAAAAAGAGGTGGTGGGTGGACAAAGCCATAGCATAAGAAGGAAGATCCCTGAGATGATTTCCCTCTTTTGGAGAAAAGTGTCTCCTCCAGATTCTGGCTGGCATCTCCCAGAGTCTTTTCACTTTTCTGCTTTAAGAGAATTAGAATTTTAATTGAATCTTACATCCTAGCTTTTTTATTTAAGCTGTGGCTCGTAAAACAGTTTTTGTTCTGAGCACGGTAATACTTGTCCTAAAAGTGCGTGCACTTTGCAATCACTATAAAGGAAGAAGTGTTGGAAGGAGGAAGGGTTATAGAAACTGTGTGAATTTATTCTGTTTTCATCTGGAAATGGCAGGTCATAGAGAGTTAAGCTGCCATTTGCCTCCCAGAGCTTAATCTGGTGTGTAGAGGGAGAGGAGCCTGAGAGAGGAGTGTAAAGGGAATCGTGGCCAGGGCAGTGGAGGTGGGAAGAGGTTTTGAAAGCACAGAGGTTTGTTTGGGGCAGGAGGACTGATTGCAGTAATTTGGAAAGCCAGTCCACTGTTCAGTAGCTAGTATGAAATTTTAGTAAGACTTTGACATGTTGGCTCATAGGGAAATGTCTCTGATGTCTTAATACCGAGGCATGCTTTTTAAATGTAGTTTGTAGCCACACACTGGTGGGACTCGGAGCACTTGAGGAACATGGATGGACTTTTTCAGCTACAGTTTGAACTAATATTAATGTGCATAGAAAGAGAAGATATTCCAAGCTGTTCTGAAGGATTATGCTTTGCCAGAGTATTATTTAACACTCACCAGACTGGATCTCAGTTACCTTTAAAGGTTTCTTCCAAGCCAAACCCTTCAATCATTCTATTTGGAATCTGCCTGGAAAACCAAAAAGTTGTTCCCGTGTTTGCCTTCAGCAAGGCTTTTGTTGTTCTCCCTGCAAAATCCAGTTGTAAATGCAATTCTCTGTTAGTTTTATATTGCTTCCAGCTCTATTCAGCTTGTAATCATAACTCTTGGACTTGGAAAGGACTTAGAGCTTATGCAGTCAAAGCTACATGCAAGTGTTGGAGGTGAAAATAATTTGAACAGTGGACTTGAGTTAAAATAATTTAAACAGTGGACTAAATGTTTGTCTCCCTTTTCCCCCATCCAAGGAAAAAGACTGATGTTTTTTGGCCATACATCAGTTACATGTTTTAGGGAAAACCTGGTCTTTAGTCAAGACTGATATTCAGAAAACACAAAGATGTTGACTCAAGTTTCTACTGGAGAGAGAGGTTTGTGAAGGATTCTTTAAAATGGCAAAGGAAGCATGATTGCAATGTGTAAATATTTTTATGTAATGTTTTTTTATTTTCATATTTCTTTAATAGTAGTAAAAATATTATTATAAATATATTGTCCCTCAGCTTCTGTTGTGGTCTTGTCTTGACCCTGACCAAAGCATCTGTCAAAAGGTTTTGCGGCCTGCAGCATTTAGATCAATCTCTTTTCATTTTAATAGAAACTGTTTTAGTGTGTTCCAGCTGTTTTGAGGATGGTTGATTGTAAGAGAACATTTTGGTAACTTCAGAGGCTTGTGAAGCACTCGGTGTCCTGGCCGCTCACCAGAACAGGCTTCACATGATTCATCCTGCTGCACTTGGCCTGTTTTGAAAAACAGCAAGCCTTTAGGTGTCTAGAAGCTTCTTGGAACTGAGAGTTTTCTCCAGTTCCTTTTTCCAGGGTATTTTGTGATTTAGGCCTATTTCTGCAGCCCGGGGAAGCCACGTTGTACTGAGCCAGTGGAAAGCTAATTTTCAGTTGGTAGAGGGACAGCATTTGCATCTGGATTAACTTTAGACTAGCATTCAGGTATGCTTGCTGTTGCAATGAAATCTCATTTTCGTTATTATTGCAAGACTTTGGCTTAGGCTGTTCATCCTGGTGGAAATGTTGCAAGACCTTGGGCTGAACTCTCATCATAATGTCAGTTCTCTTTGGCTGCATATTATCTAAAATTGGAAAAACAGGCCTTTTCTAGTCTTAACCCAACCCAAACTGGTTCTTTTCCGGGATCACCCTCACACACCAAAATGGGATTTGACTCAAAATGCCTCTGCTCACCTCAGCTCCAATTTGCGTGGCTAGATTTGATGAGGAAAGTCTTTTCACACCAGGCGTGTGGTAGCGCAGATGGTCAGAAACAACTGTTTTCCTGCTTGAACTGGTGGGAACCTTGTTTAGCAATTTGATTTTCCCCGCAGTGTAGAGAGGAGAACTGAAGCGTGAGGGGCCTACGGTAGGTATGGCTGGGAATCTCATTTGTTAGGGATTGAAATTCCACGTCTGACCACACAAAAGCATTCGCTTGGACTCTCTTGTGGACACAGAATCAGTGCTTGGGGGTGGTTATTCCAAGAGGGAGGAATTGGTGTGATATTGAGAAGGGCATGGGGGCTTTAGAGCCTCCTCTGTTTGTTGTCTGAGGTATTTGAAGAATAAACTAATACGCACGTTTTTCCTTCCCCAAAGGTTCTGCCAATTCTTGAAATTCTGTACCACGTTGAGGAAAGGAACTCACACCATGTTTACATGGCTCTTATCATTTTGCTGATCCTCACAGAGGACGATGGCTTCAACCGATCCATTCATGAAGTGGTGAGTTGTTGTTTTGGTAAATAATCCTTCAGCTCTAGAAATTATTTCGGTGTTTACTTTTATGAAGATACACTGGCAGATCTCTTTCCTCGGAATGGACTGAATGGGCCCATCCAAATTTGATGGCAGATACATATTTCTTTTGTAAGGATGAGTAATCTGAAGAGTAATTTCAAAACTTTTCCGAGTGAAATGAACAAAACACTCTCCCTCCTGCAGGGGAAGTGCTGCATATACCTCTTTTTCTGTCTTTTTTTGGTGTTCCTGTTACAAATTAATGTGGTAATAGCCAGGCAGGCTGCCTCAAAGATGCTGAATGTTTGCTGTGGAAGTGGAGGGCCTAGAGGAGAGGGGAAAAAAAACAGGAAGCCTTTTTTTATTTCTAGTTAAAGTCTTCGCTTAACCAGTTTGATGCAGCTGAGACGAGCTTTTACTTGGAATTTTATTTTCCAGACTGACTCTTACTTCCTTACTTGGCATTTCTTTTTGTGTCATTCTGCTGGATTCATTTCTACTTTATGTTGTCCATATAACAGAATCCAAATTTTGACTAACTTTGGTGGACCTTGACCATCCGTGCTGGACAATACCTTGGACAACTATGTTCTAGTTTCCCAGCTTCTAAAGCTGTGATAATGCATGAGATATCTGCACTGTTTTAATTTAATTTTTAGAATGGGACACACAAACTCTCTCCTGGGGTTATGTGAAATTGTGGAAATACAGAAAAAGCTGGAAGCTAGTTTCAAGGTTTCTAAACAGAAGTCTTCCCAGGTAAATTTCCGGCCTGTTTTGGAAGGAGAGGCAATTTTTTTTGGTTACAGTGTTTATTTTCACATTATTTACTATTGCTCTGAGAGTAGAAAGCGAGAAGAGATGATTTATATGCATTTTCCTGGCAATTCCTTTTGGGAAGCAGCTTTTAGTAAGAGCACCTATAGCAGCCATGAAGATGACTGAAATGTTTTCCTGAAGCTTTTTTTCCTTCTGCCTCCAACTTCATGTGCCTTGAACCTGTAAATGTGCACCAGAGGTGTACGTGTGTGATGTGTGTTTTTGGGTTCCCTGTCACCAAGTCATTTAACCCCCATCATTCTTCATTCATTTTGAAGGCTTTACACACGGTCTTGTAATAAATTCCTTGCTGGATGAGTAAAAGTGGAAGATTTCCCTAAAATTTCTTAATGAGGATCCAGCTGTGAAATGAAAACATAAATCAAGTTTTCTTGTCCAGTTTATTCTTGCCTTCCAGCTCACCCTGCCAGCAGAGTTGTAGTGTTTGCTGTGCAGTGTGGATATTGGTTTACCACTTCCATCTTAATAAAAACACAACCCCCACCTTGTTCCTTTTACCCTGATTTCTTTGTTTTTCAGTCATGCCTTTGCTTCTTCCATTTTCTTCTGAATTTAATCTGCGATTCTACTATAGATTTTCACTAATTGCTTCTTTCCTTTCCTCTGTGGTTGTGTGTTTTCCCACTCCTGTGCCTGGTGAGAAGCATCTGTTCATTAACAGGGTGTGGCCAGAGTTTTGCTGGATTTGCTTCTTAGGTGGATAGTGAGCGGTGACTGTGGAGTACCTGAGCCTGCAGCAGTGTCTGTGTGAGCTTCTCCTGACAGCCCTGCTGCAGAAAAAGCTGTGAAAATGCAAACTTTGGCCCTCAAAAGCCAAAGCAGTGCTATGGCACTGCAGAGAACAGGTGTGGAATAATCTTAATTCCTCCTCCTGTCCTCCTCTGTTACTATTCTTTTTTTTACCCTTTTCTCCATTCTCAGCTGGATGGGTCATGTTTGATGCCAAAGGAGAGAGCAAATTTGGAGGCAAAGCAGCTTTGCAGTGTTCTTTCTAATTGAATTTAAAGGCTTTTTCTTGCCCCCTACTCTTTATCTGAGTGTCACGTGGATGGATTGGATGCAGTGAAGGAGAAAGAGGAGGTCTCCCCTTATCCAGATCTTAAAACTGTGCACTCTGAAAGTCACCTGAATGAACTGTGACATGGATGAATTGATAACTGTGATACCCACCCTTAAGTGCTCCTTACAGAAAGGATTCCTTGCTTATAAAGTTATCTTTGTGATCTACATCTTCTGTTGCCATTCCATTTACTGAGGAATGTGGACATGGAAATGCAAATGTGAACATCACATCTCTTGTGAACTCTGGGTAGTGGGTTCCTACAGATGCTACAATGGGGAATAAGTTAAAGGGGGGAAAAAGGTTTCAAAATCATACTGATAAATCACTTCCCCTCACCCACCTTTTTGAATTATTTAAATGGATGTTTTCAGGTATGAATAAGCAAGCTACTATTCAAAAACTACGGTAAAAAGTAAGAAATTTATCTCACATTTTCTTAAATGTTAACTCCATGTCTCCTAAAGGCTAAGAGGGTATTATAGGGCTGCAGAATTGGGGGAGTCAGAAAATCTGTGTAGGTCTTTCTGTGAAGTGTGAGCATCTAGCATCACTTTCACAAAACCTTAATTCAAAACAAAATACCTACCAAATTTTAACAGTTATGGCAGGATTAATTTTTTTTCTCCATCACTATGAAGAAATAAAGATGTATTTTAGATCAACCTGTTTTTCTCTCTGCTGCTCTATATACTGTGTACTGTTCTTATAAGAAGCATGACTGTGCAGTCCATTTATGGGCTATTTTCCTTTGTGGCATTTAACCCACATTTATTTATTGATTTTTAAGATTAATTTTAGTAAGCAAAGTTTTATAAATCTGGTGATTATGCAAACTGGTAAAGAACTCAGGAAACCACAGAAACCCTTTTTGACTGCTGTAGGATGCTGAAGGATTTTTTTATTTAAAACGAATGTGGTCTTAACTGCCTGGAAAATATGATCAAAAGCATAGGTCCAGTTCCTGCAATTCGTTGAATGCAGTTGGGTCACTGTCTCAATTGCTTTTAATAATAATAATAATAATAGCAACAGCAGCAGAGTAAACAAGTAAATAGAAGAATTCCCCAAAGGAGACAGGTATTGGGGATTTTTGGTCTCTGATTTATGAAACTGTAAATAAAATTACACCAGATGTCAAAATAACATAATACAAAATTTTATGTAGTAGTAACCTTTTAATACTGCTGCAGCGCTGCATGGTGTAGTAAATGGTGATGGACTGTAAATCATGATTTAACCGTTTATTTTTAGTGTGTTAAAAAATACCTCACGAGCAAAGTTGTGGGAAACTGAGAATCTCGCTGCTTGGTACAGGTAGATGTGAGCTCCTGCTCTTTGCATCTGCAGTTACTGCTCCCTGAGTTGTAGGTGTCCAGGAGCCTGGTGTTAAAAAGACTAATTCATCAAAACTTTTTTTTTTTTTTCTCTAACTATTCTTGCAGGATCACCCCAGGACTGAGCCTTTTCCTTTTTCTTTCCCCTTTTTAATGTTTCCTGTAAATCAGTGAGATTGTGGCACGGATTTCAGGTAGATGATTTTGAAATTTAGAATATTTTCATAGTTTGTGCTTCTGAAACCCAAAGCCATTTGAGGGATGGTGGTGGTTGCTGCTGTTGTTTTTCACGTAGTCGTTTCATTGCCTACCAGCTGTGGTTGCTTTCTTCATTGTGGAGGAGAGGAGAGGTAACAGGTTCTCAGAGGTAACTTTTTAACCTTTAATTTATTGATTTATTTAGGAGTAAGTGTACTATTTCAAGGAATATTTGTCTCAGTGCCTGGCCTTTTCCCAGGCTGGTGTTTTTAGAGTTTCAGGGAGAACCATTTACCTTATCTGGAGCGAGGCCGGGGCATGAACATGGCTTTGTCCGTGCTTACAGCTGTCAACATGTTTATTTAACAATCTCTGGTAACTTCATGTTTTGCATTAGGAATTTAAAACTTTGTCAGGTGGCCTTTGTGCCAGGGCTCTGTTGCTGATAATGTGACTAATTGTGACCAAATACCCAGTCTCGGGAGCGTGGGGAGTCTGTTTCCATCTGCGCAGCACGTATGTAACCGGAGGTGCCCTGACGTCTGTGGTGGCTGAATATTCTCATTTTGCTGTTCCCAGAGCCAGCTGGGCTGTTTGCATCCTCCCCTGCACAGGGGTCATGTTATCAGGTGAAATCCATAGGGACAAGCTGAAGTTTGTGTAAGTGCTGCTTCCAGCTCCTCTGGGAGGGCACTCTGCTCCCAGTGGTGATTCTGTTGCTGCTTGGGAGTGGTTGAAACCACACAGAATCAAGTCCAGCAAGCCCACCTGTCCCCCAGCACTGCCAAGGCCACCACTAACCCATGTCCCCAAGTGCCACATCCACATGTATGTAGGAACAGGAGCCCTGGTGTGAAAGGAGGAATTGGAAACAGGCTGTGGCTGGCTGTACAAGGAACATGGGATGGTGTAATAGGGGAGAGAGATGAGAATTAAACAAGAAACGAAATAAGATTTGGGACTGCTGAGCGAAGAAATGAGTAAAGAGGCAGGACAGGAACAGAGTGACAAAATGCTGGGGAAAATGTAGTCAGGCTTCTTTTTGATGAGAGACTGAAATGGGCAGGGCTAGGTGGGATATTGTGGGAAGGAATTGTGAGGGTGGTGAGGCCAGAGAAGCTGTGGCTGCCCCTGGATCCCTGGATGTGTCCAAGGCCAGGTTGGATGGGGCCTGGAACAACCTCATCTAGTGGAAGGTGTCCCTGCAGTGGGGTGGGACTGGGTGAGCTTTCAGGTCCTTTTGGGGCCAAACCATTCTGTGATGCCAAGGTGATAAGGAGAGGGTGGGGGAGTGGAAGCTGATAAAAAAAGAACTGAGAAGGAATGGGGTCTCTGGGGGGAAAGAAGTGGGAATGAATTACAGGGAGGGAAAACTGGAAGGCTGATGGCTTATACATAGCACAGGGAGCCATGGGTGGATGAGAAAGATGTGGGTGGAGGGCTCAAGGTCCTGCTTGACTTGTCCCAGTCCTACTCCTGCTCCATTGGGACACCTTTTTGGAGAGAGCGTTTAATGGGACTTGCTTCTGAGTCCCAGCTTAGTGTGAATCAGGAACTTCCACTTCAGTTCATAAAGTACAGGGATGTACCTCACAAAATAGCACCAAAGGGAGTGGGAAGAAACATGGGGCTCATTTGATCTGTGGGAGAAGGATGCTTTGCTATTTCACTCATAAATGAGAGACTATAACAAATACCTTATTAGAGATTTAATCAATTAAGTTGATTTTTTTTTACTGGGCTAAGTGTATTTTGTCTCAGAGGGAAAAAAAAAAAATCACCAACCCTTGGGTATTGTTTTAGAGCAAATAGAGTGAAATTATTTCTTTTCAGTAATCTTCTGGAAATGTGTTTGGATTTGCATTGTGCACCGTGTCAAAACGAATAGTACTTTCTACCTCCCATTTTCGTAGCTGTATTGTGTTTTACAAAGGGTATGTTAGATTTTCAATAAGGATTTAAAAGTCAGAAAATGAAATGTGCAACCATAACTTATCCCTCTTATGTTTATGTGTAACCACTACTTAATGATCATATGCTGTATTCTTCAAGTAACAGTATATTTTTGTTCTGGAAGGTTCCAATGGTGAGCTTGAGATGTCTTTTGTTGCAAGGTAGTTAATTAATTTTTTAATATAAAATCTTCTCTTTAAAATGGATATATCCAAATAATCATAATTAAGCCGTTATTAAGAAATCACAATTAATGGCAACCAAAATGACTGTCTACACTTATTTTATCATTTTGCAGCTGGGAAGTAACCCAAGAACTTGCTATATTTGATCATAGATTCATACTTAGCTGCACTGGGATGATCAAGTTCTCCAGCAGTAGTGAAGTTCATATATGTGTAATCCTTTATTTACACAACTAACAGCTTTTTAACTTTTCGGTTGCCTTTTTTTTGGTGAAAATAGGTGTGGATTTTGCTTTGTCTTTCAGGCATTTCCTGTTAATCATCTCTGTTGTTCATACCAACTAGTTGTCCTTGTTTACTGAAACTCCTTGGATGACTTGCTTTCATTTATACCATCACCACTTTGTCTTAAAATAGTATTAGTGACTTTTTATAACCAGAAATTATACCGGTTTCCGCATCCACTCATCACCTGCTATTTGTGGAAGCCTTTCGTGTAGTGATTTCGTGTTTCCTATCTCCTCCTCAGCCTTGACCATTCTTCCCTTAAATACCTCTCAAGTCTTCCCCTCTTCCTTGAATTCTGATTTTGTGATCCTTTTAGCAAAAGGTGTTTACCAGAGCCCACCACACCTGAGCCTGCAGCTGGGGGCGTTTGTCACCTTCGCCATTTAATAGTGGTTCTCCCACCTATAGGTTGCAGTCGTTGCTTCATTTTAGCTTCCTTGTGGGAAAAATAGGAAGGTGCTGATGAAGAGTGAGGTACTGTGCAGTGTTGATAATGGACATACATACCTTTTTAAAATTGATTTTAAATTTATTTCAGTACTCTGAACTTTTGTCTCTTCATGTATAGTAAAGAAAGGATTCTTGTATCTCAAAATGCATCTGTTTACCAACTAACACGAGTCATAACTAGGATGCTACTTCAAATGACTCTTGTACTACAAAAGAGCTTCAAGAGACAAAGAATCATGGAATGCCAGAATGTCTTGGTCATTCAAGCTCATCCTGTTCAAACCCTCTTACCATGGGCAGGGACACCTTCCACTGTCCCAGGTTGCTCCAAGTCCTGTCCAACCTGGCCTTGAACAGTTCCAGGGATCCAGGGCCAGCCACAGCTTCTCTGGGCAACCTGTGCCAGGGCCTCCCAGACAGCAATTCCTTCCCACAATATCCCATCTAACCCTTCCCTCTGGCATTGGAAAGCCATTCCCTGTGTCCTGTCCCTCCATCCCTTGTCCCAAGTCCCTCTCCAGCTCTCCTGGAGCCCCTTTAGGCCCTGGAAGGAGTCTCTCAGGTCTCCCTGGAACCTTCTCTTCTCCAGGTGCATCCCCCCCCAGCTCCAACCCTCGGAGCATCTCTGTGGCCTCCTCTGGGCCTGCTCGAGCAGGTTCACGTCCTTCTTGTGTTGAGAGACCTAAATACAGTCAGAAGTGTTTTCATATACCTTCTTGAGAGAAGAGGTTAAATAGAGGTTGATAGTTGAGGCTGATGGGGTTTGTAATTTTTAAGACATCCCTATTATTTTCATTGAATCTGAAGTTTCAGTAGAACGCATTTAGTATCTCCAAGATGAAGTTACTCAGAACAGCAGCTTTGTGTGCAATAGTCCTTGTTAAACATATTTAAGTTTTGACCCAGAATAACCCTGAATTTATAGAGGATCTTTTCCTTGTTTTTAGGACAGTTGCTGTTGACTCATTTTTACCAATCTTTTAAGTCAGGGTGTTTTGTGCACACATTTCCTCCGTGGTGGTTGGTGGAGTACAAGGAAAGAGTGGAGTGATTCTCCTCCTGCAGTAAGTTTGGAAATGGTGGTAAACTTCATCCACCCTGATAGTGGAGAGCTCTGAAAGATACAAAACCCTTAACCTAGCTGATGACTTTGTCTAAGTGTTAGGGGAAGAGACCTTCTATCTGGTAAGAGAAAGGCTTCAGTGTGGAGTCAACACTTCACCCGTGGATCTGCCCCGTGACCCTCAGCATGTGAGCTCTTGCCCTTCAGTTGGAGCTCCTGCATGCTGCCTCTTGCCCAGCCTGTAATGAGGAAAAATGGGAAGGAATTGGCAGCAGTATTCACATGCTAAGGGTGGAAATGGAGTCTTTATAAGGTGGAAAGGGTTAAGACCAAAGAGAATATAGGAGTGTGGCGGCGCAGGGCATAGAAACTAAGGAATTGCTAAATGTAATCATCTTTCTGCAGCTGGCATGTTTCCACAAGGCTTACAGTTGGTGAGATCTCCTAGGTGATAATGCTGCAGAGGTCTGACTTTTTAAATTTTGTTTTACTCATGCTTTGGAATACAAAAATTAAGTCACATTTGAGGCCGGAAGGTAATTTAAAGAATTTGTGTTAAGGAACATGAGATTCCAGGCAGCTTCCCATGTTCTTTATTCAGACTTAGGTGCTGAAGTACCTTGGTTTTTTTTGTGTTGTTTGTTTTTTTTTTTTTCAGATACTGAAAAACATCACTTGGTATGCTGAGCGTGTCCTAACCGAGATCTCACTTGGGAGTCTCCTGATACTGGTGGTGATAAGAACCATCCAGTACAACATGACCCGGACAAGGGTGAGTTACGCAGAGCCCTTACGTGTGGGTTTCTAACTCCAGCAGCACGAATTCAACTTCAAACAGGGTTTGGGATTTTATTCATTCTGTTGCAACCAGGTGGCATCTGGATTTGCAGCAGAAAATGGACAAATCAGCTACATCAACTGCTTGGTGTTTCTGAACTTGTATCACCATCTCTGTATTATCATCCGGTTCGTCGAGTAGGATTCTCTAAAGACCTTAATTCAGGGCATCAAACCCATCTTCAAACAAGGAGAAAGAGTTCCTTAGATTCATGTAAAGAAATAAATCACTGTAGGTTGTTTACCCCTCTTAAATGACTTAAAAGAGGGAATTTCAGCTCTATTTATTGTTAGTAGTTTTACTTCTTCAACTTTATAGCCTCGTATCAGATGGGGTTTGTTGCATTTCTCAGGAATTTGGTTTTATACTTTGTTTCAAACCTATAAGCATAGTATCATGCACTTGTGAATATTTTCAACAGTTAAAAGCATAGTTGTTTTTACATTAAAGAGTAGCCAAAAAAATTAATTGTATTTTAAATTGGAAGAATTAAAGATTTTGCCCTTACAATCAAAAGAATTGGAAGGAAGGAGAACAATTTTTGGCGTATATTTGTCGTATTTAGAATCTGTTATGTAAATGAATATTTTAGACTTGAATAGGGAAACTAATCCCTTTTGGATTGGATAAGTGGGCAAGTTTTTTTTCTGTGAAAAACCCTTGACTTTGACAGGGCAATCAGTTAGTTGCTTATCTGGTCAAGTGGTTTCAGGGATGCTGAAATGAGGATCAGTTCCCTGAATTATAGTATGGCTATAGTTTTGGGATATATGGAATGCTGTGAAAGAGTTAATAGGGAGATGAGTTATGAAGTAGAAAGTTTCAGGATAAGACTATAAAAGGGAGAGAGGAAGGGAGAGAAGAGGAAAATGTCTCTGTATTTTTTACATCTGATGCCATTGTAAATCAACATCACTAAAGATGCGAAGACATACACATACAAGTCTATTCATATAGATATATACACTCTGAAATCCGTATGGAATCACTCTTCTATAAGCCTTGTATTTTAAGGAAACGTATTAAAACATCACCAAGTGTCTACACTTTGCATTTCTGCTCTGTGCTTTTGACCATGTCCTTTAAAACAACATACATTGCTCAGCCTTTTGCATGACTCCTGCAGGAGGTGTCAGTGTCTGTCAACAGAACAGTTTGATGTGTTATTTTTTTTATCTTTCCTCTTCTTTCTGACAGGACAAATACCTTCATACAAACTGTCTGGCAGCCTTAGCAAACATGTCAGCCCAGTTCCGCTCCCTTCATCAGTATGCCGCTCAGAGGATCATCAGGTAAATATACAGACTTCTCTGAAAATCATCTTTGCTGAAACTCAGCAGTGGAGAAACTTGGATTTTATGTGCTTTAATTGATACTCATGAAGTAAACAGCAGAAGGGATAACTGACTAACTAAGTAATCCCAGAATAAATCTTAACTTGCTTTATACTTGAACCTGTTCTGAATGGACAAAAACCCCGCTGTCTTATCTGTCTGAGAAACTTCTGCCTTTTGGTCCTCTTAACGGAACAGCTCAGTAGCTGCTTTCAAACCACAAGGTTTTCAGGGATTTTTGTGAGTTATGTTTTTTTTCAGTCGTGTATCATGTCATTATAAAAACGCACTGAATGGTGGTTCTCAGTTATTATGCAGGATGGATTTTCAACTTACTTCTTCCTGCATATTTGGCAAAAGGTCTCTGTTAAATCAGATATAATGGAATGATCATTTTGTGACAGCACCCTGCAAATATGAGCAATAAAACCTAAATCCATGCTTTTCAATGGATAAAGTTTATTATCCTGTGTAGTAATAAATAGTCAGTATCTGCTGTGGTTCTAAAACAGGACCATAACTTTAAAGAAGTAGATATTGAAGTGGGTCATTCCTGTTTTGTTTCTGTGCTGCAGAGCACTTTGTAAGGGCAGGTAATCCTGCATCAGGCATCCTTCTCATCTTGGCAGCCAGCCCTGCTCCACGCTCCAAGGGAAACTGGGAAGGTCCTTGTTAATGTGATCTGGAATAAAATGTTATGGTGCTTGTCAGGTACAGACAGCGTGCCAAAAATAAGGAAATTATGACTGCGTGCCTGTGCACTTTGTAGAGGACTGGGTTAACATGAAATACAGCTTGTTGTTAAGGACTTAATTCTCTCCAAACCACTTCTCTTTTGGAAATGGTTGTTTGTAAAAGCATGGACAGGTAACCAGGATGAGTGCATTCTGTTGTTGCCTTTTCCCTGCTTGATACTCACGCTCTTTTCGTACCCTTGGCAGTGGTAATGAGGGTTCAGAGCTTGAACTGGACCTACTTTCCCCTTACTTATCACAGGCATTGTCTTAAGTGCCTGCTGTCTTCATTTCCCAAATCATAGACATGCACCCGAGTTTTCCAAGCATTTGCAAAATCCTGAAATCACAGATGCTGGCATGGTGTGAGATACACTTCCTTGGTTCTCAAAAACTTGTCTAGTTTTTACTTTGATGCTTCATTTGCCACTTCTGAGCTTCCTCCTATCATCCTGGGTTCTGATTTTGTTCCATTTTATTCTAACTCTGTTTCTGCAGCCCAAAGTAAGAGGTGGGACAGGGAGACGTTATCTTGCTAGTCTCAAGACCCAAGAATTTCTCTTACAGTCCTTGTGTTCCAGCAGGATGCCCTGATATTTGGGAGCCTCATTCCCTGTATCTCTAGACATGCATGGTAACGACATGACTTTAACATTGCTGCTTGATTTTGGCTGGGAAATGACTGTGCTGGCATTCTCACTGAGGGCAAACAGACTTCCACTGGTGCACGACAGTGGTATGTGTGGAAAGAAGGCAGTGGGGTGGATGGCAGAAAACAGGGAAAGGAAATTCTGTCACGGTGAAAGATTGTGGAGCCCAGCTGTTGGAGTCCCCGTCCCTGGAGGGGTTTAAAAGCCATGTGGGTGTGGCATTTGGGGACATGGGATGGTGGTGGCCTTACCCGTGCTGGGGAATGGTGGGACTCTGTGACCCTGGAGGGCTTTTCCAACCTAAAAGGTTCTATGGTTCTGTTCTTTGATTCTATAAATTAGTCTGAGACCTCAGTGCATTTGGAGGATTGTAGAGGTTTTAGTCTGAGAGCATAGCAGTTTGAGAATGATGTTGGTTATCCCAGTCATTGGGTGCCAGGAGGGTTGGAACTTATTTTTCTATTTGGAAGTAATGTAAGGATTGATAGAGAAAATGGTCATGCTCATAAGCTGGAGAAGCAAGACAAAATGGCAATAAGATCTGTATTGTATAATATGATATCCTTACATAATGCATAAATATTCCATATTGTTACTTTTAAGCTTCTACCTTGTCATAGCTAGACGCTACATATTATTATTTAGTGGAAATTGTAATGACTTTAAATAAATAAAGGAGTATTAGGGAGACAGGACTGGAGTTATATTCTGGAGTTGTAAAACTGTACACCTGGACAATAGGCAAAAATGATCACCAGGACTGGGATTTAATTTGTCACTGTGATCATGACTGCTTATAAATAAAAGGATCCCACTACAAAAATGTTTTAAAATCTGTCCTAAAATGTCCAGTGGGGCCAGGACATGGGCAGGCTGGAAGGAAGAGCTGGTTCTGGGGGCAGGCTGTCTCCTATAGGACTTCACTGCATTTTTTTCTCAAGAGCTTTGCAGCCTTGGGTTCCTTGGCAGGTTTAAGCACCATGAAGAAGGTATTTTAACCTGATTTCATCTAAAAATACACAGATTTCTTATAAAGTTTCAGCTAACAAGAAAAGTAGTAAGAATACGCATATTTCTTAAGAGATTGATGTTTGAGTCATATATGGTCCTTCCTTTTTCTACTTTAGGAAGTCTGTTACCCACAATTATTAAATTTAACCAGCAGTGATGTTCTATGATGCCAAAGCAGAATGTTTATATTTATACTTCTGTTCTGCTTCCACCATCAGAGTACAGGCATCTCTGAGAGTAGAAAGCACATTATCCATAAAGAGAAAGTGTTTTCTGTGAAGGAAAAACCTAAAAAGAAGATAGTACTTTTGATTACATGAAGTATTTCAGGGTATAGGTTTCTAAATTAAGTAGCTGTGAAACACTTAACTTAAAAACTGCTTAGCAATACAACTGAATAGGCAGTCATAATTTAAGCCTCACCAGATGCTCTAATGACTCCTTCCTTAATGTGAGAAGTAATTCCATTTCCACGCAGGCTTTTTCCTAATCCCATTCTGAGCAGAGACAGCCAATTGTTTTATATTCTGAAGACTATTTTCTGTGAAAGAATGAGCTGGGAATATTCAATGTACTGCACTTAAGACCTCAGTAAAATACGACTTCATAATGCTGGGTAATTTGTATCACGTTCCAGCAAGCATGAAAATTGTCAGATTTGTATAAATCTATCACAACTATAAATTTTACACAGGCAGCTGCTGGAAATAAAAATAGAAGTAAGAGATGTTTCATAGTAAAATCCAGGGCAATATTACTTTAGGTTTGATGTTCTCTGATGTAGATTGCCCTGACTTCGAGATCCTTCTCTTCTCTACTTGCTTTTATCAGAGATTTGTGTTTAATTACACAGAGCTCTTTCATCAGCATAGTGACACTGCACTGCTCTGTGGAGTGCTGGTATTTGTAGTATCTTTAAATTATATTTAAACATACCTGCATAGTGGTGCAGATATTAAGTTTGTCACTCAGAACTGCAAGTCAGTTGGCATTAATTCCTTTAACGTATTTGGAAACAGCTTCCATGATATTTGGCTTTCCTGCAACTTGGCCTGCCTGCTCTAGGATATGGAACACATGGAGGGTCTTCCTTGGATGTGGTGTGTTCTGTTATCAACATGTCATTTGGATAAAATCAGTGACAAGAAGACGACTGATCACTTCAGGCAAATGCTTTTCCTATGGCTTCATATGTTGGAATGTTTGCAGTTTTCTAAGCAGGCATATGCCACTAGAGGTTGCCATACACCTCACTAATTAGATGTGCACTTTTAACGTTAAATGACTTTATGGTGCTGGAAACACCATCCAGTTTTCCTTTTTTCCTGTGTTATCACCACGGCTGTTCACGTACAGGGCTGTGTGAGCCACTAAGAGCACTTTATTGGCTGCACTTCTCCCTGTTGGACGACTTAAAGAACTTAAATATCAAAAGGTGGCATGTAATTGTACCAGTGTCATATTTTGTTGGTTTCTTTGACTGTCACAGAGGGCTCAGTGAGATTCAGGGAACAACATGAGGAAAGGGGTTTGTGACAACGCTCCTGAAGCCTGTAGGAGTCAGGTGGAATTAGAGAAGGAGGTGTGCTCAAAAAGGGTGCAGAACAGAGACTTTAGCTTGTGCTTGCTGTGGGATAGAGTGAGTTGTACCTGAGTGTCATCACAGCCCTGCTGTGCCTGCTGTGAGAGCAAAGCCTGAGGCTGTAAAGGTTGGTGTAGGTTTCTTATAAATACAGTTGTAAGTGCTTAAGTGTCCATGCTTGTAAAGTCTGACTGTGTTGCTGGGGTTCATCAAGTTTCTCACCTGAGAGTCTTCCCTTCACTCTTCAACAAAGTCTTCATCATTTTGTAGGGCCAGTTATGTTTCATAAGCTACTGTGAAAAATTGCCATCCGTTCTGATATGTGCTGCTGTATTTGAGAAGTTTCAGCTCCCCAAAAAAACATTTGGTTTTTCTGGTTTCCTGCACTGGTAATTGAATTTCTCTGGTATGGTTTCCTCTTATATGAGCCTGGTGGGATTTTCTTGAGTGAAATTGCTTATGACAGTTTTTAGGAATGAGTACCTGATGTTACTTTAAGTTGCACTTTTTAAGCTTGGCTTATGTTGGACTCAAAATTGTCTTTAGGTTGTAGTGTATGAGTTTCTATAGAAAAATTGTATTGCCATTGCAGTGTATTTCATAGAATCCCAGAATGATTGGATTGGAAGGACCTTAAAGCCCATCCAGTTCCACCCCCTGCCACTGGACTAGGTTGCTCCAAGCCCTGTCCAACCAATCCTTGAATATTTTCCTTATTGTAAATAAATTTCTTGTTCACCAGCGTCCCCTGGTCTTTCTCCTTAGGCCTGCTCAGTCCCTTCTCTGCCCAGAGAAATTCATGTGAATCACTGTGTGTTCAGCAAAGAATAAAAATGTTTATGGAGCAGCAGGACATGTGTAATCTGACCTGCATTTTGGGGGCCACACTGAACTGAAAAATCTGAAATTGTTAAGTGTGTGAATGTGATGAAATCAGAAATTACAAATTGCTTAATAATACTTTTTAGCAGTGCCAATAATGAGATGTAATTGCTGGCTCAAAACTCACTGGGCTGCTCACAGAGGAAGATAAACAAATTTCTCTCCCACACAGCTTTAAACTCTGTGAGCATTCTGGTTTTCCTGCCTTTTTTTCTTTGATGTCAACAGTGTTTTCAGGAAGCTCTTTAACACAGAGCTTCCTCTTTCACTGGAGAATAGTGATGGGATAGCTGGAGCAGAGAACTAGTGAGATGGAGTTACCCAATTCAAAGGTGCTTCTTAAGGACAAAAACTTGGAAGAAAAAACCAGGTTGCTTGCTGCATGAATGCTTCAAAGTTGTTTGCTTTCATATTTAATTCTTGTTTGGAAACGTGGGTATGGAACATAAGTGTTTCTTCTCACACAGGAGTTGTCATTTGTGAGTTGTAAGATTTGAGCTAGGTTGTCATTTCAGACTCTAATGGAGATGTCTAAATTGAGCAAACCAAATTAGGTGAATAGGGTATTCAGAAGTTCTGTTAAACTTGTCATTCTGGCTTCTTTCTCCCAGCAGAGGAATGAATGGTGTCCAATTAGAGCCATTTTTCAGATAAAATAACCTCCCGAAATTGTTCCAGATTTGTGAGTTGGAACCCGCTGACCCCAGGAAACATAATCTTGAAAAAAGTCTTAATTTCAGCAATGTCAGCTTTTAGTAATCAAAAAGTGAGAGTAAGATGTCAGTGATGGATTTACAACACAATCGCCAACCTTCATGAGCACATAACGTGAGCAGTAGTTCCTCCCTCCTTTTTTCCCTCTGCAACAGTTGGTACTGTTTGGAACAAGGGATTTTTGTTGCTTAGAGCCACACAGCTCTGGGGGTCTTTGAAACACACAGGTTTGTGTCACACCACACACTCAGGGGGCCTGGGCTGTGATGGCGAGGCTGTAGGAGCAATCAGTAGACAAGATCTTTGTATTCTGGGCTCAAACCTTCATCTCTTAATTGGGCCATTAAATTAAATCTCAGTTTACTGATCTCTAAATCATAATAGAGAACCCTAGAGAAAAGAGTCTCTGCTCCCGCAGCAGCAGAGTTTGAGAGGCTTCACAGATTGAATTATATCATAATAAAAGATCAGGCTCAGAAAGGGCTTCTTGGAATTAATGCCCTGTGGCCAGAGCTGTTAAATACTGAACCCTCTGAGCATCAGCTTTCCAATTCCTTTTTTATAACCAAAAGAAAAGAAGAGAAGGAGGAATTGAGGGTAATGAACAGTTTCACTGAAGCAGTGAGATCTGCCTCTGTGGATATCAGGAGGGGAATAGACACAAATCCCTTGTTTCTGGTACTGAAATCTAAATATCTGCAGTCTGAGCTGTTCAAGAGTAACAGGTGATTTTTCCTTCTCTTTTACATCACACAGTAATTGTGCTAGGAAGACATTACCTCAATGAAAGTTATCACAGCAGTTTTCTAAATTTCCTACAAGAGGTTTTTAACTTTAGGGTTAGGTTGGTTTTCACTGGTGGTGCAGGATACTCTGCAGCCCTGCTCTCTGATTCCATACTCTGGGGGAGGGGGGACTTGTTCCTACAAACAGTGGTTTTTGGTAATTCCTGTCCCCAAATGTTTTCACACGGACATCATGCCACTGAGATAAACAGGCAGAGACCATCTTTCTGTGGATTCAGCTTCGGGTTATTTATCTGCAACTCAGGCAGCTTGTTTGGTTTTCTGTGTTTGCTTTAAAGCAGTAGCAGATGACCTGTTTATCCCAGAAAACTTACACTGCCATACAAAGCTCTGCTGGGTGAATTTTTTACTTTGAAAAATTTGTGTTGATTTTTTTCCCACCGTGTCCTTCACTTTGGTGGCATTTTTTCTGTGCTGTAAGACAGATATTTTAGCAGTAAATTCTTTTCAGTATGGAGGGATACAGAACTGACTGGTTGGTGTTGCCTCAAAAGTAAGAATTAAAATCCTCAAAGAGCAATTTGGTGCTTCTTAACTTTGAAATAATTTTGCTGGATTTTAGTTTAGAGGATAAAGTATTTATTGTCTAGCCTGGTTATAAAATGGCTTCACACTGACAGGGGGGTGATATTGGGAAGGAATTATTGGCTATTAGGGTGGGGAGGCCCTGGCACAGGTTGCCCAGAGCAGCTGTGGCTGCCCCTGGATCCCTGGAAGTGTCCAAGGCCAGGTTGGACGGGGCTTGGAGCAACCTGGGTTAGTGGAAGGTGTCCCTGCCCATGGCAGATGGTCTTTAAGGTCCCTTCCAACCCAAACTGTTCCATATTTCTGTGATAAAGTTATATTCTGTTTATAATAAACTGCTTTATAATGAGGGTTTTTTTAACCCCCATGCAGTGTGGTACGCTGCGAAATGGTAATCCCATTTTGATTAGATGTTCCAAGTAGGGTGAGAACTAATGTCTTCTCGTACAAAGGGCCTTCGTGATATTCTCGTGCTCAGGCTGTGTTTGAAAGAGGACATGGTGGAAATGGAAAATCAAGCAGCTTCAGGCCACTGGGTCTGAACTTTGCCGTTCGCCTGTGGGCTGTCAGCCGTGTGCGCAGCGGGGTACCTGGGGAGAGCTTTTGAGTCACCTGGTCGGCCTTGGACAGCTTTATCTTGCTCTTCCTTGAGCTGTTCACGGACACAGTGCTCCGTGTACAGGTGCTTCTTAACACTATTCGTTCTGTCCTGTTGCTGTTACTGCTTAAACACACAGAGCTTCTCGAACCCCAGGAGTGGCTTTTGTTGGGAGACAGAAGTGATTTATAAAGATCTCAATAGCGTTAAATAAAAGAAACATATGCTGGCCTTATTAGTAGCTTGTTGACCTAGATTAGCTGTGGGGAAGCTTATAAGCTGATCAGCCCTTCCAAAATTGGGAGGTGTCATTGCAATTAGTAGGAAAGGCTGTGACAAAAGGGGAGACAACAATTGTTCAGACAAGGGAAAAGAGAATATTAGTAGCAAATGTGCTGTTGCTGGTATGACTTAGCGATGCAAATAGAATTAAGTTAAATTTTAAAAGGAAAGAAGCATCCTTTTTTTACTTAGAATTGAGTGTAGTTGTAGTCAGATGTACTAAAATGCTGCCTTAGCTGTGTCAACAACAAGAGGAGTACTCCATGTGGGCTCGCCTGTTTTTGCCTGTGTGCAACATATGGAGGCGAGGTTTTAGGCTGATATCAGCTGTTTCCAACATGGAAATATCATTGAACTGGGTTTAAGCCTGGTTGAACCTGCTGGGGATTCTGAGTGGGCGCCTGACGGGACAGTAATACCCTGGTCCCCCATCTGTTGTGGGCAGCCGAGTGCCCCGCGTGCCATTGGAAGCGTTTGCAGCCCAGGCACCCCCAGCTCTCTGGGTCATGGAGACTTCCCAGATGGACAGACTCACAGCTTTATTTACAGAGAGATTGGATCAGGGTGAACCGCAAAGGGGTCTTGGGGAAAGGTTGCTTCCCTCTGTCTCAGGGTCTCCTGATGTAGAGTGGAGTGGTTGAACTATTTTCTGCTCTGTAGGTAATGGACTCCTTAAAAATGACATTGTTGATTGCTGACCTGTCTTAAGAAGGTATTTAGTACCTAAATATGCTCCACTCTGAGAGCTCACCTTTGGAAAAGGTAGTCTGGTCTTCCCTCTAGCACTTTTTGTGTCTCTGCTGATTTGTGGGCCACAACCAGTGGGATGATTTTCTAATTTTGTAATTTTTGGGGCGGCAGGGCACGGATACAACTCATTTGTGGTACTTCAGTGTCTTACAAACTGCAAGTCATTGCTTGGCAGAATGTGGGATTACATGAAGGTATTGCAAATCATCACAGAATGGATGTTTGCTGGATCTTGGTCCCTATTTCAGGGAGTCTAGACCGTCACACATGTCACAGAGAGCTGGCATTCTGAGGAAGAAGACCTCTGTAGTGCCGTCTTTAATTATTGTGAATGGCCCATTCATAGCTACTGTGCCACATAAGCTCTTTGGAAACAGTGTAATTTAATAATAGTTTTCAAATTGGGGAATTAAACTTTTCTTCCTCGGCGGAACCTTTAAACTGTTGATCTTGTGAATCTCTTCTGAGGAAGAAATATCTTAGGAAACATGAGAGAAATTACTATTTTTCTGATACACTTCCAGTATTGTTTTACAGCTGAATTTGCAGAGGTTGTTCTGAGTTGCATCACTTAGGTTTTCCTGGGTTGTATCCCACTATATTATTTGGGATTTGAATGTCCAGTGTACAGTGAGGATCATAGAATGGTTTGAGTTGGAAGAGACCTTAAAGATCATGTGGATGTGATCCTTATAGCTTTTGCATTATAAAAAGTCTGTTTGAATTACCAGTAATTCGTCCTGCAGAAGATTTTTCTGGAATTTAAAAAACTAAGGGATTTCTAGTAGTCTTTCAGAAACCATTATTTGCCATTCCAGTAAAATCCTAGAAACTGGAGCCTCATCTTTGTTTTGAATGGAGCGTATTGATGGGACAGTGTTCCTTAACAGAAGTACAGGTGACTCAGGATAATAACTTGCTTGAACCTGTCATTTGTCCTCAGTTGCAGAGTATTTGGCTCATTAATGCTTTATTCAGATACAGCACGTACTCTTTCCTTTTTAGAAATTTTCTCTTTGGAAAAAAACAGTTCACTCTGATCTAAAGAAGTTAATGACTAATGAACTTACGAAGATTTATCTGACAAACAGAAATAGTGTTATGGCTCTAAGTAAACATTAGAATGAAACAGAAATATAGCAAAAAATATAGCGTTGATTATAAAGATTTTCTTTCCTTTTTTTTTTTTTTTCTCTGTCAGGCTGCTGCTTATTTCACATTTTAACTGATACCATTATATGTGTCTAGTGTGTGCAGCCAGGACAGGTATGAGTGCCTGCAGGGAGAGAAGCAGATCAGTTTAACATTCAACTAACCTGTGTCTGTGACTTTCAAATTGCTCCTGAAAACTTTCCTTTCCACCACATGTGGAAATTTTTAGTTTGTTCAGACCCCACGCTTCAGTGAGGATTTTAAAACAGCCTTTCTAATGGATTTTAGAAATACAAAACAATAGTTTATGAAATTTCTAAGTGTCTTAAGTACTCAAAAAGTACATTGTGCTCTCACTGTAGTTTGCAAGAAGAATATTGCACTTTGAATCATCTAACATGTGTAAATGGAGGGTGAAACTATAGGTACAGAAGAATCAGGATTTAACAACTTTAATGTGCACCAGGCCTTTGTAACCACTGAATGACTCAACCTTTTTAATGGTAATGGCCTTAAGCAAGTTAAGGAAAGAACACGCTTTTAGGTAAAGTAAATACACTTAGTTCTGCAGTGAATAGATACATTTTCTGTGAAGTTGTGTAGAGACATGTTTCTGGAACTCATTAATTGTGTGCTCAGGTCCACACGTGGGTGTCTCTCCAAAGAACCCCAGTTTGCAGGGCCTGATGTGGGTGAATCCTGCTGGGGAGCAGGGCAGGGGCTGACATTGCCGCTGTCTCCCGACTCCCGAGGGAGGATTTTCCAGGCCCAGGCAGACGGAGATGCAAATGTCCCCGTTAATGAGGGTGTCGTAGCATCCCTGTAATCCCATGCAGAGCCTGTGAATTATCACAAGTGTCTAGCCAAGGGATAAAAGCGCAGGAGGTTTCCAAAACAACATTCCCATAGTAGCATCTCTTAAGCTGCCAGGGTTATGTGCCTTCCAAGTAACCAGTGCATCTGGGTGATTAAAGCCTTCGCCCTTTGTCTGAAACATCAGAACTGAATAGACATTTCCTCCAAGCTCTTTCATATCTTTTTTTTGCTTATGGGTCATCAGTTGCTTGTGTCTGCTTTTAATATACAAATCCTTTTGTTCTTTTTGATGGAACTTCATCTGTACAGAAGTAATTTGGCCTTTCTGTAGAAGAATCTCATATATTTCTCCTTTTGTTTTCAGTCTATCAGACATCTCCAGAACTTGTTTGGTTTTCATTTCCTTGCCCTCCTTCACTATAAATACTTTCATGCATAAAGATAATTCTCCTCTCATAAGCCTGTTTTGTACATTTGTCCAGTACTGTGACAGAGTGCTGCTTCAGGGCATGGGAACTTATGCCTGTGACACATTATCACAAATAATCGGCTTCTTAAGTATTTAAATAATTTTCATCCTTTTCTTTTCTGTGTTGTTACGGCACCTTTAACCCTGTAATGACCCCTCGCCCCCAAACTGCTGTTTTGCAATAATGTAATTTACAATCCTGTCATCACTCTATCCTATAAGATATAAATTTAGGGATGCTTGTATCTGAAAAGAAGGCCTGCAGGGATGAAGTATTTTTAGAAAGCCATGAGAATGTCGCTTAGATGAGGAAGTTAGGTGGGGGTCAAGGCGGAAGGAAAGGGCCAGCAGTGGAAAAGGATTTGACTCCTGACAATGCAAGAGCACTGGAAGACATTGGGAAAACCGCATCCAGGTTTTTTGGGCCTCCAGACACGGGAGAGGCATTGCCCAGCTGGAGTTCAGTGGAGGGCTCCGTGGTGGTTGGGTGCTGGTGTAGGAAGGTGGTCTGAGGGAACTGGCCTTGCTTAGCCTGCAGGAGAACAGGCTTGAGGGCCAGGAGGGTCAGAGAAGGGGTGAGCAGCATTCCCAGGTGTAGGAGAAGGTTACTGAGGAGAGGGTGCCAGGCTCTTTATGTGGAAGTTTGTGACAGGAAGATGAGGGAGAATGGTCAGGAGGTTCCAGCCCGGGGGAAGAAGGCAATGTTTCATGGTCAGGGGAGTATTGGCACAGCAGCACAGAGAAGTTTTGGAGTCTTTGTCCCACTGGATAAACCCCTGCTCAGGTGTGGATTCAGCTTTAACCCTGCTTTGAGCAGGAGGTTCGGCTACAAACCTCCTAAGGTCTCTTTCAGTGTACTTATAACTCTAAGATAATAATAATAATTTTTTTAAAAACTGGATGAAAATTGGGGAATTTCTTAAGAAGCTTAACTGTGCTAACACCACAGAGGCAGAAACTCACCCAAAGAAGCCCAAACCACCTTTTCATGAACATAGCAAGTCAGTCTTTAATAGCAGTCTTGGCACTGTAAAACAAATACACAGTAGTGTTTCTGCTGTGGTTCGTCAGTACCACAGTTCATCACTTCCTCAGTGGCAGTGTAACGAAGAAAAATGAAAAAATGTAATCCAAAATTCTAATTTTGCATGATGTGTATGATGTATTTTACTGTTAGCAGGAATCACAGAATCCTGGAATTATTTGTTCCAAACCCCTGCCATGGGCAGGGACACTTTCCACTAGACCAGGTTGCTCCAAACCCCATCCAACCTGGCTCTGAGATAGGCAGATAGGTGTTTTGCCTTTCAGCTGTTTATACCGTACGTAATAACATCAATGGGTGATATTTTAGGCAGAAAATAAATCATCGGTTCTCATGGAGTGGGTGATCTAACAAGTTGTTGTTATCATCTACGTGGTATTTGAGTACAGAGTGTGTTTCGGTTGGGTTTGTCTTTGGGAACAGAAGAGCAGTGACTAATAAGGACTTCCAAGAACACAGGTTATCAAACATGAGCAACGGTAGAGTGCTCACTGCGCGTCATGACATTCTGCCCACGTGCACGGAGATAGCTCGGTGTGTTGACTAATGCATGCTGGTTTAATTAGCTTATACTTTCATTTATTTTTCTTTTAAAGACTTTCGTATTGGCTTTCGCATAGAGTCATGTCGTAACACAACTACCTTTTGAAAAATACAGTGATTAAGTCTTCAGACTCAGCCGAAGATGTTATTTGCTGTGCATTTTTCAAATTCTGCTGCAGAAACAATATGACCTAAATATTTAATCAGGCTTAGCAGAATTGGCTTTTTTTTTTTTTTTTTTTTTTTTTTTTTTATTGCTGCAGATTAATCTAGTTTCTCTGAGCTAATACACATGGCATGTATGTCTTCAAGACCTTTCTTTTTCTCAATAACGTTAAAGATTTATAGCCCTCATAAAATCTGGCATGCGCCAGGAGGAAGATTATGAATTACAATTACTTAAACATTAGCACTGGGAATTTTTCTTTCAAATCCTGTATATGGTGGTTCACCCTAGGTTGTATTTATAGAGGGGTTAGTGAATACTGGTTTTATACCACTTTTCTATACCCTCCCCAATTCGCTTCATTTCTTTGTTGTTAAGGTGTTGGCCTGGTGCTGTTTACATTTTTGCCTTTGATATATTTATTTTAAAATTGCAATTGACTTCACTAGAGAAAATATCAGATTCCTAGTTTAAACAAATAAGGATGTAAGTGGCTTTGAATGTTTTGCTTAGTGCTGTTGTCTTGTTCGAGTCTTAAATTTTGGATGAAAAAATAAATGTAAACATGTCATGAATTTCAGCACTTCTTATTTTCAAACTCTTATTTTTGCTAGGTGTTTAGTCTGTGGCTGTAGTCTTGTGTACACTTCTTGAATTAATGTGGAGTTTGAGATAAAAATTGGAAGTGATATGATCACCTAAACCAAAACAATTGCAGTGGCCATTTAGGATGTTGAATTTTTTTCAGAGAAACAGCAGGTTTGGAAGAATCTTCGGGAAAGTCTCATTTGTTTGTTGGTTTTGATAATCTGTGTGTTTCACACAAGGTCCTTGGAGGGCTTCCAGATGATCAGGGAGGCTCAGTAAAGCTGCAGGAAGCCAAGGCAGCCCGGGGGGGAAACCACATCCTGGGGCACACGAAACACAGCAAAACCAGTGGGCCAAGGGAGGGGATTGTCCCAGTTTATTCAGTGATGGTGTGGCCTCACCTCGGGCACTGTGTGCAGTTCTGGACACATCATTTGAGAGAGATGTGAAGGTGCTTGGGTGCATCCAGAGGGGGACAACAAAGCTGGAGGAAAGGCTGGGAGGCCCATCCTGTGAGGAGTGGCTGAGGGGCCTGGGCTTCTCTAATTTGGAGTGGAGGAGACTGAGGGACAACTTGCTCCCTGCAGCTTCCTCTGCTTACAGGATGTGTGGGAATGGTTCAAAACTGAACAGGGGTGGTTCGGGCTGGACATTGGGAAGCATTTCTTTGCCAAGAGAGTGGTCAAATCCTGGAACAGACTTCCTAGAGAGGTCATCAATCACAGAACCATAGAATGGCTTGGTTTCAAAGGGATCTTAAAACCCATCTTGTTCCACCCCCTGCCATGGGCAGGGACACCTTCCACTAGCCCAGGTTGCTCCAAGCCCTCTCCTGCCTGGACTTCAGCACTTCCAGGGATCCAGGGGCAGCCACAGCTTCTCTGGGAAAGCCTGTGCCCGTGCTGTAACGTGCTTTAAGTTGGTCAGCCCTGAATTGGTCAGACTAGATAGTCATTGTAGGTCCCTTCCTGCTGAAAATATTCTCCTCTCTGGGAACCTCCACCTTCCCTCTGGCTGTCAACACCCCACTCCCAGTGATTTTAAAGTGTGTCTTTGATGCCCTCATTTGACTGCTGTCATCAGAATATCTTTATTGATTGGGGTTGACCAAACTCTGTGGAAAGAAGACTTTCCTTTGCCTTCATCAAACTACAAATAAATATAGATGTATTGGGTTAACTTTTATATGTATATAAAAATTACATTTCCCCTACATGTGCCTGGGTGTCAGGCAGTGAAGAACGTGTACAGGGAGGGTCTCAAGCCTTCGTTTTAGCTGCTGCTGGTTCAGACAAATCTAAAAAGCTCTCGAGGAGGACCAGAGTTCCAGGATTAGAGGATATTGGGATAAGCAGGTGAGAGTGTTCTCACAGCAGTCAGATGAAGGCGTTCACCTCTCGAAGATTGATGAGAACAGGCTGTCCTTGCAGGGTAGAAGAGGGAAGGACGACTCCAGAAGCTGGGGGGAGTTACAGGCAGGAGCAATCATTCCCGTGAGCAAATTTACTTTTTTTTTTTTAAATTTTTCTAGAAGATAGATATAGCTGACTGATGTGGTTAGTTTGGAGGTCTTTTTTCCCTTTTTTTTGCCTGGGTTTTTTTTTTGGGTTTTTTTTAGTTGCTTTGTTTTTTTGGTGTATGTTTGCTTTTGGGTTTTTTTTTGGTCTTATTTGCCAGCCAGTACTGCAGCTTCCTCCCTGCCTTCTCAATTTATACCAGCTGCTGGGCAAGATTAGACACTGCCAGGATCAGGGAAGGAAACATGTTCATATACATACTCATAAACATATAGTTATGTAATAGGACACTTTACTTTTTACCTGTTAGAAGTTGGCACTTTCCTGCTGTGTTATCAGAATTCAAAATGTTGATCAGATGGCTCTTTATAAGAGGGGATTACAGTCTTTTGGAGTGGGATTTTAGTACAGTGTAAGCTACAGTTTTGTCCTCCAAGTAAACATAATACATGAGTAATACACGTGCACAGACACCCCATAAATCAAATATAATGGCCTTTATTTTCCGCAGTAGTGCTTTTTCAAATTCTCTCAGCACTGTGCTTTAGTTGAAGGCTGCCTTTTGCTGCGAAGTGAAAGAAATGTGCCCCACAGAACATAAAGAAAACAAAAATGTCAGTAACATGTAACTATAGCTGTAGCTGGAAATCTGATTTCTGGTGGATCAAGTAAGCTGGTTTCAAACTCACGATTAGTCAGTGAAAATTCAGTGTCAGCTTTTCTTAATGTACATGCTCTTAAAGGAATTAAGCCTTGATTTTATTCAGGTTTACCTTGGAGGGTTTAATAATGGAGATGCTTAATCTTCAATGTGATGCAAACTCTGTTGGTCAAAGGGACTGGTAAAAACCCACGGGTTTGTGGGATTGCATTGCTCTTGGTATGGGTTTAAAATCAGGCTTTTCAGTAAACAAGTTCAGCTTTGAAAATAGGAACAGCCTAATAAATTTCTTCTCTTCATAGCACATGCAGTGGTCTCATCCATTTGGTCAGTTTAGCCTAAAGATAATGGTTGTGGCTGGGTGTCTTGTTGTTCCTGTCTGTGGGGAACATTGGCAGGAGTTGAAGATAAGTGATATCACTTCCCTTGTGGGTCCAGGCTGGGAGAGCTGGAGAAGAGAAGGCTCCAGGGAGACCTGAGAGACCTTGCAGGGCCTAAAGGGGCTCCAGGAGAGCTGGAGAGGGACTGGGGACAAGGCATGGAGGGACAGGACACAGGGAATGGCTTCCCACTGCCAGAGGGAAGGGTTAATTGGGATATTGGGAAGGAATTGTTGTCTGTGAGGGTGGGGAGGCCCTGGCCCAGGTTGGCCAGAGAAGCTGTGGCTGCCCCTGGATCCCTGGAAGTCCAAGGCTGGGTTGGACAGGACTTGGAGCAACCTGGGCTAGTGGAAGGTGTCCCTGCCCATGGCAGGGGCTTGGAAGCAGATGGTCTTGAAGATCCCTTCCAACCCAAAACGTTTTGTGGTTCTACAGTAGGAGGTCCTTTCAATTTCTTCACTAATCTAACCAGATTGAATGGCTGGAGTGAGACCTATAGAGGCTCGACATAAGGTACAGTGTTCTGGTAACAAGGCTGGTTAAGTATACTAAATGGGAACAGTGGACCATTTAAATCTTCTAAATGTCATCATTCTAAAATATACTCTTTAATCTGGTTTAGGAAAAAAGTCCTGTGGCTTCTGTGCGTAGCTGGAAGGGCAGGCCTGTGGGTTGAGGGTTTTCCTCAGTATTGGGATCCTGTAAATTCTTTATCTTCTCCATCCTTGGAGTGAAGAAAATAGCCTGTGTTGCTCAAAACGTTCTGTGGTCAGGAAGAAAAAAGGCATGAAAGCTTAGGAAATTGCCTCCTTGCAGCTACTTCCTCTCCTGAAAATTATTATATCTACAAATGAAGTGCCGAAAGGGACTGTGTGTTTCTCAACTTCCAGAGCAAAGGTAGGTGACTGATTTAACTGGGTGGTGAATGTTGTTTAAAGCAAAGCAATGGGAGATGTTGGGTTTGGTAAAGTCTTGGGCTTAGAACCCCACTGGTTATACCCAGGGGTCAGCTGCTGGTGGCACTCTCTTCTGTCCTGTTCTTTGCCCAAGGTGCACAAATATTTTTGTCTCTAGAAACAGTGCTTTAGCCACACTTGAGTATGTCCAACAGGGATTGTAGAGAGATACCAGCCCGTGAAACGCAAGTGGTTGGGTGCAAAACCCCCTGGCCAAATTTTCACCCCTGAAGCCATGAAATGATGGGGTTTTTTGATTTGGAGGGGATGTTGTAGCCTGGAGTTCATGTGTTTGTTGATTCTTGCCAAAGTCAGCAAAGGAGACCTAATTTTGTAAATCTTCACTGGAGGCTTTTCCAGTTTAGCACTCCAGGGGTATGTTTCTCCTGGAGAGATACCAGGTTCCAGTGGGGATAGCCTGGTAGGACCGTCATGAACTGACTTTTTTATCTCACAATATATTAGGCTAGTTAAGGCTTACTGGAGGACTTAGAATCGTGGAATCATTTAGGTTGGAAAAGAGTTCCAGGATTACCAAGTCCAAGTTTAAGATCACTGAGCCACATCATCACGCTTGCCACAGCCTGGGTTGAGCACCATTATGCAGTGAAGCATTTTCTGTGCAAACCCTGTAGCAAAAGATGGTCGAGGTTTTATTTTGTATCAGCTTCAGAGCTTACCAGTGATGGAGTTTGTTGCAGGTGAACTGCTCTAATGAATTTATTTTCCTTTCCATGATGAGTGGGACGATATCCTGTGCACAGGCATAGGCTATATATCTGTTATTCAAGAGGATTCAGAGTTGCTCAATTTGAAAATTAAATGTTCTATTGCTTGCTCTATAGTTACTTCATGGAATTGATTGTATTTTTTCGTGGAAAAGCTGACCAGGTCTTCATTGTGTAACTCGGTTATGATAAAGCACCATGCTTGAGGAACTAGAATTAAATATAGGAGCTCTACCACTGGAATCTCAGGCTGCAAGGCCAGTTCATATTGATCAATAATTCTGTGGGAACTTTCTTCCTTAAGTCAGGTGTCAGTTTGCAGGAACATAAGTTAAATATTGTGAATACTCTCAGATTTTTTTTAAAAGTAAACTTTGCAAACCAGGGCCAGTCCTGTGCACTTATAATTTTAGGGCAGGTTGAGAGAGGCATAAGACTTTTCTTAAGATGATATTGATTCAAAAAAAAAAAAAAAAAAAAAGAGGGGAACATACCCAGAAAAAGCCCAAATTCTTCTCACTCTAATGCCTGAGACCTGGCAAAGGTTCCCTTTGCAGTAGTGGCAGAACCAGCATGTGGGCACAGGCAAACGGATCCCTCTGTCTCTTGAAACTGTTGTTCTGTGTCAAACTGCCCCATTGCTTTCTTGGCATCTTCCACTGACTCTTGGCACAAAAACCAAGGATGTTAAACCATGACTTGGCTTTCTTAAAGGAAAATACCTCTTTTTTCTGTTTTGTCTCCCTCTGCCCTTGTCTTTCAGTTATACCTGCCGCCACTTGCGGAGATATGTGTATGTCTTGGACAAACTGTATTTCCCCCACTCCCACTGCTCTACGCTGCAACATTGCTTCTCGACCCTCAGTGACAATGGAGAGGAACTCTTGTCTTTAACTTGTTCTCACATTCTCAGATCCTATGCTTCCAGGTTATTAACCTCTGCTCTCCATTTACTGCATGCTGCATGCTCTGTGCCTGATCTGTGCATGTTTTCAGTTAACTGATGAATAACTTTAATTTCCGAGGGGATGGTTTGTGTCTTGATGGCATCCTTGACGTGTGTCCTAAAAAGTGTGGTAGAAATGGGAGTCTAATAATGGTTTGATTTTTGTCCTTTTAACTTTAGAATACAAATTCTCTGGCCTTTGGAAGTTGTAAATGCCTTTTATGTTGAAGTATTTTAATCCTTTTCCGAAGCTATAGCGTAAGAATCATGAGCTGTAATTCACAAACCTTTCGTACAGTTGTGTGGTTTGTTTGGAATTAGTGCAGAGATGTAAGTTGTCTTACATGCAAGTGTCTAATACTTCCTTGACACCCATTGTTTTGGCAATATTGTCTATATAAATTGCTTTTCAAGAATGGGAATCATAGAGCTTTTCCCTCAAGTTCAGTAAATTTTCATGACAGTTAATCATGGGATCATTTATGTTGGAGAAGCCTTCCAAGATCATCAAGTTCAACCACTCCCCAGCACTAGCCCATGACCCAAGCGCTACATCCACACGGTTTTTCAATCCCTCCAGGGATGGGGACTCCACCACTGCCCTGGGCAGCTGTGCCGGGGATGGACAACACTTACAGTAAAGAAATTTTTCCCAGTATAGAACTTAAACCTCCCCTGGCACAACCTGTGTGCATTTCTTCTTGTTCTGTCACTTGGTATTTGGGGGGAAGACACCGAAAATTAAGAAAGATCTGTCTTTTTTGATATAGCTGATCAGTTTTGATTGTACAGAATAAGAATGATGAGAATCCATCAGCTCAAAATAACAATATATAATCCTTGTTCATCATGTAGAATTATAGGCGTTCTACAATAACTGTGAAGAAACAGTAAAGAGGGTGAGTTTAAAAATAAGTTCTACTTGAAATACCAAAGGATTTCTCTAAGCTGTTTACTCCAAGTAAAAATGTAAGTTTTACTATTTCACTGTTGATGCTGCGGATAATTGAATATATTAACCAAGATCCTAGAAGCTTGAGGAAAACAAGGAAAAAATTGCGTGACAAAATTGATCAGAACATGGAAAGCATCCAGGGTGGAAATGCAGCTTCCCAGCTAAGCCAGCGTACAATAGCAAGAGACCACACAGTAAACATAAGTAAAACCATCTTGATTGTCAAGGGAAGAAAATACGGCATGCAGGCTGAAATAGCTCTTTTTGTACAGAAGAAGAAGTTTTATAGTAGTACATAATGATGGAGAGTTACACTGAAGGATCTCAACAGGAGATGAAAATCTAGCTGTCCCAGGGGCATTCTCGGGATTAATTTGGAACAGGAATATGGTATTAAAGTAGTCAAAAGCCTAAGATTTCAAAGGCTTATTTAAAAAATGAATACTAATAACGAGGGGAATCCGCAGCAAAATCTCATTTAGGATGTACTGCTTTGCATGTAGGAATGATGTCCTGAAAACATAACAGAAATAGCATGATTCTCTAGGCTTGTTTCCATGAAATTTTGGTAATTCTGTGCAGCAGCACCACTACAAGGTTAAGATGACAGCATTGTCCTTGGGAGACGTAAGTGCTCCTCCATGGATATTGCATCTTTCGGGTGTTTTTATGTGTGAAAGTAAGAACTGATAGCACCATATGGATTCTCATGTAACAAGGTTGGGAAGTTTTTTAGAGTGACAAGTTCATCTGGTTATTCCCCGTACTGAAACTGATGGAGAAATAGTTTACTGGTATCACTTTCTGAAAGGGGACTTATGCGTCAGCTGAGGTACATTAGAATACATCAGTCTGGGAGACTGTAAAATTTCAGATTTTTATTGCCTTTTCTGAGGCAGGAGGAGAATAGAGGATATGGAATAGAAGTTGCTGCTGGAGAAATATAGAGTAGCAGTTTTTAATGGCTGGATCTCTGTTGTTCTGGTACTGCATGGCTAGAAAAATGTATTCTCAGGAAACCTGCCTGCCTGGGTCTGTAAGTAACATCAAATACAGCAGCATAATTGAGTTGTCAGAAGTTTTTTGTATGAATCCATGCACCTCTTCTATGTTACATACTGAACAACCTGGTTAGAGAAGAGATGGAATTTAAAAATTACTAAAGGCAGAGTATAATTGACCAATACCCACAGATGGTGTTGCCTGTCTTTGTACATCCCATAGAATTAAGGTTTTTATTGCTATTTTGAAACATTTTTTGTGCAAATATGTTCATCTTTGAATGAAATGTCTTTAAAAGCAATGTGGGCAGCAAGGGAAAGGGCGATTCTGCCTCCCTACCACTGCAGGTGAGACCCCCCTGCAGAGCTGCCTCCAGCCCTGGGAACAACAGCACAGGGACGTGGAGCTGCTGGAGAGAGTCCAGAGGAGGCCACGGAGATGCTGCCAGGGCTGGAGCCCCTCTGCTCTGGAGCCAGGCTGGGAGAGCTGGGGGGGTTCCCCTGGAGAAGAGAAGGCTCCAGGGAGACCTGAGAGCCCCTTGCAGGGCCTAAAGGGGCTCCAGGAGAGCTGGAGAGGGACTGGGGACAAGGGATGGAGGGACAGGACACAGGGAATAGCTTCCCACTGCCAGAGGGCAGGGATGGATGGGATATTGGGCAGGAATTGCTGGCTGTGAGGGCAGTGAGACCCTGGCACAGGTTGGCCAGAGAAGCTGTGGCTGCCCCTGCATCCCTGGAAGTGCTGAAGTCCAGCTTGGACGGGGCTTGAAGCAACCTGGTCTAGTGGAAGGTGTCCCTGCCCATGGCAGGGGGTTGGACTGGATGAGCTTTAAGGCCCCTCCAGCCTAAACCACTCTGTTGTTCTAAGTTTTTCCAGCTTCCATGGACATGTGTAGGATACTGGTGGTGATGTGTCACATCCATAGGCACACCACATCCCACACTTCCTGAACAGCTAACACTGGGTAAGGTGGGGGACAGGGAAAGGAAAACAGTATGTGTTTTGCTATCCCACAGGGAGTAGGCTCGCAACACCAATTCTCCGGGCAGCTTTAAATGGAATTTAGTGCCAGTGTTGCTTTGGTTTCCTTTCCAAATTCTAAAATCATAGGAGATACAATACCTGCTTTATTATGCACTGCATTAGGTTGCATAAATACTGAGCCTGCGATTGTAATCTGTCGTTTCTATTGTGTAATAATTCTGCTGTGGCTGTGCTATATATTGATTATTGCAATAACTGTGCCTCGTCATGTGAAATACGTTCTCCCTCTCTTACCGTTGTGGTTTCCTTTTGCATTGCATGTTCATCGTGTGATTTTTTAATGCTCGTGTGTGTTCCCTTTTTTGTTTTAAACCTCTTTGGCTTCCAGTCAAGCTCAGGAAAATTGCTTCTGAGGATGAACTGTCTTAGTGAATGTACTAATAGAGAGGCAGCTAACAAGAAATGATTAGTTCTGGGAAGCTGAACAAATTAAGGACAGTTTTATTTTCATAGTGAGCTTGACATTGTGTGTGAAAGCAGGAAATATGGTTTTGCTGAGCCTTGTAAATTGAGTAAACATGTTCTTAAAGTAGCAGAGGTAAAAATTATTATGGACTAATTTGAATTAAGTTTCTTTTTTTTTTTTCCCCGGAGAAAAAAGACCAACAAATACAATGTCAAATTGGCACACGGTTTACCTATTTTGCATATCTTTTATTACTTAATGCTAGGTTTGTTTAAACAGCAAAATGTATCTAATAAGATTTTAATACTCCCTTTCAGAAATGTTCTGGCATCTTGTCTCAAGTGTGCAGAGGATAATCTTTGCAGCCATCCTCCTCCGGTGCCATCAGAGTCAGGGGAATTATGCAATTACACTAATTTAAGGATGTGCAGCTTTTGCGGGATCAGGGCCTTGGAGGTTAGCTCTGAGAAATAATGCTAATTGCTAGAAATGGTTCTGGTGCTGCATCGTGATGCTGAAGTGCTGCTTAAAGCCAACTTGAACTCATTATCCAACTGCCAGCTCCTTTTTCCCTGGAGTGTGAGCTGTGCTGGGGCATAGGGAGGGCCTGGATCCCAGTCCTTTGCCCTGGTGTGGATTACTGGCCTGTCCTTGAGTACAAACAGGAAAGGTGTCAGGGTGTCCTCCTCAAAAACAGATAAAACATTTGCAATTCTGACATGTTTTCTTTGGCTTTAGTCTGTGAAGGAAAGGTTGGGAGAAATGTAAGGCAAATACATTTATTATTGAACCTTAGATGATTTTTGTGTGAATCAGTGGAAATGGAGATACACATCAATTAATATTCTTTCAAATGGTTTTTGACAGATGTGAATTCTTTTTTTCTGAGTTCTGTAGGTCATCTTGAGTGTTTCTTTACAGTCAGTTTTTAGGCAGTCAGTATAAAAATCTGAGTTAGTGCAAGTAAAATAGTCGGTACATCAGCCTGGCTTAGAGTCATCAAATCATCATCAAATGGGTTGGAAGGGACCTTGGAGCTCATCCACTTTCATCCCCTACCATGGGCAGGGACACCTTCCACTAGACCAGGTTGCTCCAAGCCCTGTCCAACCTGGTCTGGAACACTTCCAGGGATGGGGAAAATACTGATCCTTACTTCACTGTGAGCTTAACCTGTCAGAGGCTTTATGAATAGCCCCACTTCTGTCACAGGAAAAGAAGTAGAATAACGAAAATGGCAGAATCTGGGTCTGTCACAGGCAAGAAACAGCTTCACTTCACCTGTTACTAAAGCAAACTACTTTTGGAATGGCAGATAACTTAGTTTAAAATATTCCCCATCCCCCCCCCAAAAACCCCCCACTTATTTCTTTTATAAAAAGATCTAAAAATCTCGGTAGATTTAAGCACTTTTATGGAACGAACAGACTTGTTTCTCTTTTTTGACAATGCTGACTAAAGACATTTTTTCTGTGGGGTATTTTAGTAAGATTCTGCACTTTGCCTCCAAATCTGGCAAATGATCTTGACCCCACAAGCAGTATTCAGTGAGATATTCATGAGATCTCTTCTCAGCATCCTACCAAGCTGGAAGGCTGATGGGAAGAGGATTGGTACCCAGTCAGATATTGCAGTATCATTGTGTTATCTTAGAGTATAATTATGGGCTGGATGGGAAATCTTTCTTGTTTTTGAGACATATGGCATAATTCCTGCAGCCATCAATGTCAGAGTTGGAGATTGTACAGTTTTTTGACAATGAGCAAATTTATTTGTCTTATGGGGTAACCTGTGCCACTGACAAATTCCAGCTGCTGCTGTTACTGGTGCTTAACCTAAAGACTCAAAGGTGGTCTTTTTCCTGTTGGGTTTGATATTCATAGTGTTACTTTTTATTTTCAATGCCAACCCAATGCTGTGAGTTGTTGTAATAGTCATTGATTTCAGTGTATTTTAAAGTTCAGTCTTAGGTAGACCATAGAACAGCTGACAAAATTTAATTAAGTCACTTAAGAAGTAAGTAGAAGTAAGAATAAGTGAAAATTGACAAGGGGAAAAAAAGAGACAGTCAAGCTGCATTATTATCCCTTCAAGGATGCAGGCTGGTTTGTCAATACCCATATGCTGAGATTTCTGTGGAGCAGCCTGCAAATTTTTATGGAAACTCAGTTTCTGAGTTCCTGAGCTGGGAGCACAGGTCAGGAGATGAGGGTTTTTCTTTGGCTGCTGCGGTGATGTGGAACAAGATTTTCCTTTGGGGGAAAATAAATAGAATTTAAAAAAAAAGGGTTAGAGATCTGATGAATGAACATAATTTAATATTTTATGGCTTTTAGATTGTGATTTTTAGTCAGCTGCTGATAATTTTATTGAAGGATTGGAGTGGTTTATTATGGAAGGATCACTTTACACTCAACATTGAGTGACTTGGCAGAGCTGAATTGTTTATAAATAATTCTATTACAGATTATTTATCTTCGTACTGCACAGCATAATGATCAAGAAACCAGAGAGATATAAAATCAATGCTGTGGGTATTCAATGGGTGAAGAATTGTCTGGCTTGCAGGTCTCAAGTGCAGTTTAATTGGATGCTTATCAAGTGTGTGCATGTCTCGTGGAAACCCACTGCTTTGGTTCATTAACTCCTGCCCTATTTAAAACGAAGTACCAAGGATAATTTTTAGGGAGGAAGGTGATCAGTGAAGGGGAGAGATTGCTGATATCAAAATGTAGCTGCCCAAGCTTGATGCAAGCAAGGTGTGTTTTCACAAAGCTGGTAGAATTTCGTGTATGTAGGTCATGCCACGAGGTGAGAGGTCCAGATTGGCTTCAAAAGAGCTCAGAAGTGCTCTGGCATTTTTATGAGTTTGCTCTTAAATTATTTGGAAGTTTAAGGGTAAATCCTTCAGTAAGGGGCTCTTTTTATTAAGATATATCAGGGGAGGTTTAGGTTGGATATTAGAAAAAGGTTCTTCCCCCAGAGGGTGGTTGGGCACTGAACAGGCTCCCTGGAGCAGTGGTCACAGCACCAAGGCTGCCAGAGCTCAAGGAGTGTTTGGATTACACTCTCAGGGACAGGGTGGGATTGTTGGGGTGTCTGGGAAGGCCAGGAGTTGGCCTGGATGGTCCTTATGGGTCCTTTCCAACTCAGGATATTCTGTGACTCTATGCAAAATATAATGCACTCCAGTATCTGGAAATTGAAGCAAACCCAGCTGAGATTGGTCCATCTTTTTTTTTTTTTTTACATGGTGAGTGAGTCACTGGAATAGTTTAACAAAGGCTCTGGATTTCCCAAAATTGGAATTTTTAAATGAGATTGGATGTTTTCCTAAAAGATATGTCCAAGTCCAGCCAAAGCTATTGGAATTGACAGAGGAAGTAGCTGAGGGAATTCCTATGGCTTGTGTCAGACGAGCTGATCAAAGTGGCTACTTTTGGCATGAAAAATGGAAGTCAGAGGCAGATTGCTGTGCAAGATTTTGTTGTTTTGTTTGCCTTACAAAAGCCCTTTAAAAGGCTGCATTTTGATTTGGAATTTTCCCATCACAAGTGTTGTCTTCTCAGGTTCCCCAGGTGATCTGACCCGAACAGCACAAAACAGCACAGTTTGCCAAAACCCTACATTCTCATGCACAAAAAGCGAAATCGAAAGGGAAAAACTGCAAGAGTGGTATTCTTTCTATGTGATAACCTTTGTTTCTCCCACCCTGGTAAAAATTCATCACAGAACATGAACCAGATTCATTCTACCACATGAGCATGTGAGGCTAAAACACATCTTGATCGGTCAGAATTATTTCTAATTGGATGCTTATGAGCCCACATTCCCGTGAGATCAAGTTGGAACAAAATTACTTTCACACATTTCCATTGTAGCAGGATGTTCATAGGCTGGGGGTTTTGCGTTCCTACGTAATGTCTGGCAATTAATCAGCGCTGGAGAGGGTGCCTTATTCTTTCATAAGTATGTAAATAAGCTATTCTTTGGGGACTAAAAAGAATAAAAATTCTATAGCTTGCCTGAAGAGTTCAGGAGAACACTAGCAAAATGCACATCAGGCAGAATGTAGTGTATGTCATGTAATGTAATGTAGTTTGTAACTGGAAGGAGAAAGGATTTGTGCTCAACCAGGCCAATGTTCTGCTGTGACCAAAAAGCCTTGCTGAGGTGCAGCCCCTCTGTAGTATCTGCTGGATTTCCTCATCAGGGGCAGGATGTCACCCCTCCAGCAGCTTCCTTAAGTCACTGTCACTGGCAGCATGGAGGGCCTGCAGGTATCCTGTGCTTTGTCCGTCCAGGTGATGCACTGGTGCCTGTTTAGGTTTTCCGAACAGCATTGCGCGAACCCTGACTAGCGAAGGCAACTTTGTAAAATGTGTAATTATTGTCTAAATATAGAAAAATATTCACTCAGAGAATAGCAGGCATATGTTACTGATTCAAAACGTCTTCCCATTTGTCAAATTAGAGCACGGATTCTCACCAAAGCTGCATTTTGGCTTATGCAGAAGCCCTCTTCGTCATGAGCTCTCATGACTGTGGCTGTGATTTCAGTGCTCCTTTTGTTGGGATGGAACTAGTGGAAAGCACTGACTGCAGCTAGAATTATCACAATTGATAATTTTGATTAAGATGTTCCAAGCATAATGGCTGAAGCTTCAAAATATATGCTGTTTTCTCCCCTTCTAAATAGTGAGGGGTATCTACATCTTGATATCAATTGAGAACTAAATGTTTAATCCATATACGTGGGTCTCTTGAGAGAGATCTCAGTGTCCACCTGGCACTTGGCAGTGCCTTCAGTACTAAAACATTTCAGAGAACTTTGCGAATCTTGACTAACAAATGATTCACAAGTACCCTGGAAGAACAGTGGAGTGAACACCTTTGCAGGTGTCTCTTGGAGGCAGAGATGTAGGTGATTAAGGGATTCAAATCATGCATATGAACAGTGGTGATGAATGGAATTTTAAATTTTGGTAAAGGCCTCTGAAGAACAGAAGGAGCAGGGGTTTTGTTTTGTTAATTGTAAGAGACAAGAGTTTTAAGGTTTTAGGCTTTTACAGTTGGATGGATGCAAAGTGTCCCACTTCATAAAATATATGGAATTTTAGTGCAGCAGTAATTTTTAGTCAAAAAACCCCAGAGTCAAGAGGGCAGTTGAAAATGAAAGAGAAAACCTCACAACGTACTTTGTAGGTGGCTTTCACTTGAAATGTAATTTGATTAGTGAGATGTGCATAAGATGTATGTCTGAGTGGTCTGCTGATTTGGGGTTGGTATGTTAGTTTAAAAGTGATGAGTCCAGGAGATAAACCTTATATAGTAAAATCCAAGGTTTTTTTCTCGGTAAGCCCAGACTGTCTCAAAACAGATGTTGTGATATCTGCTGCAGAGATATTCTGCACAGGAGCCACGGGGCAGAACTTCTCAGTGAAAATACCTGAGAGTTTCCATTCTCCTGATTAACTGCAGCTCTGGTTAGCACAAGTGTGGAAAAGTTGGTTTGTTTGGGTTTCTTTTATTAAAAAAATAAAATCTTTATTTAATATTTGACTGACAATATAAGTGATTAGGGGTGTCATCCTCATGGTTCTCTTTCTGGAGTAGTTCTGGGTGGTCTCTCAGCTGCCCAACTGTTCAATTTAAATTAGGGATTCTCTATCAAGGAGGCAGATGCCACCCGTGAGGTGTCACAAGCACATTACAACAGAGGCAGAGCTCCAAGCTTCAGGGTCCTGTGTGGCTGGGACAGGGTGGGGAGGAAAAGAGCTGAATGGAGGGAACAGGGAACGTTGCTGACCTGCTTATTGGAGGTGTAACTGCTAAAAAATGGAAAACAGGCATCTAGATCCATTCACGCTGATCTAAGTGACCCAAACCATTCCAGATTTGCAGAATTAATAACACTATAAGAACAATTTCTTCTGTTCTTTTCATTTCCAGCTTCTATGGAGAACATCCAACTGCAAGAACTGTCGTGTCTTCTCACATTTTGGCCTACTTGACCAAGAAATTCAGAGGTGGAAAAAAAAAAAGGAGCGGGGGGGAGAAATTAGTCAGCTTTTTATTCCAATCCTCCAAAGGATTGATTTAAGTTGTGTAAGGAGTTTTTGGATCCCCACTCTACAGCAGGATGTAGGGGGTGAGAGCTGTGAGCTATTCTTAAGTGGTTTTGTTCTTTCGTGTTTGTAAGCTGAATTTATGAGAAAACATTGATGAGAATGCTCCCACTGCACCAGCCACAGATCAGAAAAAGCAGTGGGAGAGGAAAATAAGAACAACCACAACTGGTTTCCAAAGATGACTAATGCTGCAGCCCCAGTGTAACCTCCAGGACAGTGATTAGCGTTTGGCTTTTCTTCTGAATGCTGGAAAAGTTTTCTGGGGCGTCTGCCTGGATGAAAACTGGTTCTATGCATGTAACTAATGAAACAAGATTTTAAAGTTTCCATTTAATTTTCCTCCCTCACGCACTTGGTTACTTCAAATGCTTTTGGGTGCATGAGGTGCAGCATCACATCTCACCTACGTTCTGTTTTACTTATCAGAATACTTTATGGGCAAGAAAAATCTGGTTTTATGGGTGAGACACAATAAGGTACCTCTAAGGGAAGTGACCTGTCAGCAATAGTGTGATAGGTTTTTTGACTTCCAGCTGGTGAAAATTCAGTGATTGCTCCTCAGTTTTGCAGAAAAGTTTTACACAAATTCAACAGAGTTGGTTTTGCTTTTTACCACAGTCCAAAAATTTCAAGTCCTTGCTGTTTGTGTGACATTCACCCAGCAGAAGTTAAAAATTGGTGATTATAAAAAAACCTCCAACTTAATAAATAAAATGAGGTCTTTCTGATGCTGCATCCTTGTAACTAATCCACGATCCATCCTCTTGCTACTGTGGAATTTTGCCCTAAAGGATGTCTTCTGTATTTCCTAGAGTGCTTTTTAGTACCATTGTAGCATTGCAGATTTCTGAGTTGACTTTGTGTTCATTCCTTGCATCTTGTTGTTTATTGATCTGAGCTCGTGGTGACTTCAGGGAGTCACCAAAGTGCCTGAGGTTGGGAAGCACCCATGGAGATTATCATATCCAAGGGCAGGGTCACATGGAACCATTTTCCCCAGGTGATTTTTAATACCTCCAGGGATGGTGACACCACAATCTCTCTGAGTAACTTGTGGTTCTTTACTCATGATTAAATGCGATTTCCTGTATTTCAACTTGGGCCTATTTCCTCTTGCCTTTTCTCTGGCACCACTGAGTCTGGCTTCAACCTCTCCACACCTTCCCATCAGATATTTGTGCATGCTGAGATCCCCTCGAGCCTTTCTTCCCTGGGCTAACAGAGGTCTCTCAGCTTCTCTTGGCCACCTCTGTGGTGGCTTGCTGGACTTGCTGCACTACCTGGATGTGTCTGCTGCTGGGGAGCTTCCCAGTGCTGAGCAGAGAGGAGGGATCCCCGACTTTGGTGTGCTGGCAGTGCTTTGCCTAATGCAGCTTGTGGTGCCCGTGGCTGTGTTTGCTGTGGGGGTCCATTTCTGGAGTACATTCAATTCCGTGGGAGCCCTGGGTACTTTGTTGCAAAGCTGCTTTGTGTCTGATCTAACCCAAACATCCAGGGTCTGATTTATACAAGGTTTCTATTGGTGTGTTTTTCCACCTTGTTCTGCTCCCTCGGATGCATCCCTTCCCCTCCCAGCTCTTTATCACCTGCAAACTTGCCCTGGAGGCGGTCAGCCCCACCAGCTGGTCATGAGTGGAGATGTTAGAAAGCATTGGTCCCAGAATGAGAGATGGTTGAAGGAGATCTTGACAGCCCATCTTGTTCAACCAAGGGCAGGGGCACCTTCTGTTAGGCCAGGTTTCTCCAAGCCTTGTCCAACCTGACCTTCAACACTTCCAGGGATCCAGGGGCAGCCACAGCTTCTCTGGGCAACCTGGGACAGGGCCTCACCAGCCTCACAGCCAACATTTCCTTCTCACTATCCCTTCTAACCCTGCCCTCTGGCACTGGGAAGCCACTCCCCCTCATCCCATCTCTCCATCCCTTGTCCCCAGTCCCTCTCCAGCTCTCCTGAAGCCCCTTTAGGCCCTGCAAGGGGCTCTCAGGTCTCCCTGGAGCCTTCTCTTCTCCAGGTGAACTCCCCCAGCTCTCCCAACCTGGCTCCAGAGCAGAGGGGCTCCAGCCCTGGGAGCATCTCCATGGCCTCCTTTGGAATCAGCACTGGGGGAGCACCACTAATGGTTGGGCTCCAGCTGGACTTTGTGCTGGAGCTGTCTGACCCCATGTGTTCAGCCAGGATTCTGTTCACCTCCCTGTGCATTTATCTAGCCTCAACTGCATCAGTTTGTCACAACTTGGCTTAATTTGAAAATACCACTATTATCTTGATTGTATCTTTGAGAGCCTTTATACTGTTTGTATAGTTGTTCACATTTGCAAATTGTTTTGTTGTCCAGGATAGTTTTGGCCTTGCATTAATCCAGATTACACCAGTGGGGTTGGGAAAACTCACATCCATGGGTTTGGTTGTCACTGTGATCTCTGCTGGGCACTGCTGAGATGCCTCAGGTCCTCTATTCAGTTCTGGACCCCTCACAAGCAGAAAGACCTTGAGGGGCTGGAGCGTGTGCAGGGAAGGGAACGTAGCTGGGAAGGGGCTGGAGCAGCAGGAGCGGCTGAGGGAGTTGGGGGGGCTCATCCTGGAGAAAAGGAGGCTCAGGGGGGACCTTCTGGCTCTGCAGCTCCCTGACAGGAGGGGGGAGCTGGTGGGTGTCAGGCTCTGCTCCCAGGGAACAAGGGACAGGAGGAGAGGAAGCGACCTCAAGCTGTGCCAGGTGAGGCTCAAGTTGGACATCAGGGCTGTCAGGCACTGGCAGGGACTGCCCAGGGAGGTGGTGGATCCCCATCCCTGGAGGTGCCCAAGGAACGACTGGACATGGCACTCAGAGCTCTGGGCTGAGGGACAAGGTGGGGATGAGGCACCAGGCACAGGTTGGACTCGATGGTCTTGGAGGGCTTTTCCAACCTAAATGGTCTGTGATTCTGTGGTTTGGTCAACTGGATAAATTGAAATTCAGATGTATATCTGCATGCATCTAGAAAGCCTTGTTAACCCTCTTCTGAACATTCTATTGAAATGCAGGTTGTATTTGGTCCAGTGGTCAAGTGTTTGTTTCCCAAGGTGGAGGGGAATTATCATCCCAACCCATGAGGGTTGTAATTGCTTTTTGTACAGTATAGAATATAAAATTGTTAGTGTTTGCTTTATCATCATGAATTCTGTTCTTGGAAATGTTGTCTTTGCTTTGGGAAAAACAGAATGAACTGGAACATCACAGAAATGTGTCTTTTCAAAAAGTACATTTTGGGGAGGGCATTGTTTTGGAATTTAGGAGGATTTTTGGATTGATAGAGGCAGAAAGAATTACACAGGGGAATAAGATTTATAAAACTGAGTGGGAGGTACAGCACAACCTCTTTTCTCTGTGGGAAGGAGGTTAATTTCCAAATAAATTGAAGACAATGTAAATTTAATTACTGTGCAGCTTGAGGGACTGGGACTTAAAAGCTATCATGTTAGTTTTTAAGATGGAAAAATATTGCACAACAGCAAGAATGCTGAAATGAATCATTAAATCAAATCTGTATTAGTTTTCCCACCAATCCTGAGACTTGAGTGTGATTGTCTGAAGGCAATAAAATAATCTCTCTTCAGAATGACAAGTTCAGTAGTGGGCAAGGTAATTTCGGATGACAGTCTATGTGGGAAATAATGACCTTTTTCCTGCTGAAAAGTAATGAACAATAGCTTTAAAATGTTACCTAAAATAAAACCTGCTTTCTCTTACATAAGGGCTGTTCGTGCCCATTTAACATTTCTCAATCTCACCGGTGATGTCTGTAACACCTTTTTCGCTGGAGAATAAAATTAAAAACACTGGCAGGCAGACCAGAGTGAAGAAACGTGGTTGCATTTCAGCTCCGTCAAGGTTGGGTTATGAAACTTGGGTAGAGACGTGACTTTTGCTAAATATGGAAAGTATTTTTAAAAAAAGATGAAGGGAAGGTCCAAGCCTGGGCTCCTTCAGGATGCTGACAAGCCTTTTCCTGCTGTGAGCCGCCGTGATTTGGGTCGCACGTGTTTGTCGTTTGGGAGAGCAGTGCCGCTGATGGAGACAAAAGCTGGGTGAACTCAGTGCTCCGAACATTTTTTGCTTCCTTAAAGCCTTCCAGATGATCTGTTCCGAAACTGTCATCTTCCTGCAACGATGAGTAGCTTTAGAGAGTTTCGAACTCCCTGTAGGGTGTTTCTGGAAGGGTTCTGTGCATGCTGAAGACCACGGTGTGTCCTTGATATGTGTATGCTGTACCCAGGAGTTGTGTTTTTAACCTTCCCGGGTGTTTGCTCTGCATTTCATGGAATTGTTTAGGTGGGAAAAGCTCTCTAAGACCACTGAGTCCATCTATTCCCTAGCACTGCCAGGGCCACCACTAACCCCTGTCCCCAAGTGCCACATCCACACAGCTTTGAAGTCCCTCCAGGGATGGATCACAGGTTGTTTTTTCACCTTTTTCACTTTTTTTTTTTTTTTTTTTTTTTATGAGCTGCAGAACAAGGGGGAGAAAACACCAAACACTCCAAATTTATGATGTGATGTTAGGAAGGTCAGCTTTACTGTTCATAATAAAGATACACAGAAAATGAAGCAGATGAAAGGCCCTGGCGTTATCTCTAAGACATACATAGGAAAGGGCATGGGTGCTGCTGAGAGGCTGTAGCTCCTAAGAAGAAAGAAATAAAGAAAATAAATCAAAAATGTTAAATAACAGGAATTAAGAAAATGCCGTGGGCTGACTTCCCAGGATGTTGGCACAGCACTTACACTGAACTGGGCAAGGGCAGGCTGGGGCTTCCTAAAGCCAAGTTAACCTCTGTGTGGATCATTAACTGTAGCTTTTTCCATAGTGAATTACACTCTTATGAAATGCTTCATTATCCCTTGTTTTGTTCAGCATTCACTGCTGCTGGATTTTGACTGGATATTAACATCCCTTGCAAAAAATTAATATTCTTGATAACTGTTTTCTCTTGATGACGCAGATATTTTTCAGGATGAAAACACCTATTGTTATTTCCCATCTATTTTGACATGAATTGTCCTTTGGAAAGAGGTTTATTTATGACAGGCTACGTTTTGCAGGTTTATATCTAAGCAGAGAAATTCACAGAAATGCAACAAAGGAGATTGGTGTTGACATTACAATGAAGGATGTAGACCATTTTTACTTGTGGTACTGATTCTTCAAATACCATGTTGTTATGATATTACAGGATAGATTTAGTAGTAGAAGTTAAACCTAATCTTGGTCTTGGTTTTCAAAAACTATCCCGTGTTTTTCCTGCATTTTTGCGTTTTTTTTCGAAATACTAGTATACCTCCATGTGCCTCTGAACATTTTTAAGTATTTCATCTCTTTCAAAGAATATGTTTCTGCAGATCAGTGCTATTTGCAGAGAAGGTGATAACTCTCTCTCCCTGGGGAAAGCGTGTGTGTGTACATAGGTGCATACATTTATCATGGAATCACAAAGTGGTTTGGGTTGGAAGGGACCTTCAAGATCATCCAGTTTCACCCCCCTGCCATGGGCAGGGATATCTTCCACTAGACCAGATTGCTCCAAGGCTCATCCAGCCTGGCCTTGGACACTTCCAGGAATCCAGGGGCAGTCACAGCTGGAAAACCTGTGCCAGGGCCTCACCAGCCTCAGAGACAAGAATTCCTTCCCAATATCCCATCTATCCCTGCCCTCTGGAAGTGGGAAGCCATTCTCCCTTGTCCTGTCCCTTCATACCTTGTCCAAAGTCCCTCTCCAGCTCTCCTGGAGCCCCTTTAGGCCCTGCAAGGGGCTCTCAGGTCTCCCTGGAGCCTTCTCTTCTCCAGGGGAACCCCCCCAGCTCTCCCAGCCTGGCTCCAGAGCAGAGGGGCTCCAGCCCTGGCAGCATCTCCGTGGCCTCCTCTGGACTCTCTCCAGCAGCTCCACGTCCCTGTGCTGTTGTTCCCAGGGCTGGGGCAGCTCTGCAGGGGGGTCTCACCTGAGGGGGCAGAGGGGCAGAATCCCCCCCTGCCCACGCTGTGGGATCAGCCCAGGGCACGGGGGTTTCTGGCCTGGGCCATGTCCAACCTCTCCCCCACCAGCACTCCCAGAACCTTCTCCCCAGGGCTCCTCCGTCTGTCCATCCCCAGCCTGGATTGATCCAGGGGCTGCCCCAGGAGCAACACCAGAACTTGGTTTTGTTGAACCTCGTGAGGTTCCCACGGGCCCTTTTCTCGAGCTGGTCCGGGCAATATCGTACCACATATTGAATGGTGAATTTTGAATTATAAAGTGCCGTACATAAAGCCCTGTTCTCTGTTCCTTCCGAGGCATTTCATGTCTGACGTGATTCTTTCAGCTGGGAATGCATGAGCTAAATTTGAAAATTGCCTAGAAATTCTGTATGTGGTGGTTGGAGAACCCGTGCCTTGGGAACTGCAGTTTGTGCACCGAGAAGGAACATCCTGCTGAAGAACTTCCTGGTGAAGTTCTGCTCAGACCTTGGCTTTTCAGTAGTGCCGCTCAAAATATGTGGGCTTTTTTTCATGTCTGGAAATACAGTGAAACTAGATGTTTGAGCCAAAATCACAGTATGGATGGTGCTACTCTGCTGAATGAGGTGGTAATACACTCAGTGTGTTATGTTTTATGCACTTACTGCCTAAAAATCGTCCTGATCAATGCTGAAATTTCACTCAACGTTCAGGAAATAATAGATTAGGGTTGTTTGAGAAATTTTAATTCATTATCTTTGTTTCAAAAGCGAAATACAGTGTTTAATTAAGTGATTGTTCATTGTGCTTTGTTCTGCATGTAGCATTATTCACTGCTTTGGTTTTTTTTTTTACACTGTCTTTATTCCCCGTGTGGCCTCAGGCACACTGAACACATGCCATCTAAACTTTATCCGGAAGACAAAAAATACTCATTTCCTTAATTACTGATCTTTTTAGAGCCCGTGGTATTCATAACAGTTTTTCAGCGGTTCACAAATACTCACAGTGAAAATACAGGGAATTGAGGAAAAAACAAAAAGCCTTCTGATTATGAACAGTTATGGAAGATATCCATAGATATAAATGTGTTATTTTTCAGTTTCTTCTCTTATGGAGTTCTGGAAGTTTAGAAATGGCCTCACTGTTACGCGAGAAACAGTCCTTGCATCCAAAATTATGTTTCAGAGAATATCTTAGCAGTGGGACCTATGTCAGGCTTAAATTTTTGGTCATTTCTGTAGGGTCCTTAGGAACGGCTTTGTTGTAAATAAATACAATACTGATACATGAAACATGTTTAAAGAAAATCTAAAAAAATGTGTGTAAGTAAAATACTTATTTTCAGTCCAACTTATTTTCTGTATTTCTTTTTGACCAAAGAGAAGGTCAGTCCATGAGAAAAACAGTAAACTCCTTCCTGTGGAGCAAGAAGGGCGAAGAGACCTTTAGGAAGAGAGGCGGGGGGAAAGGAAATGAAGGCATTAGACAAAAATAATATTCTCTGTCTACAGGACGATGATGTGTCCTCACAGGAGCTTGTTTCTTGTTCTACTGCTTCAGTGTTGAAACTCAGTTTTATGAAATTAGATCAAAGCCTGGAGGAGAGGAGGCTCCAGGGAGACCTGAGAGCCCCTTACAGGGCCTAGAGGGGCTCCAGGAGAGCTGGAGAGGGACTGGGGACAAGGGATGGAGGGACAGGACACAGGGAATGGCTTCCCACTGCCAGGGCAGGGTCCGTGAGGACTCTCAGTTACAGAAGCAGGCTCCAGACTCATATTCTGCTTAGGTCTTATCCTAAAGAGGGCTGTTAGCAATGCACATACCCTGTGACCCTCTGCCTATGGAACAAGTCTGTTAACTCCTAAAGGGGGTCCAGATTCCTTCCTACCAGAGTGAATTCAAAGAGGCACAAAAATTTTCTTTGTAAGTATAGCAAGGGCCCAAATATATATAAAATATATATATAAATACGTATAAATGCATAGGTACATGCACGCCCAGTGTGTTTGAGCAAAGCTGTGCCACATCAAAGCTGCTCAAAGAACAGGGATTTGGACCTTAGGTTGCATGGCACTGTTGTCTTTTTAATTTGCATGTTGTTGTTTCTTTGTTCAGAGTCTGTCTTCGGGTTTTTGGGTGGGAGTTTTGCTCAGGCTGCTTTGTCCAGCAATTTCCTCTGATTCTCACCCACAGAGTTTTGCCCTAATTCAAGGCAAATGTCATCTCTCAGCAGCTATGAGACACTTAGCCTATTGAATGAAGAGCAAGTAGATGAAGTGGAGTTATTGTGGACTCTACCCATTCAGTATTCTTACAAAATAATAACAGGGCAAACACAGGGATCATTGAAAGGAATTACATTCATGCCCTCAGACACCTAAGACAGGTTAGGGGATATTAAGCTCAGAATAAACTTCATATTTAGTCTGAGCTTTGAAAACGTGTACTCTGTTTATACTGGACTGCACACGTTTTCCTCCCTTAGCTTGGAGCCTTTCAGAATTCAGTTTCCAACCTGCCACTCGCTTGATTACAGAAAAATACAGCAGAGAGAGGGTGCTCGGTAAAATGCCCCGCCAAAATCATCATGTTCTGTAGGATTTGCTTGGGGGAATTCTGTCCATGGAAGACCCCGGTCTGGTTATTCAGTTTACACTTTAACACAACATGGAGTTAGGAAGACGGTGATCCTAAGCTGTGCTCCTCATCCTCGCCTGACCCTGCCCTTCAAGTGGAATTTCAAGGATGTTATTTGGCATGACAGACTAAAGGGGAATGAAACGATCTGTACCAAGATACAGGGGGAAGTATTTTACTGCTTTCTGTTCCTTTTGCCTCTCTAGCGATAGGAGCATCAATTTCCCAACATTGGCTGGAAAGAGGCCACGAGCTGCCGAACAGTTTATGCCTTCGGTTGAAAAATACATTTCCCGGTCTCTGCAAATTAAACTCTTGGCTTATTTTGTAAATATTTACTTTAGTCTTGCCACATCAAATTCCTTTCTTCCTTGCTTTTACTGCTGTCATTGTCTTTTCAACTCCATTTTAGAAGGAAATCCTGTTCGTTAATGGAAAGCCTCCCTTAATTGTTCTAAGTTGTTTCTGAATTTGCTTGTATACATACCAGTGTATGGTGACTGCGTGTTTTTTCTACTTATTATAATAATATTCTAATTAATAATATTGTCCTCTATGAGACAGAACGTGGTACGGCTTTATAGCACATGATTTCTAGGTAACATACGTATCACATGACTTGGTACGTAAACGGTACGTAAACAGATGAAAGGATACTCTTTAAAATTGATGGGTTGCTTTTGCTGGGAATAAAGATATCTTGAAGTACATCATTTATTACGATAAAGTTTAGGATTTCAGAACTGAGAGGATGGTCCTTAATGCTTCCTGTTTAACAGGGAGATGGGACAGAAATCGTTTGCTTACCCAGGCTGCATCAAAATCCTCTGTGATGCAAGAGGGTGGCTTGGGAGAGCAATTCTCTAAATGGGTGTGGAGTGACAGGACAAGGGGGAACAGTCTTAAACTGGTAGAGGGGAGATTTAAATTGGATATTGGGAAGAAAGTCTTTAGTCAGAGGGTGGGGAGGCCCTGGCACAGGTTGCCCAGAGAAGCTATGGCTGGCAATGGATCCCTGGAGGTGTTGAAGGACAGGTTGGATGGGGCTTGGAGCAACCTGGGCTAGTGGAAGGTGTCCCTGCCCATGGCAAGGAGTGGAACAAAATGATCTGTAAGGTCCCTTCCAATCCAACCCATTCTAGGATCCCACGATTCTGCGCTTCGGGATTTGTGCTGAAATTGCCAGTAGCTGAGGCACACAGCCTGTTTCCAAGGGGACACAAACTTATATTTTTGAGAAGGCACGAGACAAGAAAAGCTGAAAGAAGTCAGATCACCGTCCAGCAAAGTCATAACATGGGAATTCCAGCCTGAGAGAAGATCTTTTAATCCCCTGATGCCCCCTCTTTGTCCATCAGCGGTGCCCATACAAATGATGTTCTTTGTGTGCATGATGTTTGTGGAGTCTTTGCACTGTGAGTCTCTTGGTTTCACACCATCTCCACAAGCCAGGTGGACCTGGTAGTAAGTATAGCAAAGCTTTATTCAGGAGAAGTTATCCATGCTTCACTTTACAAGATCAGGAAGAAAGGTATAAAGTGTGTTCTTGCTTTCTGTTTAGCAATTCGGTATCTTAATTGTTTAAGTTCCCTTTCCTGGGATCCTAAATATCTCCCAGGAATTGGAGTTGTGCTCAAATAAATAAGATCACTGTCCCTCGTGGAATAAACTGCAAGGCCCCTGGAGTTCTCCATGGCTATTCTCTCTCCATATTTCTATTTATGTGCTACTGCAGCTTGGATAATTCAAATGTAAAAAGCCTCAAGGGCTCTTTAGTAGCTATGGGGCCTCGGGGACTTGGTGACTTTTTTTCTGTGTGTATTTGTGCTACGTGGATTTCTCCCAGGCCTGGGATCCTTGAGTGCTCACAGGGCACTTCCCCGTCACCCACACAAAGGCTGTACTTGCTTACAACCTGTCCCCTGTACATGACTTTTAGGACAATGCATGTATTGTGTTTCAAATGAAACAGCACAGGGCGTTTGTTTTGTTATGATGTCTTGTGTGACCATCCATGAAACTTTATTCAACCCATGTATAGGGTTCTTGTGTCATGGCACACTCTTTTTTTCCTGTAATCCATTTAAAAAAAAAAAAAAAAGTCCAAGCAAAGAAGTGTTCCTTACAGATACAGGAATCAAGGTATGGTTTTAAACTTCTAGATGTCAGGCTTCAAAAATAAGATATTTTTAGAGCCTTCTATAGAAGGGAGCTTTTTTCTAATATGATTGTGGCGTTGTAAAACCCTATTGTTTAAGGAGTGTTTGCGTAACGTGGTTTTGGTTTTTAGGGCTTACATTTAATTCTTTAAAATGAAGAACAATAGTACATTTGGCATGTATATGGGAGCAGAGAGAATAAACAGCACGGAGTATTGCTGAATTGTTTGAGAACATTCATCATCAAATTTTTTGATCCATGGAACTGGGGGTTTTTTCCCTCACCAGATAGGGGTTAGTGCTTGTGTGCTGTTCAGTTTGCTCGCAGCACTTCTGAACCAGGAGAGCGAGGAGAAAAGGTTCAGAACTTCTGAATTCCAAGCCTCAAGTAGATTCTGTGGAGCAGCACTTTAGTCCTCAAGTAACTCTCTACTCAGCGCATATAGAATATTTCTAAATATTCAGATACATGAAAATTCACACTGAGGAGCTCATTAGTGATTTGGATTGGGAGAAATCCAAATCTTATCCCTTCTTCCTGTCGTATAACTCAATCTGACCTTCCCCTGCTGATGCCCTCAGTCTGTCTCCCACTCTCTGTCCGTGACCCTATTTTTAAGGCTTCCATCTCTTTCTCTGTATCATAGCATCAGTCTCAGCTCATCTTGTACACTTGTTATTGAGATTTCTCTTTCCTCCAAGATTTTTTGCTCCTTTCTGCCGCTGCTATGACACTGTAAAGAGGAAATTTTTGCATCCCAAGCTGGTTTCACCCTCCTTTGTAAAAGAAATCTGTGATTCTGTAATGTTGCTTAACTTTCTGTTGCAGTAACTTTTTTTTTTTTTTTCTTCTGAAATCTTTTAGTTGGAAAAGACACCTAAGCTTGAGTCTACACATTCCCCCAGCATTGCCAAGGCCACCACTAACCCATGTCCCCAAGTGCCACGTCCACATGGCTTTTCAATCCCTCGAGGGATGGGGAGTCCAGCACTGCCCTGGGCAGGACAGCCCCTTCCGTGGACAAATTTTCCCTAATATCCAATCCAATCCTCCCCTGGCACAATTTGAGGCTGTTTCTCCCTTTCCTGTCCCTTGTTTCCTGGGAGCAGAGCCTGATCTCCCCTCAATTCCCCCCTCCTGTCAGGGAGTTGCAGAGCCAGAAGGTCCCCCCTGAGCCTCCTTTTCTCCAGGATGAGCCCCCCCAGCTCCCTCAGCCGCTCCTGCTGCTCCAGCCCCTTCCCCAGCTCCGTTCCCTTCCCTGCACTCGCTCCAGCCCCTCCATGTGTCTCTCTTGTTGTGAGGGGCCATATCTTAGTTAAAACCAAAGTCAGTTGCTCTTCCAGCAGCTCTGATGCATTTTGGGCAACTGTTTGCTGTGTGGTCGTCAGCAGTTGCTGCTCCCAGGGTGAGATCCTTCACACTTAGGGAACAGAGTGGATCCTTTGCTGCTACATTTATGCCTTCAAGTTTGGCTGGATTAAATCTCTGCAGGTTGATCTTGTGTCCAATCCTTTGAAAGGTAAAGAACAATCTAATCAAAATGCCTTTTCTCTTTATTTGCCACTCCTGTAATGACTCTACCATTTGCACGTAATATTTTATAGAATCATAGAATATCCAAAGCTGGAAGGGACCCACAGGGGTCATCCAGTCCCACTCCTGGCCCTGCCCAGACACCCTAACAATCCCACCCTGTCCCTGAGAGTGTAATCCAAACCCTCCTGGAGCTCTGGCAGCCTTGGGGCTGTGCCCACTGCCCTGGGGAGCCTGTTCAGTGCCAACCACCCTCTGGGGGAGGAACCTTTCCCTGAGATCCAACCTAAGCCTTCCCTGGCACAGCTCCAGCCACTGGCATTTCTTTATTGTTGATGTATATCAATAATATCGGTCACCTCATATATCCTGTGTATTGAAAGTATTTTTGTAGCTTTAGCAAAAGTGTTTAATAGCTTTTGGTATTTAGTCCGGCCAAGAATATATTCCTTTTTGGCCCCATTAGGAAAGCTTATTTCAATTCAAATGTGAAGATTTTTCAGGCTGTTGAGATTTTCAGTTCATAGAATGCATCCTGTGTTGCTTTTTATCCTTCAACTGTCTTAATTTAAAAAAAAAAAAAAATCCCAGGTGGAACAAAGTCATGTGAATGATGTGTAGAAGCCTGTTGCAACAGGGGTGCTATTGTGCTTCATTTTATTTCTGGTCTCACTGAAAAAAATTTGACAGCGTGTATTTTTCAATGCCAGTGATACCCTCCTTGGAATGAGTCTCACAGTCACAGTTCCATTATTCTGCTCGGGATAAACTGGCATGTAATTTCCTTGGGGCATCCTATTTGTTTTCTTAAAATGCAGCCCACTGGTACCTTTCCTGTGCAAAGCTGTGCAAAGCTTTCAGAAAGCTTCATTTTTTGGCAAATTCTAGCTTTGGATTTCCTTTCAACTTTTAATTTTAATTCCCATATCTTTTTCCAAATTTTTTGTTATAAAACTTTCATTTTATACATTTATTTTCCAATGTGAGAAGTGTACTTTATGAGCTGTTTTGAGCTGATGTAAATCAGACTTTCTGAGGAACTTGTTAAATGAGTCTCCTTATTGACTCCCTTTTTTTTTTTTTTGGATCTACAGGCTTTGTGGAGTTGACTTTTTGAAAGTGTTAAGTTTATGTATTACAGGTTTGAATTTTGTTGTGTGTTCAAATAGCACTTAATCAAATCACTGGTATTTAAGCAACCATTACTCTTTACTCTCTAATAATTTTTTTATTTATCGAAGTTCAGCCTTGTGATAAATTAAAAACAACTTCTTCACAGGGGGAGACAAGAAACCAATGTTGTTTTTAATTCCTTAAAATCAGAAACACGAGACCTTGAGATTATTGTTCCTTGTTGGCTGAGCTCATTGATGGTGTGATCTGTAACAGATCATATTATCCTGGAAGGGTTTGCGTTGGAAGGGACCTTGAGGATCATCTTGTTCCCACCCCCTGCCATGGGCAGGGACACCTTCCACTATCCCAGGTGGCTCCAAGCCCCGTCCAACCTGGCCTTGGACACTTCCAGGGATCCAGGGGCAGCCACAGCTTCTCTGGTCAGCCTGTGCCAGGGCCTCACCAGCCTCACAACCAGGAATTTCTTCCCAATGATGCCAGCTGATAATTCATAATCTTCGTAACAGATGCCAGCTGTTATCTCATCTTGCTATAATTCCAACATTTTATTTTGTTTGCTAAGCATTGGCCCATAAGGACTTCTGTGAGTGAGGGATGGGTTGAGGTATCAAGATGTTTTCACTGCTCTGAACATGACTTAATTGTTATTGTTATAAAATGTCCATGATGGGGAAGATGAAAGGGCTGTTGAACTCTGCAGCCTGTCTGACAGTCGATGGAGAAGAAGGGATGAAAGAGAGGAAGTGTTCTGGTAGAAAAATCCATATTCTTGTCAGCCTTTGCAGGCTGCCCTCAGTCACCACACAGTACATGTATATTTCTATTCAATTTCAACTTGACTTTTACAGGGGCAAAAATAGAAGTGTGACTAGGACACGTGAAGGCAAACTTGGGGAACAGTCTTAATTTCCACTTCTATAGGAATTGACACTTTTACCTTGCTGTGGGGAGGAGAACAACCTGGTTGTAAAGCATTTTTGCCTCTTTTAAGTTGCATTATTTGTGCCTTAAAAATCAAAATCAAGCCCAGTGTTTCACAGACACTGCAGATGTGACTTCTGCAAAATTAAGCACCTCCTTTAGAAGGCAGCATTCGTTGATGGTGAAAGATATTTATGAGCTATAGTTCATACAAATGCCTTTTGATGATTGCAGCTAAGTTTGCACTAAGGTTTTAAAAATTAATCTGATATTTATCAAGGTCTTTTTAAGAGTTAGAGGCATAATAAAAAGTGAATGACTTGGTATGGAATTTTTGCACCATTTCAGGAGGCAGTGGTACTTCCTTGGGATCTCCAAATTCATCTGTAAATGACATATCTGGCCTTATTTTTTGTTCTGTTTATCTGTAACGTTCCAGTTTGCAGTTCTATGTATTTGTATTATGAAAAATTCCTGCCCATGTGTCCCTGCCCTTGTGCTCTTCTAAGGGGTGGTCCTTTGAGAAAGATAGTGGATTTGCGAAGAAAAGAATTTTTGTTGAGTCTTTTTTAACATGAATATCTGTGTCCTGGGCAGTGGTCCCACAAGGAATTGTCTCAGCATGGTGTGAAGGACATGAGCTTGTGGCAGGAATGCAGAACTTTGCAAGGGAAAGCCCCCGTGCCAAAGGCAATGTATAATAGCCCCTCACTGCTCCTATGGAACTAGAGATCAGCCACCAAGGGCTTGCTTATGCCATAAACTTTAGTTTTGTTATAGTTCACTTAATTTTTTTTTTTATAAAGGAAAGTATTTAAGGAAGCAAAAATAGGATGTGAAAAAATAATCCTCTGTCCTTTTCCTTTACCCTTCTTTTTCTCAGTTCTCTACATTTCTGTCAGAGATAATAGATTTGCTTTTTGCTGTTCCAATTCTGTGTGGAATACCAGTGGATGTGCATTTTCCTCTTCTCATATATTGAATAAATGCACTTTCCAAAATCTTGATCCCTCTTCTGTGTTTATATTTAAATTTCCTTTCGAGCCAAAAGTGCTTTGTGTATTTTGGAGAAGAATCTAGTTGGAAATCCTTTTTATTCCAAATTCTTCCTCTTTGTGAAATTATCTGTATCTTCAGAAGCATTCAGACACCAGATTTAACCTGTTCTTGCTGCACCCTCCCATAAGCATCACTGTGTTGGTTTTAACTGATTATTCTGTCTCCACAGCACTAGATGGTGCTGATGACAGTATCTCTGAAATCTGAGCCTTCAAAAATTGGAAAAGTAGTGCTGCTGTTTCCAACCAAGGACAACGAGTTTGCACATCCAAATATACTGATTTGGAAAAAAAAAAAAAAACCCTTCAGACTGTGAATGCAATAACAGAATACGGGAGGGCAAAAGAGGTGGAAAGCCACAGCTGTATCTAGCGGTGGAATTTACTGAGCTTGCTCTCAAGAGCTAAGATCTGAGCTTGAGAAACGTAACTAATTCCTCATGGCAGTGAGAAGTGTTGGAAAAGCCTTGTCCTGAGGCTCTTGACTAGCAACGTGGGGACAAGCACTGATAACTGTGAGGAATCCACTCCTACGCTCTGTGAAGGACACAATAGGAATGATACATTCTAAGTTTGAAAAATTCAGAGAACTTCTTCAAGTGCTGAGCATCATTTCCTGAGGCAGAAAAGCTTTCCAATTTCGTGCCTCCAAGCGGTGAGACTGTCCTCCAGTTCCAAGAAATAGTGGTTATCCAGAGCATAACACTGAGGTAGCTTTTTGCTACTTATAACTGAATTTTGTTCTTAGAGCCCCGGACTGGTTTGGGTCGGAAAGGACCTCAAAGCTCATCTCATTCCACCCTCTGCCATGGGCAGGGACACCTTCCACTAGCCCAGGTTGCTCCAAGCCCCTTCCAACCTGGCCTTGGACACTTCCAGGGATCCAGGGGCAGCCAAAGCTTCTCTGGGCAACCTGTGCCAGGGCCTCGCCACTGTCAGCCTTAGTGGGGCTTATTTGTCGTGGCAGCCTTTCCACCCTCTAAGGACACGCATAGTCATCCTAGGAAAGCCTGATAGGAGTCCTCTAATGCTCCAAAAAGAAGCCCAAATAGCGGTTTTAAACACAGAAAGCCCAAAAAACATCTGAGCTATAACAAGATTAATTGACCCCAAGTTGCACCAGGGGAGGTTTAGATTAGATATTTGGGAAAATTTCTCTGTAGGAAGGCTTGTCCTTTCACAGACTGCCCAGGGTGGAGTCCCCATCCCTGGAGGGATTTCAAAGCTGTGTGGATGTGGCACTTGGGGACATGGGTTTGGGGTGGCCTTGGCAGTGCTGGGGAAATGGTCAGACTTGATGATCTTTAGAAGCTCTTCTGCAACCAAAACAGCTCTAAGACTGGGACGGGGTTGTCTGTGAGTTGAAAGCCATGTTTGAGGTACAGGGGGCTTTAGAGAAGCATCTGACTCCTTGAAGGTGCTGAGCACTGGTTGGTGGCCTTTGCCCACTGCTGCTGCTTCCACCATTCTCCTTGGATTTCTCCTGTCTAAGCAATTAGGCTATTACAAGGAATAGTACCTGAGTTGCTTAAGGATATATTGCAGTGTATTGCATGAGGTGCTGCGCTTAAAAATTGCATTTTAGTGAACACAAACTAGTTATGAACTAAAAATGCATGTATGCCATTCCTTCTGTGACAGTTTGACTTTCAAGAATTTAATCATGAACAGTGAGTGTTCTTCACATCATTTGTTGTATGGAATATTTCTGATTCAAACTTCTGTTACTTACCCAGGTGTGAAATAAATAAATAAATTATGTAACTATCGTGCATTGCATTCTAAAGATCTTGTGTACAGAATAAAATGTTTCTTCTGACTGAATGGTCTAACTGTTTCAGGACATTATTGTGAAATTATTTTGATTATTTTTTTTCCCTTTTTTTTTTTCTTTCCAGTTTGTTTTCTCTGTTGTCTAAAAAACACAACAAAGTGCTGGAACAAGCCACGCAGTCCTTAAGAGGTTCCCTGGGTTCAAGCGACTCTCCATGTCCTGATTATGTGAGTATCAGACTGAATGTTGCAGTGGATGATTTTGAAAAAAACACGTGGCACATTCCTAAATCTGCAAAGAATTCTCGAAGTGTGACAGCTGAGCAATCACCGACATCAAAATACAGGATCCTGTGTGAATGATGTCATGTCTGAAACGCCTTTAAAAAACCCAAGAATTACACTTAAAAGTGGCAAAGCAAACCCACAACGATTCAGAGCAAAGAGACTTGCTGTCAACTCATGATTTTCGAGCCATTTGTAACTCAGGATGTTTAAATGACACAGTTGAAAACATTATTTTTAAGAACAGGGCTTTGGCATCCGCATTATGTTAAAATGCCTAAAAATGATTGGAAACAATTCCCAGTGAGCCTTTGGGGGACTACTGTAGTCATGGGGCAAATTGGTATGTTATGAGCACATGGATACTTACATTTCTCTTCAGTTTGCTGAGCCAGTGCCCACAAATAGGCAACAATTTTGTAATTTAATTGCACGGCTTGTTGGAAAATCTCTAGTTTCGGTACAAGAAGGAGACATCTTGCAAGGACTTGAATAATGTCTTTGTACTGCTGAATTATCTTTGGTTTGTACTCATTTGAACTCTCACTGCAATATACTGGGTGAAGAGAAAAAAAAAAAAGACTTGATTTATCAGTTGTTTTGAATTTTGAGGATGAAAATGTAACAACTGTTTTATTTTCAGGATTAATACAAGGTCCAGGACATGCCTGCTTGAGACTTTACGTACCATATTACTCTAACATTAAGTATAAAAATACCTAAAGAAATAATTTGATGTAGTAGTTTGGTGACTTAAATGTAATACAACTAACCAGGTTTCTTAACCTGCATCCTTTAGTTATCTCTGACACATACCATGCAAACTAGAGGCACTTTTTTATTCAGAGACATGTGGGTTTGTAAAGCAAATTAATCACTTGCAGGATTTTCCTGTGTACTCCTGCTGCCTTACCGTGCCCTAAGTCACGTGAAACTCCTAACAGCACCCGTGGTTTTAGGCCTTCTGATTTCCCTCCCAGAAATTGCTCTCAGACCTTTAATTTTCAGAACTTGAAACATTTCAGCAAGAACACCCTCAAATTAGTCTGTGGTTGAAGAGCAGGAGGTCCCACTCCTGTTTGCCTTGTGAGGTGATGCACAAGCTGGATAAAGCTCTTTCATCTGCATGGGCATGAACAACTGAAAGCCCCCAAGACTTTAGACCCCTTGGCCTTTTTTCTGGCTTTTTTCCATGGGTTTGCTTCTGAGGAATAGGAGCTTCTTGTCAGGAGGATGCTGATTTTGTGAAGAAAGATCCTTACATGTTTTTCCTAAAATACCATCCCCACTGTTCAGAGAAAAGCAAACAGCATGATACACACATGTGTTTGTATAAGAGCACATATACATAAATATATATGTATGTCCATGCACACTTAGGCATGTGAAGATATATATATCTATATGTGCATATATTTTGGGGTGTGTAAAAATTTGGTGCTGAAAAATATTTCATAGGTTTTATACTCTGGAGCGCGGCCAAGAGGCTCAGACACTTCAGTGAATTTCTTGTCTCTTATGGTTGGTATGACATAGGGGTGGAGGAAAGAAAGAGAGCAGTTGGAAAGATTGGTGCAGGGGAGAATGAGATAAGGTCATGGCCTGTGCTTTGAAAGGATAAGGTAAACTGTTGTGGATGGCTTTCTGGTTTTTTTTTTTTTTTTTTCTCTTCCTCTCCAATTGCTCATGTTCCCACTCAATCTGAGCCATAGCCAGCTGACTAAAAGTTTGGGCCGGGTTTCATCGCTTCAGCATATTCTGAAAGTTCACGTTTATGTTGTCTGTTAGAATAAGGAAGACTGTAGGAACGGAGGTGGCTGAAATGTCTGAAGTCCTGAAGCCCTTTGTACCTCTGTGTTTATGCTAAAGAAAGGGATGATTCCCATTTTGCTTGCTCTGCACAGGTTTCTGGAGAAGTCTCTGAAGAGACCTAAGAGCCCCTTCAAGGGCCTAGAGAGACTCCAAGAGAGCTGGAAAGGGACTTTGGACAAGGGAGGGAGGGACAGGAAAGGGGGAATGGCTTCAAACTCACAGAGAGCAGGGTTAGGTTAAATATTGGGAAGACATTCCTGACTCTGGCGGTGGTGAGGCCCTGGCAGAGATTTCCCAGAGAAGCTGTGGCTGCCCCTGAATCCCTGGAAATGTCCAAGGCCAGGTTGGACAGGGCTGGGAGCAACCTGGTCTAGTGGAAGTTGTCCCTGTCCATGGCAGGGAGTGGAATGAGATGAGCTTTAAGGTCCCCTCCACATTGTTCTTGTTGAGGTTTTTCTAGTCTTTAAAAAAGAAAAGAACAAGTTGTTTCTTTTGTTAAGGCTGGACCAGTTTCCTCATCCTTTCCTGATAAACTCCTGTCAGTGTGATGGGATTCAGGAGCAGGATGGAGAAGCCAACAGAGAAGAAAGAACCACCCCCTGTCATTTAAACCATTGCCTCAAAGACAGGATCCTTGCTTAGACTAATTCTCATGCTGCTTTGTTTACTCGTTGTTTCATAAGCTTTATTATTCATTGTTTTCATAGCAGCATTGACCTGTTTTGAAATACCACACTTTGATACCCTTGTCCTTGTCTCCAGGCTTGAAGAAAGGGGAAATATCCACTAAAGGTTATCTTTATTGCTTTCTCGCATTCAGTGAAAGCACGTTTTCCAAAATTCTCAGCAAACAAGAGAACTGGTAATAAAATAATTGAGGATTTTTGCTTCTTTCAGTTCAAATCAAGACAAATTACTTAAGTAAACATATCAGTGATTTTCCTGGTAATTTGATTACAGCCTAATGTAATTTATTAAATCAGAGGTACTTAACAGCACAACTGGAGACACGCTAACTTCCCTTGGGAAGTAGCACATCAGACGTGTTGTTGGAGCTACCATCTACCCAAGTAATTGCTTTTTAACGATTTCATGGCATTGCTTATGATTTTTGAGCCCTTCAGTGCTTGTTATACTGCGGCTGGTAATGAGAGATTCTCCTTAACTCTTTCTGGGCAGAGAGGGGATAGAGAAGGAGGGAGAAAAATTGGAATTTTGGCAAGCTTATGTCAGGGGTTCAGAATATTTCTGCTTATATAAGAAAAAAAAAAGAATTTGCTTCATGCAAAAAAAATTGAGGAAAATAAAAATCAAATATAGGAATAGTTTTAGATGCAAGTAGTTTGGCACACATCATCTCTTGAGTCCTACCTTCTAAATTTTGGTTTAAAAAAAAAAAGATACATCGTTCTATCCAGATGAAGCTTAAATGTGTTAGGAAAAATTCTAAAAATAATCCCACTTAGTGCCAATATCATCCATTATTTCATATATAGGACTGTCATTTAAACAGCACTTTGATGGTGGATGAAATTCATTGGGGGTAGAAGCAATGTATATAATGTTAGATTTTCATATTTATAGATGTACTCCTGTCAATATATGAAGAGCCATCTTTTAACCCCCTGTCCAAAATCTGTTGGGTTTTTTTGGGGTTAGCTAGCACAGAAATAAATGCATGTTGGCAATCCAAATGGAAAAATATGAAAATCTGAATGTAGTGATCTGTGTGTGTGTATATATATAAAAATATATGTTTTAATATCTATTTATGTATATAAAGTCTGCAGGAGCAAAGTCTGGTGGTACCAGGAGAGTTCCCAGTCAGAGCTGACTTCGCCTGACTCATTCCCAATCCAGTTAAACCTACCTGCTGTGCACAGCTGGTGTTACTTGGAGGCCTGGAATTCTGCAAATGCTGATGAGTTTCTCTCTCATCTTGATAACCAGAATTAAGCTTTGCATTTGGGTGATGCGATTTCTGTGTTGTTTGTTTTTTTTTTTTTTTCTTTTCCCTCTCAGTTTGTGCTCCATAATGGGCCAAATGAATTCCAATATTTAGATTCTTCTTTGATTTTTCCCTGATTTATATGGTAAATAGAAAGCAGCTGTCTGTTTAACCATCTAACTCTTGAAACTCCTAGGCCCCTCGAGCGTCATCTGGAAGTAATGTAGCTTGTAAAACAAAGCTAAGAAGAAAAAGCAATGTTTGTTTTATGTGGGATGAATGACTTCAGTTGGGGTCCCTCTAATTCGGCCATTATGAGGGTTATTAAAAAGCAGTATTACAAAAGTGGTTTCAACAAAAAAGGAATATTTTGGGGGGGGAACTTGTATCTTGTTATTACAGTTGATTATATTCAAAGCTCCAAGTACTTCATAAACAGTCCTTCACTTTAGTTTCTACAGCAGAGAACCAACATAATCTCCCCTCTGCACATCAATAGATGTTAAAAGGTTCCCTGTTTCATTTACTCCCCAGGAAGAAATTGTCCTTTTTAATTAAGGGCACCCTATTTATCTTGGAAATTTGGTATTGCTAAAGAGTAGGTGAAATCGGGTCCATGAACTGCAGTATTTGCTGCCTTTTAAACGTAGTGAAACAAATCTAAAATCCATAAATGTTCTAGATGCGGTTACGTGCAAAGAAGTTCATTGTTTTTAGCTTATCCAGCGTTTAGCAAACAATTAATTCATTCACTATTGATGTGAACAATATTTGACCTTTAAATAAATGTTGTGATGTTTTGGGAGCTGGAACGAGATGATATTTAAGGGCCCTTCCAACCCAAACCACTCTGGGATTCTATGAATTCTGTGAATCATAGGATCATTGGAGTGGAAAAGACCTCTGAGGTCGTTGGGTCCTATAATATCTTCTGTGCTTGCACATGTAATGCTACATTAGATGTCCTGCAGCTCTATTTGATTTTTTTTTTTTTTAAATTATCTAAGTAACAGTTTAGTGCTGAACTCTGCCACCACACAGAGGTGTTTTCCTGTAAACGTGTGCTGTCGTGAAGAAGTAGAAAGTCTTCCCCGCGATCGTCTGATGACTCCAGTAATGATGCAGAAATGAAATTAAACCCCTCTTCCAAATAAACTGGTCAAGCCTAATAGAGTTAGTGTGATGCAATTAACGTTGTTTAGCTGGTAGTCTGTAAAAATACTGCTTGGTGGTAACTGCTGAGAACACACAAAATATGTAGAATTGAATACACTGTTGGCAGAACGGGAAACTTTTACAAATTAAATCAAGACTCCTAATTGAGATACGTCCATATTTGTCAAATACGGGGGTGAGGAAAAAAGCTAAGGTAGTTTTTTTTTTGTCATAATCTTTCTTTAAAACTCAGTAGAGCCCCTACTTTTCACCCAAAGCACTGCCCAGGTCCCTTCAGTATTCTTTTTGCCTCTATTTTCTTCCATTTCTATATGTGGCCAAGTAACTCTGTAGGTTTTTTTGATTGCATTGGCCAGGCATTGTTAATGGTCTAAAAAACCTTCATTTTTGAGTGTCAATTTTTAGATCCTCTTGTTGTCTAGTAGAATAAACTTAAAATATGATTATACAAGAACATTTTTACTAGTGTGTTGTTTACTGAAAGCAGCATATGGCAAACCAGTATAATGTTTTAGTGGGTTTTGTATGTATGTGGATTCTAGCAATTTAAGTTGCATTTAATGGGATCTTGTTTTGCACTATTTTACCTTCTTTTTGATTACTCTGAGTTGATGGCTCATGAAGTAACATTTTCAATGTCAGGCTATTCTTGGGTTTGCCTGTCTCCAGTTTAGAGCAGGAGGCCTATAAATACATTTTCTAAATATTAGTCATACCCTCCTTCAGATGAATTATATTTTAAAGACTATTACTCCTACCTAATTCCCCTATTTTTATATCACCAAAAAAAAGCTATTTCAGAATAGACTGAAATAACCAACCTAACCCAAATCTAAAGTGAACTTTTGTATTGAGTAATAGCTGAATTCTGCAGTTCTGTCTGAATTCTTAATCAGTACTTTCCTTGAAATGAATTGGAAACTTTCCTGTGAAAATACTGCAAAATTATCCTTAAGCTGAAGAACTATTCTAATATCCTTGAGATGCTGATGAATTTCAGTCTATTTAAACTTCTTCATATTACTATGAAGTGCTAATATTTATTTGCAGTTGGTCTTTGCATTATTGTGTCTGTAGGGATACAGGAGTTCCACAGAAGTGTCCTTGGTGTCTGGTACTTGTGTTATATAGGTGTTGTTAAGCCTTATTTCACTTGAAAATTCTCAATATTTTGGAAAATAAGGATGAAAATTACTTTTTCTTTTTTCTTTAAAGACCATTTTATGTGGCAGCAGCATCTCATGTCCATCTGAAAATCTTTTATTCTTCAAATTTACAAGACAAGAGAACAAATTGGAAGAAGTAGAAGAACTACAGACAGTAGCAATACAAACATCAGCTGAAGTAATTTTAAAAACCTGTTGTTGTGCCTGTTAGACACATTTGAAGCAAGCCGAATATGAACTTTGTCATGTTTTATTTAATAAAGGAGGAAAATTGCTTTTCCTCCTTTAATAGTTCTAGAGGTTTAGGGCATTGTCATTATTTTGCAGTAGAGGGTATAAAGGCAGGGCCTAAAAGGGTATAAAGAGGGCATTTGTTTGCATTTTTGAATTCAAAGGATGTGCTTTTGATAAGACCGCTCAAATGACTGTCCTTAAAAGATGATTAAGCCGAAGAAGTTGTGAGAGCTTGTGCTAGAAATACATGAGATCTTGGGGTTCCTTCAAGTCTCCATGAACTGAGCAGTATAATTTTGTATGCTAATTTTTCTCCTGCGCAGCTAATTGAGCTGCATTGGAGAGAACTGGAAGCCTGATGGAATACTGAGATTCCAGAAGGGTCTGAGGTGTAGCTATACATAGAAAACGTGATATATTATTAAGAGAAAGCACTCACAAGCCTGTCTATAAGCACAGTTTATTACTGCCACGAAGCCAAGTGCTGTGAAGCTCAGTTCAGACTAATGGCACATTTTGAAGTGCTTGGGTGGAAAAAAAAAAAAGGGGACAGTTCTGATCTCTCCAAGGCGTCCTTCTTACCTGGTTTGGCCTTCAGATGCTTTTCGTGCTGCTGGGTTGTTCAGGGCTTCTCGGAAGCCGATTGTTCTGGATGGTTCATGTTCGTCAGAGCTCCACCAGACAAACAGAACAGCCTAATGCAGTGGCTCTCCAAAGAGCAGGATTTATTTCCGTAACGGCAGTGTATTTCAGCAATGCGGGAAAACAATTTCTGGTGTTCCTAAAGCAAGGCTTTGATTGAAAAAAATGCGGTGCTTCAGAACCGTGAGTATGTGACCGTGTGTTATGAGCATCTCAGTAATTGCTTTTTTTTAAACATGCAGCCATGCAGGGTAATGGAAATGGATGTGGAAGGAAGCCCGTACAGAACCTTTCAGGCTGTTTGGTACTAAATACCTAATTGGAGTTGGAATTTTTATTTTTGCGCTGCTTTTTCTCTGTGAGGTATTGGTGGAACATGTTGTACCTTCCATTTCCAACTTTTTCTCTTCGTACTTTACAGGGACACTTATGGACAAACCAGGGAGTTTTTGAAACAGTTCTGGTTGTTGATTATAAAAATCAATCCATTTCTATCAGAGGGTAGTTAGGACTTATTTTAAAAGATAACGTAACAAAGTTCTTTAGAGTCTTTCATTGCAGTTATCCGTGATTTGGAATTGGAAAGAAAGAGAGAGAAAATAATAGAAGTGAAGGTAAACCAAGACTCAGTGATTCTGAGAGACATGATGAGAGGAAGATGGTCTTATCAACCCACGGTTTATCTTTTGGAGAGGCATTATCCCCCCTGAACAGCATTTCCCACTGTCTCACTGAGGGCAATTCTCCCACTAATGGCTGTTGTTAATATTACCTATAATGTTATGCAACTGCTCTTAATTGGCAGTGTGGGTGGCCAGGAGACTGAAATGATGGGATGAAGGAAGGGGGAATATTTAAAAGGGAATGAGTCAAGCAAGACTGAAAGACAGTCTTGGTATGAAGTGAATAAGAGAGAGGTTTGGAGAAGAATAATTATTAATACAGGCAGAAATTCACAACCAAAAGTGGCTTTTGAAAAAGCATTGGTTCCTCTCTGCTGCTCGTATGAAGTATCACATGGAGCAAAATAAGCCACTTGCTGAAAACTGATTTCCTCATCACCTGGCCTGAAAAGCAGCGTTAAAGAAATGTATAAGGGAGAATTTTCATTTTGTTTATCCCTAGTGACCGGAGTGGTTGCTTGTTCTCTGTAAAATTTCTTGGGGGAAACCTCTCAAAACGTATGAAGAGTGTATTTAGAAGAAATAGAAATTTGTAAGAATCTCTTTTATTCATGTTTATTGCATTGTATAGAGACACCCTAATGTGTTTCATGGGTGCAGTTAGAAAGATAGACTTTTAATTCCCTTGCCTGTAACCAGCAATTTATTTGAAATGTTTCATTTTTTTAATTGATCAGGAATTAAGTGATTTAGAGGAATACACTGCACATTTCATACGCTGGATCAGTTTTTATAAATTGGAATTATTACACAGAAACAATAACACTGAATTTGGACAAAAAGTAGGAATTCTTAACAAGCTCTGGGTTGGATACAGAGAGCTGGGGGGGTTCATGTGGAGAAGAGAAGGCTCCAGGAAGACCTGAGAGCCCCTTGCAGGGCCTAAAGGATCTCCAGGAGAGCTGGAGAGGGACTGGGGACAAGGGATGGAGGGACAGGACAAGGGAGAATGGCTTCCCACTGCCAGAGGGCAGAGTCAGATGGGATTTTGGGAAGGCATTGCTGTCTGTGAGGGTGGTGAGGCCCTGGCACATGTTGGCCAGAGAAGCTGTGGCTGCCCCTGGATCCCTGGAAGTGTTGAAGTCCAGGTTGGATGTGGCTTGGAGCAACCTGGGGTAGTGCTTTCAGTCTGATGTCTGGCTTTCTGGAGTTTAACTACAGCAACAGCAGGAGAGGGTTTGGAATAACACATATGAAAAACACTCTTTTTTTTTTCTTTCTTTCTTCTTAATTTATGCCAACATAAATTTTTCTCATGTTTTAGGGCAAAATAAGGGGGAAAGACATTTTAAAAACACAAAACAAAGACTCAAAACAGGAAAACGTAACAAAACAAAATAGAAAACCAAACCAAGAAGCTGATAGTCATACTCTACATCTGTTTTCTACCACTGAAATACCAAATATAAAGCCATGTCAGGGAAGTATCTTTTAAAACATTCATGAAGAGAAAAGTCTCTAATATATTTCTGTTGTTTAGTACTCCTGTATTTGTTGTCCCCAGTGCTGTTGGGAGAAGTCTGATTGCCTTCATTTCTCTGAAACAGAATTGGGACAATTCAGATACCTTTTCTTTTCAAAATTGTCCTTCAGATACGTTCCTGGAATGTGGTGGAGCTCTTCCACAGCTGCTCTTGTACTTATTTAGGCTGGAGCCCAAGCTGAGTGAGCTGTGTCCTGCTACTGAATATACAACACTTTCATCAAATACACTGTGTTCTGATGCATTTTTGTTGCTATCAAGCTGGTACAGTGTGTACAGAGCCTGTTCCACTCCATCATTTGTGTGCGTACTAGCCCAAACTCTTGACCTCAGAGATAATGTTTGCTAATAACAAAAAACAACCGTCCTGTTCTGGAGAAAATAGGATTTATTGTAACATTGCAGGTTCAATTTGTTTTGTTCACCGCAATCAGAGTCATTATCTGAAGTGTATCTCTTCTCCCCAGATAAACTGGGAAAATGGATGTTGCAGTTCCTAAAAGCAGGTCTTTCAACCGTTCACCAGCAGCTAATCTGTGGCACTTGCAGAGGAATTAGATGTTTACTCACTGCAGCCAAAAAAAAAGAGTTACCAGAACAAATAATGAGAAGTTTTCCCATTTCCACACTATAATCTTTCAGATTTTGGTATGTCAAGTCAATAGGAAGAGTCATGTTACATTCCCATGGAAAAAGGCTTCATGGAGTTTGTCTGAAATGTAAAATAATTTTTCTGCAATAAGTTAGCCATCTGACCTTGTAGTGGACTATGTTACTCAGAATTCATTAGAAAACTTAGTGTCAGTTATAGGTAAACAGTCATCATCACATACAGGGTTTTTGTGAGGAGGAGTCGACTGACTCTGGATGGATACATAACAAACCCAGGTGCTTCTCTGCCTTTCAGCAGTAATCTCTCATCTTGTCCCTGCCTGTCACTGCTGCACTTGATGAACCAGGCTGCACAAAATTAAATTTGATCCCAAAATAGAATGAGACTTCATAAATATTCCAGGAAATTTTATTTGGTTGGATAATGCAGTTTTTACATATTTCTATCAGGAGCGTTTTGCTTCAATATTTGACAAAATGTCATCTGATGCTTATAGTTCGTTTGGGAACAGGTACCTGTGTACATGGACTTCTGCAGTTGTTTTTTGTGAGTTTCAGGTTTTCCAAATCTCGGTTAAAGGGCTGGGTTTTGGCCATCAGGCTGCAGCTGCTTTGTGTTTCCAGAGCACTGAGCAGGAAGCAGAGCAGTGATCATCAGCTTGTGTTTTTCAGAACTGATGCAGTGTCCTTCTGTCCAAGTGTCCTTGAAAAGTAAGATGGAATGTAGTGAAACCATCATTCAATCTGAAAGTTACCCCATGGGTTTGGTTTGCCTGCTGTCAGCCCTCAGAAGGGCTGTTTCTTATCTCCTTATGATTTGCAGTTTATTCAGCTGGAGAAGATGAGTATTGGAATTTGTTCATGGAGGTTTTTGGGGCCAATCTCAATAGATTAATTGATACTTTTACTGTCAGTGACTAGTTTTGAAGAGTTGGTAAGGTAAGAAGAAAACAAATAAAACCCCTTTCTTATACTTTGTAATATTTTAAAAGGACTTATCTGTAGATCCTTTATACTGCAAACCACTTCAAAGATCAATAATGCAATTCTCCTAATACGATTGGCTTCTCACACCTTTGCTAATCTATCCCCTTTAATTTTCAAAATATTTACCACTGAAAGAATGACTGTATATGTATGCCAGGTGGTCTCATAAAGAGTTATATTTCTGAATTCCTTTCCTAGCCATGCTGCTCTCTCTTAATATGTGATATGATTCTATGATAAGAAATGAAAGCCCTCTCCGTGATTTATCTTCAGCTTTGATGGCTGTAAAGCAGCATATTACTGCTCACAGCAGTTTGGGAATCTGGTACCACAAACCCCTTATCAAGTGTCTCTCACCTGGTACCTGACATTTTGTGTCGTGTACCGCTGGTGCTTTGTACTGAACCACCATAAGAAGTTTTCTGTGTGCACACAGTCGCCTTCTGCACATGTTGAATCAACCTTTTTTGTGCCACTGCTACTTTTAAACATGCCTGATATTGTCGTGAGGCCGTCAACAAGGGGGGGGTTTTCCATCTTGTGGTGATTTTCCATCGATGCGCTGCCCATCTCAGGTTGCCTTTGCAGGGCCTTGGTGTCTGAGCAGAACAGGAGTCTTGCACTGCAGAAGCAGGGGCAGTGTGGCCTCAGCAGTAGCACCCCTTCACTTGCCTCCTTGGCATTCCCCACGCTGTGATGACGGATATGTCTGCTCTGCAAACGCCTTCTTGACTTTCTTATGCCTCCCACAGAAATCTCAATAGCAACTTTCACCCCAAGGGCAGGAATACACAATGTTTTGGCTGCTGGGTAGAGAGCAGCACTGACTTTTCCCACTGACATCCTGTGTGTGTCATCAGGACCGGAAGATCTTCTGCTTGGATAGTATGGAAATTATGGAAACTCCGCACAGGCTGTTTTTGTTACTGAGAACTTGGATTACACAGACTTGCTTGTCACGTTTCTTCCCTTAGACAGAGTAAAAATTATTCAGAGTGGTACTTTCAGTGGGAGACAACTGTCATGGTTCCAAGTCAGTAATGGTTTTGAAATCTCATGGCAGAGACGCTGAACCACAGGATCTGATCAATGTGGAAATAGAGGAGAACTTAGGAATTCAGCTTCTGTGCAGTTCACAGCTTTGGTCAGGGGTTGCTGTATGCTCAGGCTGGTTTGATATCTTCCCAGTTAAAATTGCTTAGACAGTAAGGGTAGGTCTGCAGAACGATGGAATCACAGGTTTATGTTAGAGAAAACCTCCTAAAATAATCAAGTCCAGCTTTTCCCCCAGCCCTGCCAAGGCCACCACTAACCCACAAGTGCCACATCCCCACAGCTTTGAAATCCCCCCAGGGATGGTGACTCCACCACAGCCTGTGCCAGTGCTTGACAGCCCTTTCATGAAGAAATTTTCCCAGTATCCAACCTTTAACATCCCCTGGCACAGCTTGATGCTTGTTTGCTTTCGTCCCTTCCCTTGTTCCTTGGGAGCAGAGCCCAACCCCTCTGGGATCCATCAGGGAGTTGCAGAGCCAGAAGGTGCCCCCTGAGTCTCTTTCTCTTCAGGATGGGCCCCCCCAGCTCCCTCAGCCGCTCCTGCTGCTCCAGCCCCTTCCCCAGCTCTGTTCCCTTCCCTGCACACGCTCCAGCCCCTCAGTGTCTCTCCTGTCTGAGGTGCCCAGAACTGAGCCCAGGATTTGCGTAATCTGTGGCACTGAGTGATTTTCTTGAATGACAGCAGTTGATTCATGGGAGATATGCTAATATATGTGTATATATAATTGTGCCATGAGTGTCATAGTTGTTACTGCTAAACATAATAGTGAGGGTGAAGAATATAGTTGATAATATAGTCAGAGAAGATGTTGGGGGTATAAAGAACTAGTGGATAAATCCTGTAACTGTGGTGTACTGTATGGAGGAAAGTTTGGGAGGTGTGAAGGAAAAATGTGAAGAAAACTGTTTGGTTTAAATTGCTAATTGGTCTTTTTTTCTGGCCGTTTGCAAGATGTCATGTTTTTCCCATCTTATTCTTCTTCATGAGAGAAATAAGGGTTTCTCTACTTCAAATAACATCACACAGGATGAAAAGCTTAAGAACCCATTCCGAAGAAGAAGTAAAGATATGACAAGGATGATTAAATCTGAACTTAGGTACATACTGAAACAGAAAAATGGGTGTGTATGTAGTGACTGTACCAACCTACAGAGCTGTTAAGTTTGTTCCTTCCTGGAAGACCACTTACTTCCTTCGAAGAGGTTCCTCAGAAACTGTGTTTAAGAAATGTACTTGTAAGTCTATAGATTTCAGTAAGTACCATTATGCATGAAACACATAGATGGGAAATTTTGTGTTATATAACACCTGCCATGCGATTGAAAAAAATAAAATTAGGAAGTACCTGAAGGGAGCCTACAAGAAAATGGAGAGGGACTTTTTGCTAGACCATGGAGGGACAGGGCAAGGGGGATGGCTTCCCACTGCCAGAGGGCAGGGTTAGTAGGATATGGGGAAGGAATTCCTCACTGTGAGGGTGGTGAGACCCTGGCACAGGTTGCCCAGAGAAGCTTTGGATGCCCCTGGGTCCCTGGAATTGTCCAAGGCCAGGTTGGATGGGGCTTGGAGCAACCTGTGATAGTGGAAGGTGTCCCTGCCCATGGAATTGGGGTTGGAATGAGATGGTCTTCAAGGTTCCTTCTAACCCAGTCCATTCTGTGATTCCATGGTGAGTATCAAGGTTTCACTTCCCACAGCAGTAATTACTTTATGACTCCTCCAAAAGGATTTGTTGGTGACATTTTGCAGCTAAGCTGAATGTGTAGGGCTGGAATCAGAAATTTTTCACTTGAGGAATGTCTTTAAAGTCCTTGAACTCTTCTCAAGGTAGATGGGTTCTGTTAATTAAAGCCTGTATCATAATGATCTATTTACCTTTGTATGGTAGAGTTGGTGTTGCGTAGGGAACTTGTCCTTTCCTGTTCTACCAGTCAAACTAAACAAAATCTTCCCATACCTCTAGGGAATACTGCTTAGTTTCAAGGAGAAGTGGAGAAATCTCCGTTTCCTTTCAGCAGCAAGAGAACCTCATTAGTATTTCAAGCATGATTTGACAAAAATACAAATTCACAGTTTTAACTTTAATTTTCTTAGCAGGAGTGCTGTCATTTTCCTAGCAGCAGTTTCTTCCCCAGTTTTGTGGGACCTTAGACAATGATGGGGTTTAGTTTTACTGAATAGTATTTGCATTTTGTTGTCATTGTTGAGTGTGGTTTGGAAATGCTGTCTTCGTTCATCTGCAATGTTGGAGCCCCTAGCTGGTGACTATCAAGTTTTTTGGGCACTGTGGGTGATTCCCCTTGTGCTGGAGTTTCTTGGTGGACTTAGACTGGCCTCTTGAAGAGATATCTGGCATAGTAATTTACTTTTTCTAAGATAGTTGGGATGAAAATAGTTTGATTTGATTTGATTTGATTGATCGTGGGGCTTTGAGCAGCCTGGTCTAGTGGAAGGTGTCCCTGCCAATGGAACAAGATGAGCTTCAACGTCCTTTCCAAACCAAACCCTTCAGAGATTCTTTGAACTGTAAAATCCTCAGTAAACAGGTAAAATGGACAGAGGACTAGAACTATGAAGCATCACCAAGAATCAGTTAAAGCACTGGGGGAATTTGGGCCATTTTATAGTATTTTTGATTGATTTTGGACTTTGAGAGAGGGAAAGGGTAAATTAAATTATTTCAACATGAAGTGTTTTAGGATTGGAATTTCCAGGATAGCAAGGACATGGATGGAAGAAGAGATGAAGGTGAAGGTGGGGCCAGGAGATGAGCTGTGGATTAGCTGTAGGTCAGCTGGATAACAAACCCAGTGAAGTCACATAAGAAGTACCGATAAGGCACCTACACCGCCACTCATATATAGACATGCCCTCAGAAACAGCTTTGTATTTCCTTGGCCAGTGGCTATTCAAGCCCAGCGCTGTAGCAGACATGGTTTCATCCAAGCAGTTGGGTTTGCTGCCTTGGCAGGTGTTGTTTGGTGTGTTTTCCCTTGGAGCAGCAGCTCCTGAGCCGTTTTCCCTGGGACAGGACAAACCACCACGGCATCTCCTACGGCGTAGCCTTGTCATGGGCTGTGGTGGGCACTGACATCGCGGTATGGGCTGAAAGCACCGTGTTCCTCGTTGGGAATGCTGTGTTACCACATGGACTGGCTGGACATGGGGGAAAACCTGCCCTTTTAGCTTGCTCAGTTATTCAGGAGGGCAATGAATGAGTGTCAGGATGGACGGTTTGTTTAGTAAAGTGTCTAGCAACAAACTTTTGTCTGGTGTGACAGCTCTGCTTTCATTTCTAGGCAGTGATCAGAGATGCCAGAGTTACTTTTTGAGGTATAATCACCATAGGCCCTGCATTTTTTCACTTAATACCTACTTGACCAAAAGTTGTCTGGTTTTGACATAGAACAGCCGAAGTGTATTGCCAGTAAAAGAGATGAAGATAAGATTCCAGTCACCAAAGGCTTGGCTTTGAAGTTCCTTTGCTCACTGAGGTCAAGAACAGCTTTCTTGTGAGCTTCCTTCTTTCCCCTCCGCTCTTCCACTCCTTTGGCAGAGCGAGTTTATTTTGTTGAAGGTTTTATTTTCTGCTGAAAATGCAGGAAATTCAGACAGCTCTCTTGGAATCTCCCCAAAGCTAATACAAACAAGATACATATGCTTCTCTTAAAGCAGCTAAAAATAAAGTAAATTATTTGAAACTATTTAACTGTAGATATTCCTCTTCAAAGCGGAAAGGGAAGTTTACATCATTTATAATTGTGGATGCTGTTAAATTATGTTATCAAGGTGAAATTCCCTGAAGTGTCACTTGTCTATTCCACAGAGAAGAGTGTGGAAAACCGTCCTGGAGTCTGTAATAGCTGGCCTTCAGGCAGGCATGGAAGAACTAACTACTGAATGTACAAAAACATAATTATTTGAAGTATTCCTTAGCATGTACAAAGCCAGATGAAAAAAAAAAGTGATGGAAAATGAACTGAACTGTTCATTCAAATGTACATTTTCTGGCTGCAGCTTATGGATCTGGAACAGTTTACCAAATCTTTCCTTCTTGTTTCTCCTTGGTGAAAGGAATGGCAGGAGCTGTTTGGGGTTAATTTGGCATTCTTAGTCTTTTTGATATCTGTTAAATATTCAGGACGTGTGTCTTTTTGTTTTCCATTGCTGACAAAATTGCCTTTATAGTCATGTCTGCGTCATGAAGGAAGTAGTCATTTATGACTACAAATTTTTATGATTTATGTTTGCAAATTATGGAATCTCACTGATGAAAAATTATAGTGAATCATCGTGAATAGGGGCTCAGAATGGAGAAAAGCCATAATTAATGTTGCCTGAGCAACGTCCACCCTCACCTTTCCTCTATCCCTGCATCCACGTGGAAGCCTTCAGAGCTGAGGATGATGGGTGGGTCCCACCGTGGGTGCAGCAACACAGAACTGGTGCAGCCCTCCCTGGTACGTGGAGTGCTGTACCCAGTGCGTGCTGCACCTTCCTCTGACTCCTCTTCCTCTGTCCTGCCCAGCTGGGAGAGGAGGACTTGACCCCACCTGCAGAGCTGCCTCCAGCTCTGGGGGCCACGACAGCAGAAGGACGTGGAGGTGCTGGAGAGAGTCCAGAGGAGATGCTGCCAGGGCTGGAGCCCCTCTGCTCTGGAGCCAGGCTGGGAGAGCTGGAGGGGTTCACCTGGAGAAGAGAAGGCTCCAGGGAGACCTGAGAGCCCCTTGCAGGGCCTAAAGGATCTCCAGGAGAGCTGGAGAGGGACTGGGGACAAGGGATGGAGGGAGAGGACATGGGGGAATGGCTTCCCACTGCCAGAGGGCAGGATGAGGTGGGATATTGGGAAGGAATTGCTGTCTGTGAGGGTGGGGAGGCCCTGGTAAAGGTTGGCCAGAGAAGCTGTGGCTGCCCCTGGATCCCTGGAAGTGTCCAAGACCACGTTGCATGGGGCTTGGAGCAACCTGGGATAGTGGAAGGTGTTCCTACCCATGGCAGAGGGGTGTAATGAGATGATGTTAAAGTCTCCTTCTAACCCAATCCATTCTTGGATTCTCTGACTTTGAAGGGGTCTCTCAGAACTACCTGGGTGAGTGGTGAGTCCAGGATGGTTTTGCTGCTGTGAATTGTGGAGTTCCTGGGAAGGAAACTATTAGAGCATCCCCAGCTGCTTTAAGTAGCTTCTTCCCAGCTTTTTCATGTTGTGTGCACTCCTTGCTCTACTGGAGAGGGACCTGCAGTGTCAGTCACTGTGAACTAAAGCCACTGAGCTGTGACATACAGAAACTTGCACTTTTGAAAATTCAAATGTCAAACCATCCTATTACTGGCAGCAAGATCCCACTTGCTAAAAGCCATTCACTGTCATAAGCAATAAGTTCAGGACTGTGTTTGGACATGTTTTTTTTTTGTCAGCCTGCATTTCCATCATGTGTTTCTTTTGCTATTACTTGTGACATTCTGACTTTACTTCATCGGGTTTCTTTGGATTAAGACTTCAGTACCATGTGCTTTTCCTGTTGTGTTAGGGTTTTTTTACCCTGTTTACTTTGTGCAATTGTAGGGTATTGCCTTACCCGTCCCTGCTCAGGTTTTGTTTTCTGAGGCAGATAAGCTTCTTCCTGCTTTTTTGTGCTAACTGTATATTTAGTAGTTGTTTAGCTGAAAGTATTATTTGTCTGGAAAATTACTGCAATATGGATGCACAGTGAGACATGGAGCTTCTTTAGCAAGCAGCAGCAATCTGGATCTATATACCTGCTGTCGTTTGGTGCGTGTGACCATTCGTATGGATCTTGCCACAAAGGAAAAGGTGCTCTGTTAGATCACAGATTTGTAAAAAAAGTTTCAAAGTAGACCTGTTTAGGCTTAAAATTATTTGTTGTTTTGGACTGGGAATTACTATACATCCAGGTAAAAGGAGGGGGGAGGGGAATGAATAGTTGCATTTAGGTGAATTCTAGTTTGCAGTAAATAAATATATAATAATACAAATAATATATAATCTGAAATATGTAGTTGTCATGTGGACATGATATGACACTTAAGTTTTGTGGACCAGTACTTTTTAGAGTCATGGAATAGAATCCCAGAATGGTTTGGATTGGAAAGGGGCCTTAAAGATCTTCTCATTCCACCCCCTGACACGGGCAGGGACACCTTCCACTAGACCAGGTTGCTACAAGTCCCATCCAATCTGGCCTTGGACACTTCCAGGGATCCAGGGACAGCCACAGCTTCTCTGGGAAACCTGTGCCAGTGTTTTACCTCTCTCATTGCAAACAGTTTCTTCTGAATTTCCCCTCTTTCAGTTTAAAACCATCACCCCTTGTCTTACTACTACAGACCCTACAAAGAACTCTGACCCCATCTTTCCTATAAGCCCCCTCTTTAAATTTTTAACCTAAGGAAAATAACTATTTCATTTGCCATTTCAGCCTGAATTTAAGACTCCCAATAATTCCTTGGATACAGCTCTGTTGTCACTACTGGAGATGGGCAGCTGAAGCATTACCCCAGCTCAGGTTGTGTGGCCATCTGCATGAGGGATGGTTATGCAAACTTAAGCTGAATCACACAAGGACGTGCCTCCCTTTATCTCCTCAGAATTGTTAACATTTAGAGGCTGGAAATTTGCATTAACTCAGAACAGAACTTTGTTTACCTGTTCTTTATTATTGCAAAAATTAAAAATTAATTTGATGTCAAATTGAATTAAAGAGGTGAGCACTCAGAATGTTCTGTTGGGGGAACCAGAAGATGGGTACCATAAATTAAACAGGTTTTTGGTGACACTGAACTTCTGCATCCTCCACTGACAGTGTTTTATCTTTTGATGGGTAAATATGTCTGTAAAGAACCAAAGTATGAGCACATGCCTGGGGTTTGCTGTTAGGCTGCTTGACTTCTTTGATTTTTATAAACCATATACTTTTCAACTGGTTTTACACATCAGTGTGTAAGTACTGACCTGGAACTCTTTGCCCAGGAGGATGCCATGATAGTTAGTAATTATATTGCAGTAAGGAAAGCAACAGTATTTCAGCCTGGTCAGATCCAAGAACATCCAGCTCTGCCCATCACTTGCCTTTGCACTTTTGTGTCTTCCTTGGTAGTGTTTATCAAACTCAAATTGTTTTTCTCCAGATAACATTCTCCATTGTCATATTTTCCCCTGCATCCTCTCAGATTATTTCCATTCTCTTTCCTCTGGCTTGATCACTTGTTTTTTCCTTTTTCTTTTAACAAAAGAGACCCAGACTACCCAGAACTCTACCTGGCTCTCTTGCAGCTGTCGCTGCTTGGTTTATTCCTCGTGCAGCTAGAACATGACAAAGCATCTGGCTTTTTGCCTTAAAAATGGGAATCTTTGCAAGAAAAGCACCACATTTAATTCCTCTCCAGAGAAGGAACGTGAGGTGGTTCCCTAGGATTACCCTTTAATGCTGTGTCTACATTCCCATCCCTTTTGCAGTTGTAATTTCAGTCTCACAGAATTGGTACCAAGCTTTTAGTTTCCACCTTTCTTTTAATTATTGGTATAATTATTTCCAGGGGTATAAACCAAAAAAAAACAAAAACAAAAACACACACAAACAAACAAACAAAAACAAAACAAAACACAAAGGAAAAAAAAGATTGGGGAGGACTGATATACATCAATGCCAACAGAGCCATTTTCTGAGCCCTGTTTTCTAAAGGAATACTGTAATAATTTTAAATGTGATTGCCACATTGAATTTGTCAATTGTAAGCATAGGAAAATGCTGTTACTTTGAACTCCTCTCTTTTAAATGTGCTGTTTAATAGATTGAAACTTGTCTATTCGTCCCCTGCAAATCAGTATCTGGCTTTTCTTTTCATGTAACAGCTAATCCAGTCAAAAACATCATAGTCTTACACTGCTGCTGAGGATGGTGGGGTAGTCCTTGACTTGGCCATGCACATGCAGCCTTTCAGATGTGTTCAGCTGCTCTAATACACAGGGTGATAGACTTCAGCGGCAAAATGTTTTCGTAGCCTTGTTTATACCTGTCCTGATGCCATGTCTGGGTGCAGGGGGGCTGTACCCTGATACTGGTGATGCAGAGCAGAAAAATCACACGGCGTTTTATCAGCTCTTTACTGCATTTCTCCATTATCTCGTCCAGATGCTGTCCTTGGCTTTCAGCTTGTTTTTTCCTTTGTTTTGAAGACTTCCAAGCCCTTAGAAATGCTTCTATCGCTAATTATAGGAGAGTACGGTTCTCCTGATAACGTATATGCAATACCGGGATTCATTCCCACTTCTCTATCTTTCTTGGAGGTCATTCTTCTTATAAATTATTCTTTTCTTGTCTAGTCAGTTTTGGGTAAAAATCTTCACTGTATCTCCTGTTTTTCTTCGCTGGAGTCCCAGATTCTTCACCTGGAATGTGGCAGCTGAAAAGCAGATGGTTGATTCTGTCCATCAGCTCCTAAAAACTTTACTTACTGAGAAATGACTCCTGCAACTTTTCACTGAAGCTGACCACGGGCAGTCTCCATCCTAGTTGAAGATGGTCAGCAATGCTTTATGCTTCAACTAGGTGTGTGTCTGGTGTTTAAGGTGAAGGTATTTTATTAAAAAGCATTTAATTTTTGAAAAGTAGTCGTGTGTTTTCTTACCTTTCTGGTAACTGGGTAGATCTCACTTGATTCTGAATCATAATGTTCTGTAGAAGTCACGTAATCTGTATTTTAGGATGGTCACCAGCTCACCTTGCTGCACTGGGGAGGGAATTTTGCCAGTGCTCAGAGGTTTTTACAACACATCATAATCTAGCGTATTCTGAAATAAATCCAAGCTGATAGGCAAGCATCACTACCAAGATGAGTTAGGTGTGGATTTTTCTTCAGATTCCAGCTGAAGCAGTTATTTCATTCCCACTACCAGAGGGCAGGGTTAGACAGGATACTGGGAAGGAGTTGCTGGCTGTGAGGGTGGGGAGGCCCTGGCACAGGTTGGCCAGAGAAGCTGTGGCTGCCCCTGGATCCCTGGAAGTGTCCAAGGCCAAGTTGGAAGGGGCTTGGAGCAACCTGGGCTAGTGGAAGGTGTCCCTGCCCATGGCAGGGGGTGGGATGAGATGAGCTTTAAGGTCCCTTCCAACCCAAACCATTCTGGGATTCTGTGATTTACACTTCCAGGAAGAAATGCACCTTTGCTTTGCGTTGAAAGCAGCCAGAGCAAAGTGGTAGCAAAGAATTTTGCTCTTTCTGATTCTAACCAGGACAACAAAAACTTCCTGTGTTCTCTTCTGCCTTGGTAAGAATGTACATCTGAAGTGACAATTCCTACAGTGCTACTCTACAGTAGAAAATAACTATGTACAGGTTGAAGGGCAATCCAGCAAAATGCTGTTGCAAGTACTGCCTTATTATGAAGAATTTAAGTGCTCAGAAAATGAGCTTTTTGGGCAATTGGTGAAGAGATATATTGGTGATTTCAGTGTTTGTACCCAGCAAAAAAACTCAGGCTAGTTTAGTATGATTCACACTCTTGCCAGACCTGTAAAGTCTCCCAGTCCTGTGTTTGATGTGATGGAGAGACCAAACTATACAAGCAAGGTAGAATTTCCTTTTTTAACTCTATTCCAAGGGAGGACAGACAGCTCTCTAGTCTGAGCAATCGTATTGGAAATATCATGATGTGGAGCTCAAGGAGAGGAATTCAGAAGGCTGGCAGGAGTTCACATGCCAGCTTGTTCAGCTTAGAAAGTTTGAGTTTCAGAATCATCAGGAATGGTTTGTCAAAGGCACTGACAAGATGAAAAGCTCTACAAGTTTATCTTGAGTGTTAAAGCTTTAGTGCACTGCAAAAGGAGACTTCTTTTTCATTTATTACAAGTATTCTTCAATGCCAGGAAAATAGTTTTAAGGAAAAAAAGCTCAGAGGGATAAAGTCTGGTAACAGTGACAGATGTTCAAGGTACAGTGAGGTTTGATCCAGTCAGTTTTACTTCTACTGTCTTTGCTTTCCTCTTTCACCAGCCATTTTTTTATTTTTCTGATACTTTTTCTCTCTTCTCCCCTTCCCTTCCTCCCCCAAGGAGGGTCTCAGCAGAAGATGTGTTAAATTAAATAACTGAAGCGCTTTTACTTAGCATAGGAAAGGTTGAGAAAACTAAGTTCATTTAACCCTTGTTGAATTTGGCTGATTGCTGTAAGATAATGCTTTGTGTCATGAGAAGATGGTTCCTGTTGAGAGAATCAAGCTGTGGGGCTGAAGACTAGTGTGATGCATTTCAACATATCTCTTTCCAGATACTGGGGTGCCAGATTTGCTCACCACAGAGACAGCAACCATCTAATAGCTCCATTAATAATAATTACCTGTGCGCTGCCTTTATTACTCAGTGTTTTTTACAATGGAAAAGGGCACACTAACCTTTTATTCCTTTCTTAAAGGCGCAAGACCTCAATGTGATCGAGGAAGTGATCAGAATGATGCTGGAGATCATCAACTCCTGCCTGACAAATTCCCTCCACCACAACCCGAACCTGGTGTACGCGCTGCTCTACAAGCGGGATCTGTTCGAGCAGTTCCGGACTCACCCTTCCTTCCAGGACATCATGCAAAACATAGACCTGGTGAGTGACATGTGATGCCAGGGGTGGTTTGCACGTGGTTATTTGATCTCCTCTGAGAGGTGGAAATATTCATCACCTTCATCAGTTTGTTTTTAACGTGTTGAGTTTCTCTTTCCTATTCTTCTGGGTCTCTGCTCTAACAACTTCTGGGCAACACAGAAACACGGAATGGTTTGGGTTGGAAGAGACCTTAAAGATCATCTAGTTCCAACCCTCTAACTTCTTTAAAAACTCTTTTCCACATCTTTAATTCAGCAGAGCCAGGGGGATTTTGAGGTGCCTCTGGTAAGGAATTCCCAAGCTGTGACACATTTTTCACCCCTCCGAAGGGAGGACAGCGTCAGCTTCTCTTTACTGACCCTTGATAGAAACGGGTCTGTCAGGAGAGCAAAAGCAGATTTTCATCATCAAACAATCCTTTTCTTTTCTCTTACTCCCATCACCAGCCTATTAATGAGCGTAAAAAACATTTCCCTTTCTTTCAGTCAGTATTTGCAGAGCTGAGCAATGCATGAAGCCACACTAAATGCAAAATACTGAAAGAGAGGGCTGAGCTGGGTGCTAAATCTCTTGCTGCAGTGAATAACACGTTTAGTTATTCACTCAATATCTAAATTACTAAATGGCTAAAAATCTGCTCGTCCATAAAGGAAGGTAATTTTAAAAGTGGAACTGAAATCCTGCTCTGTACCTATTCCTTCTTCTTCTGTTCTCACTTCATGTTTTTCTGGTCATGCAAGAGCTTGGAGAGTGGAGAACTTGAAGCTCAAAACTCTCCAAACTTTCAGCAACTGCAGACTGCAGCCACTGTGATGCTGCCTGGATGATTAGGACAAGGTGTCTTCAACTTGTGTAAAGAGGATATGGTGCAGTGAAGATAACAGTAGTCTTCATTCCTGACTGAGATAGGGATCTTTTCTGATTACTCATCCAAATTCAGGGTAGCTGGTGGTGTCCAGATCCTTCTGCATGCAGCCCTGTGCCTCCCACAGATAGCAGCACATCCTTTCCTTTGTAACACTTAAATGTAGGTTTTCCTCGACAATTTAAACGATTCCTCCCCAAAACTATTTAATATTGGCTTACAGCATAATGCCAGTTACATTCAGAAACTATTTAAGGCTTTCCAAGGGAGCATGTTGAATTTTAAAATAGCTCCTTTGTTAGAGAAGCGAGGATGTCAAAAAAAAGACTTTTTTAAAAAAAAATTTTTTTTTTAAATGTACCTGTCACCAGCTGGCAAGTGGTGAGAGCTGTCAGCCTTGTAGATCTGAATAAAAGATGAGATTCAGCTGACTCCTCGTCTACCCTGTCACGTCCTGCACTTCATACACAGTATTGGCAGCACCACCATCCTGTACAGAACCAATCTTTGTCTTGTGTGCTACAGCCAAAACGTTCTAACTGGTCTTACTATCCCTTGGAAAAGTGGCAAATCATGTTAGTTTTGCTGTACACGCTGCAGGGAGCTTGCCTGGGACCACGTGGGCAGGATCTGAGGAAAACAAAAAGTGGGTTTCTGTCTCAGAGAACTTGTCAGGCTTTTCTCTGCAGTGGTGGAGCTGGGAGCTCCATCCTCACGGCTCTGTGTGGGACATTGTGGATGACTGAAATGTAGATGTGCTCTACAAGGAGTCATAAAAAAAAAAACACCTTCAAAGATTTGCCTCAATAGGTTTCTAAATTGTATATTGCTGGAGGCTGAGAGATGTATTCATGGGGAGGATCTCCCTATTCTTCTCTTGTTCCATTTAAGGATCCATCCCAGCCTGCTTTCAGACAGAAGGGTGAGCTGGCCAGGCTTTTCGTGTGGCCAGGGCTGGTTATTCAGAAGAGGATGGATCCAACAACTTCTCATGTACTGGGGAGCTGTGTTGGGTTTTGGGCTGTTGTGATCAATGGAACTTTGTGGCAGAAATTGTGTAAACTGTAGGTGGAAGTGGAAGGTGTTACAGCTTTTGGTAATGGAAGACTGGGGAAGAGAAGTTACCATTCTGAAGCCCCCCAAGGCATGTGTGCAGAGGTTGTGCTACAGCCCTCTCTTTGTACTTTCTCTGGTCATTAAACATCAGAGTGGGTTTGGATTATCTGCACCCATGCCACAGTGGAACCATGAGTGTAATTTTTGACAATGGCGTGGAGTGGCAGGACAAGGGACAATGGCTTCCCACTGCCGGAGGGCAGGGTTAGATGGGATATTGGGAAGGAATTCCTGGCTGGGAGAGTGGTAAGGCCCTGGCACAGGTTGCCCAGAGAAGCTGTGGCTGCTTCTGGATCCATGGAAGTGTTGAAGGCCAAGTTGGACAGGGCTTGGAACAACCTGGGATAACAGAAGGTGTCCCTGCCCATGGCAGGGGGTGGAATGGATGTTCTTTAAGGTCCCTTCCAACCCCGACCATTGTGGGATTCTGTGATCCCCATCATCGGATGGCACTAGAGATCCACCTGAGCAGAAGGGGCATGTTACACTCTGGGTCACTTTGACATCCCTCTGCTCCATCCAATTCCACCCACCGATTGGCGGGAGATTCTTTGATCCTAAGCTGCAGTCCAGATTTGTATTTCATGCAGAAAAACTAACAGACAGCGTGGTAATGTTCCATATTAAAGAAATATGACCAAAATACAGAATATGTGAGGTCTGTAATGAGTTTTGGACACCACAACAGTTGCCAGCTTGCCTTGTCAAGAATATATAAAATAGATATGACATATATTGACTTTAATACTTACTGTTTTTACTCTGTTGCACATAATGTTCTCATCAACCAAAAGGAAGCATGGAAGAGGTGAAAAGGCTAAAAGTTTGATGGAGAATTAGTTGGAAAATATTCTGAGGAGGTAGTTGTGAGTACTTAATGGTGCAGATAGAAAGAGGCATCTGCTCTTGTTCTGTGTGGATATGGAAATGGAGAATAGCCCAGAGGTGTCCTCTAAGCCTACTCATGCTGGTGACATCTTAGCTGGGTTTAGAATCATAGAATCATTTAGGTTGGAAAAGCCCTCCAAGATTGTGGAATCCATCTGTTCCCCCAGCACTACCAAGGCCACCACTCACCCATGTCCCCAAGTGCCACATCCACATGGCTTTTAAACCCCTCCAGGGATGGGGACTCAACCACTGCCTTGGGCAGCTGTGCCAATGCCTGACAGCCCTTTCCATGAAGCAGTTTTCCCAACATCCAACCTTTAACATCCCCTGGCACAGCTGGAGGCCATTCCCTCTCCTCTTGTCCCTTGTTCCCTGGGAGCAGAGCCCGACCCCCACCTGGCTCCCTCCTCCTGTCAGGGAGTTGCAGAGCCAGAAGTTTCCCCCTGAGCCTCCTTCTCTCCAGGCTGAGCCCCCCCAGCTCCCTCAGCCGCTCCTGCTGCTCCAGACCCTTCCCCAGCTCCGTTCTCTTCTCTGGACACGCTCCAGAACCTTGAAGTCTTTCTTTCAGAGTAAAGTAAGAGCTGTAGAAAACAGGAGCTCTGAAGGTGCTGATTTGCCAAAGGAAGGTGAAAGTGATGTGACATTTTTCAAATAAAATGTTACTGTGAAAGGAAGTGGAGTAATCTTTTTCACATACTTGTGGGTTCTCAGGTCATAAGGAAAGACTTTCCAAGGTTAATAATAACGAAGCGCTGTGGTAGGTTTCCAGGGATTTCAGCATTGGAGACCTCTGGATAGCAGACATTTGGCAGGATGGCACTGGGGCAGAGGACGGGCCAGAACAGATCTGTAGGCACAGATGGATATGGATGGAGGTGGCCCTGCAGCTCCTCCAGAGCTCTGACCAGAGCAGGAATTGCCAGGGTTACCTGGGGTACAGATCTGGCCACAGTAACCCTGGATTGCACCTCAGGATTTGTGCCATTCTGCTTACTCTGGAGAGTAAGCATTGTGTGCAGCATCACTGAGGCAAGAATGGCTCGTCAGTGTATAGAACACTTCTTATTGAAAACTACTCATTTGCCCCTGGGTTTTTATAAATGATCTAAAAATCACCACTGCCAGCGGACTGGGGACATATGGGAACCATTAATGCTGTACAGAAGAAACTGAAATCAAAATACCTTCTGTTTCCTATTAATTTACTTTTCATTTTAGAAAGCCATCTTAATAGGATATTGTGCATCTTGTTTAGCTAAATGGGATATTCTTCTTCTGGATGGTGACCAGAGAGGAATGTTATGGTTCCTCTTCTGGCCTTGTGCAGAAATATTTCAGCTGGGAACTGTCTGTGTGCCTCTGCTTCAGAGGTGGTCTCTGTCTTGGTCAGCAACTTCAGATGTGTCAGGAATTTGGTGGGGAATCTTCGCCCATCATTCCTATGGATGCATTTGGTTCATGGCCACGGCGAGAACTCCTTGGCTTTCATTGCTCTCATATTTCCTACGAGCGAGCGGCAGATACCGTGTGGTTGGGCAGGCTGGGCTAGGAGCTGCTGGAATTTTGTTTGCAAAATAGTCTGATAGGAATCAGGAGGTCGGGGGCAATGGCTTAGTGATGCAAAAGACTCGATTGGTGCAATTTCCTACTAGGAATTTAATTCTCCAAAGGCACTTCCCTGGTAGTTTTTAAACTCAGTTGAGTTGATTTGGCTCTGGCATAGCAACTCCTATTGCAAGACCTGCAGGACTTGAGATCTAACTTTTCATGGTTTTTCTTAAAATGTCCATAGGAAAATCTTGATCCTACTGATTACGAGAGCCTGGTTAAATATTCCAAGGGTTTGGTGGTTTTTTTTTGTCTGGCTTTTTTCCTCCCCACGCCTCACCACTTTCTTTGCTAATAGTGGGGAGAGAGGAGCATAGCGTCTTGAAAAGTTCACATGTCTTTGAACATGCTCCTCTTTTCAAGGTGAACCTGAAAAGCTTCAGTACTTCAAGTTTGCTGATAAACCTCTTGTGTTTCTGCTGGTATTGAATCACCTGGAGCTGTTTCATCCCTTCTTAGATCAGGGAGGGTTAGCTTTGCCTCCCTTTTGCTCCAGGTATGACTGTTGGATACTGAATGCAGCTGTGATTTATGTTTTTCTACTTAGCTGAAGTGCTAATCCTGTGGTGCTTTACGACAAGAGGTTTGTTTTCTTCTTTTCTTCTCCTTTCAGTACTGCCATCAGTACATCATATCACTCTTGAAGTGGTGAGCATGGCTGGAAATAAAAATACCCAGTGTCAAAATGTGTGTTTTTCTCTTTCAATCGCTTTCAATTGAAGGGGGGAAAAAAATTATAAAAATTGACAAAAACAGGTTCAAAATGTTTTCATTTTGTGCCGAGTGATTTTTTTTTTCTTCCCTCTTTCAGAGCTGACCTTTACAGTTGCAGGCAGAGGAGGCAGCAGTGCTTCGTGCTGTTATTTTTAGCTGGAGGAGAAAGAGAGTAGCTGTGGTGTTAGTTAGGCAGTGCCACTGCCTGGGCTGCCACGGGCCTCATGGCACTTCAGCATCCACTGACAGAATCCAGGTGGGGAAAACATCTTGCCCCTGATGCCTCTGCTGCTTGGTGCATGCTGTAGTAAAGACAAATACCTCTTTTCTTCAGCCTTGCAGCCCGATTGAAAGCAATAGTTGGGTGAAATTAATAGACATTGTGGTTGTTCCCTCATAATTAAAAAAAAAGAAATATAATCTCCATAACATAAAATATTGATTTTGAACGAAAAACACCTGAAAATCCTTCTAATCTTTTTCTTGTAGTGCTTTTAATCTCCAACAATACCTTGTAAGTTTACTGTTTAGAAAACAAAAGGACTAAAGATGAGTTTCTCGGGGAAAATTGACGTCTAGGAAGGAATTCTTTCCTGTGAGGGTGGTGAGGCCCTGGCACAGGTTGTCCAGAGAAGCTGTGGCTGCCCCTGGATCCCTGGAAGTGTCCAAGGCCAAGTTGGATGTGGCTTGGAACAACCTGGGATAGTGGAAGGTGTCCCTGCCCATGGCAGGGTGCTTGGAACTGGAAGGTCTTCGAGGTCTCTTCCAACCCAAACCATTCCATGAGTCTGTGATTAAAACCAATTTTGAAAATCACTATAGAAAACAGGTTTTGTTTCTAAATATGAATGGCATTTTAATACAAAGCCTGGAAATTCCTGAGCCAGTGGTGACCAGACCCTCCTGCCCATCACACCACAGGTCTGGGTACCTTGCACAGCCAGGATTAGACTCTACACTGTGCCAGTCACTTTCAGTGCATTGTTTTATCTGGACAGCGATCACATATTCCTGATGAGGGGCTGTCTAATCCAGGATTAGACATGCCTTTTAATCTCTGTTAATATGGAAGCCAGACTGGAGGGAGAGCTCTTCAGAACAGGTTACGTTCCTTGCATGGAGAGGCCTTTCAGCGCTCAGCAGGACTTGGATACGAGTAATTCACAGCAACTTGTGGAATTTCTTCTTTTTCCTCTTCTTAGAGCAGTCTTTGCAGTTGTTTTCTATTTTTTTAGCCCAGTTGCCCAAATAATGGGAAAATTAATTTTCAGAATATCAAAAAGACACCATCTCTCAGCCTTGTTTATTTGCCCTAAGATCTGGGGGTGGTTTTTTATACATTACAGTCATAAGCTCAGCAATGGTCTTTAAAACAGGTACTAAAACCTGAAACTCACTTATTATTATTCACCCAGTTTGTTTTTTCTGGTTCATTTTCTTTTTAATTGGATGAAGAGTTGAAATCTGTTAATTTTCATTATTATTTTAAATGCAGCTGTTACTTAATGATGGGAGATAATTAAAGCTCTTTCAAAGGAAAAGGCTACTCTTCCTTAAATTTTAAGCTTTTGTATTTTTACATTTGGTCAGATTACTAGGTAAAGCGTTAGACTGTCTGCCACAGAGGGAGCTTGGGCAGGAGGGACGTAATGCTGGATGCTTTTTGGTTTTATTCCTGATACAGTGGTAATAACCAAATGCCTCTTTTAGGATCTTCTCTGCATAAAACTCATCTTCTTCTTTTTATTTTCCTTTTTCTTTTGTCGTATTTGATTGGGATACTCATTGGGTACCCTCTTGGGGTATTGTGCTCTCAAGGTCCAAAAGAGAGTAACTCCAATTCTATACTGTTTGAAGTAGTAAGAAAAATAACACCTACAGGTAAGTAGCATTGTTAAAGTCGGTATTTTTAATTTCAGTCATCAACCGTGTATCAAAAATAGCCATTCAAAGTGCTGTGAAATGCTGACATAGCCTGAAAATACTGGAAGCCTGTCTTGCTTTTGTTCTTTGTGAAATATTACCCGGCTGAGAATTAGTACCTTTACCGCAAAAACATAAGTCTTTTAAAAACAGGCTGAGATTGAAGGGTTTGACTTTCCAAAATAGGAAACGTCAGAATTCAGGTAATATCTGTGAGCCTCATTCAGGTTTTTTACGTGTTTGCATCATGATAGTATTTTATCCTTTTGATTAAAAGCTGAATACTAAATTTTGCTTTTGTTGTGGTTTAGCAGAAGTTGAGCTAACAAGGCAGCGCCAGTGGGATGGATTCCCTGCAGGAGCCTGCCCTGGGCGAGGATGGGTTTCACCAGTGATTACTGACAATAGAGGAGTGTTGAAATGCAGGAAGATGTTTTTTTCTTTCGAAGTTTGCGGGCAACTTGCTCGTTCCTCTCTGAGCTGTGTATCCTCCACCAGCAATTTGTCCCAGACTCTTTGCCAAAACCATGTCAGCCTCGCTCCGAGGTCCTCACGCTCTTTGCACAAGCTCTTTCTTGTCGTTTTCCTATGTTATTTCTGGTCCCTCCCTCCAGCCCCTTTGCTTATGAACTCAGCATGTCTTCCTACTCCTGTTTTTTTTGGTTTTTTTTTTCCCAAGGAACAGAGATCACAGAGGTCCGACAGGTCCTTATCTGTAAGAATGCAAAAACCTACCTGCAGCATCTGCCAGCAGCAGTGAAATTCTCCCTTTCTCTTCAACTATGGAGATAATCGTAGGGACAGCACAGAAGTTTAAACCTGAATTTTCTCTTGACTGATTTCCATACTTCTGTTGTTTAAAACAGGAAAAAAAAAAACAACCAAAACCCCAAAAAAGCAACTTCCAACAACTTTAATCTGCTTCTATCTAACTCCATGCAAGTTTCTAGAGATCCCAGCAAGTCTCCCAGCTCAAAACAAGGGCTGGGCTTTCGGTGGGGGGGAGGGCGGTCACAAAAAGGAACAACAAATTTGAATCTCACAGTAATCGAGCCATCAGCTGTCTTTGTTTTATGAACAGCAGCTGAGCTGGGAGGCATAATTAGGGTAATGGTTTCTGACTCCAGCTGTGTCTCGCTGCAGAACAAAGAGAGCTCAGCAGAGATTTTGTAGTATAATACACTTTTCCCCCCTTCTACTTGGGAGAATTAACAAAGATTACTCGATGGACTGGGGCTGTGATTCAGTTACAAGTGGACATGAGTATTTCTCCATGGAGAATGTGTCCGAAGCGGATGGGATTTTGGGGAACTACCGGCAGCATTGCAATGAGGGAAAGTTGTGCATGCCTCCAGCCCAGGGGTACCCAGGTGCTCAAGTGTAGACAGGTTCTACCAAGTGGCTCTTGTGATACTTGCAGAGGACTCTAAGTAGGTGTTGAAATTTTTCCCTGGACCCTTTTTGTGTTGTTTTGAGTTCTGGCTCCCCTGCGTGACTGCGGAGTTCCTCTGGGATAAGGGATGGGGTTTGCAAAGTGTGTTCTTTTTGGATGAAAGGAGCTATAGAAATGGAGGTTTTCTGATGTCCCACATGGAGAACTGCCGGTGGGATGTCTGCTTCTGGTGTGACCTACTGAGCTTGGAGAGGGATAAAAGTTAAAGCCTGACCTAACTGAGTTTGAGTTCTAGCTAACAAGGACCAGCTGGGTCACAGAAAAGGGGGTGGGGAGGGAAATATGGGGAAAATCAGCTTGGCCTCACCAGGGAGGTGGCTGGGGGATGTGAACATTGAGAGGGAACGTGCAGGTCCTTGGGCCTGGAATCTGTAATGGGGAAGGTACCTGGGGCACTTCTGGTCATTAATCTGAAGAGAAGGGGAACTTTCTGGACTTCTTTTTCCCCATCTGCTTGCTGTGGCTTTGAGTGCTACAAAAAAACCCCAGGAAATCATGTAGGCTCTCATACTGAGATATTTAGTAGTTGTCATAAGGCCTTTTGTCCAGGAGTCATTGAAACTGTAATGATTTTACTTTAATACTCGACAGTCAGAGTAAATTTCTAGCTCAAATTATAAAAAGACTGGAAGACCTAAAAAATCCTGACGTGCAGAACTGACAGATAGAAGTATAGGCATATGTCAGTGCACAGTACTTGAAAATGTAAATTTATTAATTCAGCTGTGTGTGTTAAATTGTAAAATCATCTGTCTGTTAAAAATGACTGCGGGAGGATGCTGAGAATTGTGCTAACTTGACATTAACAAAGTCTCCCTGACTGTGACACAAGCAGTAACAAGTAAGAAGCACAGATACAGCGATGCCGAGAAAGAAGATGACAGCTTCGTGTGTAAATTGATACAAAGATCTCTTCATTTCTATTTATTTATGTGCTCTGATGTTTCATTCCAGGTGATCAGCTTTTTCAGCTCCCGATTAGAGCAAGCTGGAGCTGAGCTGTCAGTGGAGCGAGTTCTGGAAATCATCAAGCAGGGAGCTGTTGCTTTGCCCAAAGACAGGCTAAGAGTAAGTGCTCAAGACCTCGTCAATTAAAGTGTACTGTTCCAATCAATTACTCATATTTGTCCTTTATATCCATAATGTCAAAGCATTGTTTCTCCTTTCAATAGTGACTGATAAGTGATTACGCTGTCGATGGCCATATGTGTATGTTTGAATTTAAATTCCTAATTTCTGCTAAATGTTTGGGTGAGTTTTCATGATTAGTTATTAAATTGAAGCATGTGGAGGAATTAAAGTTTGCTGAAGCTAAGGTGTTCTTCGCCGCATCTTGGAGAAGCAGCCTCACCTCTCCATCTGTTGTTTGGTTATGTTGTAACCAAATTTTGATAATTTTTTTTTTTTTCAGTTAATTTATTTTTCTTTCTCTAGTGTTCTGCACCTCCTTCTGGGTCTGTATCAAATGCTATAAAAATAAATTTCTGGGGCTTTAGTTAAGAATTACCCAACCTAGTGAAAATCAGTTCAGGACCTGTAAGTCTGGTCAACATGATAATGAGCTTTCTGTGTAATCCTGAGCAGTCCTCTCCATTCTCTTCTGAGAATCTCTCAGATCTCCTGAGGGATTTACCAACTTGACAGGTTTTGTGAGGCTAAAATCCATTAATGGCTGTGTGGTGTTTGAATACTGCAATAAGGAAATCTGTGTAAGTAGGTAAGTAAGTAAATGGGAGTTATGTGTGTTTTTTAAACACAATGAATTTTGCTTCTCTGTTATGCCAAGTGTATTTTAAATATGACCTGCTCTTGGCAGAACTATTTTTGTTCCTGCTCTGTGATAAGAGAGTGAGAGTGTCTTCTCAAGACCCATTTCTTCCGTGGTAACTTTAGGAAAATATCATCTGATAAGGCACACTGAGTCCGCACGGCCATTGGCGACGGCTGGTAATTTATTTATACCCTGGTAATTTTGAAACACCCAGTGGGAATTGTCTAGCTGGCTGCATATACTAATGTCTTTCCTGCAGTTCCCCGTGTCCCTGAGAAGGCACGTATTTAGTCACTCAGACTGAATTACTTTGGGAGAGGTTGGTCTATAGTCCGAGCCCTGAGATGCAGTACAGGAATAGCCTGAGTAACACCAGAGGAGTTGCTGGATTCAAACCCAGCCCTTCAGGCTGTGTCCTTGCAACACTGGGATGCTGTGAATGCAGAGGAACACTGGAACTTTGGCTTTGTCTATGACAACTTACTCTTATGTGCAGATTATTGAAAGCCCTTACGCTGAGGCTGCAGTGATTCCTTCTTGACTTAGAGCCATCACCCAATAAATTCACTGCTTATTATAAAAAATAAGGTTTTATCAGTTCCTTAGTGTGCCACATCGACTCACATGTCAGGCTGCAATTTACAGAAATGCTGTTTCTGGAGTGAAATCCCATCAAGTTTAAATTTTCTGCGTTAATGATATACAGTATTCAAAATTATATATTGCCACTTAAAGCAACAAACCAACAGTTTGTGACGTGCCAAGCTCTACAAGTCCTCACCAAGCAGTCGAGTACTTCCAGTTTTAAGGATGCTTCGTGTGGCTTGGAGAAATTCCCTTTCCTGTGGAGGACTTGAGTTTGGGGACAGAGTTACCAAGTGAACACAGCCAGCCAGGCAGGTAATTCTTCCATACTGCCCACTTACACTGACTGGGGTTTGTCTTTTTTTTTTTTTTTTTTTAAATAATTCTACTGAGCAGCAGTTTGGCCAGAGCAAGTTACTCCTCCATGAAGAAAAGTTGATGACATTGACCTTGGGGGTGTGTGTATGTATATATATCTATATATATATTTTTATATATATATATAGTCATACATATATTTGTACATGCAAATGACATCCTTCCTTTGCACAGACAGTGGTGATGAACAAGTGTGTGTTTCCCTCCTGTACAAATGACCTTGTGAGTCTGGCTGCCCCCTGTCCTTGTACCTCTCTCATAAGGAGAGTCTCACAGTTCCTCAGGCCTTCCCACTTCAGTCTCTGAGGTTTTCAGGGGAAGCTATTCTAAAGCTTGACAAACTCATATTAAGATCAGAGTGAAGATATAGTTACACAATAACTCTGGCAACTCTGAGGAATTTTCAGCAGCTAAATAAAGGAGAAAGCTTTAATCCACATGTCTTTAATGACACTCTCTGGGCAAGTCTGGATGGGTGGGAGCAGCCCTGCCCACACTCGCTTTGATGGCACCTTTCAGAGAATTGCAGGGAGTGAGAAGGTCCCCCCTGAGCCTCCTTTTCTCCAGGATGAGCCCCCCCAGCTCCCTCAGCCGCTCCTGCTGCTCCAGCCCCTTCCCCAGCTCTCTTGCCTGCTCTGGACACGCTCCAGCATCTCAGTGTCCTTCTTGTGAGGGGCCCAGAACTGACCCCAGGATTCGAGGTGCAAATGGGATAGGGGTCAACTTGTGCCCAGCCAGCTTGGACAATGTCTGGAGGAATTACAAATCTGTTGCATCCGTGTTGACACAACCAACATGTAATTACAACGTGCAGAGCTGTGGAGTTCAGCCCTGAGAATTGATGGATCAGCTTTGCAGTTAATTGCTAATTAATTTTTAAGCCATCCCTGCCTTTTGCCACAGCATACTGGAGCGCTCTGAAGTACAAGAGACCCTGCAGAGATATTATTCCTGCCTCCTAGAAATAACCGTCTTCAGCTGAAGCACTCCGGGGGAGGCATTTGAAACATGGGCGTGATTTGGAAAAAAGGAGGACTAAAGGACTCCGTTTCCCTGCAGCTCAGACAATGATGGGTTTTTCTCTTATGTAAAGTACCTAATGTATGCACGGATGTTTTCAAGTGAATGTTTTCAAGTTGCTTATCTTGGCCTTTGTCGAGGAAGTGAGCAGCATTCAAGAGGCGTTACATGCACTCGGGTCCCGAGTCTGTTGCTTAGCCCATAGTTCAAACATGAATCAACGTCAACTAAAAATAACAGCACTTAGAGCCACGATCCTGATCTGCATAATGGAGCTTATCAGTTTTGTAGCACACCCCGGTGCTCCTGCTCCCTTTTTCGCTGTGGGAAGCAACACGGGAAGCAAAGTGAGCATGTGTGGTAGGAGTAGGTCATGGATAAATATATGTATGTGTGTGTGTATGTCTGTGTTAGGAAAGATACCTTGCATTTTCTTAGCAAATAATTGTTGGGAAATGGGAGATCTAACTCAGATTTTCCTTCCAGTCCTGGAGCAGTCTGACTGGAGACAAACAATATAATTAACATTATTTTAAGCGTATGCTCTTAGCCTGTGCACTGTGGAAGGCAGGGAAAGTCCAAGCTGAGTAATTAGCCTTTTAGAAGACTTCTGCACGAACAGAGAGATAAAGGGCAGGTGCTGAAATCAAGAGCTGGTTATTTCTCCCTCAGTCTGTGGGAGGAGATAAATGAAGTTAATATGCCCGGGATGGAGGCAGAAGCCACGGCGTGGAGATAGAGCTGTCTCCTTCGCAGACGAGCAGCCCACAATCCAGGCTCCCTGGTATATTGCAGAAGCTTATTAAAGGCAATTTAGAGATCACAGTGATAGGTGAAAATTGGCCTCGTTCGTTCCTTTTTTTTTTCTTTTTTTAAGTTCTCAGGCTGCCTCTCTTCCCTTTTGGTGAACTATCTGTACTTTCTGGATTAGGAGCGTGAGAGAAGTGGGACCGTGTCTGGAGCCTGCGAGTTATCTCAGGGTTTCAAGGGGAGTTAGCCAGCAGATAATCACTCTTTTGCAATAAGTGGGAAAACTTGTTTCAAATGCCAGCTAGTGACTGGAAGCTGACATTTGGGTTCATGGAATGATCACACTTGGGAGGCCACGTTTAATGCTTCATAAAAGAAAAGTTCCCATTAGCTAAACCACTTAAGGTAGAGATTTGATTTTCATGAGCATTTTCTGAGCTGCCTGTGTTTTTCTCCTATGCCTTTTCTCCCCATGTCAGTGAGTATTTTGTCATCAGTGTCTGCTCTGTCAGATGTTCTTCGTGTGCTATGCAGATGTGCCATTATGCCATCATCTTGCACCTTTTTGGTATGGTACAAAATTCAATATTTATTAAAGTGCATTTGAGTTCGATGGGCATTAAAATTTCACATAATATGTAAAAGGAGCAGAGGTAAAAAGCCTTCAGTCTCTTGACAGAACAAGTTTCGCTTTAGGTGTTAAAAGCACTTCTCATACGTTTCCCCTTCTATTAACGATGTACTTCCAACTCCATCGGCTTCCATCTCTTTCACTGGAGAAAGCTCCTGATCATTGAGGCACCAGAGCACAGGGCAAGAGTAAATTGTCATCAGAGTTATAGCAGGTGCTGCCTGGGCCCTGGAAACCAGAGCACCTTTGTGTCCCGAGCACGTCACCCTGGGGAAGCAGCACCAGCCCCAGAAGTTCAACCACCGAAAATGTCATAAAAATAACGTGGTTGTTGACTGAGGAGGCAGTGAATTAGACAGGGGATTTCAAGCTTAGGTGTTTTTGTAGAATATCATTTAGGTTGGAAAATGCCTCCAAGACCATCGAGTCCAGCCATCCCACAGCACTGCCAAGGCCTCCACTAACCCATGGTCCCAAGTGCCACATCCACAGGGCTTTTCAGTCCCTCCAGGGGTGGGGACTCCACCACTGCCCTGGGCAGGACAGCCCTTTCCATGGAGAAACTTTCCCTAATATCCAATCTAAGCCTCCCCTGGCCCAACTTGAGGCTGTTTCTCCTTGTCCTGTCCTTTGTTCCCTGGCAGCAGAGCCCGACCCCCCCACCTGGCTCCACCCTCCTGCTAGGGAACTGGAGAGAGAGAGAAGTTTCCCCCTGAACCTCCTTTTCTCCAGGCTGAGTCCTCCCAGCTCCCTCAACCACTGCTCCTCAGACTTGTGCTTATGGAAAATCTGGAAAGAGAAGTAGCCATAAAAGAAAGCGCATGTGAAGTCCCCACTACGAAAGGAGCCTAAGAAATTTCTTGGTGTGGGTACTGAGCTGTGTCTAGAATGGTTTTCTTGCTTCTGCAGATGCTTCTCCCAGGGAGGAGGACCAACATCTGTTCAACAGTCAGTTGTGCCATCACACCATGAAGAAGGATAAGACATGGTCAGCACTCACACAGCATCACAGATTGCAAAGGAAATTGTTTAAGTTTCCTATATATGCATCCTGTTGATCCCATTGCCCCACCTTCTGTTAGGGTTGCTCCTGATGATTTTTTTTTCCCCTGGAGTCCTGCTGTCTGTAGTCCTGAGTGGCTGTTATGTGGCCATGGCCAGGTGATGGATTCACGGTGCAGATCAGTGGTCTTTAATGATCTAAATTAAACCTTGGGGCAGATCTGTAATTGCTCTAAAAACTGCATACAGCTTTCTTGTGTTCGTTTTACTGCTGTAACAGTTCCTTGCTGCAGTGGGTTTGGGTGAAACAGTGCAAAAATTAACTCTGTGTGACACCATAAAGAGGTAGGGACAGAGGAGTTACAGAGACCAGCAACTCCTTTACGGATGTCCAGGGCACAGCACTAAGCAAGAGAGACAGAAAACTTCCTTAAAAAATAAATTCATACAGTTCTTCCTGATATTTATCTTTTTTTTTTTTTTTTTCCCCTCTGGCTGAAAGGTCAAAGATCTTATTATAGTGGAAGTTGATTGTGTCTAATACATCCTTCGGTCTGACGCTAGGCAGGCGCCTATAACACAGACTTCCTCTTGCTGACCCTCAGCTGCTGTTAACCCTTAACCTGAAGAAGATCGTATTAGTGAGAGAAGTGTAAGAAACTTTTAGACAGAGTGCTTTTTGGGCCTTTCCAGAGCACCAACCATATGCTAAGAATAAGAATATTTATGGATTGTATATTTCCTTCTGACAGTTTATGCCCTCAATTAAGATGTCAGACTTCCCTGCTTCCGTGAGCTGACCTGTAAGTGATGGACAATAACTCACGTTTCTTTTGAAGGTATTTGTTCTCAGAGATCTCGAGTAGGGAAGAACACACTCCCCATCCCTTGAGAAATATTATTTTGGGTAATCAAAATTCCGGGGGGGGAGGGGGGGGATGATCTTGAAAGTTTTGATGGGCTTTGTGGTCAGAAAACAACTTATCATCGTGAAACTGTGAGCAGTCGAAGACATGTCTGCACTCAGTTGACTCTGCCTGATCTTACAGTGGGATTATAAACCTGTCTGTCTGTCTGAGCTGGGGCAAACCCTCATGCAGGTGCTTTTCTATTAATGTAAGCCTGGCTACTTAAATTGTTGAGAATGAGTTGAAACTAACCTGAATGACACCACTTTATAATAAGTGCTTCCAAGCAAGAGTTTATATCATTTAAATCTATTTAATTAAATGGTGCAAATTTGTGTGTAGGCAAGATCTAAAGTACGTGAAAAATGTTATGGAAAAACTGTGATTATTATAGTGCTTGGAGTTAGATACTTGCTGACATAATGCATTGTATGGGAACTCTTGACTATGCATTTTAAAAACTTACAGAAAGAAAAATAGCTGCATTATCCCAGAAGAGAGCGAAAGCTTTGGGGCTTTAGTTCAGAAATAACTACCTCCCTCACTTTTAAACATTAATATGACAATCCACAGAAATGTGCCTTTGGTAGGAAGTAGACCTGAGTAGCTAGTTAAAATGTGTGGCACGGCAATAAAAAAATTTACTTCTATACCTGATTGCTTTCTTTTAACACTGAAAACGCCAAGGGCCAAAGCAAATTTGCTTTGACATCTGTGGATTTAAAGTCATAGAATCACAGAATCGCTTAGGTTTGAAAAAAACCTCTAAAATAATTAAGTCCAGCTGTTCCCCCAGCAGTGCAGAGGCCACCACTAACCCATGTCCCCAAGTGTCACGTCTACAAGGCTTTTGAACCATTATTTGTTCAAAAGTCTTTTAAAATGTGGTGATTCCTGTTGCTCCTTGGTGAAAAGTGGATTTCAGCAGTCTTTAGAGAGCCTTGTTTGTAGCTATATGTAATGCAAATACAGCTGATGAGTTGGATTGAATACTAACAACACTTCATTTTCAGAAGCATCCTTCAGGTAAGATGGAAGAAATCAGTTAACTTAGAGTCTTTAGGGAAGGAGAAATAAATTATGCTGCAGTCCTTTGAAATGTAGTTTGCCTTGAAATTTTCAATCCATGATGCTTCATATTGCTGGACTCAAGATGTTTGAAATGTTGGCATAGGCTGGTAGTGTTGGTGAGTCACTTATAAAGCTTATTTATTTATTTTTCAAAGTTTGCTTTAATACTTTCATGTGAAAAAAAAAAAAAAAATACCCAACCTGAACTCTTCATACAGTTACCTATTCCCGTAAGTGTTCGCATGGATTTTGACTGACACGCGGGTCAAGGTTTGGGTTTCTTTGGTGTGGTGTACGAGGAGTCCTTTTGCACACAAGGTCTGGGTTACAGCTGAGTGTTTTATCTGTTTGAGTGCTGCCAGGTCCAGCAGCAGTGGTGTGCACTGTGGCGTTCACAGCCTCTCTTTGGCACTCCCAAAGAGAGTTTGCTCATGCTGTAGCAGACACCATATTTACATGTTAACTCTCAAGGCTGTTTGAAAAGGGGATGTGCTCTCCACCTTTCCCCAGTTGTCTTACAAATGTGAAAATTATACAGCATCACAGTTTTTAATTTTTTTTTTCTTTTCCTAGCATTACGGGGAAAAGGGACCCCCCCCCAAAAAAAAAAAAAAAAAAAAAAAAAAAAATCCCCACCCCTCAAATGAGTTCAGGAAATCTAATTTTTCAAATGTGAATGTTCCTGAGAACCCAGACAAGATAGATTTGCTTTTACACAGCAGCTGTCAGTCAATTTTGGGATTAAAAACAGCTTTTTAACTTGAGTTTACTTCAGTGGTTATAAATTCTTCCATAGGGGCGGAGAAAAATAAACAGTAACTTTTGGCATTGTTGACTAGAACAAGGAAAAAAAAAACAGCTATTTTATTTTGCTTGTCTGCCTGGCACACAGTTAAAAACATATTAATGCTTTTCTGACACCTCCCTATTGAAGAGTAATATAAACATCATTGCAGCATCAACATAGGAAAATATGCATTAGCAAACTCTTGAATCTCTGATCTTTAAACTGTTTCTTGTGTAATATCAGTTTCTTACTGTAAAGCAGCCAAAAATCCCTTTGAACAGAAAATAGTAATCATGCTTTCAACTTAGAGCACTGTATAAAGCTTTTCTTCACAGATTAAGAATAAACTGAGAACTTCAGCCTTGTTTTCTTCCTAGTCACTGAAGCATTCATTTCCATGGGGAAAATCCTGCTTTCACTGGAGAGTTTTGCTGTTGGCTCCAGCATTCTTAAGTTTGTCAAGCTGCATCTTCATGCTTACGAGATGCCACCAGGCATGATGTGAGCAGGACACCAGGCAGGATCCAAGGGTTTGCGTGTCCCATGGTGGGGAGTTTGTGGCTCCCAGTGACTGGTATTAATTAGGATGAAAGAAGGACTGCACTTCACTTTTCCCTGCCCTCTCCCTTATTTCCCTGGCTGCTGTTTTGTGGGCGTCGCGCTGATTGCGCATTTGCTCAGAAAGCTGAGCTTTTGTGATGGTCACCAGCCTGGTCAGGGTCTCGTGGCATGGGGTCCTTGTGTTTCTTCCTGTGCTGTGAGTGAACAGAGTGGGAAAACTGAGCCTGTGAACTCCTGAGCGTTGACCACCTGGGCTGAAGCGCTGATGGGGCCGTGATAACCAGGGAATGGTTGGTTCAGAGGAGCTGGGAGCGGGTCTTGGTTACCCACACCAAACCCATTCAGCTCTTGCAAGCTCTCATGTTGAATAGTTCATGTCTTACCATCCTTTTTGATGTGCAATTTTTCTTACAGATTATAACTGAAATAAGACACTGATGTCTAAATCCCTTTGATGTGTTTTGACTGCATGTTGTAGGTTTGAATTAGATATTGGCTGTGAGGGTGGGGAGGCCCTGGCGCAGGTTGCCTGGAGAAGCTGTGGCTGCCCCATCCCTGGAAGCATCCAAGGCCAGGTGGGATGGGGCTTGGAGCAACATGGGATAGTGATAGGTGTCCCTGCCTGAGGACTTGGAACAAGGTTAGAAGGTTAGAAGGTCCCTTCTAACCCAAACCATTCTGTCATTCTGTGATATAAATGCTAATGTTGCAGTGCTGTGTTTTGCTTATGCCAACCAGTCCATGGAACTCCATACCCTGCAGTATTATCCCCCAGTTTAAAGCCACATCCTGAAGAGAGGAGAAAGAAGATTGTTTATTTTCCTGCTGTAGTGTTTCTTGCTCCTTATGCAATGTTGTATGTCGAGTCAGGTCAGTATTCGGTAGAAGCAGAGCAGTCGCTCGAAAAGGATTAAGGATCCTTTAAAGCCATCGGAGTTGTGAATATCAAAATTCTCCAAAGAAGGCCAGGTCCTTCTTGTATCCCTTTTGGGTATTCCCTTTGCTTTTCTCATCTGAGGGCTAAAGGGTGCAGTAATTAACGTGAGAAAAGTCATGGAAGGGGAAGTGGGAATGGGGAGTTTATTTGGTCTAAGTGGGGGTGTTATGTCTCAAGTCCTGCTTTGATGTTCCTCCAAGGCTAGGTACCATGTTTGCAGACCTGGATAGATAGCGAGTGTAGAGAACTGTCCTTTTTTTTATGTTATTGGCTTTTGCCACAACCTTGAGCAGAAAGCACCAAAGATCCCAGCAGAGCCATGAGTAGTGGTGGGTGTGATAAGGGGCAGACTCAGTCGAGTGGGTAACAGTTTCCTTGGGAGCAAGAAAAAAATGTATCCTGGGCTTTCCAAAGAACTAGGAAATGCAGTAAAACTGGATTCAGACACTTTGAGAACAAGCATAATATTTCTTTAGCTTACTCACCTTCCATTTCAGACATTTTGTCTTTCACTGATAGGATGTTCTGCATCCCAGGAAACTTCAAAACCACAGTACTTTCTCCCTGTCCCCAAGACATCTGGTTGCACTGGGGGAGCTAATCAATTGCAGACGTCGTTGCTATTATAAGCCTGCAAGCCACTTGAAAAGTTACCCAGGATTTTGGTAATGAAGGGCCTGAAGTTATTATTTGAGCTTTTTTTTTTTTTTTCTTCTTCGTTTTAACTTCCCTTCAGGGGTCATCAGACTGGCAATATTTTATTCTTTTTTTTACGAGCTCAAATTTTAGACTTTTGGAAGTTCAGATCTGTTTGTGTCAAGCTACTCGAATTTCCTGTAAAAGTGTTGTGAGTTGTGAATTGATTTGTAATAATATAAAAGTGAACATACATCCAGATTAACTCTGTCTGAAAAATTGTTGTTTAAATAGCCCAGAAACTCAGGGCTGAGCTTGGGTTGAGGCACATTTGACATTTTGCAGTTAGAGCTGATATTTACTGTTAACATTCAGTAAGTCTATCAGTCACATTTATGGGGATAACTTTGAAAAAAATCCATTTATATTTTAAAACCAAGAGCAGTTTTAAAACTTGAGAGTGACGTTCAGCTGTCGACGCAACACACCCTGCAGCTCCAGCTGAAAACCCCTCCTTCAAAGCCTCACTAACCCCAGAATCTATCCAATAATGAATGATTTATCATTCTGTATTTGGCTTTTTCCTGTTGGAAGGGCGGCGGGGGGGGAAGATTCTAAACTCCAGAATACCGAGTCACTCCCAGCGCTTGGCTCCGAAACACATAAACAACGCGGACCCGTCACAAGGCCCGTCCCAACGCCTGTTTTACACAACCACGTGTTCCCAGCCCTGCTCCTGAAGTCTGACGTGGGGCGTGTGCTGGTTTGTTTCTTGGGGGGGATCCCACGTGCCAGTGAAGCGCCATCGCCCTGTGCCTCCGTCCGGCCCGGGATGGAGCCTGGCAGCGCCGGCGTTCCGCTGGTGCCGCTCGGCTGGGCGGCGATAAGCAAAGAGACAGTCTGGCTCCTTCCAGGAGCCTCTCGGTCATGTCTGAGCACTCGGCAGTTCCCAAAGCCTCTGGCTGACTTTCCCCTGTGGACCGTTCATTTATCAGGAAATGGAATTGGTTACAGGATTTCGCACGTTGCCAAAGCCTCGCTGACGAAATCGGGCCCGTTCCTGCTCTCAGAAGTAGGAAGGATGTGTTAACTCTTTGTGCCTTGTTTACAGTGCTTTTGCTGAGGGGAAAATTAAAAAAAAAAAAAAAAAAAGCTAGGCTCCTTCCCACTTTTAAAAGTTTCTGGAAATTGCTGACACACTTTTACCCTGTATGAATATACTGCTAATGCAGGATAATTTTGCCTGTTATACTTGCTCCTTTGCATCACAGTTGCCACTGTCTTTATAAATATTATTTTAGGACAATTGAATTATTTTAGAGCAGTTAAATTATGCTAATGTGAGATTTGCCTACTGAATTGAGTGTATTCTTCCTTGTTTGAAATATGTCTTCTAAAGCAGAGGAGTGTAAATTAAGATTTATTAAAAGTATAAACAATGTCTTGTTGTTTACAGAGAGGCTTTAAAGCAGGTTATATATAATTTATAGAATTGAATAGAAATATGTCTTTAATTATGCAGATAGAATGGCAACAAAAAACCCAAGTGCAGTTGTTTCTGAGTGTATTGCTGATTTTGCATGTAGTTAGAAAGCCAGCTGTCTAAGGGCAAGGTAGACACCACTCTTTTTAGATGCTACTTGGATGTCATCATCTTTCACTATAAATCAAGTTTTCTGCAAACTTGAAAAAAAAGAATGCACTTTTAGAAATCCAGATGCTTTTTTTTGTTGTTTTTGAGACTCACCAAACTTCAGGTTGCTCCAAAGTTTGTAGGGCAGAGCTGGTTGGCAATCACAGAATAGTTTGGGTTGGAAAAGCCCTCTGAGCTCATCCAGTCCAACTGTTCCCCCTAAGCCCTGCTCTAACCCACGTCCCCAAGTGCCACATCCACGTGGCTTTTAAATCCCCCCAGGGATGGGGACTCCAACACTGCCCTGGGCAGCTGTGCCAGGGCTGGACAGCCCTTTTGGTGAAGAAATTTTCCTGATATCCAACCTGAACGTTGGCAATTTCTCAGTGAGGCAAATTGCAGTGAGAAATAAAAGAGCCACTTTATTAATTTATTTATATAGGTAAGATGTTCTCCTAGGGATTTTTCATCTCTCCAGTGGTTTACACCTGCCTCTTAAGACCCCCTGATTTTCTCCCTGGACATCTGAGCTCACTGCTGTCATTCTCCTCTTTCAATACTATGCTTTTGTGTTTAAGAGGGGATGTATAAAAGACCATTTGCAAGTTGTCCACTGGTGGGTGCAGGTGGCTGTTCCTGTATCACTTGGATCATTCCAGTTTGTGCAACGATGTGTTGCAGCAGGAGCATTTCTTTTGTAACACATCAGTATGTTTTAATGCAATCAATAGTTGTAGCCTCCCATGTATGAAATTAATAAGCCCAGAGGTAAAGCACAGTGCACATATGGTAATTATGATGTCTGGAAGTGCTTGCTGCATTAATTGATAGCAACAGCAAGTAACACAGCCCCACTTAATCCCATTGCTTCTTATACCAAGATCCTGTAAACACAATTTTTGCTCTAGTCTACTGTGTCAGAGGTTTTTTGTCTTTTTAAATATGATAATATTTAGAGAATATTTCGAGCTTCCTTAGCTTATTTAGTGCTGTGACAGTTTGGGATCTTTTGTCTACAAACAAAAAGTGGCTGAAAACGGCTTGTCCACAACCTGTGAAAGTGCCTTGTGAGTCTCATCTGCTGCTCACTGGGACGTGGTTGGAGTTGCAGGATCAGCCTCGTGGCTGGTGCCAGCGAGGGTCCCTGTTCTCAGCCTGCACCCTGCAAGGCTGAGCCACTGCAGGGGAGGGTGAGTGGGTGACTCGGCCTCGTTTCTGACATAACTGAGACTTGGAAGAATCAGATGTTTTCAAAACTTAGCATTCATTTCTCGCATAAATAGGATTTTCCATTTTAAAGTAGTGCATCAGGTATGTTCCCGAGAATCTCAGAACACTGGTCCTTTGCATTATAAACCAGGGAAGCCAGAAGATGGCTGATGATTGTGCATGCTTAGAGATCCCTCGTGTCTGTCAGTGAGAGGCTGTTGATGGTCAAGGCCAAAGTGGCACAAATGCTCAAAGCCACTTGTTTATAATATGTTGAAAAATAATGAGTGAACTTGTCATGATCCCAAAAAGACCTTTACTGTGGTCAGGGGAAGCTCCTAACAGTTTAGAACTATGGTTTGGGTTTAGAACCAAACCAGTGGTTTGGTTTGGAAGGGACCTTAAAGCTCGTCTTGTTCCCAACCCCTGCCATGGGCAGGGACACCTTCCAGTAGCCCAGGTTACTCAGAGCCCTGTCCAACCTGGCCTTGAAAACTTCCAGGGATGGGGCATCCTCAGCTTCTCTGGCCAACCTGTGCCAGGGCCTCACCTTTCTTCAACACTTTCTTAAAATCCTAATTTTTCTTAATACATACAGGATAAAGGACTGGCTGAAAATAGACTTTTTCAGAGTACTAGGTAGTAAAATTGAACCATATAAATGCATGCAGGAAGACCTTACATGTAGGATTCTCAGATGCACAGGTGGGGGTTTCATTTGCTGCAGGGTTATGGTGACAATAGTAGTTTTTAAATCCAGTATATTGTGTATTTTTATTATCTCCTTCGTGTCCGACTTGTAGTTCAGTTATAGTTCTCTAGAAGGGTTGCTTCCTGCTCATACAGAGGGCTTTGTTTGTCATGCTGAAATCCAGGGAAGCGTGTTTCATCCCAGGATGAAGGAGTGCATCAGAGCAGGGTATTGCACAAGAAGCCAAGGTAGCTTGTGGAAGGGTGGTGCTTGGGTGAGTGACTTGAGTAACAGTGATTCTGCAGTTCAGGAATGAGGTGCATTGGCCAAGATGAGGATGAAGGGTGGGCTCGCACTGGACACTCCTATTCCCAAGCTGCTGTCTACATGGAGACTAATATTTACATGGAGGCTTAATGTCTGTCCCCTCCACCCCTGAAAACTATTCCATTTACCTTCTGGAAGCTGCATTCTGGATTCAGTCACTTCATTCCCAAGTCGTTACTTTCAGTCACTTCATTCCCAGTCGTTACTGAGTCGTTACAAAGCTCAACAATTACAGTGGAATGAAATCACCTTTTTCTGGAGTTGCCATAGCTGCTTCTGAAGAGCTGTTCTATAATACTGTTATGCAGCTCAATCTTCTGCAGAGGTCTGGACAGCGTTTTCACTATCCCAAACTAGTTTTGGGAATAACCTGAAAAGTTCAGATGGCAAGGTCTTACCTACCCAGCCAGCAGACATACACTATGTAAAAGTTGAATTCTATAAATGCAAATATAGTAATATTATATAAATACAGTAACATAGGCTGTCATTCTGAGGCTCAATTCCGAGACTGAACCAATAAAAACGGAAAAGGGAAAATAAAACCCATATAGGAGCAGAGTGATCAGTGGTGCAGGAGTTTGCTGTTTATCTCCTGGGGTTGTCTTTGCTTTGCCTTCACCTTTGCTGCTCTGCAGAGCTCTAACTGCAGTCACAGCCCTGTACGCAGCTGAGCTGATTAATGTCTCAGCCTTGCTTGTGGCAGCCTGTGGGTTGTAATTATCCACTTCTCAGATGAGAATTCATGCAGTTACATGCAGAGGCTTTAGAAGATGGAATAGTGTCCTGTAACAACAGTTATTAAAGGGGTTTTTATTTCTTTTTTTTCACTCAAGACAAAGGGGGAAGGTTTCAAACTAAAAGAAGATAGATTCAGACTAGATATAAGGAGGAAACTTTTTATGATGAGGGTGGTGAAAGACTGGCACAGGTTGACTGGGGAGATGTTGGATGCTCCATCCCTGCAATTGTTCAAGGCCAGATTGGATGGGGCTTGGAGCAACCTAGGATAATGGAAGGTGTCCCTGCCCATGGCAGGGAGTTGGAACTGGATGATCTTTAAAGGTCCCTTCCAACCCAAACCATTCTGTAAGCCTGTGATTCTATGAAATAAATGTATAATTGTAAGTGTGTAATTCTTTATGCTACCTGTAGGGAGCAGAAAAATATTTCTCTAAGGGACACAAGGGAAGTCCACTGCAAAGATCTTCTCCTTCTTTGGATCAGAAGAGTCTGGTTGTGCTCCACTGGTGACAGAGACAGCATGAGAGGGACCTCTCAGCATCTGCATCTCATGTCCAGTGAAAGGTGCCCCAGCTGGTTATTACCCAGGAGGACACTGTTGGCAGTGATGAGCAGCAGCCATTGCTGTTAGGAGTAAAGTTTCGGAGGACAAAAATGTGGTAACTGGTGGCATTTTTCCTCCTGTCACCCGTGATGAGGAATGTTTTCCGAGCCGCTCTGCCTGTGGCACTTAGAAAGATAGGGTCATTAAAAGGGAAGAAGGATGTTTAGATTAGATTTTGGGAAGAAATTCTTGGCTGGGAGGATGGTGAGGCCCTGGCACAGGTTGCCCAGAGATGCTGTGGCTATCCCTGGAAGCGTCCAAGGCCAGGTTGGAGCAACCTGGTCTAGTGGAAAGTGTCCCTGCCCATGGCGGGGGGGTGGAATGAAATAATCTTTAAGATCTCTTCCAATCCAAACCATTCTACAATTCTATGATTCTGTTACTTTAACGGAAGGAAGAACACAAGCAGAGATTTTGAGCAGAGGAATTTAAACTTTGCACATATTCTAACATGAAACAGTCTGTGTACCTGTTATTTGACACCAGATACATTAAATTGGTTGATTTCATTGGTTTAAGGAAGCTACTACAAGAAAGGGACACCAAATTCAAGGCAGAAGGCAAGCACTGGAGAAATGAGACGATGGGAAAGCAGTGTGAGACTTTCCAAGTCGCTCCCCATGGTAACAGAGCTCTGACCCTGGGAAACAACATTCTGCACGTGTACGTTTCTCAAAGCTACTTCCACTCTGCTGGACTGCCACATCATTTGAACTCTCTTAACCCTCAAGGATGATCCCATTTTGTGGGTTTTTGTTGGTTTTTTGTTTTTTTTAAAGGGAGCACAGAGGAGCTTCCCCGCCCAGAGCTGCAGAGCTTTGGCTTCGCAGCAGCGTTGGCAGGAGCCCAGTGCTCATGAGCAGCCCATCACTCCCTGTCCAGCACAGGAGGGCTCCCAGCCAGGGCCCAGCCCCTCTTCGCTTTGGAGCTGTGCAATTGCTCAGGATAAATAACATTCCCCAAGTTTCCCCTCCCTAGAAAGCCTCCCTATACTTTCATTACGTTTTTCGCTGTGACTGAATCTGCCTCACATGTGTTGTGCAGCCTTCCCTCCCTCTGCTGCATGTGTTGTGAGTCCGATGAAAAGCCCAGTGCCAAGTGCGCTGCATGTGCATGACGTGTTGTTTCCAAATATCTTGCAACTTCGGTCAAAGCAAAGTAAAATTACTCTGAAATGCCCTGACCTTTTTCTTTCCCCCCTCCCCTCCTCAGCTGAAAGCTGTTTCCAACCCATGTGTTCATTTCCTACTGCAAACCTTCGGTATAGGCAGAGTAGCTGAAAAGTGAGGGGAAAAAAAAAAAAAAAAGTTGCATTTAAAATTAATTTGTTAATTTCTTTGATTAATAAAAGCCCACATTTTTTTCTGATTCCATCTAAAAAAAAAAAAAAAGTGTTAACCACTTTAAAAATAAAATACAAATTAATGAGGCAGAGGCCAATAACTTTATCCCAGAAGGTGCAAGATTTGATGAGTTATGACAACTGAATATAAGATAGAGGGAGAAAAAAAATCACGTAACCAAATTCCAATTATACTGATCCAATTGCTCTTCCACTTTTAAGGTTTAGCTGTCTTTTCTGAATTAGTCTTTTGAATTAAGTTTCCATAACATGTGGCAGATTGAGAAAAACAGTCCTCAGAAAATTTCTGCCCTGGATGACAGATGAACTAGATAATGGAGTATAATCTCTTCCATTTTCATGATTTTGACACATTTTCACTTCTGTGTGTATGTTTAAATCAAGGAATCAAAATAATTTTGAGTACAGAATATAAATCCCAGACAAAATTACAGCTTTCATTGCAGCGTTGGGTTAAATGTAAACAGCAGGAATGTTATAGATATCTTCTAATTAAATGCATAAATCAGAGAAATATCTTGAATGTTTACAGCAACTGCACCAAGGAGTGAGAATGAGGAAGAGATGCACTTTGTCAGCTGATGGCTGCCTCCACTGCATTGCCATACTGAGTTTAATTTTGTCACAACCTTTGGTGCAAGTTACAAAGCTTCTCTCCAGTTGATTTACAGGCTGTTTTTTCCTGCTGAGGATGATTAGTGATGGAGATGGCTTTTTCCTGGCCAAGCAGGGGATTTCTCACGTCTGTCACCATCACTGCTGAGGGCTCTGCTGTTGGGATTTAGAGGGCAGCTGGTTTAGGTCACCATGCCTTTCTTGTAGCTCTGGTTGTTCTGTAGTATCAGATGATGGCACTGAATCTTAAATCCATGTGGATTTAGGCTGTGTTTATGGTTCCTGAGGTCGTGATGCTCAACCTGCAGTCTGTTGAGCTAGCAAACAAAGACTGATTTTCCTTGACCGTGTTCTGATGTTGACTCTGTACCCTAACAAACCCTGCTATGCTCCCTTCTACCCAGCTTTTCTCCTTGCCCTATAGGTTGGAAAAGCTCTCCCAGACCATTGAGTCCAACTGTTCCCCAGCACTTCTAAGGCCACCACAAACCCACATCCCCAATTAACACATCTACACAACTTTTAAATCCCTCCAGGGATGGGGACTCCACCACTGCCCTGGGCAGCTGTACCAGAGCGGGACAATCCTTTCCATGAAGAAATTTTCCTTGATGTCCAACCTGAACTTCCCCTCCCACAACTTGAGGCTGTTTCTTCCCATCCTGTCACTTGTTCCCTGGGAGAAGAGACAGGCAGGTGTGAAGTGTTTTCGGTCACCATGGGCTCTTAGAGCACAGGAGATGAGGAGAGACAGAGTCCTGCATTTACTTCTTGCGTGCTAGCTAACTCTACTAGTTCTCTGTCACAAAAGATCCCAGAGTCACAGAATGGTTTAAAGAGCTGAAACACCATCTCCTTCGAACTCCCTGCCATGGGACACCTTCCACTGTCCCAGGTTGCTCCAAGCCCCATCCAACCTTGCCTGGAACACTTCCAGGGATGGGGCAGCCACAGCTTCTCTGGGCAACCTGTGCCAGGGCCTCACCACCCTCACAGGCAGAGATTCCTTCCCAGTATCCCATCTCACCCTGCCCTCTGGCAGTGGGAACTGTGGCTCATGAGCTGAGTTCAGCTTGAGGACAGACAGTGTAGCAGTGGGGTGACAATTTCCCACCCGGATGATGCTGCAGCAGCTGCAGCATCCAGAAGCTCCAGAAGGAAGATTTCCCTTCTTTCACCACAGCACGTGACCTGTCCACTGCAAGGATTGTTTTTTACAGATAGGAAACCTGAAGCTTGTATCAGATACCTCACTGAAGGAAGGTCTCCTAGATGGTATGAGCAACTGTCGGCTCCAAATCAGAGTAGAAAATTCTGTGCCTGTGCAGTAGAGTGGGAGGAGGGCTCAGACCTTAAAGTTGGTATTGTCCTTGATGTGAGACCCATGAGACTCAAATGGTGCCTGTAGCTCTGAGCTCAGAGTCAGGCAGCAAAACTTTATTTGAATTCCTTGTGCTTATCTGTCCCGTCAAGTTTTGCCAAGCTCCATCCTCCTGAGCTAAGACCAGCAAAGCCTGATTGTTGTCACTAGGGTAAACAATCCTGGCCTGAATGCACTGGGAGGAAGGGGGCAGTTAATGTTCGATAACAAAGGGACATAATAGCATTTATGAATAAATGACTTCGACAATTCTGCAGCCTGAGCTGGGGAGTTCTCTAGAAATGTTTGATTCGTGTCCTAAGGACAGTCTTTACCAGAAGAAGCCTTAATACAGTTGAGGTCATTGAAGGCAAACAAATCTGGAAATGCTGCTATGTCTAAAGCATAGTGAAACAGAAAACACAAGCAATTTTCATTCATTATTGGAAAAGCAGATCACTTGGGGCCCTTTCTCAGATCAAGGTGGTTGTTTGCATTAGAAGAAAAAGCAGTTTCACTGTGAGAGAGTGATACCTTTTAAACTGGTGGGTTCAGGAAGACATCAAGCTAACATCCTTTTTGGACACAGTCAGCTCCTGACTCCCTCTGCTCAGACAGTCAAGGAGATGCAGTTGTCCAGCTTGAAGATTCGTAAAACTGTTCTTCAACTTGAAAGAATCATTGTCCTACTCAGTAGTAGCTCTCCCTTTCTCCATTCTACCCACTGCTTGTCTCTATAATTGATAAAGGCATGTTTCCAGTACCTGATTTGAACTTTTTATCACAACCTTAGTGAATATAATAGAATGCAGAATAAAATACAGAATAGAATGAACAACCTAAAAATCCCTTTTTGGAAAAGGCACCGTAGTTATTTTTTGAGGTCAGGTTAACACACACACACACACACACACCCCACCTTGCAAACCTTGGGTTTGTCTTCACTGGAGCCTTAACATTAGGGCAAATTTTTTTTTATAAAGAGCTGTGAAGGTCCACATCTGCAAAGTAACTGTGTAAACGTCCACATTTGGCACCGATTCCTCGTCTGGCAGTCCCAGCAGAGATAAGGCTGCAGTCTGGCACTGAGTGCTGTAGCTGGAGAGGCCTCACTGTCATTTCACCTTTCTCTCCTCGAGACAAATAGATGGGATTTCCTGGCATGCAGCAGGGCAGCGCTGCTCATCCCATGGCACTGGTTGTCTCTTTGCAGAGCCTTGAAATACTTAAGAGGGGAGTATGTCCACTGGGGTGTACATTTTCCAGTTTGGGGAGATTAGGGAGCCAAAGGTCTACAGACTCAACAGGGTGTTAGTCAGCGTGTCCTGAGCCTCAGGCAGATAAGGGTCCACTTCCTAGGCTGCCCTGATCTGAGAGTTAACAGTTGGTGACAGCGAGTCTGTCTCCGTTCTTAAGTCATTGTTATCATTTTTTTTTGTAATATTTACAGGCCTGGCTCTCTCAGATTAAAAAGTACAAAATCAAAAGGAGGTCTTCCTCCTTGTGTGGGGGGGGGAGTGTAGGGAGGGGGGGAGGATGTTTGGGCTTGGCGTGTGGCCCCGCCGCCGTGCTGGGTGGGAGGGACCGGAGGAGGATGTCGGCTCGGGCTTCGTCTCTGCGGCTGCTGTTAAGTAAAAGTCTAACCTTGTAAAGCGACCCGTGAGGAGCCCTCCACACGAGGAAATGTGCTGCAAAATATCAGCCTCCCGGGGGCAAATCGGAGCCCAGCTGGGGGGAGGGGTCTTATCTCTCCGGTTGGTGCCCAAAGCCAAGGTCTAGGCAGCGGTTTGGACCCCCGTGCTGTGATAACGGAGAGGAGCGTGGTCCCAGTTGTCCAAAGGAATGTTCTTTTTGGCTTGGTGGGATGTTTTGGATGCAGCGTTGCACCAATATCCAGTGAAAGCATGTCTGGGACCTCGTCACTGGAAAAATATGCAAACTGAATCACTCTGCTCTTCTCCTGCCACCTTTTGTGTTGGGGGAATATATTCTTTGCAACTAAATGAGAAAACAAAACTGACATTGTAGTAACTCTGGATCTGGGGTGAAAGAAACAGGCGGGTGACAATAGCAATTTTGACCTCTCGATGCTTTGTAGTTCTGCTGGACAATCACAAGACTGTATTAGAGCAGAGAGGGGCCATTTAGGTGGTTTGCAAAAGGAATAATCCTTAAACTATGAAATTAATATGGTTTATACAGTCATTATGCTTCAGTCCCTTCCCAGCTCGGATCCTAAAGAGCAGGGAGATCAGCACTGGATACTCCATAGGTGATCATCAGCTCCACCACCAAGCACAAGGTGGGATCAAGTCAGGTGGCAAAATCTCCATCTCCTTTTCCAGGGTGGGTGAAGAAGAATCTGACTCCAAGCATGACAATCCCTATTTAAAAAAAAAAAAAATATATATATATATAAGAAAAGGACAGTGTTTGCCTGTTACTGGGTCAGAATTTGTACCTAATTCAGGTAGCTTCCTAAGGTGCATCCCTCTGGCAGCAAGGCACAGTGTTTGCTCAGGTGCCTTACTGAAACACAAAATTGTGGGTTAAGTTCTTGAAGTTCAGTTGTTTCCTTCATTGTCACACGTGTGTCCAACACCCTCTGCATGGCACACACCATGGGAAGAGTTTTGTTTGCACAACAACTGGGTTTTTGGTGGGAGTAGGTCGGGCAGCAGTGAGAGGTTTATCTGGGGTTTGTTTTGGGATGATGGGATGGTGCCTTAGCCTAGGTGGGGCAGTCATCCGTGATGTTATCTGGAGCACAAAGCATTTCCATGATAAACAACATTCCTTGTATTTTAGAGTAGTCTGCTATCAAAGTCAAAACAACTGCTCTGACTTAGACAGTAGCACTCGCTGCTCAAAATTTTTAAAATACATAGTTGGCTCCAAGGTTTGTCAAGAGTAGTTTTGCCATGTCTTAGAGTATATAGCTACACATATCATTCATTATTCAGCAGGGTTGTTTTCTCCAAAGCTTCCATCTTTCATACATTTCACAGGCCTTTTTCCAGTGAGTTTTTCTTTATTGTTAAAAGAAAGTTTAATAAATTATATCTATTAGACTAGAAGTGTGGAACTCAACTTTTCAAAAAATAATTAGCAAATGATTGTCTCTGACGTGAGAACTGGAATATTGTTTGGCATTTATAGTACTGGCTTTGTTTTTAAAAAAGGTTGATGAGGGGAATATAGATCTCTCATTTTTATCCAGAAGTAGGAACAGTCTTTGTAGGCAGATACACAAGTTAATTCTTCTCTGCTGCCTTTTCCTACAGTATCTCCAAGAGGAGACTTTGCCTTTTTCACCCCTACTTTACCCTCCTTTGAGTTCCTTCACATTGTAGCAAATAATCAAATTGTGTGGCAAGAATTATTCTTATCTTTGGCAAGTCCTGAACTATAAAAAGCCCCTTTTGTGTTGTATAAGGGTTTCCCCACTGACCAGGTGATGAATGCCCTTGAAGGCACTGTGAGGTTTTTCTGGACTGACCAAGCACCTCAGTGTCTCACAGATCACAGAATCACAGAATTGCCTGGGTTGCAAAAGGCTTCCAAGATTATTAAGTTCAGCCATTACCTACCCCAGCACTACCAAGGCCACCACTAACCCCTATTCCCAAGTGCCACACCCACACAGCTTTTAAATTCCTCCAGGGATGGTGATTTGCTCCAGATCTGCTGGTTGACTGCAGAACTGATCCAGCTCTGCCTTCACTTGCTTGCTGAACTTTATATTTTCTGTCTTTGGCAGAGTCATCCAAACAGAACGTGTATGGATTTAGGACAACTTGAGTTTACGCCCAATTTGAGACCTTCAAAGAGTCCATCCTCCCCCCGCTACCAATTTGCACAATACATGAAAGTGAGATGTTCCCAACTGAGTTATGACAGCCAATTTCCTAAACTTTACCTTTTGCACGTTTGAAAAGGGCAAATGGTGTTTTGGTGTTTGGAAAGTCTTTATAAGGTTGCAGGGTTTAATACTGAGACCTAAAAAATTCCTGGATGTCTAAGCCCTTCTTTGAGGGTACTGCTAAAGCATCGTGGTCTTAATTGTGAGTTGTAGCAGAGTGAAGCGTCTAAAATCTGCTGCTAATCTTGTGACCTTTTGTTAGCAGGTATCAGTGAGTGAGTGATTTCTAAACTCATTTCAGTTTTAACAGAATGTTTGCTGCAAACCTGCTGTTTTTCATGGCGTAAAGCTCTGCACATCAGTCTAGAGGCGCATGGGTTGTGAGCTGAAGCACAGGAAGCCAGGGCTTAAACTCATTTGCATCTTCCTTAGCACTGGTAAAAATAGGGACTGCTGTTATGAAATGTGCATTTTCTGCAAATCCCATGGTAGGAAGGGCTTATACCTCCACTCCATATTCATAGAAGTTTTCTGAGTTGATAGGCTCGTCCCCGTCTGTGCTGTGGTGCCCTTGAATGCCACTGAGAAATGGGTCCAGGGATTATTCTGGTTTTCAGATTTTAATTCCCTAAATTCAAAAGCAGACAAAGGATTTTACTTATTTATCTGAGTAGTTGGTGTGTGGGTCATGAGTGATTGAGCGGGATCAGGCCCTAGAACAATTTTTGTCAGTTGAGTCAGTAGCTTTCTTCATTCCATGTTTAAATCTTTTCTTTGTTAGTTTTACTTCAATTTTAAAAACACTCTTTGTTTTTAACTGTTGTCATTTTGGGGTTCTTTACTTTTTCCTCAAATCTATGTTCTTTCTTCTGAAAGGCCTCTGTATTTTCAAAGAATTGTTTTGGGTTAAGCCCTAGAGTGGATGAAAGTTCCCTTTTTTGTTGATGGTGCCTCTTTTACACATCATGCCTTCCTCCTTGAACTTAAAGTTTAATTGCATGTATCAATCTCTAGTCCATTGTTTTCTTATTATTTGGTAAAGCCAACATATATTGTATATTCTGGAGTGTTGCAGGCTCCTCGCAGTGTTCCTGTTGCAGTTCCCTGTCGCTCCCTGGTCAGGCAGCACGTCAGAGCTCATTCTGGCTCCTAGGTGTTGAGCTGTCATCTTGGAAGTGTTCTGGAAAAATGTGTGTCTGTCTAGAGAACATGGCATAGAGAAGAGTCCTGACAGGGCAAGTGAATTGTAATTGCAGCTGTAAATCCTTGAAGTGGGACTCTGTGTGTATAATACATACAATGTTTTCTAGGGGTTAATGATACTTAACAGTGCCTAATATGTGAGTTTTTCTTTGGTCTTTCATCTTCCTTATCTTTTCTTCCTATTCCAAAATTTCTCCAGGTAGATACAGTGTCTCTGAAGCTGAGCAGAGATCTCCATTTTTCTCAAACTTTAAGAGATTTTCAGAGAATCCCAGAATAGTTTGTGTTGGAAGGAACCTTAAGCTTCATCTCATTCCATCCCCTGCCATGGGCAGGGATACCTTCTACTGTCCCAGGTTGCTCCAAGCCCTATTCAACCTGTCCTTGAATATTTCCAGGGATCCAGGGGCAACCACAGCTGCTCTGGGCAACCTGAGCCAGGGGCTCACCACCCTCCCAGCTAGGAATTCCTTCCCAATATCCAAATCTAACCCTGCCTTCTGGCAGTGGAAAACCATTCCCCCTTGTGCTGTCCCTCCATCTCTTGTCCCCAGTCCCTCTCCAGCTCTCCTGGAGCCCTTTTAGGCCCTGCAAGGGGCTCTCAGGTCTCCCTGGAGCCTTCTCTTCTCCAGGTGAACCCCCCCAGCTCTCCCAACCTGTCATTATAGCTACTGACCAGTGTTTTAGTTTATTTACTGTCCTGTCTAGAAGTAGCCCAGAGTCCAGGTGTTTCTGAAGTGGACTCAGGAGAGCCTGAATTGGGTACCTGGCTCCTTTCTGTGGTCAGATATGTATTTTTATACAGTACTTTTGGAATTTGTATAGATTAACAACTCAGTATGAAGACAAAGATCATTTCTATGGCACAATTTTGACATTTATGAGCAGTATTATTTAACTGGGTGGAAAAGAAACAAGTGTGGATCCCTGAATTTCTGGGACTTTACAGCTGTCAGTATTTGCCATTCTATCCCAGAAAGAAATGCAGTCTTCTTCTTATGGTACCCTGCAAAGCTTTGTGCCCTGGCAGGTTTCCCACAAATATTTAACTCATTTAAATCACTGTGTTTTTACCGATAAACATCTAGGCAGAGCTGTTTGGCTAACTTTTCCCCAAATGACCTGGCTTCTCAGTATTCTGTTAAAATGAAGTGGTAATTGCTGAACTCTGACCAAGGGCACGTCTGCTTTTCTGTTGGTGGTTCACATCCGACACTGAAAATTCACTGCTGAGCATTTGTTTTCCTGCAGCTCTGGTTGTACAAACCTTTAGTCAAAGTGACCTAAGACAGAAGTCACCCATCAATGATCCTAACTTTCTGAAACAGCTGTCTCTCTATAGATTAACTTATCTGCCCTGCTGGATCAGGAAGATTGTGTCCCAAAACCTGTCTTATGGAATTTTACTTCCTGAGAAAAATGTTGTTGTCTACTACAACTCGTGTAATTGCTTAAACTTTTACATTTCTTTTATTATATATAATACTACATTTATTATATTTAGTATGTTTAGCTTGTGCGTAGATGGTTTTGAACCTCTTGTCATCCTGAGCTTTCTGCTTCTTTCTCAACCCTCCTGGCGTGTTCGGAGCCCCAGTTTTCTTCACCATCTTTCGGTTTGCACCTATTCCTCACGCAGATCTCTGAGCAAGACGTGCGGCTCACACCTAGTCTAGCACATTTCCTGTTTGCTTCCCTCATCTCCCCACCGCCATCCTCTGCTGGGCTGTCTGTGCTGCAGGCCTGAGGAGGAGAAAATGATGGTATCAGGCAGGTGTGGTGGAGACCGTACAGATATTTCACCAAAACCACACAGGCTCTCTGTCTGAAGTCAAAGAGAAGCACCGCAGACACGAACAGAACCAGAGGAAGATGAAAGGGCCTTATCACCTCAAAAGAATTAAGCAATTGCAAAAATTCAGTCTATCAGTATCTTAAACCAAGCCGCTGAGATGTTTTCATCCGCTAATTGTGCTCTGTTAATGAACGCAAATGCTTGTATTTATATAAAAACCAAATATATCAATGCTTACATATGTACCGGTGTATCCATACCATGCACAGTGTACCAGGCATGGCTGGTGTTGAGTTTTTTCCATTAACCTCTCTCAGACTGGTGTTTTGAGGACCAGATTTCAAAGTGGCATTGTGGATTTTGCAGACAACTACAAGTGTGCTTCCTTTGCCCAAACTCCTTACAGGTTGGTGTGTTTGGTGCAAGGCAGGTTGTAGGGGCAGCCGTGGCTAGAGTAAATATTCGTCATAGACCCTATAATAGAGACTTGGTACGATGCTGAATCTGAACCCTGTCTCTTTTTTTCTTTGCCATTTGATGTATTTTGCTAATAAGGTCCACTCCTACAGATGCTCTGCAGGCAATACTGCTATATTTAGCTGAAACAATATGAAACACATAATTTGCCAGCATGTCATTAGGTTACCAAACAGGACTCAGGGTAGGCTTTTCAAACACACACAAATCCCGCTTTCAGAAAGACTTTGAAGCTTTGGATTGATGTAAAGTCCCCATGAATTTGACTCTCAAATGTGTTCAGACTCTTTTGGAAATGGTGCTTTCCTCCTCAAAGAGTCACCTTGAAAATAGTGACTTGCACTTGACTGCTTTTTCAGAACCAAGAGTTTCTAACCACAACTAGAGGAAAAGAGGATTCTCACATTTTTATTAATCCAGTTCTTTAATTTCTTTATTTTCCACAGTGACTGCCCCATTTCTTTGGCGAGTGCTGCTTTTCATCCAGTAAAACATCTAGATCAGGGAAGAAGCAAAGACATCGCTCTTAAAGCAGCTCCATATGCCCTTGCTTACATTATCTTCGTGAAGATCATCCACTGACATAACACTATAACCTAGGAGCAGCTCCAAGGGTGGATTTGAAGGGAAAGGGGCTATTTTATTTAATGTACAGCTCAAGCCTTGCAGTTTAGATGTCACTGTGCTGCCTGGAGCAGGGCCAGGTGCTACTGTCTGGCCATGATGTGTTCTTCCTCAGCGTTAACTGAAAAAAGAGGAAAAAAAAGACCAAAAAGAAACCAAAACACCCCGATGTTGTTGAACTTCTGCGGTGGGGGAGTTATTGCAGTTCAGTTCTGCATCTGCTCATCGGACTTCTTGTGGTTTTTCATCGAATCATATGATTGACAACGCAGACAGTCTGCAAAGTTCTCGGTCTGTCTCGTTTGTACCCTTGTCCCAACCACTAAATCTGACTTCTGCTTTGTCTGGCAGAAGAAAACAAGATAGGGTGCAGTGGTGGAGTGATTCACCATAGCTGATAAGTGATGTCTGTGTTTAACTTGTGCCGTTCAAACCGTAGCGTTACCTCCGGCTCTCTCAGGTTTTCAAGGACTGTCTCAGGTTTGTTTGTTTCAAACTGTCTGGGGTTGTTTGTCCTCAATAAGGGCTGGAGAGAAATGCTAGAAATGCAGGGTAAGGAGTTCAAAAACTTAAATAGTGAACAGCATTGTATATAGGATCACAGAGGGTTTTGTGTTGGGAGGGACCTTAAAGATTATCCAGTTCCGTCCTCTGCCATGGGCAGGGACACCTTCCACTGTCACAGGTTGCTCCAAGCCCTGTCCAACCTGCCCTTGGACACTTCCAGGGATCCAGGGGCAGTCACAGCTTCTCTGGCCAACCTTTGCCAGGGCCTCACCACCCTCACAGCCGGGAATTCCTTCCCAATAGCCCATCTAACCCTGCCCTCTGGCAGTAGGATGCCATTCTCCCCTTTGTGCTGTCCCTCCATCCCTTGTCCCACGTCCCTCTCCAGCTCTCCTGGAGCCCCTTTAGGCACTGGAAGGAGCTCTTAGGTCTCCCCAGGGTCTTCTCCAGGTTGAACACTCCCAGCTCTCCCAGCCTGGCTCCAGAGCAGAGGGTCTCCATCTTTTGACACCATCACAAACAGGGCTGTGAAGGAAAAAAAAGGGATGATTAATCCCATGCCAGGGCTTTTCCTCTGTTAATAAGACTACTGTTTAAAATGCCTTAGAATGGTCCCTCTTTTCAAGTAGTGCTGAAAGTCAGGTTCATTGGAGTGTCACCAACTGGGGAGGAAATGTCTCTCCATAGTAAGTTGGACACAACAGCAGCAAAGTGACAGAAAGTGGTTTTGTGCACTGCTGGTTTGATGTGCCACTTTGGGAATTTTGTTAACCATGTTAGAAACTCACCAGTGCTGGCTGGGGCATTGCTGGGAGTGCCCTGAGACTCCTGTGGCCTGGTTGTTTTACAGCTCTTCCGAAACATTCATTCAGTGTCACCTCCTGTCTGCAGCACATGGCTCTTCGTCATTCATTTGGAAGCAGTACATGCAGGAGACAAATGGCACAGATCTGAACTGAATCATTCCTTGAACCCATTGAAAATCTTATGGCTTTTTGGCCTCAGTCAAGCTTCCTACGTGGTTTCTAATTCTTGCTGTTACAAACAGTTTTAAAGTCAGTCTGATAAGAAAGAAACTTTTTGAGGTGGCTCAAATTTGATGATTTTGTTTGTTAACGGATTCTGTTTTCAGTGAAGACCCTTGTGGTGAGACAGTATGGGCAGTTTTTCATCTTAGCAGTGGATGACTGCCACAGTTAATCTTGCAAGGTAGATCACAAACTCACTGAGGCTGGAAAAGCCCTCTGAGATCAAAGTTCAACCATTAACCCAGCACCACTGTGTTCACCCCTAAACCATATTCCCAAGTGCCACATCCACATCCCAAAGATGCTGGTGCAGTCCTCTCCGTGCTGGGCCTCCAGGATTTCTCGTTTTTAATGAATGAGAAACTATGGCCAGCACACAGCCAGGCATCACTGCAGTCGTCTGAAGAAGGTGGGTTTGAATCGCTGACCTGCCATTCAGGTTCTCTGTGTGTCATTAACAGTGCACTGAGCTGTCCTGGGCCCACTGTTCATCGAAAATCCATCACTCCTGCCATTAGCTACATGACTTTTAAACAGGCACATTCGAAATTGTGTGTATGTAATGGCAACGTGTATTATTATCTGTCTCCTTAAAAAGTCTCATTTTCCTTGTCTACATTTCCAAGATATGCTGCAGACTGTTCAAGGCATGTGTTGAGTGTGAGACAGTCCAGGCTGACTGCAGTGAGTTATAGCCTTTAATCTGAAATTGATTATTAAATTGCTGCAGTACAATTGCAATCGATGGCAACATTGATCAGCCTGAAGAAAGGCTTAATAATAAAATCAATGCATGGCTTATTGCTTGAAAATATGAATGCTATCTGATTTATTTTATGCTGCCCTTCCAGCTGAGAGATAATGGGATAGTAAGACCTGAGCATCTCAGATGGAGCTGTTGGAACTTCTAGTACAATTTTACCTACAGTTTTATTGCTGGAGATGTTTGTTAAGCTTCATGAGAGCACAGAATGCTCCCAGCCTGCTGCCACGAGTGTTTGCAAAACCAGTAGCTGTATCTGTGACCCTAAACTTGAAAAAAAAAAAGTTATCTGTGTTTAATTCAACTGAAATTAACACCTTTAATCACTTTTTTCACCCTTTCCCTCCCAGAAGGACTACTCCAGGCGGCAGTCTTGGCGGGCAGCCACTCCTGGGGTGAATGGTGACAGCTATTTAAGGCTTTTCTCTGCCTGGAAACGTTGCCATGGTGTAACCATGAGGTTTAACCATTCATTCTGCTGATGCAGTGCTGAAGGGAATGCGCTCCTGTCAACACTGACCACAAGTCAGGAAGTTCTGGAGGGAAGTGGGGAAGACTGCACTGAGGATAAGCAGAGCAGAATATCAGTTTGTTTTTTGGTTGTTTTTTTAAAATAAATAGTAATGAAAACATACATGAGGGCTTGATTGGGGTGAGGTTCAACCTTCCAAAAGAGTTATGGTGTCCTGAGAGGAGGGATAGGGTGGCAGAAGAGGAAGGCAGGGAAAGTTTGAGAACTTGGAGCTGAGATGAGAAGGGATAGAGGATGTTAATGAAAAGAGGGATCTCTCGAGGCTGATGAGAAAAAAGAAAACTTGCTTGGGCAAGTTCAAAATAGAAAGATTAAAGAGAGAGGATAAGGATGCAGCGGAAGGGAGTTGGGGTGAGAGTAGGATAGGAGAGGGGAGAGATGGGGATGAGTATGGGTGCAAGGTGCCTGAGAGAAAACAAAGTGATGCAGAACATTAAATAGGCTCATCAAAACAGACTTGGGCAAGAGAGGTGGTAGAAAGTGGTATGGGTGCACAAAAAGGCTGTTGTAGAGCTTCTCTACCACAAACTGCATGTCTGACACAGGAAATTAAACTTGCTGATGTACCTTTGAGGTTCTGAGCTTTGAACTCAACAGGAGTTGTGTGAGAAGTGCCTTTAACAACCTGATCTTTTATCTGCCTTAGTTCCTTGAACAGAGATAGCGGTGTCCTCCTTCCCTCCCTGCTTGCTCCGAGACTGAGCTCCCCACTCCTTCCAAAGTCACGAAGTACAATAATGCTTCAGTAGCAGCAGCAGCACAAGGAAGGAGCAGAAACACAGAGTCACAGAATCCATGAGGTGGAAAAGCCCTCCAAGATCATAGAGTCCAACTGTTACCCCAGCACTGGCAAAAGCCCACCACTAACCCACGTCCCCAGGTGCCACACCTACATGTTTTCTACAACTCTTCTACAGGTTTCCGTGTTTTCTGGCTCCAAGAATACAAATAACCTGAGTGCACAGAAGTTAAATACATAACCCTGAAAACCCAGAGGCCAAGAAATGCTCCTTTAAAGGAGACTGATCCAGCCAGAAGTCCTGTACCCCAAGGCAAGGAAACAGGACACTGTGAGCTCAAGAAATAGGATAGGGAATCCCTTCATTATTAATGGGCAGAGAGGCTCCTCAGCCATTGCTGTGCTTGTTCTGATCATGTCACACCGTAGAGTTTATTCTTAGTCTTAGCCACAGCCTTATAAATAATAAAATGGGTCGTGTTTTATCTTACCCCAGTGATCATTGTAATGCGGCTTTTGTCTGAGACCCTGCCAAGCTCAGGCACAGGCAATGTTTAGAAGTGGATAAAGTGAAGAGCAGAGTACAAAAGTAGACTCAGCCCTTCCCAAAACACACTGAGAGCAAACACAGTGGGTTTGCAGTGTGTGTGCTGCTTTAGGGGGCAAAAAATGAGAGAATTGGGAAAGTGGGGTTGCAGCATGTCTGTCTCTGCTCTCTGGCAAGAGACAAGGGCCCAAGGGAGTAGCTGGAGCTGTGTCAGGGGAGGGTTGGGTTGGATCTCAGGAAAAGGTTCTTCCCCCAGAGGGTGGCTGGCACTGAACAGGCTCCCCAGGGCAGTGGGCACAGCCCCAAGGCTGCCAGAGCTGAAGGAGCATGTGGACAGCACTTTCAGGGACAGGGTGGGATTGTTGGGTTGTCCTCAGCAGGGCCAGGAGTTGGACTTGATGATCCTGGTGGGTCTGTTCCAGCTCAGGATATTCTGTGACATCACAGGCTGTGTTTTTTCTTACAGCCTTTCCAAAGGATTCTCCTGCTAAAGAGCCAAGTAAAATTAATAGCAAAATGCTTTCCAGGGAAAACTGCAATAAACAGGTCTGTAGGTGCAAAATCAAGAAGGCCTCTGTGAAGCTGCTAAAAATGACAGTTTTCCTTAGGACCTTTGTGTTTTGTAAAGGATTCACGTGCTCAGTCTGTTAACATGCAAATGGATTGTGACCAACAGTGAAGGGGTTGAATACAGTACGCTAATGTAGCACTCATTCAAGGAAGAAATTTTAAATGATCTCTTTATCCTGTAAATATTTTCCTTTGAGTCTAATGGTTTAGTTCCTTCCATTATTTTATTGACCAGACCTCTTTCTTTAGTGTTTACGTGGGCTGTGTGTTTGCAAACAGATACGCAAACCTCCCCTCACTGGGCTTGGGTTTCTTGTTGCAGAAGTTCCCCGAGCTGAAGTTCAAGTACGTGGAGGAGGAGCAGCCCGAGGAGTTCTTCATCCCCTACGTGTGGTCCTTGGTCTACAACTCTGCCGTGGCCCTGTACTGGAACCCCCACGACATCCAGCTCTTCACCATGGACTCTGGCTGAGGGACACCCAACCCAACCCAACCCAGCTCTGTCTTCTTACAGAAAATAAACCTCTGCACCGCGTGTTGATACGTGACCCCTTCTGGCGTGCACCCTCTGACCCCAAAGCTTACGGAGAACGAAGTTGCCACCACTGTACAGCCCATTTTTGGAAGCAGATTGCCACCGGCACGCTGGTGACAGGCTGTGGTGTGAGGGACTTGTAGGCAACCTTAGTATTTATGCCCATAACCTAGAGCTTGTTTGATGAAAATGAGGCCTTACACATGGGGTGTGATGTTACTACCAACCACAGACGTGATTTTTCTTTTAACTTAACGGGGTAAGTGAGGAAAGAGGCTTTGGTTTGGAAGCAGCGTTTGTGTTCTTGTTTCTTTCAGGCGAGGCAGCTTTGTTGGGTCAAGCTTTTTATGGTCTGTTGGATTCTGCCGTGGGTTGCTTGTTACCTAATCCCGTGTTTTCACTCACAGCCCTCCGTTTCCGTGGCACTGTCAGGGCTGCAGTCCTGAAATTGGTGTCTCCACTGTCATCCAAGGGAACTAAGCAAGCAGCATCTTAATCAGATTAACTCCCAGGCAGATTCAAAACACTCGATTTAGATGTTTGTGGGAGGATTTTCAATAGCAGGTCTTTTTTGTTGTTGTTGTTGTTGTTGTTTTTTTGACTGGTGAATACTCTACAGAGGGCTAGAAAACACCAGCTTTTGAGGTCAAGTCCCTTGCAGACTTGTTTTTCTGTGCTCTTGTACAAAACTCATTCCTGGAAATTGAAGATGTAGGGAAGGGAAGGGGGGGGAAAGTCCAAAGAAAATAATTATAAGATTGTAAAATAGACCAGTGTCCTGTAATGTGCGTAATGGTGACAGTGTGTCCTGGGGATCCTTGACGAAGCTCTGTGTTGAAAACCCTCTTTCTGGTATTGAAGGTTTTATGGCAGAAGTATAAATTTATCTGAATGTAGAGTACTTCTCTTTCTTTCTGTTGTTGTTTTCAAGTGCCCTTTCCTGATACACCTGTTTCAGCAGTGGGAAAATCAAAAGAAATGGTGTGGTTTTGAATGAACATCTCATGTATCAATGTGGGGATATTTTTTTGGGAGAGACTCCCAGCGATTCCCGTTGCACACACGTGCACACACTCTCCTCATCCCACTTGCTGCTGCTGCGTGGGGGGACTGTCACCAGTGCATTGCATGCCAAAACTTCCAATTTCAAGGAATTAGTTCCTAAACATATGTGGCAACCCTCTGTATTCACTGCCTGCTCCAGCATGTTCCGTTTGTTGACCTGAGGAGTCAGGTGCATTTGCTTTCAGACAGTCCTTCAAATGGCTTTAAATAGAATTTCTTGCACTGTTTGGTTCCCCTAAAGGATGTGCTAAGATTGTACTTTCCTTTTATCTGCTTGTTTAGAGGTGGAAGTCCATTTCAGTCCTACACAAATGGGAATGCTGGCTTAAAAAAAAAAAAAAAAAAAAAAAAGCTTTCCAGATTTATTAAAATATAGCTACAAAGGGATATATACATATATATATATATCTACAGCCCTGGAGCATTTAGGACTTTTAAATGGCAGAAGCTTTTGAGAAAAGGCAATATTAAGACTGGGGATGCAGTGTTTTCTTAGGCAAATAGGAAAAGTGAATGAACCATGACTGAGCTGCACATAAGTTGATGCTGTGTTTTTGAACTTACTCTGTTTTTTGTTCTTTGAGCAAACGTCAAAAAGGGGATGACTTTTCTTACTTACTGTAGTGATTCGTAATTTTGTCTTTATTAAAAAGACTAAGAGTGTTTGTGAGTCAGCAGGGCTGCCCAGCTTTGGAGAGGTCAGTCTGAAGATGCACTTTTAAACTGGGGATTCTGAAGCTACTGGGATGGCTCAGTGCTCATCTGTTTTAAACAGAGCTTGAACCTGCCCGAGGGCAGCACCCTCCACCCCAGGGCGAGAGAGGCCTCACCAGAGCAGACAGCTCAGCCAGGTGCCAGACTGCAGAGAACCTGATTTGTTCTGTGAAAGGGCTTTTTTACAAAGAGAAGGGTACATACAGCAGCAGTTCTCACAGGGTGGGTCAAACCAGCTGCTGAACCAGCGTGGGAGTCGCACGGTGAATTGTCTCTCACTGTCCTCTCGTTGTGGGGACACTGAAGTACAGAAGGAACAGGTTTGTTCCAATGGCATAATTTCCTTGTGTGATTAATAATATGCCGTGCTCCCAGGTCCCAGCTGGTTTGGAACAGCTGGAGTTACCATCTGAAGCTGGAGCAGCAGAGCCAGACCAAGATTTACACTAAAATCCGTTGGCTCTTCCAAGAGTTGGAGCGTGATGTGGGTCTGGCAGTGCCCTGATGTCTGCACTCTGGTACAGTAACAAATACTCTTGTTTTCCTTCACCTTAGGGATCCTTTTCATTACTTTGTGTGAAAGATTTATTATGCATAATAAAAAAAAAAAAATAATAAAACAGTATTTACGGGGTGTTGTTCTGTTTTCTGTGATAGCTGCCGTGGGATGAGCCTTGGGGTGGTCATCAGGCCTAATGTGCACAAGGCTTTATAACATCCTCCAGGATGTTATAAGTAAGAAGGATGTTATTTTATTTATTGTATAAAGTAAATGATTGTTTAACTCGGTGCTTGGTGAAAGAAGGGATGTCTCATATGGAATCCCACCTCTTGACAACTCAACCTTGACAGACATGGGGGGAAGCAGAGGAGGGACAGGATTGTCCGCACCAGACCAGACGTGATGTGTTGCTGCACCCTCAGCTTCTCTTTCCTGTTGTTCTGGCCACACCATGTAAGCCAATGTTGTGTCTCTGTTTTTTGGGGGGGATGGGATGAGCGTGGCACTGGGACCTTCCCCTGACCTCGCTCATATTTGGGGTGATCTAATTGTGGCCTTGCGGTGCCTGAAGGGAGCCAACAAGAAAGATGGAGAGGGGCTTTGGGGAGGCCTGGAGTGACAGGACAAGGGGGATGGCTTCCCACTGCCAGAGGGCAGAGTTAGAGGGGATATTGGGAAGGAATTGTTGGCTATGAGGCTGGTGAGGCCCTGGCACAGGTTGCCCAGAGGAGCTGTGGCTGCCCCTGGATCCCTGGAAGTATCCAAGGCCAGGTTGAATGGTTCTTGGAGCAACCTGGGCTAGTGGAAGGTGTTGCTGCCCATGGCAGGGGGTGGAACAAGATGGTCTTGAAAGTCCCTTCCAATTCAAACCTTTCTGGGATTCTGTTCTTGCTCTGAGTGCTGGTCACCAGTGACACCACCTGCTTGGGCTCCTTGAGCAGCTCTGGAGAGGGAAATCCATCACTTCAGGGGTGGGGAGGAGAAGAGAGGTTGGTTCTAAGAAGACCAGCCCTTCCAGAAGACCAAGCTTTGGGGAGAACAGGCAGGCAACCCAGTTGCTGTCTGTTGTGGGTTGTGCCCCTGGAACCTGATGCACGTATTCCTGGCGAGGCAGAAATTCTCCTTCCTCAGAGTGAAGCTCTGATCTCACTCTGAAAGCCAGGTGGTGGGTGGGAAGCTACAAATGAGTTGGGAATGGCTCACTTTGGAAGGTTTTTGGGCTGCTTTTGCCAGGTGTCCTGGCTCTTCTTGACCCTACTAGCCTAAAACCGAAGAGTATTAGGCAAGTTACAGGGAAAAAAAAAAAAAACAACCCAAACGGTTTTCTGTGTCCCTCTAGATTGTTGATCTACCAGTTAAACAGGAAAGGAAGAGGCAAACAACCCCCCCTCCCTTCTTTGGAAAGGCTAAAGCTTTTTTTTGTACAACCTTTTCTACTGGTTTCATTCTCGTATGTTTTAATTCAGCAAACTAAAGGTTAAATGCCATCTTACATTTAGTCCACCCCGGGGTCTCTCCTGGTGGATTGGGCTCAGTGTGTGTAAATCCCAGGCTTCTGTGCTGGAAGAGCAGGAGTTTTCTATACAATTGCACTTCTAGAATCACCTGACCCCTGTAAAACCTTTCCCATTTCTTCCCATTAGCAGGGCTTTGGCCACCTCACCTAAAAATGGGTACCATTGGCACCAGCAACACCATAAAATTCAGGGTCGCAACTGCTTTTGTCTTTGGTCTGCTCTGAACTTGGGGGTTTTGGGGGGAGTTATTGTAATATTTATTATCTGTTATTATAACAGACTCTACTACCTCACAATTAAGCAGTTTAAGGTAACAGCTGCACATCTGATGGGAGCGCACAACAGCCCCATCCTGAGCACCTGGAGGATGAAGCATCAGCTTCTGGCAGCAGCTTTGGTGGCTGTGGGCTCTCAGTATGGTGCAGATGTTCCCTTGAGACTGAATTCTGTGGGGAATGATGTGCTGGGTGTCACAGGGTTGGTCGTCTGGGTTAGGATGGAGGTGGCTGGGAATTACTTTGGGCTTGGCTAAAAACTCCGAGGATTATTCACTCGTGGTCACTCACAGTTCATTCATGACATTCAGATGTGTGTGAAGGGATCGGGGGAAGGGTCATGCACACAGGGAGTTTGCCTGGGGTTTTTTTTCCCCTCTCAGGAAAGGATCCTGGTTGGCAGGACATCCCCGGGCTGTGCCATCACCAGGAGAGTGCTCCGGGGCCATCCTTCTTCTGCATGAGACACCAACACACATCACCAACGCTGATAACGGTTCTGATAAAGGGAGACAGTGGTGTTTCAAAGACAAAAGGGCAACTCTTGCAACCTCCACTGACCTGGACAGCAGAGCTGCGCTTCCTGCTATGGCTCCGGGAACAGCGACTCACTGGGAAGCAGGACAGGGAGGTGCTGTGGGCTGTGGATTTGAGGATTTAAGGTAATCATGAAATGATTTGGGCTGGAAGGGGCCACAAAGATCTGAGGGCTGGAGCCCCTCTGCTCTGGAGCCAGGCTGGGAGAGCTGGGGGGGTTCACCTGGAGAAGAGAAGGCTTCAGGGAGACCTGAGAGCCCCTTGCAGGACCTAAAGGGGCTCCAGGAGAGCTGGAGAGGGACTGGGGACAAGGGATGGAGGGACAGGACACAGGGAATGGCTTCCCATTGCCAGAGAGCAGGGTGGGATACTGGGATATATGGGTTAGTGGGAAGGAATTGCTGTCTGTGAGGGTGGTGAGGCCCCGGCACAGGTTGCCCAGGGAAGTTGATATGGCCATGGATCAATGGCTGCAGGGTTACATGAGCTGGGATCTTAAAAGCAGCAACCCATGAGCTACATCACTCCTTTGCATGTCCCTGACTACAGATTTTGGCACCCCTTCAGTGGGAACACCGAGGGCCGCTCTGGAGTGACAGCGTTGTAAATGCTTTTGCTCTCGGAGGGTAGTTAACCCCAAACTGCAAGGCTCCAGCTGAGATTACAGCTTGTAAGCATTTAATCATGGATGCTGGTTATTGCTGGGTGGATGCATTTCGGATGTTGCAGGCTGTGCTGCCTGTTTGCAAATGAACTGCTCCAAGTGGCCATGTTTGATGTTGAAGGCGCTGCTACCACCCATGGGCTGTGCCAGCACTTGCACGAGCCCGGATAAATGAGAGTGTCACAGTCAGTGAATCCCTCCAAATCATGAATCAAATGCACCTCGGAGCTGCCAAACTGGGGCAATTCGAATGAGAGGTTTAAAGAAGAGAGAGGTTGGGTTTGGCTTTTTTTTTAATTTTTTTTTTTAATTTTTTTTTTTTAAATGCTGCTGAAGCGCACGGCGTAATCCTTCATCATCACTTTAAAAACTGTCTTAAAATTAATCCAAAATGAATACGTCTTGGCAGACGTGATGAAATGTTCAGCTGTACATAATGCTTTTGCCAGATGTCTTGGCAAACTAAATGGCAGACTTCAGTCTTCCTTGCAGTCACTTTGTGCTGCTGAAAGCCCTGAATCTGATGGCACTGGGGAGAAAATTGGAGGCCTTTGAGGATCTGCAGAGGAGCAGTGACAAAGTAGGTGACGTCCTCGATGATGCTGCCCCGGCCCCTCCTCCTGTTTATGAAATGATGAAACAAATGCTTTTCAAAGAGCAAAACAGCTTATTAAAAACTGGCAATTTAAACTGGGAACAGCTGTCCTCGCCCTGCTGCTTCTATTTTTGTCCCCGAAGCCGTTGTCAGGGTCCGTCCCTTCTCCCAGCACAGCTCCTGCATCCCAGTCTGCAGTGCCTCCCGCCTCCATGAATCCTGCTGGGTGTGGGTGCTTGGGGCACAGGGAACCCGAGGTGCTCAGCCCCAGCAGAGCTGCCTGTCACTATTTAAGGGCTGTATCAACTAGAGAATAATGGGAATAAACCATACAGGGGCAAAACCATATCTGGAAATTCAAAACCTCTTCCATAACAGGTGCTTAAGGACCTAAAAATGTGGGTTTTTTTCCTGAAACAGCCATGGGTGTTGTTTTGTTCCTCAGGCTGCTTCCTACAGGGGGAAAGCCCACTGTCCTTCCTTGATGTGGGATATTCAGTATCCAGTGTTTACTTGTCTGACCTTCAGATTAAATGTTCTGCTTCGTGCCTTGTGTCTTGTCTGTGCCTCTGCAGTGCTGAGCTGTGGAGTGGAGAAGCAACAGAGCCACTTTCACCCTGGCATGCAGCTCTTTATGATGGCTCCAGAAAAAAAAAACCCTCACCCTCTTCCCCCCTCCCCCCCAAAAAAAACCCTGGCTTTGGCGTCTCCTGTCTTGCAAGTTTCTCCCAACTGAAATACGAAGTGAAAATTAAATTTAAATTCTTTTCTTTCTCCTAAATCAAATCTCGCAGGCGCCAATTGCCCTTTAAAAGGTCAAGCTTTTAGCCCACAAAATTGTAATCGATACATTATTGACCTAAACAATAGCCATAAACTTCAGGCTCCCTTCGTCTCCTCCCTTCTCCTCCTTCCTGATAGAGCACGTTTGGGCCAGAGAAGTGGGAGCTCCTGACAAAGGTGAGATGGAGAGAGCTCATAAAACTGCACCTCCACAGCAGGGCCAGAGGAATCCATCCTTCCTTCCTTCCTTCCTTCCTTCCTTTCTTCCTTCCTTCCTTTCTTCCTTCCTTCCTTCCTGCCTTCCTTCCCTCCTTCCTTCCCTCATTCTCTCCTTCTTTCCCTCCTTCCTTCTTTCCTCCCCTCCCTTCCTTCCCTGCTTTCCTGCCTTCCTTCCCTCCTACCAGCTTCCCCACTGGTGTGCACTGGAGACAGATGGCAGAGGCCATTCCTGATTATTTTGGGGAAGAAACATCCATTTTCAGTCGATGCCTTCCTGCTCGTTGTCAGTGAGTGTGCAGCCGAATGAAAGTCCATGGAGTCCCCAGGTGAGCAGTGCTAGAGAACAAGCCAGAAACTGTGGTCCTGACCCAAAGAATGAATAATTAGTAAGGAAATAAAGTGATTGGGAAGAGACTGAGCCCAGACAGGTAGCTTGGATGTGTGTGTATAGTGTGTACGTGTGTATCTATGGTATGTATATGTGTGTATATATACATATATATAGCATTTACATATATATATATATATGTCAAAATGGCACATCATTATTAAATATAATTCTGTCATTACCCACGAAGTGACTCCTTTTCTCAGCACCACCCTGTCTGAGGAAGGGCCACGAGTGGAATCACAGCCCTGGTTGGGTTCAGGTGGGTGCCCTGTGGAACTCCTCATCTTCCAAGAGGCGATGGATGAGCACGGTGGCTACAGGTGACGTCTCAGCTGCACTTGGGGCAGGGCTTCAGGAGGCACCAGGCTTTTCCCAGGCTGGTTTCAGCCATGCCAGGGGAGCTGGGGCTCTGGGAGGGCTCTGGGAGGGCGCAGGGCAGCGCGCCCCGTGCACCAAGGCTGCCGGTGATGGATTTACCTCATCCATTACCTTCTGCCCCACGTGTGTTTATGTTGTGGCTACGAGCATTAAGCGAGGGCAGATCAGTTGTGTTTGTGCAGCTGCCAAGCTCGCTGTTGTGACATTTCCATCTGCCTCGCTGTTGTATAACCCTCTGCTCCTGAGGAAACCAAGAGCGGGGAAGAAATCCCCTCCTTCCCTGGTATCTCACGCCCAAGCTGGCAGGGCAGCTTATCCCCTAACCATCAGTATCAAGTCCCAAGGCCTTCCCTCCAGCCCACACCTGAAATCCTGTGTCTAGCTCACGGCCTTGGGCTGATCTGCAGTCAACAGAAAGCAAAACCCCTGTTTGTACCGATGAGTTCCAGCGTCACATCTGTCTCTGATAGGCTTCAAGGACTGACAACCACCTTCAGGTCAAAAGAATTTAGGACCTGGTCCTGGCAAGCCTTTGATTCACCTCTCTGATGTGCACCCCCAGCAGATACCGGCAAGGGCAGCAGCTGTTCCCACCATGGCAGACCCTTATCCTCCCTTGTCCCTCAAAAAAAAGATAGAGCAGGATGGAGAGCATCTCAGAAACATTCCAGATCACAGCCTGCAGAGACCTGGCTGAGGGACCCAGGGCTTTTTCCATAGACCTGGCTGAGGGACCCAGGGCTTTTTTCTTCAAGTCTGGAGCTCAGATCTGGGGCTTGGGAAGTTGGGAACAGTGGCCTGCTACACCTTCTTCCCAGTCAGTGCCCCCAGCCCTGTGATGGGCCATAAGGACCAGAAGTTGTCCATTGAGTCCTCTTGATTTAAGAGACTTGGAAGAGGATTTGGCACCCTGCGCTCCCAGTTTGAGGCCAGATGGAGAGGGGTTGGGCTCGGGGCAGGCGGAGAGGGGTTGGGATTTTTACTGGTGCCTTTGCAGTACTGCCCCTTCAAGTTTCAAGAGCGTCTTCGCTCAGCAGCTTTCCCCTACCTCGACAGTAACCCTTGGGATGGCAGGTTGGTGGGGTGCGTGTGGGAGATGATGAAAGACGGGGAGACGCAGGAACTTGCACCGAACACATTGTTGGCTCCAGGCCTGCGACGCTGGGCCTGCTCGAGGTCCTGCCAACATCGTTTTTCTCTGGGAGGATACACCGATGATGACAGTCAGGTATTTCTTTGCTGCAACTCCGTGTATTAATGAGGAAAGTACGTGGAGTCCCGTTTCCCCGAACACCACGGGACCGAGGAGGCTGCAACAGCCCTGAGCCCAAGCCCGAGCCTGCCTGGAGCCACTCCTGCACACCCCGTGTGCCTCCCTGCTCCCCCTCCTCACACTGCATTTCCCCAGCTCCCTCTTTGGAACCTCCCTGGCACTTTGCTGGCTTTTCCTTTGCTTTCTCATCCCTCTGGCACACTTAAAATACACACACACACACACTCCCTTCTGTGCAAGCAGCTGACACCCAACCAGTGCCCTGGGAGGATGAGCAGTCTCCCCTCCATCCTTTGTGGAGAATCCCAGGGAAATTTCTCGGTTTTGAGTGATTCTGAGCAATTTCCATGGTGGTTCGTGGCCTCCGTGAGAGTTTTTCCTGTTTTGACTTTCACCACACAAGGGTGAGAATGTCTTCCTTCCTTTATTCCCAAGGCAATGTAGCAAATTGGCCTACTCAGGGACAGTAAAAAATTGTTTCCCAGAGAGATTGTGGACTCCCCATTCCTGGAAGAGACCAAGGGCAGGTGGGATAGGGCTTGGAGCAACCTGGTCTAGTGGAAGGTGTCCCTGCCTATGGCAGGAGGGTGGAACAAGATGATCTTTAAGGTCCCTTCCCAGCCAAACCATTCTGTGATTTTTCTGATTCTGTGAAAAACCCCACACTGGGGTGGAGAGGAAAACACAAGGAGGTGTTTGCCAAGACCAGACCACCCAAAGGCTGCCCAGGACTGGGGGGAGCAGGAGTCTGTATAAGCCGTGCCTGGGCATTTTTTCTGTGTGGGTGCTCAGAGGGACCAACAACTGCAGCAGTGCAGTCCAGGAGAAAAGGGAATTTATTTTTTCAGGGCAAAGGTACCAAACCTGGGGGTCTGCCCAAGGCAGTTTTGGGCACGGGGTGCCCCTGCAGACAGAGGAAGCCGGGGGGACCCTCGGGGCATTGAGCAACCCGGATTCCTGCTGCGTTTTTAGCGTGAGATGGTTTGTTGGTTTTGGTTTTGTTTTTTTTTTTCTCTTTGGGAAGGTTAAACCTTCTTTTGCAGCATTCACGAGAGCGGCCCGCGCACGAAACAACGTAAGAGGGGATGGTTTTTTGGGTTTTTTTTTGGTGCTGGGGACAGAACGTCTCGGGACTTGTGACAAGTAGTGAACGAAACACAAATGCACACACACACGCACAGAGCAGCCCACGGGGCACAGAGATGCGTTTTCCATCCTGAGGGATGTCCGTGGCTCCTTCGTGGGGCAGTGCTCCATCAGACACATCCGAGTGAGAGCTGAACATCTGGACTGCCACCCAGTAAACAAGACGTGGGCAAGTCACGCCCCCCTCCAGATAATCCGTTGTTCAAAGTGAGAGCTCGCCAGAGAAATTTGGGAAAGGAGGCAGCAGGACCGGGGTAGGACTTTTATTGTGCTTGGAAACTATTTAAATAAGTCAATATTAAGGGAGCGTAATTACCACTCAAGCAGTTCCAGCAAACAAGTCGGTAACAGCGCCTGCTTTACGGGAAGTGCATTTCCTCTTGGCAGTCTTCTGGCTGGGAATTATTGAGTGTGCAGCTCTCCCCTCCATCCACTTCATCACCAGCACCGGGGGGACCAGCCAAGCAGGGCCACGGAGAGATGTGTGTGCTGGGATGCCTGTAATGCACGTGAGGGACCTTGTTGGTCGGTGGAAAACCCTTGGAAGTGATGTCCCAACCTCTGGCAAGGTCTGCTGTGGGTCTGAGGACACTGGGCAGCCCTGTGGGTGCTGAGGATCCCCATTCCATGCTGGACTCTGTGCCCAGATCTCCAGAGTCAGCTCCCAGCGTGTCACCAATCTCCATGTCACCTCGACCTTGCCCTTGGTGTCTCCAGCTCCAACCTCATAAAGCCCTTCTGTGGTCCAGCTGTGTGGCAACACGGGGTCATACTCTGTCTTGGGGGAAGTTACTCAGGGCCTTTGACTTCTCCTGGTTTTGAAAACACTGAGCCTAAAAGTGAAGTTCCTTGAACCATTAGTCATCGAAGAAGCAGCGTCTTCCCAAAGCTGCTGAGAGCCTTCCCGGGGCTGCTCGGGGAGGGGACAACCTTCCCCTCCTTATTGGAGGTGCTTGGGGAGCATCCAGGCCGGCACGTGGTCCAGAGAGACACTGTAACTGCCTAATTCCCATGAACAATGGGAATTATCTCGTGGGAAAGCTGCCCTGTAGAGTGGCCACCCTGCAGCTGTCACCTCCAGGATCACCCACGGGCGAGACCGCTCAGCTGCCCAGTGCCATTTAAATGGGAACCCACTAAGGACACCACAAAAACCCAGTCTTCAACCAAAGCCATGGCAATTAACCTCACCACTCCTCAGCTAGGCCCTGTGTATAATCCTCATCACTGAATCTGGGTGTTTTCCAGCATCTCTGTGTGCTGTGGAAGTCCTTTCATCCACACACTGCAGATGGCGAACCAAGATCTCAGGAGTCTGGAATGAGATGCGCTTTAATTTCTCTTTCAGCCCAGACCATTCTGGGATCCTGTGATTTTTGTCACCGTTTTGTCTAGTTGGGAATTGCACTGACTCAGCGTTGCCCAAGATGTTCTTTACAAGCCTGATATGAAATGTGTGAGTGCTCATTATTGTCCATTAAAAATGGACCATGGTATGAACCCTTTTAAATTCATTAAACAAACTTGAATATTTTTAATTTATTCCCCCTTTTTTTTATTAATACCCACCCAATTTGAGCCCTAATCCCATTTTAACGGCTGTGGAGGATCTATAACAAAAGATTAGCTCGTGTTTAATGTCTTGGTTAGAGCCTGAAAGGCATCTTGAAAATGTAAAACGACACGGAAATGCTGAATAGTCATATTTTTGTTGTCAACACTCCCCTTGAGCAATGCCCTTAAGCCTGACAAATGCTCACTGCAAGCGAAGCAAACATCCTCTCATGACATTTGAACAATCCCATCTCCTGCCCTGACGTACAGAGCACCCACGATGGTGCCCGGCCAGCTGGGGACAGCCCCAGTTTTTGGGTGTCCCCCATAATTTCTCACTGCAAAGCTCACATTTCTGCCCATTGCTGACTCCCTGCCTGCAGTTGCTTGTGGAGTCCCGGAAGAAAGATAAGAGGTTGATGTGCGTGTCTCAAACACCGATAGCTGGGTGGTCGTGGGGCCAACCAAGGATTTTTGGGAATAACGGACAAACCTCGATGGTGATGTCATGCCTGAGAAAGACCAGGATGTGGCTGAAGAGGGGTCTATGCAGAGGAAGGGCAGAGAAAAGGAGACTCAGGGGGGACCTTCTGGCTCTGCAACTCCCTGACAGGAAGGGGTAGCAAGGGAGGGGCTGGGGTCTGCTCCCAGGGAACAAGGGACAGAAGGAGAGGAAACAGCCTCAAGTGGCAGCAGAAGACATCCAGGTTGGACATGAGGAGGAATTTCTTCACAGAAAGGGATGGAAGGGACTGCCCAGGGAGGTGGTGGAGTCCCCATCCCTGGAGGTGCCCAAGGAATGACTGGATGTGGCACTCAGAGCTCTGGGCGGGGGGACAAGGTGGGGGTCGGGCACAGGGTGGACTCGATGACCTTGGAGGGTTTTTCCAACTTAAAGGATTCTGTGATTCTGTGACTGTAGAGGGGCATCAAGACCACCTGAGACCTCTGAAACCTCTGAATCATTTCCAGAAGGGTCTGGAAGAAAGGACTACATGTGAGAACTAATTTGCATGGAAAACGAGAAACTTCTCTCCAGGGTGGTGAAAACTCACCTATAGAGGTACCCCCATAAAGCCCATGTGGCACTGCAAGGATCCTGGACACCCCATCAGCTGGACCAACTCTAGAACCTGGACTGGTGATCTCTCCTTCTCCCTTCCTTCCTTTCTTCCTCATTCTCCCTCTTCAATTCACCTCTCTCTCTTTTCCCTCTGAGCTGCTCCATTTTCCTGTGTTTCACCCTTCATGAAGCCTGTTGGCAAGGGTGACGCTGATTTTTTGCTGGAAACCCAGCACTGGGACAACAAAAGTTTTTTTTTGATGTTGTGTTTCCATTTTGTTTCGCCCATTTGTTGGGGGTGGCAGGGGGTGAGGGGGTAGAAGGCACCACACTCCACAACGTTTTTGTTGCATCCCTCAGGTCACAACAACCGATCCCACAGCTGTGTCCATGCTTTTCTCCTCTGACAGCCCCCAGCCTGCAGCGTTTGGGGGAGCCGGGGCCGCTCTCTCCTGCATTGTAATTCCCCCAGCAGCGCGGGGCACGCTCTGCATTAATCTGCTTCCCTTGGCTGTAATTTGATAACATTAATGCTTGGAGGCCAGCCTGTGGGATCGTATGGATGGCTTCCCACTTGCTCCGGGCTCCTGCTGGTTCTCAGGGTGCTCTGTGACGCAGGGCTGGGCGCGGCAGTGTGCGGTTTGAGGCGGGGGGAGACTCTTAATGTGGGCAGTGCACTCAGGAAGTCACCTGTGGGGGGAAAGAAATCAAGAACACCTTAAAGGAGGCAACAGAGGAAGGTCCTTCCCGTCCTCCCTCCGTGCAGCTGCTGGGGTGCTGTGGGGTTTGAGTGAGGATGGGCCATCCCAGCACTGGGTCCCAGAGAATTATGGAGAGTTTACGTGAGAAATAACTCAGCGTGGGAAAGACATGGACCTGTTGGAGCAGGTCCAGACGAGGCCACAGAGATGCTCTGAGGGCTGGAGCCCCTCTGCTCTGCAGCCAGAGAGCTGGGTTGGTTAGCCTGGAGAAGAGAAGGCTCCAGGGAGACCTGAGAGCCCCTTGCAGGGCCTAAAGGGGCTCCAGGAGAGCTGGAGAGGGACTTGGGGGATGGAAGGACAGGACACAGGGAATGGCTTCCCACTGCCAGTGGGCAGGGTTAGATGAGAAATTGGGAAGGAATTGCTGTCTGTGAGGGTGGTGAGGCCCTGGCTCAGGTTGCCCAGAGAAGCTGTGGCTGCCCCTGGATCCCTGGAAGTGTCCAAGGCCAGGTTGAATGGGGCTTGGAGGAACCCGTTCTAGTGGAAGGTGTCCCTGCCTATGGCAGGTTGAGTGGAATGAGATGACCTTTAAGGTCCCTTCCAGCCCAAACCATTCTGTCATTCCAACATCAAGTGCCTCAATCAGGATAGAAGGTTCCAGGCACACAGAGCAGCTGCCCAGTGGAAGGAGGACAAATATGCTGGTGCCGATGGGGACGCCCAGGCACAGAACCTGCTCCCAGGCAGGGTGGCAGGAGGGAGGCTGATGTTTTACAGCCTGGACCAAATTATTCTGGGTTGCTGCCCTTTGCTTGTCAAAGGGTTTTAATGTTGACTGCTCCCTGCAGAGGAGGTGGAGGAGGCAGGAGAGCACAGCCACATCTGCCCCTGCTGCGCTTGCTGGGCTGTCTGGGGAGTCCCTTCCTGCACCCACGGCAGGGATGTGGAGAGGAATGTGATGTTGGCTGAGGGCATGGTCCTGAATGTGGATGCCCAAGGCTGTGCTGGCCTTGTCCTTGTCTGCACGACAACATCCTGAAGCCGTGGGCTGCTTCCTTGCCCTTTCTTCATGGGACACGTTGCTGAGTGAGGACGGAGTTTCTCAAGGTGAGACAATTCTAGTGGGTGGCTAAAACTGAGTTCTTTACATTTAAGGGCTCTTAGGAACAAAAACCTTATGAGGATGGAAATACAGGAGCTGGAGGCTTGAATCCTTCAAGATTGATTATAAAACTGCAGTTGTTTCCAGGAGGGCCAGAGCAGAAAGACAAGCCCAGCTGTGCTACAGGGAGCTAAAGCAGCAGGTCACTTAGAAGAGTGATTTCTGGCTGTGATCCCAACAGTAGTGCACTCAGAGAGAGAACTGAGACACTAATACCAAGGAAGCTTGATACTTCATGTCTAGTTTATTTGTTTGATGAAAAATTATCAGGGCATGAACGGGAAAAGTAGTTCTTATTTTCTCCACTATGTAAATGTTAGAGAAAATAATCTCTCTTCCCTGTAATAAACCTTGGGGAGAAATTTCTGTGACAGACATTTCACCCCAGCTGTCAGCTGGGAAAGATGCATGAGGAGATGTAGAAGGAAAATAAGGAGATTTAAAAATAATGTAGATTCTATTCCTCTATCAGATGTAATTTAAAGAGAGCCTAACCATCCACATCTCATTGCCTGCAGACAAAACACGCTGTAACATTGATCCCTTCACATGATTAAGAGATGATTAAGGGAAAGGCTTTCACAGAACATATTTCCTTGAATAAACAGCAGCCTTCTTGCCAGCTTTGGCCCCAGATACCCCACCACAGTGATCTCAGCATCTCCCAGAATGAATTTTGGGTGGGGGAAAAAAACAAACTGTGGGGTGAGAAGCACACCAAGGCAAGAGGACCTTCTGCTTAGGCAGCACAAGGTCTCCAGGGAGACCTACAGCCAGCCTGGTTTTCAGGGAACTGTTAAATATCCAGCTCTGCACGGCCTCAGACACCTCTGGCCTGGAGAGCCCTGCAGAGGCAGAGGGTCCTGCTTGTGTCATGCGTTCATATGGATGCCAGCTCGGATTTTAACCACGGTGTCCTAATGGAGATTAAGCAACCCCACAAGCAGCTGCTCTCTGGTGATATCAAATGGAGACTGGATGAATTTACCAGTTTAGATGGAACTGGGGAGGTTCTGCTAATGCACTCGAACAACAAAGGTGCACAGATGGCAACTGGAATGCTTAGGGAACTTCTTAAGAAAAATCCAGCTGAGCCTCATAAACAAATGTCCTTTGTAAAAACCAGCATCCAAGGAGCAAGTGAGAGAGACTCTGTCTGAACCACTTTAATTAAAATATTAATTTTTTTTTTTTTTTTTTTTTTGCCATCGGGGACCTGTCTGAAGTGTGAGATGTTTAAATTATCAGTACTGTTGCAGCAGCCACACGGCTGCAGGGAATAAAAAGGGAAGGCAGGATTTGCATGGGGCCCATCAGCGCTCGTTAGGCAATTCTTTTCTTAAAAAAACAAAAGAAAACAAAAAAAAAAAAAAAAACCAAAAAAACAAAAAACAAAACAAAAAAAAAACCAAACAAAAACCAACCAACCAAACAAAAGAGAACAGCTTTATACAATTATTTCCTGCACATTTCTGTGGGCAGGGAGCACAGCACCTTGCATCCATTCACAGGGGTCTTTGAAGCCGCCCAAACGCAAAACATCGGGCTGACGGAGATTGCCTCGCTTGACACTGAGGACGGACGGAGGCAAGGCAGCTTAGCTGACAGCTTTGAACTCATGCATGTACTTTCCAGTGATTCAGATGGCCTGGTCAGATAAACATCAGCACCCAGGGATCGCCGTTCATATTCACAAGAACAAATGTTCCAGATTTCCAGCCCATAACTTATTCAAACCAGTTGGTCGGACACCGGAGCTGTTGAACTTGTGTTCCCTTTAAACCTGAAGCCTCCCAGGGAAGGGACTTGTCTGGCCCCATTCACCTGTCCAGGTTCTCTGAGGTGATTCTGCCCCTCTGCCCCTCAGGTGAGACCCCCCCTGCAGAGTTGCCTCCAGCCCTGGGGAACAAACAGCACATGGAGCGAGTCCAGAGGAGGCACCAAGATGATCAGAGGGATGGAGCAGCTCTGGTAAGAGGAAAGGCTGAGACAGCTGGGATTGTTCAGCCTGGAGAAGAAAAGGCTGTGGGGTGACCTAATTGCAGCCTTCCAGTATTTGAAGGGAGCTGACCAAAAAGATGGAGACTATTTACAAGGGTCAGGACAAGTGGGAATGGCTTCCCACTGCCACAGGATAGGGTTAGATAGAAAGAAATTCCTGGCTATGAGAGTGGTGAGGCCCTGACACAGGCTGTCCAGAGAAGCTGTGGCTGTCCCTGGATCCCTGGAAGTGTTGAAGACTGGGTTGGATGGGGCTTGGAGCAACCTGGGATAGTGGACAGCATCCCTGCCCATGGCAGGTGGGTGGAATGAGATGACCTTGAAGGTCTCTTGCAACCCAAACCATCTCTGATTCTATGATGTATGAACAAGAATAATTGGTGGGGTCAAGTGATCATATATTTGGAAGGTATTCAAGTGTGCTCCGACAATCAGAGGGTCTGTTCTCCTGTGAGAAGAACATTATTAGCAGCAGCATCAGGTGACAGGGAGTTAATATTTTGTTGGGGAGTCGAGCAGGGAGCATCCTCAGCATCCTTCCATCACTACTCCCCTCATAGAATGGATTGGCTCATCTCCAGTCAGAGCCTGCATTTCCATGCCAGGTCCTCAGCAGCACTGGGATGGTGCTGCCTGCTGTGGCTCATGTCACCCTGTATGAGTCCCTCCTCTGTGTACAGATCTAAGGGCAACCGGGCTCTTCACGGGGTGCTGCAGGTCTTGCTGGCCACGGCAGGATTTGGGGCCAAAGGAGTAGCTGAGGCACTGATGAGTAAATGCTAATTAAGTATAACTCGTACTCTGGTCTGTGGCTCGGCAGGACATCCAGAGCCGGCCCTACAACACGACAGCCACTCCCAGTGTGCACCACCAGGTGGAACTGGCAATGTCTCTCATCCAAAGTTCATGCCAGGAGACGGTGCCCCGAGGCAGGGGAGAAGCACACACATGCCCTTGTGACGTCCAGGGGCCCAGGCTCAGCCCGCCTTCGTCATCCCTCCCATGCCAAGCCCCGTGGAAAACCACCACCTCTGGTCACTTGATGGCTGTGTCAGACTTCGGGCAGCGTTTGGTGGACGCTGATGGAGGGAGGAGAAGGTGAAAGGTGGGTTCTGCAGACAACAAAGAGGAGGAGTTTGCAGTTCCACTTAAGGGTTACCACAGTCACATCATTCTTCATGTGCTGGTTTTACTCACCTTTGCAAATCCAACCAGCTAAGGAAAAAGCAAGAACACGTGGACACATTAGAATCACAGCATCGTGGGATGGTTTGGGTTGGAAGGGTCCTTTAAAGGACATCCAGTCCAACCCTCCTGCAGTGAGCAAGGACACCTTCAGCACGCTGACAGGCTCTTTTAAAATTGATTTTGCTGTACTTTGAAATGATGCAAGCCAATGGCAGAGATGGGTATTGATGTTTCTGAAAGCCAAGTGATGTACATGGTGCATGGACTGGGGTTTGAATTTTTGTAGGTTAAGGGGTCTGTATCTTCATTGCTCAACCACAACCAGCCACGTGTGGACATCAGCGACATTCTTGCCTTCTTCGGAGGCACAAAAAAATCAGTAACATGCTGGAAGATGGAGGAGTTATGCCATAATGATTAAAATGACTATACAGGCTGTGCCAGTCAATTTCCCCTTAAAAACAAGCCCTACCATGTGCCTTGTTCCCTGACGTTTAATTTAAGAACTATTTCCAGTTTCTTTTTTTGAATGAGAACAGCGAATTCTGTGATGTTAGGGAAGGTCAGGGATTTTTCACTGTGCAAAGCAGAATAATTCCACTTCGCAAACAGCCATGGGCACTCAAAATGTAACCCCAAAGGAACGGACCCAGTGTTTTTGGCACAGCACTGTTTCTCCAGTTGCATATAGTCACAGACAGATCCTTTCTGCTTCTTTGCCTGCTGACCTGGCTCAGAAGCTAATTCATAGGGTATTTTAGTGCAAATAATTTGTGACAATAATCAGAATTCTGATTCAATTGCAATTCTAACCCGTTATCTTATGGGTTACCCAGTATGGACCAAATATCAAGATCCTTCTCTTGCTCTTAAGTCACAATTGTTACACTCGGAAAAGGCTGTGACTGTTTTAGTAACACACACTGGTTGGCCTGATCTTATTTGTCAGCCATCCTTGGGAAAGGAAAAGCTCTGTATAATATTTTGCTGTCTAATTGTGAGATCCATTTTGGTACTCCATCTGCTGCCCTCATGCATTGATGCTTGTATTTTCATAAAAGCTGAAAAGTGCCTTAACCGCTCACCATCCAGTAAAGCAGACACATGTCCTGGTCGAGCCACTCTGAGCAGCAGAGATGTCCTCACCCTCAGGGCACCAGTCCCCATTTTCTCCTTATCTGTGGTTCACTGAGCAGCCACCGCGCTTACACTGGGGTTTTCTGGGATGCTGAGAAGCCACGCAGCTTTTCTCTCAGGAAGGGGGAATCTAAGCGCGTGGGTATATCATGTAATCATGGAATCAGACTGCTTTGGGTTGGAAGGGACCTTAAAGCTCATCCAGTTCCACCTCCTGCCATGGGCAGGGACACCTTCCACTAGCCCAGGTTGCTCCAAGTCTGGCCTTGGACACTTCCAGGGATCCAATCCCTTGTCCCCAGTCCCTCTCCAGCTCTCCTGGCTCCCCTTTAGGCCCTGCAAGGGGCTCTCAGGTCTCCCTGGAGCCTTCTCTTATCCAGGTGAACCCCCCCAGCTCTCCCATCCTGTCTCCAGAACAGAGGGGCTCCAGCCCTAATGCAAAGGTCCATATTTTGGGGGATTTTCTCACTCCCAGCTACACTTCACGGAGATCCTGCCTTCATCCAAAGTCTTGCACATCTGGGACAGGCTTCAAGGAAAATGAGTGACCCCTGGAGATGCAGCAGTGGAAATAATAACCCAGTTCTGGATTTGGCAAATGGACAAGGGCTTATGTCCGGAAACAGGGTGGAGGCACGACAGGCTGATGCCACCCAGCAGGGAGCCAGGACTGCCATTTCTCTGAGAGAATGGGGATTGTTTGCTCTGGTTGCTTTCCAAAGTCGTCCTGATGACTCGGATGTGAAGGGATTTCAAGGAAACATTTGAGGTGCTCATTTGGTCGCATCCAGGCCTGGTTTTAAAACATGCCTCAGCAAAATGACTCCCTGTTTCACACGGGAAGGCTCCGAGTGCATCGGCACTGGGAAGTGCTGGAGGCAGAGGAACACTGCGAGGATGGTGCTGAGTCCATTGGGAGGAAAGAGAAATATATTCTAGGATGAATGCTTCCTAATAAATCAAGAGGTCTTTGTTCATCTGCCAGTTCCCTCACGGGCTGGCTGGGTGGTCTTGCTGTGAGTTAAAGCTCTTTAACCTCAGTTTCTGTATCTGCAAGATGGGAAGGAAAATCATATATTCCCTTATCCCCTTTAATAAAATGTCAGACTCCAAAATAAATGTAAGACAATTAACAAGTGCTGGACAAGTCTGAGTTGCTGCTGTTATTTGTTACATGGCAAAGGCCAAAGCTCCTTGGGTCAGGAGTCCTTTTAGCCTTAGTTATAACAGAGAGTTTTCTAAGATAGCTGGGATCCATGAGAGGAGGTGGACAAAAACTGCTGGATCCTGAATGGGATTCCTTCTAGGCTGGAGAAGTGAGGCAGAAGCCTTCCTTCCATCAGCAGACTGATAAACTGCTGCCTACAGAAAGGTGACTGCCAGGAACTGTCTGAAAACATCTCGTCCCACCTTGGATATCCAGGCTTTGCTACAGGAACACCATGACCTGAAAGGGGCAGACAGACTTCAGGATGCTTATTAGACCCGATCGAGTTTCCCAGCACTCACTAAGCCAGGGCTCACTCCATCTCTTTATTAAAGAGTATAGTCTTTCCCGATCCAATCTGGTTTTTAGTTAATTGTTTTTCACCTTGGATTACCTACAACAAAGTTTTTGTGTAACAGCTCTTGCCGAGATGAAAAGCACGAGAGATGGAACCTGGGTCATGCAGTTTGGTACTTAGGTGGCCCTGCCAAGAGTGTGGTCAAGAATGTTGTAAAAAAAAAAAAAAAAAAGGTAAATCTGAGCATCCACAGTGTCCGCCAAGCCAAGGAGCTGCGACTAAAAACACAAAGGCAGCCATCCAGAGGGAACTGGATTTGTTTTTCAAGGTAGCTGGTCTAGACATAATTTTACCACCTTCCACCTTTGTATTCTCCTCTTGTTCCTCTCTCCTCTTATTGCCCCTTGGGGAAAATTCTGAGACTGCATTTCATTATGTTCCACCATCAGCACCACAATTTGCTCACACAAACTGCAACGTGTTAGCAAACAGTAGAAACAGTAAAAACACTTCACTGCTGTTGTGAAAGCGTAGGTATAATGTATCTATTTACTGAATTACAGAAAATTCCTTTCCTCCTGCAGATGAACGTGGGCAAAATTGGTCACTTGATTCTGAAAGACTGAGAGAAAGTAACAGCAATTACTTCAATGTCATGGCAACACATGGCAGCACTGTGAGGCTCTACACGTCTCCTCTTTGCAGTCCTCCCTTGGGAGGGAGGGGAAAAAAAAAATCGTCTTTTTTGGCAGCAGTTTAGCACTGAGGTTTCCTGGGCATGCATTACCCATTCTAACACGCCTGATGGATTTGGGGAACATCTCCACCGGTCCCATTTTTGAGCATCCTTCAGGCAGCTGCCTCTGCCCAGCCCAGGATTACCATCGGCAGGCGTTCGACAGCACCTCCCTGTCTGCTGTGAGAATCCTCCCCCAGGCATGCACGGGGCTTTTCAGCAGAGCAGCCTCTGAAAGAGCACAGGACCAACGTTTTGTGCACCTCTGCAGCCATCTCACACGACCAAGGGCTTCAAGGGGCTTTGCTGGGTGGTGCAGTGACGACCAGCGTGGGTGTGGGGGCTCAGGCTTTTGGCTTCACCCTTTGAGAGTAAATGTAAATTGCCTTGCTCTCCAAGCTAATGGGAATAAAATCCTTACAGGCTGTAAATTACACTGAGTCTCTCCGGGATCTACAAACTCACCCTCCCGAAAATCAGCTCTCTTGCCTTCAGCCAGGGCTCAGCTGAACGTATGGGTGGAGTATGGGTGGATTCCCAATGATATCATGGAAGGATGTGGGTTTGCCTGCAAATTCCTGTGTCTTCTCCTGAGCTAATTTCACTCTTTGTTTACTCTTATCAGGACTTCTGCAGCCAAGAATTAATTAGCAGCACTGCCTTAGTACATTGGGGTCCTACCAGTTCGAGGCATTGTACACACACAAAGCCAAGAAGATCTGCACAGCTTAAAACAATTTTTTAAAGGAAGCCACTTCTAAGCACTGTTACTAGTTAAAAAAATCAGTTAATTATGCCAGCAAAAATAAACACTGAAGTGGGGAACATCTCTCCAGTTTCCCTGTATAAAGCAAGCAGTGCTAGTGATTTGGAAGAAGATGTTTTAGTAAGGACTTTGGCATTTTCTCTTTGGTTGCTGAAGAGCTTTCTGACTGCCCTCCACCCTGCCAGGTACCTGGATAAGCCAGGCCAGACAGCCTCACTTAGTGCACTGCCTGGGGCTGTGCATTTTTACTTCTGTGCTGGGGTTTTTTTTTTATGTTTCGGAGGTTTTTCAGAAGGATAAAAAGCATCCTAAACAGAGTGATACTGTCAAAGAGCATTAAGTGGAGTTCTTTGAAGCGAGACACCAGGGGGTTATTTGCTTCCTCTATTTTCTAAAGCAAATAAATCGTGTGTAGATTAAGTGGTGCACAAGGAAGGCTACATTGTACACAATATCCCTCCGCAGACCATTACATGGCAGAGATAAGATAAGTGGCAGAAAAGGATGATGAACCACACAGGCTTTTGCATGAAAATACTACTGTTATGTCTACTAAAAATATCACTTGCTAAAATAAACATTTATATGCACAGGCAATCCCCAAGCTTTGATGTGTACACCAATGGGTGGTGGATAACTCTTAGGAAAAGCTGTGCCAGCCAGTGTGTACCTGCAACTGGCCTGTCAGAGGTTCTTTTCTGGAACCATGTCCAGATCACTGACAGGAGTTGGGACACATCAGCAAGTGGAAGGAAATGCAGGCTGCATGTCCCAAAACAAACAAAATACAACAACAGTGACAAAGGGCCATGAAGATGCTCTGAGGGCTGGAGCCCCTCTGCTCTGGTGACAAGTTGGGAGAGCTGGGGGGTTTCACCTGGAGCAGAGAAGGCTCCAGGGAGACCTGAGAGCCCCTTGCAGGGCCTAAAGGGGCTCCAGGAGAGCTGGAGAGGGACTGGGGACAAGGGTCTGGAGTGACAAGACATGGAGAATAGCTTCAAAATCACAGAGAGCAGTGTTGGGTTAAATATTGGGAAGAAATGTTTGGCTGTGAGGGTGGGGAGGCTCTGACCCAGGTTTCCCAGGGAAGCTGTGGCTGTCCCTGGATCCGTGGAAGTGTTAAGGCCAGGCTGGACAGGGCTTGGAGCAACCTGTTCTAGTGGAAGGTGTCCCTGCCCATGGCAGTAGGGGGTTTGGAACCTGATGAGCTTTAAGGTCCAACCCAAACTGCTCTGTGACTCTATGTAATTTCTTTTATTATTTGTTTCAAGTAGAGGAAAAGCTTTAGTCGATATTTTCACATCATAATTTTCATGCCAGTGAGAGCATCAGACCAAGACAACAGGCGTGTCGTTTCCTCTTAGGAAACTAACTGAGAAATGAGGCTTGGAAAGAAGCTCATGAAGTCAGCTAATCTGTCACCCAGCTCCAGGAGAGGGTTACCCACAGCACACACGAATTCTGGAGGAGTCCTTTCCGTCAGGGACAGTGTGCTAGAAAGCTCTGCATAAGCCAGCCCTGAGATAAAAACCACCATCCCAGTGTGCTCCCGACCCTTTGTATTTCCTCTTGAGAGGAAGTCCCTATTCCATCTATGGTAAGTAGACATGTTCAGCCATAAAAAGGTTTCTGACTTACAGAAAGGCATTTATTTATTTTTCTGTGGTGTGGGAAGATGGGACATCAAGTAGTCATTTGCCAGACAAAATCAACTCCAGAATGCAAAACCTTCTACAGTGGGAGGCCAGAATCCAGTTAAGCAACTTATTCAAGTGTTCTTAGGTGATAATTAGAATTCCAGAATGGTTTGGGTTGAAAGGGACCTTAAATATCATCTACTTCCAACACACTGCCATGGGCAGGGACACCTTTCACTAGACCAGGTCGCTCAAAGCTGTGTTTCTACTCAGTGAAGACTATGGCTGGTGTTTCTTTTGAATATTTTGCAACATTTTGGCCCTGTGTTTCTGCCTGCTTTTTTGGGCCTGAGGTGGGAAGGCAGCACCGTGGCCTTGAGATGAAACAGTACAGCTCCTGAAGCACGAGAGAAATAGCTGTTGCTGCTTATGCAAGGAAGAGTCTGTCAGGTAAATCTGATTGAAAAAACAGAATCATAGAATTAACTGGGTTGGAAGAGACCTCTGAGATCATCAGGTCCAACCCTTTAAAACCCTTAAATAGTGAGATACATGCCAAAATGACGTACTGGGGTTCAGTGCATACAAATTCCAAAATAAAGATAACACAGCGTAACCATCTGGATACATATGTCATGCAATAGCTTATGCAATTTGGGTTTTTTCTCCTAAATCCTGCTGTCACAAAATAAAAAAAAAAAAAAAGGGAAAGAAAAAGAAAATGAAGCTAACTTTAAACACATTGTTGGGGGGCTTTTTTTCTACCACAAACATCTTAATTGGAAAATCCTTGATCAGATTGTTCCTTTTCTATTCCAAATCTTAAAAAAAAATAAAACCAGCAACCTCCCCCCTCCCCAAGAAAAGTTAACAACTGAATTTTGCCGCAGAAGTCCAAGAAGATATGTCCCCTTTCAATACTAGGTATTTACTTTCTTGTATTAAGTGTTCCTAGTAGACAAGTGAAAGAAAATATCTCAATTTTTGCCTCTCACAATGTCACTTCTAAGAAGCATTTTTCCAGTTCCAGGAAAGATCAATCACATTATTGCTGGCAGTAAGTAGCACTCCCACAAGCTGTTAAATTCCTTACCTGCAGAAGTGGCTCTTGAACAGCTAAGGAAAAATATTTCCTGCCTTTTGAAGATATGAAAGAGACCCAAAAGGATTATGAAATCACTGCAGTAGATAACCTTCAGACAGCAGCATCATCAAAAGGCAAGGATAAATGACAAAATTCATCCAACCTCTAACTGTTTAAAGTCAATAAGTTCCAGCTGGAGACGAATTGCCTTCAGCAAAGCCAGGTCTACAAGGTGCTGTCTTAGTGAGTATAAGGAAAGTTTGGCAGATTTTAGGTTGACAGCAGTAGTATATATATAAATATATTTATGTATATGTATATATATGTGTGCATATATATATAGATCTGAAACAGCATACAACACTTCAGAGAAATGAAACCACAGACCTGGGGTAAAATTAACAAAAGGTGCCAGGATGACACAGAAGCCTATTTCCCAATTTAAAATAGAAATATCCTACAGTCTAGACTGTGAGTCTTGGGCCAAAAAACTCTGGGTTCGCTTTGTCCAGGAGAGACAAGCTCTCCCCTCAGAAATGGTCTGTTTGTTGTGCATATCCTACAGTCACATGCAGCCACCTGAAAAGGTTTTTGATAGGTTAGTCTTTTATTAAAGCCCTTAAGTCCAAGTGCTAGGCATGAGGTGTGCACCGGGACAGAAACTGGGCTGTAGACACGTCTCTCTTTCTTCCCAGGACCTTCTTCATTGGATCTCTCACCTTTGTTGCTCATTTCATTTATGGCTTGCCCATGGTTGCCCATCTGCCAGTAAGGTCAACATCACTAAAATAAGGTGCTTGTGTGTTGATCAAACCCAGCTTTCCAGACAGAGACACCTCTCCACCTTTAAAGGTATTCTACCCCCAGCAAAAGTTGTGACTGCTTGCAAGCTCTCCCTGGTATCAGCAGTAATTGAGGATGCTCTGCCTTCCACGGGAGCAAGTTTTGCTTCCAGGTGTATTAACATTTCTTCAGGTTATTTTGGGGTCTCATTCTAAATAAACCCCACTGGGCTCTTGCATTGACTTGTTTGCATTGACTGTGTTTGCCCAGCATTCCACAAGGCATGGGGCCACAGCATGAGAACTGAACAGCTCAGTCCTCTGCTTCTATCTTTATCTCACCCATAACGATTTGAAAATTTGCAATAAAACCATAATTTGTGTTATTTACTATTTGTCAGTGCCAGCACCCTCACAGCCCTGGAAGATTTCTTCTTTCTCAAGAGGCAGCAGCTCCTGCTCCATAGATGGCTCAGCATCCAAGTGGGTGGACAGGTTAACAGAGAGCCACAAACCAACACCCTGAAAGTGAAAAGAAAGAAAATGGCCAGCCCTGAGGTTTGACTCAATGAGTATCAGCAGAAATATCCTCCCAGAAGTGTAGACTTTGATGCTCAACACAGACAGGTCCTCCTGCTCTTCTAGCTCATGCCATTTGGGAGAGGAGTTTATGCAACACCTTACAGGAAGGGTTTAGAAGTTGGTAGGAGGTGTATTTCTTGAGCAAGGAATACCTGGGTGCAATGGTACATTTCTGCTGCTAAGGCCAAGTCTGCTGAAAAGGTATTAATTAAGAACTATTCACCCAGAGCCAGACTTGGTAAGTGTTTGCACCACTGACCAACCCAAATAAAGGGCAGACTAGGCACTCTGCAAGTTCTCCATGAGCAGAGCTGCTCAGGGCAGTGAAACACACGATGACAAACAGTAAATTTTTGTACGTCCTTTGATCTCAGTCCAGATGCTGTTCTGTCTGTGTCATCCACATCACTCCATGACCAAGCTCTGGGTGAGTGAAGCTGAGCAAAGGACGGCCTGTGCTTGGGATCCCGAGGATGAACCATGTACCAGCAGGTAACAGCAAGTCAGCAATGTGGGATTAACATTCTGGTGGCTCATATTTTGTCCATCATCGCTGACAGAGGACTTGGAGACAGATGTCTCGCCTGCAGTGACAAATGAACTCATGTTTTGAAGTTAACAGCTTCCCTTGAATTCCTCTTACTCTTCTACACCACAGGCTGCCATTATTTTATGGACACCTTATCTTGAGCCAACCCTACCAGAATGACTGGATTTCATATTATATCACAAAGTGGCAGGATGAGATAGTGATATGTGTCTCTCCACATGCCATTTCCCACAACGCCTTGAAGGCATCATCATACTTTATTTTATGATCAGCGGGTCACTCATCTATATCTGCTTTGAAGCCACAATAGACTTTTTGCCAATCACTAATAGAAACTAAATAAACACAGCCAAACAGTGTCATCTATCTGTGTGGTGAGTAATTGTGAGGGGTTCCTCTTTAAATAGATGCTTAAGTAAATATAGAAATATCATTTTACAAACGCTGGCTCAAGAAGAGATGTTGGGGAATTACAAAGAAGGGACACCTCACTTGAGTATGCGCATACAGAAGTGCAAACGTGACCCTACGCTGTTATCAAGTGCGCACCAAAGGAATTTATTTTGGCTTTTATAGTCACATGTGTGCGTTCTTCAATGAACCGTACTGAGGATGGAAGAGTGCTTTTCTGTTTCCGAAGCTTCATTCACAAAAATGACCTTTTTCTCGAGTGTTTTCGTGTTGGTGGGCAACACTATTTATTGGAGGCTCTCAGGGGACTGTTTCATGTAAGAGTTTGTGCAATATGATGGAGGGCTATAACGCAGCTGTAGGATCCTTCCATACCCTACCTCTCCCTCCTGTGTTTATTAATGACCCTGTATCGCTGAGCCCCAAGCACTGGGCGTTCTGGCTGACGCAAGTTATTTTGCTCTCAAGGGCAATCCTCCCTCCGTGTCTCTGGCACGCCGTGCCTCTCCAGACTCACCTCTCCACCTGCAATGTCAGGCTGTGCCGTGGGTCGAGAAGGGGATGTTTCTCAGAGCCATCTGGAGCCGCCTGCTTGCTACCTGCAATGCAGTCATTTCAATATTAAGGATGGGTCGGTTTGGAAAGTTCAGCTCTCGGTGAGCAAAACTGCAGGGAGAGGGAAGTAGAAATCGGGAAGAGGAAGCAATGGGGAAGCAAAAATGGTTTCAAATGCCTTTGTAATCGTCTGCGGATCAGACACGAGGCTGGTGACTCCCACTGACACCTGTCAGCGTGACACCACCACGGCTCACCCAGACACCTGAGTGCCACTGAAAGATTTATCTCCTGACAAATCATGGAGATGGTGGTAAAGAGGGAACAGGCAGACACGAAAGGGAGCGGGGCACGGGGAATCGCTCGCAGGCAGGAAACTTGGGCACCCAAATCTGGGGAAAAAAAAGGGAACAGGTCTCTCAGAGCTTCTGGTGTTTGAGCATTGCCTGTCATTTTATTTCTACCCTTCTTCTTTGCCTCCCTTCAGCAGCTCAGTCCCCTCAACCTCCACACACTCACCGCCTCCCTTATTCCTACTGATAAAACTCCTGAACTGGAAAGGATGAAAAATGCAGGCTTTTGGCAATACCTCTGCCATTGCACAAAAATAAGTTGGCAGGGAGGACAGGAGTTAGGATTCCTGGGAATTGCACCTACACAGAGGGAGACAGCAATTGGGCACAGGCTTTTGCAAGGGGACAGCCCTACTTCTCCAGCACTCAGGGGCCCTGAGTTCAGAAGGATTACGTGGTGAAATGCCACATTGTTGCTTTCCTTCTATCAAACAGGGTCATGCCCTCACTATTTTAAGGAAATTGCTGTTTTCTGACTGCCTGCAGACACTCAGTGGCAGCTGTGGCCAGGAATGTGGGCTGGGTACAGCCCAGACTGTGGGCAGCAGGTGAGGAGGGGATTCTGCCCCTCTGCTTCACTCAGGTAAGACCCCACCTGCAGAGCTGCCTCCACACTGCTGGGACACCAACCACAGAAGGACATGGAAATATTGGAGCAAGTCCAGAGTAGACCACGGAGATGCTGCCAGGGCTGGAGCCTCTCTGCTCTGGAACCAGGCTGGGAGAGAGGGGGGGGGTTCACCTGGAGAAGAGAAGGCTCCAGGGAGACCTGAGAGTCCCTTGCAGGGCCTAAAGGGGCTCCAGGAGAGCTGGAGAGGGACTTGAGACAAGGGATGAAAGGACAGGACAAGGAGGAATGGCTTCCCACTGCCAGTGGGCAAGGTTAGATGGAATATTGGGAAGGAATTGCTGGCTGTGAGGGTGGTGAGGCCCTGGTTCAGGTTGCCCAGAGGAGCTGTGGCTGCCCCTGGATCCCTGGAAGTGTCCAAGTCCAGGTTGGATAGAGGTCAAAGCAACCTGGTCTAGTGGAAGGTGTCCCTGCCCATGGTAGGGGGGTTGAAATGAGGTGAGCTTTAATGTCCCTTCCAATCCAAACCCTTCCATGATTCTATGAGGCCAGTTGCTCCCAGCTGGGCAGTGACACCATCTCCCCCACACACACCAATGCAGACTTCCTGGGATGCAATCATTTGCTGGGACACGAGGCAGCAGCCCCCAAATGAAACCTGTCTGTGTTGCAGCACATCACTCACCTATCTGTGTCTCATCTGGACCACACAGCTCTCTGGGCATCTTCTGGGAGCAAACACAAGAGTGTCACACCCACACTGCGATGGGTGTCGAGGAGGAGAGAGAGGAATTGCAATCTGGAGGGATTTGTCTCTTCCCAGAGATCCTGAGGAGATCCTAAACAGTATTACACAGGGAATTTAACTTTCTTCTATCTGAATTTAAGCAAGATGAACACCATCTTACAAATGGCCCAGCCAGGTAAGTACCGATAGTGACATTAATTATTTCAATCAATGTCAAACGACGTAAGAGCTAATTGAGTTTTTCCTATCCAGTCTAGTGAGCAGAGATGAAGTGCCTTGGCAGATGCTGGAACAGAAATCCACACTGCCCTCAGGGGCGCATATAATGGCATGGGATTTCTGTACGTTACAGCATTCCTTTAACACCATGTCATCTAATGACAGACTTTCTTCTCTTCTTTTTTTTTTGGGGGGGGTGGGGGAAGGGATAGAGAATTAGGTTTGTTTTACGGTTTCTTCCCTCTGCTGCTTCTCGGTTTAGTTTCCAGACAGACCGTGGAATACATGTTCGCTGTGAATAAAAAAAAAAAATAAAAAAAAATAAAATAAGTTCTGCAAAGCAGAACTTCGCCCTTTGGAGTCTGGAAGGGGAGTAACTGTGCACCTTCTGACTGTGAGTAGTTGATTTGCCCTGGAGTAATTACTCAGTGAGTAACCTGTTAGTAAGCACAGTCATGCTGGCTAGACTGAGGCAGGGGGGTGGCCCTGGTGGAAAAGGGTGTCATGGAATCGTGGAACAGGGTGGGCACAGCATCTGGCAAAGAGGAGTGGTGGCATCAGGCGGGGCCCCTGAGGGCGAAGAGTGGTGGGAGGAGGAGAAGGAAGAAGAGAATCAGAAAGAAGAGAAGATGGCAGGGAATCCCCAGCCCCAGGGATCCCATTGAGGCTGAGACTGGTGGTGGTTGAGCAGGGCAGCTCCATGGGCTGAGGTGTAATTGTGTGTTCTGTAATGTCCCCTGTGCTGGCCCTGCTGAGGCTCCTCCAGTGCTGGGGCAGTTCTGGGCCCTCAGACAGGAGGGACACTGAGGGTCTGGAGTGTGTGCAGGGAAGGGAACGGAGCTGGGGAAGGGGCTGGAGCAGCAGGAGCGGCTGAGGGAGCTGGGGGGGCTCATCCTGGAGAAAAGGAGGCTCAGGGGGGACCTTCTGGCTCTGCAACTCCCTGACAGGAGGGGGGAGGTGAGGGAAGACTGGGCTCTGCTCCCAGGGACCAAGGGACAGGAGGAGAGGAAACAGCCTCAAGTGGTACCATGGGAGGTTTAGCTTGGATATTAGGGAAATTTTCTTCATGGAAAGGGTTGTCCAGCCCTGGCACAGCTCCCCATCCCTGGCAGGATTTAAAAGCTTTGTGGATGTGGCACTTGGGGACATGGGTTAGTGGTGACTTTGACAATGCTGGGGGAACGATTGGACTTGATAATCTTGGAGGGCTTTTCCAATCTACACGCTTCCATGATTCTACACATAATTTTAAAATTTTACTCTTACCAAATATCTCCCATTCATTCAGCTGAGAGATGCTCAGAAGCTGTGACACATCTGACATCCTTTATCCCAGGGCTGCATCCCAGCTGGTGCTGCGTGAGAGCCTTGGTGGGGACAGGGTGTGTGTGTTGCAGCAGCACTCTGCAGTGAGGGAGGGGGTGCTTAAAATAGTTCAGGTGTATAGAAAAAAAACCAACAAATCCTTGCTTCTGAGACTCTGAGCTGTTCTCTGTTCAGAGCAAATTAAGAGGGCTTTCTGGGTTTACTTAATCTAATTTATCACATTTTTCCGTAATGAATATGTTGCAAAATAGTTTAGCTAGTCCAAATGAGACGAACCTTCAGAGCAGTGCCAGTTTAGGTCACCTGGTGTTCTGCAAACAGACGTGAGAGGGAGGAAGATGATGCACTTAGACTCACCTTAGGACTCCCCAGAGGTACCAGGACAATGTGTCATGGTGTTTCTAGCTTTGACTCGAGAAGAAGAAATTTTGGTGTCCCTTCTTTCTGTCCTGGGAAGTATTTAAGGCCAGGTTGGACAGGGCTTGGAACAACCTGTTCTGATGGAAGGTGTTCCTTCCCATGGCAGGGTGTTGGAATGAGATGGTCTTTAAGGCCTCTTCTGACCCAAACCACTCCAGGATTCTGTGACCTCCCCAAGGGACCAAGTGCTGGTGGAGAAGCCCCGAGAGCCCTGAACTCCAACTGACACCCTTTGGGGGTTAAGGCCACTCCCTGTAGGAGTCAGTGTGACCTTGAGAAACCTGAGCTGCAGACTTCCTAGCACATCACCATAAACAAAGGGAATAATAGTAATAATAATTATAATACTTAGCACGTAAGGACAATATCTGTTGGGGCTGTGAATGGGATGGTTCTTGCACAGCTCTGTTTATGGTGCCGGTGATATCACGCAGTCTGGCAGGAGGTCGGGTGCTCAGATTTCTTAAGGGCTTTAGGAGGTGGTAATTGTCTCACTTTTGCTTTAAACACCGTGTTAATTATGTTTTTAAACAATGGCTACAAACTCATCCTTTAATTCTTTGTGAAGTGCTCTTCACCTTGTCAGTGATTTGAGGGGTTGAATGTTGGAAAGCAGTGGGTGGAGGTTACAGCTAAATATCATCACCAGGGCTAGTAAACAAAAAAAAAATACTTCTTAATTTTGCTGTTTGTAGTTGATACTCTCCCATATCTAAGGTCTTTCTCAGAACTTGAAGGCACTGTTAGCACAGGATTCATTAGAGTGCACTTTCTCTCTTTTCTTTAATTCAGTTTTCTACTCTGTTCCATATGTGGTGCTAGGTGGTTCAACCTTGTGTCATTAAATTTTGGCAGCAAATGTCCAAAAAACCATAAAATGGAGAGGAAAGGAAAAAAAAAAAAAAGAGTGCCTCTAATATACTTTGTATATTTCAGACCCAGAAGCTACTTTTATGTCTTTGAAAAAAACCCAAGTATTAATACATGTGGGAAAAGGTGGGCTGTGTTCTGCAGTCTCTGGAGGACCCACAGGTATCTCAGTCAGTACAGCTGCTTTTACCTTCTCACAGGTAATTTCTTCCTCTTAAATGAGGAGAACATGTCTGGGCCTCCTTTGGATTAATCATTGGTATCAGATGGCGTGCCTTCCTCCCTCCAGATGAAATGAACGTGCAGGTTTGGGTAATGTGCTTTTGAAAATCCAATCTTTAAATTACACTTCACTACTAATACTTCTTTTTTTCTCCAGTTTATGCAATTTGGATTGTGAAATCAGGGCAGTCAGTTCCCGTCCAATCCTATATTTCTTGTTTACCTGAAACTCCCTTATTTCAAGTTGAAAGGAATTTCCTCATCCTGGTGGTAGTGACTATCAGGCAGAGTTCCAGTTTTATTTCAGTGCCACTCTCCAGTTCTCAAGCAATTTCCATCACTTGGATATTTTAGAGAGAAAAAAAAAAAAAATCAATTCCCAGCAGGTTGCTTTTCCTGGAACCGAGCCATGTGCAAGACTGTCATGAAAGCATTTCAGTTGGGTTTAATATTTGTAAAAAGCTATTAAAGAATCCCAGCCCTACATTTAGACAAATGAGGACTTTTCAATTATCTGTTTTAATACACTGGCTCTGCTAATTCATAAATTATCGGGTACGAAGGGTTACTCCTGCTGTCTAGACGACCCACCTGAGTAACTCGGGGCAGAAAGGCTCCCTGCACCCGTGCAGGTTTGGACCAGCTGTAGCTCCTCGCCTGAATACCACCAAAACCTCACTTCACAATTACTATTGACGAAGCATCCACCACAACCAGTGGTTTGCTCCACCTGGATCATTACCATTGAAAAACGATGCTTCACTTCTCACTCGTATCCTCCTAATAGAGCATCTCCTTGTTTGGGTCCTCCTCTGTCTTTGAGAGACTCGAAGTTATCAAAACCTTTTTTTTGTTTGCTCCTTTTGCTGGTTGGTTGGTTGTTTTTTTCCTATGCAGGTATTTCTTGACTAAGTCCTTGCAGATAAAAGGCATAATGTGTCTCAGTTGTTAGGGTTTTGGAGCACCTCATAATTATTTGCATGCACTTCTCCAGTCTCTCCTGTGCACATCACAGAGGTGTATCATACCCAAGTCCAAAATACTGTCACCTAGAGCTAAAATGCTCCCAGAGAGCCAGAATACAGAGAAGCATCCAGCAACTTGTTATTTTAAGCAAGAATTTGTGTTGGATTTGAGGACGAGAAATCCAAACCATGCTCCTTGAAGCAGATTTGGGCGGTGTAACTGCAATACTCCGCACGGAAAAGGTCAGTGCTTTATAAAGTCCTTGATCGCGGATGTCTGAACATTGGATTATTTTTTTGTGTCAAGCTGTAGGTCAGGGTGAGGAACACTGATCCCAAACAACCCCGCCACAAACATGAGAATTCTCTTTTTGCAGCCAGGCTGATCCCTGCCTCTGACTGGACAAAATTCCTGAGAGCATCAGAGGGAATTTTCCTTGGAAAAGTCTGTAGAAAGCACAGGCTGGTATATTGCCATCCATGAGGACATGACTAATGTTTGAGGGAGAGAAATCAGCTGCACAGTGCATCTGGCCAGGCCACTGCAATAAATACAGAAAGACACATAAATGATGGTAAGGTTACGACCTATCCCATTAAAAAGGAAGGAACTCCGAAATTACACCCCTACCTGCCAGCAATAGGAAATACAGAAGCTGGAGTTTTTCCTCTTGCTTTGCCTGCTACTCTGCCATCCATTTTACAGCTATTCCCTTCCGACAAAAAAGGGTTTGGCGTGGTTTTGTTTGTATTTAAGAAGGGGATTGTGGGCTCCTCCCGCTGGCAAACTGATCTGCAGAGCAGTGGCACCTCAGTCCCCTCTTCTGGGTAAGAAGAAGGGCACATCCCTGCCTTGTGGCTGCATCTGAGAATCTCATCTTTCAGGATCTGATAAATCTCCCTAAAGCCAGAATTCAGAGGTTGGCTTGATAAGGTTAGGGCTAAAATGCTGCTTTTAAGTGATGGACACCCCACCCTTCCCCAGTGCCCCTGGGCATGGGTGTTGCAATGTCATGTATGCCATGTATTCAGAGTCCAGGAGGCAGTGGATCCTCACATGGGACGTACCCTGGCATCCTGGAAGCACACCGTGGTTTGGGTTGGAAGGATATTAAAGATCATCTAGTTTCAACCCCCCTGCCATGGGTAGGTATATAGGCAAATCCCATTGAAAACAAAAAGTCTCCATCTCCTCTGGGCTCCAGAGGTGTCAGGAGAAGGAATCACAGGGTTGCAAACACCCCTAGTTTTCATGTCAGCCCCAACTCTTTCCATACACCCCCTTATCTGGTACACAGCTTGCCACAGGCAACTGTAGGTAACTACAAATAAAACATGCAGGCAGTTCATGCACCTGGCAAATGTACTTACTTGAAACAAAGAGGATTTTGATTTACATCACTGAAACTGAAATGCTGAAAGGAGGATGCCAGCTATACCATCCACATGCGCTTACCTTCAAAATGCTTCAGCAGAGCCACTTTGCTGTTTCCATACAGAAAAAGAGAGAGAGAAAAAAAATCCCTTTTCGAGAGCTTAGACACCAAAACAAATCTGAACGAATGTATTTACTGTTTCAGACATCTGAAACACAGAAGTGCAGGTAACAATACAAATGAAGAGTTACACATAAGGTGGTGCACTGAGGTTGTATTTTTATAATAATAATGAGATTCCCACCCTACTAGATCCTAAGGAGCTCCAAGACCTTAGGATCTCTAGGCTGGACTGCTGGATGAAGAAGTCACCCTCTTTCTCAGCGTAGCATGTCCCTGCTAAAGGTTTTTGAAGGCTTTCCTCTACCTCTAAAGTAAAATATTCCACCTGCCTCCAATTGTGCCCTTTACATGTCCCCTTCAACAGCCCTGTGTCTCCTCTGCCTGACCGGTGGCTCCCAAATGACACCGCGTTCTCCTGCGCTGCAGCGCCCAGCCCCAGCATCATCCCCTCCCAGACTGTCTGACCTAAATCCCTCTCACCTCCTGGCCCTAAATCTCACTGGTGACATTCGCCAGGGGCTGGGCTGAACCTCGGCCCCACTGGAGACACGGCACTGCTGCCACGAGTCCTTCGAGGGACAGGGGGGTGACACAGCTCAGTGGACACTGCGTGGCCACCGGAGAGGCCAGGAAGGGCAGGCACTGCTCCTGTTTGGTTTGTGTCGTGGCTGTGGGACAGCAGATCCCCCTTGGCAGTGGCAACACTCGCCCTCTGACACCAGCCCAAGTCAGCTCTTCCTTTCCCTCCAGCACACTGGGCCCAGCCTGACCCCTAAACCACGCACATTCCACTGTGAGGGACATCGTTATACCAGCATCTTACATTCCAAACAGCAAATTCTTCTACTGGGATTAGGGAGACATTATATAGATTGCACAAGTATTTTTATATATATAATTTCCTTCATGTTGCCGTAAGGGAGTCCTGGTAAGGAGAGTGCCTTGTGTTTAACTCCTCTGAGCAACACAACATTCGTGCAGTTGAACCACGAAGCTAACAAAATTTCAGCTAACAAAGCACATACCCAAAGTCAGGCATGTGTGAGTGCTCTGAGGAGTCAAAGTATTACCGTGTCCATGTGAGCCCCCCAGAGCCAGCACCGGTGCCTGCCATAGCTACTGGTGGGTATTTGATTTGGAGGGATCAATTCCCAGGACTTGAGAAAGGAGTGGTTTTCCACATGCCCAGTAAGCACAGGCAAGGGTCCATCTCAACAGGCTTTTTCTTCTCATTTTTAGACTCACAGAACAGTTTGGGTGGGAAGGGACATTAATGTGCACCTTCCTCCACACGCTGCCATGGGCAGGGACACCTTCTGTTAGACCAGTTTGCTCCAAGCCCTGTCCAACCTGGCCTTGGACACTTCCAGGGATCCAGGGGCAGCCACAGCTTCTCTGGCCAACCTGTGCCAGGGCCTCACCACCCTCACAGACAGCAATTCCTTCCCAATATTCCATCTAACCTTGACCACTGGCAGTGGGAAGCCATTCCCTGTGTCCTGTCCCTCCAACCCTTGTACCCAGTCCCTCTCCAGCTCTCCTGGAGCCCCTTTAGGCCCTGCAAGGGGCTCTCAGGTCTCCCTGGAGCCTCCTCTTCTCCAGGTGAACCCCCCCAGCTCTCCCAGCCTGGCTCCAGAGCAGAGGGGCTCCAGCCCTTGGAGCATCCCTGTGGTCTCCTCTGGTCTTGCTCCAGTATCTCCACGTTCTTCTTGTGCTGGAGACCCCAGAGCTGGAAGCAGTGCATCTCCTCTTGCACACACTTGCACTGAATCCTTTTCCAAAATGCCAGCCTTGGAATGGCAGCTTACACCCAGGAGCACCTGCACTGGAATGAATGATTTTAGCCTGCAGTGCTGGTTGACAAGAGCAAGAGCATGAGGTCCCTGCCTCCCTGTGATCTGCCACTGAGCACAGAGAAAAGTTGCCTGGAGAATACTTTTCTTTGCAGACCTGAAGTTCTTGTAGCTTGAATTTGCTGTCTCGACATGAGCTGCTGGAGTGGAAGGAGACTTTGGCTTCAGTCAAAATGGCATCATAACCCAGACTTTGAACATTGCTTGAGAGCTCTGCTCTCAAAATAATGCACAAAAATAGAAGCAGGGCCACAAGCTTAGCTATTCCTAATGTGCACAAAAGGATGGGAGAGTGCCAGGAGCCAGCCTGCCCTGCCTTCAGCCTGGCTTGTTCTCTCCTACCTCCCCTGAATGGCTTTTCAGTGCTGTGAAAAGCAGAGACATACCCCCAAAAGAGCAAAGTGTGTTTGTTATTGACCCTCGCCTGGAAAGTGTATGAAGAGGGATCAGCTCTGTTTGTTTGTACCCGGTAATGATGTCAGGAAAAGCTTTTTTTTTTTTTTTTTTTTTTTTTTCCCAAGTCTGGTTTTATCCCCTTTGTTGGAAGTGCCTTTGGTGAGTCTCACACCCTGGTGCTGTTAGCAAAACAATTAGGTTAACAGTGCCTTGGCTCCAACTGTCTGTCAAAGGCTGAATTGCAATGCAAATTAACTCGGCTTTAGCTCTTCAAAGCCAGCTGGGTTCAGGAAAGGTCCCCAGAAACCCCCGTGAGAATGGAGGTTTAGGGCTGGGGAGGGTGGGCTCGGTGGGATTTTACATCCAGGACCTAATGTGTTTGGCAGGAGGGATGCAGTACGTTGTACAAACACGTTATACAAATGCAGTTAAGTCATATAAATCCTTTCAGTACTTGAAAGGGACTTAGAAGAAAGATGGGGACAGACTTTTTAGTCGGCTTTGGAATGACAGGACTAGGGGTGATGGTTTTAAACTAAAAGAGGGGACATTCGGGCTATATAGGAAGGAGAAATTCTTGTCTGTGGGGCCCTGGCACAGGTTGCCCAGAGAAGCTGTGGTTGCCTCATCCCTTGGAAGTGTCCAAGGCCACCTTGTACGGGGCCAGAGCAACCTGGTCTAGTGGAAGATGTCCCTGCCCCGGCACGGGGCGGGTTGGAACGAGATGAGCTTGTAAAATCCCTTCCAGACCAAAGGATTCTAGTATTCTATGACTCAAACAGATTTTTTTCCTTCTCAGGGATTAATAGTGTCCCTTGTACATTTTGGAACAGGTTTCTGGCCCACGCTGACATTTGAGCAATACAGCCAGAGCAGTGCAGGCTGTGGGTATAACCTCCTTTCCAAGCGTCCCCCCAAGCCATGCCCATACTTATCAGCTTCATTATGCTTATTTCTGTATTTTCCATATGGGCACATACATATGGTCTATTTAAACAAGCTTGCAGGGTTAATTAGCAAGCAGTTCTTTATCACTTATTTAATATTTAGCACTTCTGGGGTAATTTTCACTTGCAGAGATCACAAAACCAGGGAAAGCACTGATGGCCCAGGAGCACCAATGGGCAAACAGAGGTGCCAAAACCCAGGTCCCTACTCACAGGGAAAGGGATGTGCCCAAGATCACCCCGGAGAACCTATGGCAGGGCCAAAAAATTGTATTACCTGCTGGACCCCGTTCTTGTTCTCTATCTCTTCTCAGTATACACCATGTTATGCATTTTGTCACTTCCTTCATGACAAGAAAGTCATTGTAGCCCTCAGTGGTGAGGCAAGAGGAACCGCAAGGGGGAAAAAAAAAAAAAAAAGGCAAATTTTGATCTTTTTATAAAAGCCTGGGAAGTTTTAAAAAAATTAAGAAGCATAATGCATGGATTAATGGACATGTCCAGTGTGTCTTTCACCAGTGAACACGGGAATGAGGTCTTTTCCCCCACCTCCCCTCTCAATTCACCATATGCATCACAGGGAAAAGGGGTTGAGGTTCTCTGAGGAAGTGAGGAAATCAGCCTTGGTGTACATGAGGTCACTCCGGAGGCTCCTGAACAAGATGTTGAACTAAAAGCATTACCCAAATTCCATTTTTCAGGATGCAGAAGTGACCTTTTTTTTTTTTTTTTTTTTTTTGCACGTACAGCAGACCCAGACACTGATGCCGTTCTGATTTGGTCCCTGCTGTCACCCCACAGCCTGAGGGCTCTGCCCTGGGCTCCCCACAGCTCATTCCTGCTCTTACTCCGCCTTGGCTGCAGCATCAGCTACTGCAGAATTCAAGGGGTTGCCTAATGAGCATCTTTTACTTTCGCCTTTAATTATTTGGAGGTGCAGTGAGGAGTCCATCCCCTTCCTCAGACTCCAGCTGCATAACAAGCCTTCCTAAATTGTTCTTTCTGATACGAAAAAATAATGTTCTTCCCCTCATCAATTTTTTCCCTACTATTTATCAAGATTTTGAGCAGATCTGTGCCTGGGTGGGTTTAGTCTCATGAAGATTTGACAGGGCTGCCTTCAAAACTAGCCCCTTTCTAGCAAATTTAGACCCAGATTCTGCAAATACCAGGCTTTTTTGGAGCATCCCTGACCAACTCACGTGAATATCTGCACAACTGAGCACTAAAATTATCCCTGCCCTCCTTCCTACACTAAAGGCAGGGGTCCAGGACAGGCACCCCCGGGGATGCCCTGCCTGCACGGCACAGGACATCCCCTGTTTTATGTGGCTTATGGTTGGTGTGGTGCTTAGCTGGGTGCATTCGTTTCGGGTTTGGATTGGAATTGTATTTGCTTGTAGCAGCCATGATTTAAGAGCCTTGGCTCTTCCTTCCGACGCGATAACTGACTTAGAGAGTGACCTTAAGGCAACTTACCCGCCCGCAGCTATTCTGTGAAAAAGGAGCTACTCCTCCGTGGGAGTGCGTGCGGGATGGGGACCCCTGGGGAGTTCTCCTGCCCTGCCAAGCCTGGCGCTAGGAAGTCTGGCCGGACTTCCCAGCTCGGCCACAGAGCGCCGCGGGGCTGGCCCAAGAGCGCAGCCTCTTGGTGGCTCAGTTTCCCAGTCCTCTGCAGGTCCAGAATTGGAATGGGGGATCTGTGGAGCACGCAGGGTGCCAGGGATCGTTACCACTAGTAACTGTATCAGAGTAACTAGTTACCACTAGTAACTCTGTATCAAAGCGATGCGTGCTCATCAGTTCTGCCTCGCGTTCGGTGAAAATCGGGGTGTAACGAGCCCCCCTCCCCGGGATATTTTCCCGTCCTTTGGTGACAGGTGCTGCGAAAGCGCAAATTACTATTATCGTTATTATTATTATTATTATTACTTTTAGTGCCATGCCTTTCTTCGAAACGCAGAACCATATCAATATTTTTAATATGTTTTCTTTTTTTTTTTTTTTTTACGGTTGATTTAGGTTAATATTTCAATACTTAAAGACCGAGCACCGGCACCCTCCCCTGCCCCGGGGGCTCCCCACCGGGTGCGGGGTTGGGGTGGTGGGGGGAACACACCCCCCAACATCTCTGCACCCCCATCCACGGGCAGGGATGAAGCTGGCCGGGGGGAGTAGGTATCGGGGGGAGGGGGGGGTAGGTACCGGGGAGGATGAGGCGGGGTGTGTGTGTGTGGGGTCACGGACCCACAACCTCCCCGCAACCCGAAGCCGCCTCTTGCGCAAAAGGGCGGTTGGAGATAAATATAATATATAGATATATTTATTTATTTTTTTTTTCTCCCCGGAGCGACACGGTGTCTAGACGCCCACGTGATCGGGGCCGGGGCCGGGCCGGGCCGGGACGCTGCACCTGCAAGCCGCCGCCGGGGCGGGGGGACTCAGAGGGCAGGCACCGCGCTGGGCTCCGCTCCATACGCGCCCGCAGCACGGCACACACCGGTGCGGGCGGCGAGAGAGGGAGGAGGAGGCTGCGGAGAGAGGGGAGGGGGGAAAGGAGAGGGAAGAGAGGGGAAAGAGAGGGGGAGGTGGGAGAAAAAAAAAAAAAAAGCCAAGCCGAGAAAGGAGGGGGAGGTGGAGGAGGAGGAGAAAGGAGGAGGAGGAGGAGGAGGGGAAGGCAGGAAGGAGGAGAGAGGAGGGGAAAAAAAGGCACCGCGGCAGAGGCGCCGGCAGCGCGGAGAAGGGTCGGCGGCCGGCGGGCACCCCCGCACCCATGTAAGCACTGCCGGGAGCGGCGGGCCTGGCTCGGCCTGGCGCGGCTGCTGGGCAAGGCAGGCAGGAAGAAGAGGGACGCAGCCCCACTTTTCGCCTTCTTCTTCTTCTTCTCCTCTCTTTTTTTTTTTTTTTTTTTTTTTTTTTATTTCCTTTCTTTCTTTTCGTAGCAGCCGGATCAAGACTCCGTGTGGATTAAAACCTTTGGGAAGAAGGAGGAAAAAAAAAAAAACCCACACAAAACCAACCAAACCAAAAAAAAAATACAAAAAAAACAACCCTGAAACCCCGCATCAGGACGACCTGGGCTTTAAAAAAGGGATACAACACTCTGGATGCGCTCGTCCGCCTCTTTTGTGACAGATGCTTAAACCGACGTCCAGACCTTAGGGTTGGTTTTTAAAATTTATTATTTTTTTTTTAAATTTTTTTTTTTAATGTGTATATATATATATAAATAAGACGCCGGTTTGGCTCGCGTTTTTCATTTTCGCCTCCCGGTTCTGCCGTGCGCCGCATCCCTGCCCCCGCGCCGCTTCCCCGGCGTGGCGGGTTGATGGGCGCCGCGGCCCCCGGGCGCCCGAGGCTCCCCCGCGTCTCGGGCCGCGCTCCGCACCCGCGCAGGGCGGCGCGGCGCCGGCAGCCCCCGCCCGCCTCCCCCCGCGCCGAGCGCCGCGGGCTCTAGACAGGGATTTTTTTTTTTTTTAATTATGTATTTTTCTTCGCTTTTTGGGCAAAGCCGGAGCGAGCGGCGGCTCTATCCTCCCCTCCCCCTCCCCCGCCGCCACCTCCTCCCTTTATTTTTTCTCTTTTTCCTTCCTCCCCATCCTTTGATTTTTTTTTTTTTTTCCTTGGGGTGCGACCTTTTTAATTTTAATTTTCTCTGCAGCGGGCGGAGGCGCGGCCGGCGCATCCCCGCGGGAGGCGGCGGGACCTACGGCCCCAGCGCGGAGACTGGCGCATGCCACGACCCGCCTCGGCCCGCTGCCCCCGCCGCTCCGCCGCCGCCGCACCCCGGCTGCCGGCCCCTTCATGCTCGGCGGACGACATGCCCGTTTTGTAGCCAGGGGCCCCTCCTCTCGTCCCGCATGTTCAGGACCAAACGCTCGGTGCTCGTCCGGCGGCTCTGGCGGAGCCGCGCGCCCGGCGGCGAGGAGGAGGAGGAGGCGGCGGCGGGCGAGCCCGGCGCGGCGAGCGGCGGAGAGCCGAGCCCAGGCGCACCTGGGCGGGGGTCGCGGGTGCTGCCCGGGCAAGGCGGCCCGCGGCGGGCGGGCGGCGGCGGGCGCGGAGGCGGAACTGAAGGCGCTGACCCACGCCGTGCTGAAGCGGCTGAAGGAGCGGCAGCTGGAGGGGCTGCTGCACGCCGTGGAGTCCCGCGGCGGGGCGCGGACCCCCTGCCTGCTGCTGCCCGCCAAGGCCGACTCGCGGCTGGGGCAGCACTGGTACCCGCTGCCGGTGCTGCTCTGCAAGGTGTTCCGCTGGCCCGACCTCCGCCACTGCTCAGAAGTGAAGCGGTTATGTTGCTGTGAATCCTACGGCAAGGCTCACCCCGAGCTCGTCTGCTGCAACCCGCACCACCTCAGCCGGCTCTGCGAGCTAGGTATGGGCGGCGGGGAGGGATGGCTGGGGGGGGGTACGGGGTCTTTGGGGTGTTCTGGGGATGCCAGGGGGGAAGATGGAGGGGCTGCAGCGGTGCCAGGGGATGGAGGAGTTAAGAGGGGTGTAAGGGATAGAGAGTATGCAGGAATATAGGGGGTGCAAGGGATGGAGGGGATAAGGGTGCAGGGGATGGAGAGAATGCAGGGGTGCAGGGGCTAGAGGTGTGCAGGTGATGGAGGGGTTGCGGGAATGTAGGGGATACAGGGGTGCAGGAAATGCAGGGATATAGGGGACACAGGGCTGCAAGGGGATGGAGGTGATGCAGGGATATAAGAGTGCAGGGCTTGGAGGGGATGCAGGGATATAGGCGTACAGGGGTTCAGGGGAGGGAGGGAATGGAGGGATACATGGGGTGCAGGGGATGCAGGGATACAGGGTACGGAGGGGGATACAGGGGTGCAGAGGCTGGAGGTGTGCAGGAGATGGAGGGGGTGCAGAGGGTGCATGTGTGAAGGGGACACAGGGACGCATGGATGCAGCCCCACTCACCTCCCCCAGCCCACTAAACAATTTTTTTTTCCCTCCCGGAAAAAAAAAAAACAAAAAACAACCAAAACCCCCAAAACATCCCACAACAAACAACAAAGCCCGTCGCGCACGCACAAAAAACTTTTCCGTTGCCGTGGTTTATGTGTTGTGTGTGTGTTTTTCCCCTGTATTTAGGGGAGGGTGACCCCCATCCCCCAGCGGCGCCCCCCTCCCCTCCCGGGGGCCCCGGCGCTGCCTCCCCGCCGTCCCCGCGCGGTGCCGGGGGATTAGGGGCCGGGCGGCCCCGGCGCTGCCGCGGCTCCACCGAGCCAAGGAGGCCCCGATCAGACAGCCCGAGCGGCAGATAGCAGGGAGACTGGCGCCAGACGGACCCTTTTGTTTATCTGACAGCTAAATATCAAGGCAATCACCGCCTCGCTGCCCTGCCTCCAACCCCCAGAGCTAAGACAAACAGTTTTGCTAAAAGAATGCCACTGTTATCATAAGTTCCTATCTTTTTTCCTTTTTTTTTTTTTTTTCTTTCTCATGGCTCTGCCTTTATTTTCTCTGTGCTTTTCTAATTCCAGAGTCTCCCCCTCCACCCTACTCCAGATACCCAATGGATTTTCTCAAACCAACTGGTAAGTGGACTTTTTTCAATGCAGATAAAAAAGAGATAAAAAAAGGGAAAACAGACCCTTTCTCAGGGAAAACAGTGTCCTGCCTTTGTCATGCATTTCGTTTTTGGCTGCTTTAGTGCTTCTGTGCCTCTTGCTACCCCTGGAAGAATTAACATATAATTTATCTAAACCACCCTGTGCACAAAGTAGGATTTTAAAACTCTGGCAGGAAACTCCAAGAGGGATTGCAGTGCAGCACAGGCCTGTGCTGCTTGAGTCAGCCAGGAAAACTGTGGGCTCCAGTTGGAAATGGCAATGCTCCCACATCCCTGGGTGAATTTTTAGGGATTTAGGTTGGGATCCAGCACAGCATCTCTCTGATGCCTGGGAATCTCAATGAACCTTGACAGACTTGTTAGAAATCTTTCTGAGTTTTGTAGAAGCCTAATCCTGCCTCATCAGGCTTAAAAAAAAACCCAAAAAAACCCCAACAAAACAAACAACAAAAAACAGGAAAAGAGGTTGAAAAGTTTTTTGGGCTTTTTTTGAGTTTTTGTTTGGGTTTGTTTGTTTGTTTGTTTTGTTGTTTTTATTTTTCTTCCTTTTTTCTTTCTTTTTTTTTTTTTTTTTTTAATTTTTAGCACCACTCTGCATGCCTGTTGCTTGTAATTGAATGTCAGGGTGCCAGGGGAGAAGCCCATTTGAGGCTGGCACCAGCTCTTTTGCGGTTGTCTGCATAAACTCTTGGTTGGCAGCGAGCTCGCCGGGTGTGAGATAAATCAGGCTGGAAGAAGGAGGAGAGGTGGGGAGAATCGGAAACGGGGAGGGGGGGGAGCTCGGGAGGAGCAGCTCCTGGCTCCCTGAGGATTAGTGGATCTGGAGTGCTGGCTGGAGCACGGTGGTCTCTGTGGTCATGGCAGACAGGAGTGGCACGGCGGTGCAGGGAGGCAAAAGTAGAGGTATTTCTGAAGACCAATATCAGGTTGTTTGATGGGGGTTTTTTTGGGGGCCAGAGGAACGGCTTTTGTAAAATTACCTCTCTTCAGTTTCTTTGTGACTAAAAGAAACCTCAGCCTTGAAGCTGGTGTGGTACCGTTGTGGGGTCCCATCCTGCCCACTGCTCCCTTGGAGGCTGCACTGTTGTTTTTCTCCCTCTGCAAACTCTTTAAGAACACTGAGAAGTGTTCTTAAGTATTACCCAAGTAAGTTACTGCGTTAGTTGTTGTAAGTTAAGTGTTAGTTAAGTGTTACTGTTCCTCCTGGAAATAAGCAGAGCTGTTTAACAAACAGTCCGATTACAAGGCATGAGCTGTTTCGCCTTGGTGTGAAAAACCAGGAGATAAAAGCTTATGAATGAAAGAGGGATATTAGGAATAGGTTCAGCACTCCGGGCTTGCGCCAGGATGCAGTAGGGTTGTTCTGTAAGAGACTCTGAGGGTCTGCTGGGTCACAAAGTTTTGTAGGAGTTGGCATCATTTTGACTGCATCCCTGCAGTGCTCCCCCAGAAGTTCCTTATTTCTACCTTCATGGCCCTTCTTTCCACCCACTGATGATGCTGGCATGGGGTGCAAAGGGGTTTGGAGTTGCAGTGGTTAAAGGGTTAAAGCTTGGTTTTGGTTTCCTGTGAAGATGTTAGGTTAAATCTATTAGCAGCATTTAAACATCCAATCTGCCTCTGCCAGGATCTTATTTTCAGTTAGCCGAATGATATATTTATTCATTAGCAAGTGTTGACATAAGGTAGCAAAATGTGTGTAAACAGAAAAGCCGCAGAACATGAATGTGCCATTTCGAAAGGAAAAGTTATTCCTATCGGCCAATAGGAAGTGATTAACGCTGCCCATCGGAAGCACAGAAACAACTGGGTTACTCACCAAAAAGTCCTTTTTTTTTCCCTTTTGAAAGAAAAATCCCTTTGGCAGCTGAGGTCTGACTAACGGGGCTGTGACAGGCACAAGCGGAGCCTGGAAGTCTGTTGTGGCAGGTGGGTTTTGCAAGCTCAGGGTTTCTCGGTGTTTCCTCTGCGGAGGGTTTCCCTTCCCAGCATTGGTGCCATCCCCTGCGACAGTTTCCCAGCTGCTGTTGAGGATTGCTTGTCATGGGCCAGTTAGATGGGATGGGGAACAGTAGGTGACCACGGGAAGGCATGAAGATTTTTGCCCGGCTGATGCACATCATCCGTCTTCTCCCCTGGGATCTTGTGTGGGAACAGCCCCTGCATTTAAGACTCTGGCGGTGGGGCTGGGGATGCTCACTCAGCAGGAAACTTATGCATTTCCACCAAGAGTGATAAAAGTTTTTAAATGTTTGGTGCTACATCTTGTGTTTCACGTGTGCGGGCAGGCAGGTGATACCTGCACTGATGATCAGAGACTCAAAGAATAGTTTATTTTTGTGAGAGACCCTAAAAGCCGTCTGGTCCAGCCCTCCTGCAGTGATCAGGGACATCTTCAACTAGACCAGGTTGCTCACAGTCCTATCCAGCCTGACCTTGAAGGTTTCCAGAGATGGAGGATCCACCACCTTTCTGGGTAACCTGTGCCAGTGCCTCACCACCATCATCATAAACAGTTTCTTCCTTCTGTCTTGTCTAAATCTCTCCCCTTTTAGTTTAAAACCCTTATGATGGCAGGATTAAATTAGGGGTTTTTTGGGTGCAGAGGTTGAGATGGGCTGTGTTGCAGACTGGAGGAAAGCAGGGATGGACAGGGAGCTTACTGTCGTAGTTGATGGTCGAGTTACCTGTGGGAAGGCTGAAAGTTGGGCTGACTTACTTGGCCATAGAGTCCCAGAATGGTTTGGGTTGGAAGGAACCTGAAAGCTCACCTTGTTCCAGGTATGGACACCTTCCACCATCCCAGGTTGCTCCAAGCCCCATCCAACCTGGCCTTGGACTTGCCAGGGAGCGGAGAGGACTTTCATTCATCAAGGAGAGGATTTTTCCTCTCCGTTACAGAGGATATTTGCAGGGATGGATGATGCTGGCTTGCTCTGGAGGTGTGGGGCTGCTCAGCATTCCCGACGTCCCTAGAGGGGCTGCCACTTGCAGCTGTGTTGAAAGGGAGATGGGTAGTAGTGCCCTCAAATAATTCAGGTGGGTTGCTGGTTCATCCTTAGGTGAGACAAGGGCCTGCAAGTGGTTCCACTGTGCCCCTGAGTGACTGGTCATGGTGGTGCTGGAGTATGAGAGTGCAGGAGACTCGCTGAGATGTCTTTGCAGAGCCAAAAGCCCTCCTGAGGCATCAACTTTCATGGGAGTTGGAGGTTTGGCAGAGTCCAGGAGCTATTTGAGACCTTGCAAGGTTGGGCTGGTGGCCACCAGGAGTAATTGTATGTCTCTGCAATGGTTTCATACTGTGGGAAGGCAGCGTCAGGAGGAGACTGATGTGCAGCAGGCTGGGATAAACTTCTGATCCTATGACCTGTATGGTGCTGAGGATAAAATGAACCCTAGTACCCCTTACTAACAAGAGTCCTGGGCAGCTCAGAGGGTCATGGGAAGAGTGCCAGGATGAATCCAGCCATGAGAGTCCTGCCTTTGGGCTTATCCCATACCTGACTGTCGTGGTTGGTCTAGAGTTAAGGTGCACCAACTCTGCATCTTGTAAAGAGACTTCAGAGGGTAGTTCATGGATGAGGGGAACTGTCTGTTGGATGGTGGGACACAGGAAGGGAGCTGAGGAAGTCATGAAAGCACATGCACCTACTGCTAGTGTTGTGCATTTTAAGTTGGGATGGGATTCTGTCCTGCGGTCCTGTCTGATGTGCTAGCAGAGGACCTGGTCGTGTCTGATCCCTACAGCAAGACAATGTGGAAAGGGCCAATTATGTTCCTTATCCGCAGGAACTCCTCGGGGAGCTGTAGCTGGGGGCAGAGGGAGCCCAGGGCAGGGCAGGGTGGTCCAGCCTGCATTTAAGAAAACATCCGTAGTCCAAACAGGTTGAAGCCATCCCAAGGTTATGGTGGGGGGAATCTTCTGTCTAGACTAGAAAGGGTTAAAAAAAGTGGAAAACTTGTTTCTTTAAAGCACAGAAAGCAGGACAAGGCATTTAGGGAGCCAAGGCATTTAGAGATCGTATGGTATACAGTGTTTCACAAGTAAGTCTATTTCCTGTCTCCCCTATTGTTTTCGGTTTGATTAAGTATATCCTGTTAAACTGTATATTCCTGTTAGGGCTTCTACTTCACTCTGATAAAATGAGGTTATGCAGACAGGAATTTCTTATTCACTGGGATTTCAGGGATGGGATCTGGAAGAACTGCTTTATCAGTAGGGAGAAAAATCATCTCGGCTCTCCTGGTGGTGGCCCTCGCTTTGAGATACAGATGTGAGCAAAATGATGTCATTAGGGAGCCCAAATTTGGTGAAACCCAAAGCCCCTGAGGACCAGAAAGTTGCATGAACTTTACAGGTCTCAGGCTTGTCCCTGAGCTTGTAGTCCTGCATGGTAGTGACCAAAAAGCTGGAGTTTCCATGTAAGACCAGGAGACCAGTGTTGGCTTCTGACTTGTCACCTGGAGGAGCAGGCTTGGGGTGGAAAGCCTGGGCTCCAACGCCCTTGAGCTCCAACACCTCCACGCATCAGGAGAAACCTCTAATGGAGCAGACAATCTTACCCTGCCCTCTGTGTGGAGTAGGTCCAGTTGCCCACCTGTCCCGGGAGGTGACAGTAAGATCTGCCAGAGCTGGCGGTGACAAAATCTGAGCATGGGAACGCAAACTTAGCCCTTCTGCCGCAAAAAGGCGGCGATGAGACATTTCCCTTTCGGTTCCCGTTTTGTCGAGTTACAGGTGTCGACTAAATTGGGTGCATAAAGCCATGATTTAAGCATTTTTGGAAGCTCGCTTGCATCAGGACGGTGACAACCTTGATCTCCTTACCCGGTGACTGGGCCGGAGAGGTGGCAGCCAGCCTGTAATTTCTGCCGGTCTATAATCAGTGTTGGCTGGTGATGAAGCGCAGCCTTGACTGAGACAACGAGTTAGGGTGGATGCTTCTTGATGAACTACCGTCTCTGCGCGGACAATTAGTAATCGCTTCCTGCTAAGCCCTTTGGAATGTGTGTTCTGCTTGCGGCGATGCTGGGAGCCTTCAAAGAACCACCTATATATACTGATTATTCTTTTTTTCTTTTTTCTTTTTTTTTTCCTCTTCCTCTGCCCCAGCAGATTGTCCAGACTCTGTGCCTTCCTCCACTGAAACAGGGGGAACTAATTGTCTAGCCCCTGGGGGGCTTTCAGGTAAGACATCTCTTGTTGTCCTTGATCTTGGCCGCGGGTTGCATTGACTTGGGGTCCCAAGGGGAGGTTAAGGGATGCTGGGGGAGTTTGGGAATGCCTGTCACTGAGGAAGGTGTGCTCGAAGGGGAAGTTGGGTTTCACTTCAGTGGCATCTGTGCACCTCTTGTGCAGAGGATGTGTTGAAATCCCAGGCGAGCTTCTCCTTTGAATTCCAGCCATATTATGGCTCCATTCATTTTCAGACTGAGGCAGGAGGAGGTGTGTTGGGGAAGGCTAAGTGATGTTGGCTGACTGTTCATTTGGATGTGTGGATTATGGAAGTAGGTATACTTGTACTTCTGGGAAGGATTCAATGTCAAGGTGTCCTAGACTTGGTGGTGGTGGCAGTGACATCTCTTGTCCCTGGGATGAGAACTGTGCTTGGACTTTGCTCCTGGTAAGGTCACCAGCATCTTGCATCTGATGTGCAAGGGTCATAGTGCCCTGGGAGGAAAGGTGGCCCCGTTTTATGCAGAGGTTGTTGCAGACAGAGTTGGTGATCCTTATGGATCCCTTCCAACTTGAGATACTCTACGATTACCCGTTTGCCATCTCCTTCAGCCTTCAGGTGCTGTTACACAGTAGGGGGCTGGAAGACACCCCTCTTTGCTCACCCTTCTTGGGCTTTTCATAGAAATACAGAAATAGAAATTGAGAATGGTTTGGGTTGGAAAGGACCTTTTTTGAAGGTCATCTAGTCCAACTCCCAACCGCTTTTCCAAGGTGTGATGTCTCAGGCGCCACATGTCCCATTCCGGACTGGACAGCTTGGTGGCTGAGCTCTGTCTCTACCAGCATTAAAGTGTCTGAAACGGTGTACCTGCAGGTACTTGCTGATGTTTGAAGGTGCTTCCCTTTGTGGGGATGTCTCCTTGATTTATGATTTATTCATCGCCCTGAAACTGGAATTCAGAAGTAGGTCGGCGGCGGCCGCACGCGCGCGTGCATCTGCCCCTGCCTCTCTCCAGGAACTGCGTTTGGTGTGGATGTCTTTAAGTGAGCCTTGTTTGTTTTTCTTTGGGTGTAATATATACCCTGTCTGTTATTTGAGAGGGGAGCATATTGTTTGTTCAAAGGCCCTAATGAGAATTAATCAAACGAAGGGGGAGAGGGAACAGAGAAGCTTGTAGCTGGTTTTTTTGTTGTTGTTGTTGGTTTTTTTTGGTTTTTTAATTCAGAAGACTTTGGGGTTTTTTTTTTTTTTGCTATTGGAGCCTATAGCTTCAGGGAATTAAAAAAAAAAATAGAGACTGTGGAAAGAAAAGACAAGAAGCAAAACAACACAATAAATAAGGATGTTGTTAGATCTTTCTTTTTTTCCTTTTTCCTCCTGAAATACACCCATTGCAGAGGGGAGGAGAGAGTTCAGTTCCACAGGATACCACATGAAATAAGCAGAGGAAGTACTCGCTTTTAAAAGGGGGCTTTCTGTAAGGTTCAGCCTTTTGATAACATCTCGTCTGGCTGCTCTGCTCCCGAAGGGAAGGCGGGAGGTGGGGGCTTGGACTGCAGGAAATAACATGGCTCGTTCCTGGTGCCTCCTGAAGGGCCATGGAAGGAGACCTCTAGCTCCTTAATTGAGCTTCTTCCCCAAATGAAAGCACATTTCCACCTGAAAATACATTTTTTACTTACTTTATTATATTGTTATTATTTCACTGGATTTTATTTTTGTTTTATGTCTCCCTTATCAAAGGTTCCCCCCCTCCCCAAGCCTGGAAACAGAACCTTTTACGATCATTAACCGCTCTTTTTTTCCTCCCCAAATGTAATTGTAGCCATTTAGTTTAATGAGGAGCTGATAGGAGAGTTGGCTCATGAAGGGATACGGTTAGCTACCCAAGCCCTGAAACAAAGCCGAATGCCTCCACATGAAAGAGCATTTGTTTTGAATTTGCTCTGATTTACTGGCATCTCCCTTCCGCGTGCAGAAGTGCAGCGCTGAAAATTCCCAACTGGAGGGACCCAGTCAAGAAAGGAAAATAAACGCACTTTGCAGCAATCCTCCAAAGCTCACTTTCTCCTTCTTTTTTTTTTCCCTCCCCCCTCCTGCATATTTTAGTTAGCAGGAGAGTGTGTTTGAAGGGAGCTTTAATGAGTTATTGGCAGGCTACTCAGCCCGCTCTTGGGCTCGGTCTTACCTACCTTTGGGCAGATGGGGATGAGAGTGATGCCGGGTGGAGAATCCAGCATCCCTCATCCCCTTGCAGACCTGTACAGGTTGGATTTGCAGCTCTTTGATGAAAGGATGGCTTAAGAAAAGATAAACCCCGAACATTTTTGGTAGTTTGGAAACTGGACTGGGTGGCTGAGGAGAAAGACGTCATGGTGGGTGGTGGTGGGTTCCTGTAGCACTGCAGGCTTTGGCCACCAGTGACGGGCTGTGGGTGCTGCTGTAGCGGTGGAGGTCATGGTCAGTAGACCTGCTCTGATGTCCTGAAGTTGGAAGAGCAGGATATAGCAAGGAAGATGGCTCTCAGCACTGAGAATTTGGGAATTGGGACTGCCAAAGGTTCGCAGCCCCTCTGTCAGGGAAACCGTGTGGGGGGGTTGAGAGGGTGGTGGCAAGAGGAGCATTAAAGGGGCTCAAAGTAAGTGCCCCTTGCAGCTCTCCATGAGGATCCTTTGATGATGAGGAGTCTCAGATCCAGCCCCCGCCGGGGTCTGTCTCCTTCTGGAGGCTGAAGGCAGTTTTGTTGATGGATACCAGAGGCGCTGGGGGATGTGGCGGGGGGAGCGGCGCAGCCGGGGAGATGTACGGGGAGTGTTTCCCCCTTGTGATAACTGATCTGAGCTGCTCCTTTCCTCCCTCCTTCTTCTCTCTGTTCTGTTTCCTGACCCAGGAATGCAGTGTTGGTCAGTCCTTCACACTGTGCTTGGTGCCCTCTTCTCATCCCACCTCTGCTCTCTCTCCCCCAGCCATCCCGTTCTCCAGCCGATGGACCCCACGCTTTCCCTGAGGCACTGAATCTCACTTACGTATTCTTGCCTTTATTTATTTTCTTATATCATCTGTATTTTTGTCGGTGGTCAGTCTGTGGGTAGGGCAGGACTCCTCGCTCACGTTATCTCCCACTGACATGGCTGTGCTCAGGTATTGCCAGCCAGATCCTTTCTGCCCTCAGTGTGGTTAAAGGGCGAAAATATCCCATCGGAGACAAAAATAATTCCCGTAAATGGGAGACAGAGGGTGGTTTTCCTGTATTTTGAGCTGACTTGTACTCAGCAGATGTGTTTGGTTATGACTTCTTTCAAACAAGCTAAGCCACGCTTGGAGAGCCTGGAGGTGGCCGGCCCGTGGTCCAGTGGCATTGGATTGGTGGGAGTGAAATTCCTGTGTGACCCATGGAGAAGCTCTGTTCCAAGGGTAGAAGTGAGCAGATGGTGTTTGGTGGTGTTGGGGCTGGGGTTTCCACGGAGTGTGATCCCCCCAGCCCTGGACATCTCTGTCTTGACCCATGTGTGGCATGGGACTGGTGGCTCTTGGATGATGGGAGGTTGGGGTGTCCGTGGTGGGTGAGAAGGTGACTCTCCAGCAGGACAGGTGAATAGTGCTGGATCTGCTGGCAAAGCAAAGCTCTCCAAGAAGCTCAGAGCTTGTCATCAGAGAGGGGAAGCAAGATGAGCTCCACTGCTCTTTTATTTATAGAGGTTGTTCCTAAAATACCAAACCCCAGAGTTTACCCAGATTTTGGCCCAATCCTGTTCACTTACCCAGACTCTGGAACTGCCCCAGGGTTTCCAAGAGCCAGTGTACATTGAGTGATGATGCTTGGTGAGCGCTGGATCAAGGCTCTGCAGGGGTTGAGTCTGGGAGACCTGCAAGGCACTTCTGCAGCAGGCACAGACTCAGCTTCTCCCTCCCAACTCCACACTAAAAAGATGGGGAAAAGACCTCCAGAGACTGGAAAAGCATCAACATTGCTCCCTGCTGTGGGACCTTGTCTGGTTTAAGGGACCTCTTGGCTGATTGACATTTCATTCCAAAATTGCGGACAGGCCGGGAATGTTTCACTATGCCTCTGATCCCTGCTGGTATCTGCTCACCAGGGAAGAAGCACCTTGTCCAAATCCGGAGCTATTTGCTCCCCGAAGTGGCTCCCCACTGCTCTCCCCCCGCCCATGTAAACAGGATCCTGAGCTGTTCCTCTGCCAGAGTCCTGCCTGTGTTTTCCCGTTCCCCCTACTTCCACCTCCCTCTCCTACAGAGTTTATAACCTCCTGTGAAATGCCTTTATTTACAAATTGGCATCCTATTATAATCTGAAATTGAGACTTCTTCCTGTGGAACTAGGATTGTATATTTGTCCCAGGGATAAACAATTGCTTGGGAATTTTTTTTCTTTAAGTCACTTATTTTTGGTTTATTTTTGAGCTTGTGTCCTTTTAATTTTTTTTTTTTTTTTTTTTTTTTTTTAATTTGCTTTGAGCTTCACGGGACGTTGCACCCTTTCCTTCCCAGCCTCGCTGGAGACGTGACTCTCCCCTCCACCTCCCCCCACCCCCTTGCCTACCTAAAAACCACCATCCTGTCCTGGAAAGGACAAGGTTATCAGGGGTTAACGCCAGGATGACAGCACTGGAGCCTCTGGAGCAGAGCAGGCTGCCTGCCAGACTAGGAGCCTCCCGGCTCGCCTCGCACATCATCTGACCGTGGCCGACTGGGAGGAGGGAGCCGGCGCTTGGCACCAGCCCCGGGCTCTTGGCTTGGCCACCCGCTCTGGTTCCTTGAGCCCTGTGAGGGCTCTTTTTTTTTTTTCTTTTTTTTAAGGGGGTTCTCACCCTATGGGGACCCCCCTGGGACACGGCCAGGATAGTCCTTGTGCTACCGCAGGGATGCAGGGGGCATCCTCCTTGCAGCTCCAGGCGTTTCGCCGAACAAAATCCTTCCAAAGCAAATAGAATCCATTTAATAATTACTTTTAAGTGCTCTAGAGCCTCTTGAGCCTTTCCTAGATACTCTTCTATGATGCATTTTATAAAGAAATGGTGGCAGGGGTACTCCCCCCATTAGGTACTGGGTGTTTCAATCCATACCTGTGCAGCTCCGTTAAATCCATTTTTCCAGATGCCAATTGATTTTCCCAACCTTTGAAACAGCTGATGATAAAATGCAGAGGAAGACCCCGCAACCAGCAAATCCACCGTGGTGGGGGATGATGGTGTGGACCAGTGATGGGGAGTGTGAGGGGAACAATCCCGTTTTAATCCCGCAACGTGGCACTTTTTAGGGAGTAACGAGGGCACAGGGGCGAATTTTGGAAGTTAGGCGTGTCGATCCAAACCGTGCCCTGCTCGCAGTGGCCGCCCCCATGAGCGCCGGCAACTTGATCACTGGGGACATTTAAAACTCGATGGGACAAAAACACTCGTAGAGGAGCAGCCCCGGGCTGGCAGGGACTCGGGGCTGCATCGTTTCCATCCCTGCTGTCTGCCAGTGGGTATCACTTACACTAGAGGAACCAGTAACATTATCCACATGCATTTCCCCGCCACCGGCATGGGGGGGGATGCCTATTTCGAACCGCGGCGGCCAAGACCGTAAACCTCCATGCTGTGCTTAAAACGGGGGTTTTACACCCCGTTTTAGGGCGCACAGGAAGAGAACTGTGTGCGAGGACCCGCTCCCCAGCCCTAGCTGCGCTCCAGCAGAGCGACAGGCTGGGCAGGTGGGTGGGTGCCAGCCCCACTGCCGTCCCCCCGCCGGCGTGAATGACCCACGCCGCAGCCTGGCCGCCTGCCTACTGTCACAAAGGAGCTTCCTTTCCAGTTTATTTTCAGCGCCGAGATATTATTAACCGCCGAGGCACGGTCTCTCCGCTCCAGCCACCCTTGCTTTTTGCCTAAATCGCTTTGTTTTCAGCCCCCCGTCTCGGCGTGCCGGGGCCGCCGGCGTGGCCCCGGTGCCGCCGGGGTACCGGCTGCGTCACGGCTGCTGTTGAGGAACAGAGGGCACGGAGGAGCAGGAGGCCTGATCCTGCTCGGGGCTGAGGTCGGGCGAGGGAAGGAGCTCTCGGCGGCTCGCAGGATTTCCGCCTGCTGTCTTTGGATTAGCCCCCGGGTTTTTTTTTTTCTCTCTCTCTCTCTCTCCCTTTCATTTCTTTTTTTTTTTTTTTTATTATTCTTCAACTTCTTCTTTTAATAAAGGCAACGTCTTGGGTGTTGCCATCTGCTTCTTCCTCTGCAGGTTATTTGACTTGTTTTCTTTTCTCTTTTATTATTTTGTTGCTTTTTCTTTTTCCTTCTTCTCTTTCTTCTTTTTTCTTCTTTTTCCTTCTCTTTCCTTCTCTTTGCTTCTCTTTCTCCTTCTTTTTCTCCTACTCTTTCTTTTTTCCTTCTTCCTTCTTCTTTTTCTTCTTATACTTGTTTTCCTTCTTCTTCCTGTTTTTCCTCTTCTTCTCGTTTTCCTTCTTCTTATATTTTCCTTTCTAATGCAAGAAAAAAACTTTTCTGGGCAGGCATTGCAGGAATTTTCCATCCCTGTCCAGGGAAGGGTGGGGGCTTGGATCCCCTGGGCACAAACCTGCTGCAAGAGCCACCCTTGGGGGGGATCTTTGCCCATGGGCTCAGGTCATTGGTTCCAAAAAGCTTTTTCCAGGGGGTTTTGTGCTGCTGGGGATGTGATGGGGTGTTTGCTAACAGACAGCCCTACTCTCTTTTTTCTTTTCTTTTTTATTGATTTTTCCCTTGGTTTTTTTTCCTCTCCCTCTTTTGGGTTACCATTCAGATGCGTGATGATAACTTTCACCCTGTTAATTAACAGGAAACATTGGGACAAGACAGGAAATTACATCAGTCTTTTATGAGGAAAGAGCCAAGAAAAAAAAAAATGCAAGAAAACATAGTTATTAGTGAAAGGAAAGAAAGTGCCAGGGGAGGAGGAGAAAGAAGGAGAAAAAAAAGGGAGGAAAAAACACCATCCCATGGGCCCTGCTTTTCCGAGGGAGGCTGCTCCAGCACTTGATTTTATTTTTATTATATTGAAAAATATTTGACTAGCAGGGTCACCTTTGCTTGAGTGCGACACTCTGGCTTCCCGAGGAATCTTTTTTTTTTTTTTTTTTATTTTCATGCTTTTTCTCAGCTTCCTTCCCCAAACTGTGAGGCCTAGGAAGCTCTTGGCCGGGAGACTAATTTTGGTTTGGCTGCTCAGCCCTTCAAATTGGTCCCCACCCAGTGTCATTATCTTGGTTTTAACTTGCAAGGAGAAAAAAAAAAACAACAAAAAAAAACAACAAAAAAAAAAACCACCCTGTAAGAGCTGGCTCAGCCCTTCTCTACCCTTTTAACCTCTCTGAATAAAAAAACCCTACTGGCTTCAGCCTCCCTGGCTGGGTTGTGCTGGCAGTGCCGAGGCACTGTGGGGTGTTTGCAGGAGGTCCTGGTGATGCTCTTGTGATGCTCCTCTGTGTGTGATGGCAGGTACCTGGCTCTGTGGTCCTTCCTCATCCTCCCTCAGGGACGAAGGGAGATCCCTGGTGGGGTGCTGAGGTTTGGCAAGCCACCTCTAGGGTGAAGTTCTGGCTCCCATGGGCTTTTCTGGCTTTTCCTTGAATACCTGGGCAGGTGGAAAGGCAAATTTTGCCATCATGAATAATTCAGAACAGCTGGGGGCTCTTTAACCCTTGTTGCAAATATGTAGCCATAGATATACGTAGTGAGACTGTAGGTGGTTAAATATTCAGCAAAATCTATTCAACCGATTTGTATAGGTTAATGTAAATGGAGATAATATATCCAATATATTATATGTATAATTATATAGGGTATATTCTGTATATAATGAATATATTCAATATATTCACTGTATATTGGACAGATTCCATATCTCTGTAGAATTCTATATGAAACATATATAGGTTAAATAGATTTTGTGTGTTAGAACCAGACCTGCATCAGTAAGAGCTGGCCTTGCGTTGGAGAAATGGGTTGGGGAAGTGGTGGAAGCTCAAACGTCTGTGGCTTTTGCAAGTGGTGAGGTTGGCTCTGGATCCAACGATTTTTGGTGGTGGTAACCTATGGGTTGAATTTAGGGATGACAAAAAAATACCAGGCATCACTGGAGAGGAGGAGGAGGACCCTCCATGGCGGTTGATACGAAATAATACCGGAGGAGTTATGTGTCTGTTCACACGCCGGTGTGCAAGGTGGTGTTTTGAGTGGAAAAGCAGGGAAAATGGCAAAGTAGTCGAGAAACTAAACCCTGAGATGAGGTCCTGCTCGCCCACGCGGGATGGCTGTCAGTGACCCTGTGGCTGGGCTCCGACAGCACCTTCCCAGGCAGAGCGGACGGAGTAAATAACTCCATAAAATCATTCTTCGAGCAGGAATCAAATAACAGGAGTTTTATTTGGAAAAGGAGCTGGGAGCCTGAAGTTACATCACTGCATTTGAAGTGATGAATTCATTTGCTTTGGAAGCCAGGCTGAGACTTCTTAGCTCACGATAAGGAACAAACCCATAAATCATAGGCAGAGGCCTGTAGTTTTCCTGTTCTTTGTCACAGCCAAGCATCGAAAATGTATCCTGGGTGTCAAGAGCAAGAAGCCTTGGCTCACCTGAGATGTTGCACTGCAGTTACTTTCTGGGGAAGATGGTGTGGTGCTGGGTTTGCCGAGCCCCAGATCCCCTGGGCTTTATCCCTGCGGGAAGCTGCTGCTGGGTCTCAGTGATGCCCGAATCCCTTGGGTTTTGTTCCCCTGGGAGGATGCTTCCTGGGTCTCTATGCTGCCCAAATCCCTTGGGTTTTTTCTCCATGGCAGAATGCTGGTGACACACCAAATCCCTTGGGCTTTGTCCCCATGGGTGGATACTGCTGGTTGTTGGTGATGCCCAGCTTCCCTGGGCTTTGTCCCCATGGGTGGATGCTGCTGGGTGCTGGTGACACCCCAAATCCTCTGAGCTTTGTCCCCATGGGAGGATCGTTCTGGGTCTTGGTGGTGGCACCCCAGTGATGACATGGTCCCCTCCTGGGACTCCGCTCTGCTGTTGCTACCAAAACTTGGGTGAGATGAGCCACAAGGAGCTTTTTGGTGTTTTTTTGGTTTTTTTTAATCTGAGTGCTGCCGACCTGCCCCGTTTTATAGCCCGGGGCAAACCTCTGCCGGCCTCCGTCTGCGAGAAGGGGGTGCCAGCTCCGCCAGAGCGCCGGGAGGGTTAATTACTTAATGAATATAATATTCTCTATAATTGCTACGCGTTATTAATCCAGAGCAAAGTGAGAGGCGAGGGGAGGGGTGTGTGCGTGGCCAGGCTTGTGAACTCCGTCCCAACGCCGTCCGTCCCGTCTGTCCATCCCGCACATCCGTCCCACGCTTGCCCCCCGGAGCGGGTCGGGGCTGGTGCTGTCCGTCTGTCCGTCTGTCCATCCCTGGGTGGTGACCCTGCCTGTACTCCAGCGTGCTTCGCCGCCTGCTCTTAGGAATAGGCGTGATTAGATTATGAAGGCAGACAGAAGTAATGATTAACTTTTTCAGTCTGCCTGCTGTCTCCAGTCTGGCGCTGGGTGTTTTTTTTTCCCCCTAAGTAGGCCCTGGCCCCGCGTCGACAGGGTATTAGGTTGTAAAGAAAGCCAGGAGGAATGAAGGCAAGCGAGGGAGGGGAAAGGGGAGGGAGGGAGCCTTTTCCATCGGATCCGGGACTGGAATTTATTGGCAGGAATGCAGTAAATGCTCCAAATGCCAGCCCAGCTAAACAGTTTTCATAATTGTTACGGAGCAGGGCACGACGAGCGTGAAAAGGACTTTTGTTCCTGCCCTGCTTTTTCCATGGGTTTACATCCCTGTGAGGGAGATGCTGCTCTGGGAAAAGGATCTGAGGGAGGTGGTCTTTTTTTTTTTTTTTTTTGGTGGGGTGAGAAACATATATTTACGTCTGTTTTCAGTCTTTGGTGAGAATTCTGGGTCGGTGTGTGCTGCAGGGAGAAGCTTTTTTTCCAGTATTGAAATGAGAACGGCAGCGATGTAGTGTCTGTGTGCGTATGGAATGCAGTTGAGGGGGGAAAAGAAAAAATCCCAACACACATCTGTGTATTAGGTATCCCATTTGGAAATCCTAGACTGCTCTACTTCAGTTTTTATTAAGGTCTTTACAAGGTTTTTAACGTGTAAGCCACATAGCTACACGCTGTCAGTGGAGGGTTGTGGCTTTGGTGGAGACCATATCCCTGCCCTCCCCAGGGCATCACCAGATACAGAGTGACCCCACTCGCAACAGTGCAGCTTTATTTTTAAATTGCCAAAGCTTTTTAAAGCGATCCTCTAAACCCCAGCTCAGTGGCTGCTTCGAGGGGGCCTGTGATGCCACGGCTGGCGTGGACTGGTGGCCTCTGATGGCTTCAGCGCCTGTGGCCTGATTCATCCAGGAAAGGTGATGGGCAGGATGCTGCCACAGGAGCCTCCAGCACAACCCAGGCCGGGAAAGATATTTTGGCAAGATGCATCCTCGCGTCTGATTTGCATCGCTGTAAGTCAGGAGCCCTTTGTGTGCCGGTTTCTCTTTCTCAGAAGTTTTCTGGTTGAGATCTGGGTTGGGTATGGGTGGAGAAGGGGTGTGTCTTTGGTAGCTGCTGAGGCTGAAGCATGGAGGTGGCTGCTCCTCTCTGGGAGCTGGGGCTGGTACCAGCCCTGAGTCACTCGGGGCTCCCATGGCCGCATCTCATGAGCACTGGCTTGGGCTTCCTGTATTTTCCGGAGGAGCCTCCTGGCTGATTTGTTATGAAAATGCGGTTATTCCAGGTTTCTCTCAAGGAAGGGGAGGAGGTTGGAGGGTGCACAGGGCAGTGGAGCACTGTGAAGCACCTCCCAAGCCAGCAAGTCCTCCCACCAGCATGGGAGAACAGCAACAGGGACACACACAGCAAAAAATAGGATTTCTGGGGGTTTTCCACAAGGTTCTGCATACCCTTGTGGCTATTTGGATGGCCTGGGTGCCTTAAAAACCCCATGGATGTTGGCAGGACCACTCTGGAAGGGTCTCCCCTCTCGAAGAATCCCTGTATCCCACCCACCCACCCAACTGTTGGGCTGGAGCTTGGGGGAAGGGATTCCCGTCCTACTGCTTTTTTGAAACAAGGGAAAAGTTTTCCCACACCTTTGAGGGGTGCAGAAGGAGAGGCAGATAAAGACGGTTCTTTAAATTAAAACTTCAAAAATAATTAGGCTGACTGTATACTAAACAACAGCAAAGAGGCCCATTTACTGTAAATATTATGAATGGATTTGGCTGGCTTCTTCATCCCCACCCTTCCTCTAAGGCTTTTCTCTGAGCTGAGTCGAAATTCGGCCTTCAGACAGCACGATACTCTATAATTTGCATGGCTGATGAGGCCTGAAGCCTGGTACGGAGGAAACTGGAGTCAGCTGGCTCCTCTAACCACTGGAGACAGGCAGACAGGCATTTTTGGTGTGTGCCTGTGTATTTCCCCCTCCTCCCCTCTGCCCCACCTCCTTGTAGCTCCAACCTTGCTTGGCTTTTAAAGAGAATGGTCACAAAAAAAGGGTTCTTCTCTTCTTGAGTCGTTTTTAGCCGTGGTAATTGATTAATCACTGTAATTAGACAGGAGCAGTGACTAATGGGATGTTTATGAATCAAATTTCTGGTTTGGTGGACTCCATGAACTCAGCAGTTTCACTTGGGTTCTTTCTTTGCCGTCCTGCAATGCAGGGGACATTGATCACCCCATATTTTTCAAGCTTGGACGTCCCTCCTTATTCAGCCTTGGTGTCTGCTCTGCTAGTGTCTGCTCTGGAGTCTCTGTAGGCCTGCAGCAGTGTTCTTAGAGGGCTCTTTTCTCACTTTACTTTCTTGATTTTATTGTCCCATCCCTGAATTAACCCTCAAAAGGTCAGGCCTGGGCTCCAGGCTGGGAGAAAGTTGGCTCAAGGTGCCACCAAGCTGGGGTGGGAACCTGAGGGGATGTCCTCAGAGGTGAGTCATCTCTACCCACCATCTCACCTGGCCTCCTTTTTGTCCTGATTTCGCAAGGGGGTTTCCCAGCTGTGGTGAATGAAGGTGATGGAAGTTCTTGGTTGGGTCACCTGGGGACTGAGCAGAGCACTCCCAAACTTGTAGGTGGCCACTGAGTCAAAGCTGAGCCAAAGCCCCAGAAATACTGGGAAATAAGAGACTCCTTCCCCTGGTGGCTTCTGCCATATTTTATCCTCTTTGTCCTCACTGGACTTGCCCTTAGACAAAATCAGCAAACTGCAGTCTTGTGGGGAAACTCAGATGGGCGTTTATTTTCATGCCAGGTTGACTGATTTTGCAAGGAGCAAGGAGCCATTTGAGTGATTGGGTGGGCAACTTGTTAATAAATTAAAGAAATAATCTCAAGGCTCTTTAGCCTGCCTGACTACTGTATATGCTGAGTAATAAGAGCTGCCTAATTAGGCATAGACACAAATTTATGGTCTAGCCTGTCAATCCGCGGATTAAGGACTGCATAAGTACCTACTGACACGATGGGCTGTAATGGCTCCTAAAGAGATGTTATGGTCTATCGTGTCAATAATCCACAGATTAAAGGCTCCCTAAGTATGGCTCCCTAAGTATGTGTTGACGTGACTGACTGTCTCAGCTCTTTGGGGGCTCTCCTGTTGGTGAGATGGAGGGACCCCACAGGCCACCTTGGGCGGTGGCATCCCTGCAGTAGGTAAGGGTTTATTTTCTCTGTAAACAACAGGAGCTTAACACATGACCATCCCCTAAATTAGGCTTTCAGAAACCACCCCAGCCATCAAAATCAGGGGGTGGTGAGGAAAGTGAAGCTGTCTAGCCCTTGTGTGCAGGGAGATATAAAAGGTTTGGGGCAAACATTGCCGTGGGTGGTGTCTCCAGGCTGCCCACAAACTCCGTTAAAGGCACAAAGACCCTTTTCTGCAGCAGGATATATCGTTTAATTTGGATTCTTTTTTCCCTTTGCTTTTGCATAACATACCTGGAAATCTGACTTTAAGTATTTCTCTTGGGTTTTCTTTTTTTTTTTCCTTTTGTTTTGTTTTGGTTTTTTGTTTGTTGTTTTTGTTGTTTTGTTTGTTTTTGTTGGTTTGGGCTTTTCATTTTGTTTTGTTTTGTTTTGTCCCCCTACCCTGTTAATCACCTGAGATTTAACTTTTGAGTGCCGATTTTAATTTGTGTTGATGAGCAGGTCATCCTCACCTTAATGTTATGCCTCTTCACTTCTTGAGTTAGGACTCGGTGGGTGTTTTTCCTGATATCCTACAGAATCAGGACTTAACCAATAACAGGAAGGGCAAAGCGGCAACTGGGGTGCCCCGAGCAGTGCTGAAGACCCTCGGGAAGGGCATGAAAAAAAACCCAAAAACCCATAAAAAATCCCAGGTTTTGTGTCTCCGTCTCTTCCATCTCGAGGAGTAGGAGAAGACAGTGATCACGTCTCTGCCCCGGGCACACAAATGCCACTTAAGGTCAGCCAAGAGAGATTACCGGGTGCGAGACGCGCTGAGCTTGGTCTCAGCCTTGGCCCAGCCAGACGACACGTTGTGCTGACACCAGTCCAGCCTGTTGTTTTTTGTTTTTTGTTTTTTATTAAGCACAGATCTCCCTCCGTGTGTGCAGGTGGATAAAGGGGGGGGAAGGACCGTAATGTGTTCATCTGCTCCTCGGCAGGTGCCCACAGCACTTGTTTTCCAGCAGAAAGCTGCCTCCTGGAAAGCCTGGCAGGGATCCCTCCAGGTCTCTGGGGTCCTCAACATTGTAAGGATGTGGACCTGCTGGGGCAAGTCCAGAGGAGGCCCTGGAGATGGTTCGAGGGCTGGAGCCCCTCTGCTCTGGAGCCAGGCTGGGAGAGCTGGGGGGTTCACCTGGAGAAGAGAAGGCTCCAGGGAGACCTGAGAGCCCCTTGCAGGGCCTAAAGGGGCTCCAGGAGAGCTGGAGAGGGACTGGGGACAAGGGATGGAGGGACAGGATGAGAAAGAATGGCTTCCCAGTGCCAGAGGACAGGGTTAGATGGCATATTGGGAAGGAATTGCTGTCTGTGAGGGTGGTGAGGCCCTGACCCAGGTTTCCCAGAGAAGCTGTGGAAGTGTCGAAGTCCAGGTTGGATGTGGCTTGGAGCAACCTGGTCTAATGGAAAGTGTCCCTGCCCATGGCAGGGGGTTGGAACATGATGGTCTCGAAAAGTCCCTTTAAACCCAGACCATCCTGTCATTCTGTGAAAATGAGGAGACTTTTCTTAGTTCAGGGTAGCGTGGTGAGTGTTGTGTGAGGGCTGATGTTTGATGGGGAAGCCAGACACAGGGATCATAGAGGAATGAGGAAGAGGAGGCAGTGAGGTGGTGAGTAGTTTAGGAAGAGCATGGTAAGATGCTTGGAATCAAAACTGTCCTTTCAAAAATAAATATATAAGTACATATATTAGAAAAAACACTCTTATGTAGTTTTAAACAACCCTACAGTTGGATAATTTTATTTGCCTATAATCCTAAATATCATTGATAAAGATCCAGTTACAGGCATTTAAAAACCTCATCAGGAACACCATTTTATTCCCATTTTCAGCAGTGAATTGTTATTATTGCAGATACTGGTGACGATTTCGACAGCTCTTGATGTGATCTGCTGGGAGCGGTCCCGGCGGGTGAGATAGCTCAGTGTGTGCTAAACTTGCTGTTTTCTTTCAAAGTCAGTTGATTACAGGAAAACCTTTAGCTATGTCAAAACAAAACAAAACACAAACAAAAGATCCCCAGCCCACCTTCCCTCTGTGTCCATGAACGTGGCCCTGGTGCAAGGCTGAGATCTGAAAGCTGGACGGGAGCAACGTTATTTTAGTTTATTGCTATTATTTTTTAAATTCATTTTTGCTGAAATGCTTTGGTTCTTTGTGAATTAAAAAAAAACCAAAAAACAACAAAAAACCAAAACCAACAAAAAAACCGCACACACTTTTTCTTCCCAAATGCCTAATAAAACTACTGGAGCTCGGAAAGAAAAAGTACGGATGACATGGTTTCATCATCTTAAAAGTGTTCATGTGATGGGCAGAAAAGCCACACCAGAAATTTCCTACCACTTGCAAGTGGTGGGACATGTGAGTCCTCCTGCCACAGCTTGGAAGAACCAAGTGTGGGGCCTTTCTGTTACACTTGGGTGTTTCCATGGTGTGAATCTCCCATACTCACTGTCCTCTGGACCTCATTTGTTTCAGCAGCTGTTAATGTTTTGGGGTTATTGGTTTGGTCTTCCATCCTCCAGGATTTCTGTATGGATAAAGCATTTTCAGCAGCATCCCTGCCTGGAGTAGGATGATACCCTGAGCCCACAGATGGCATGTGCACCCCCCAGTGTAGAGGCATCCTGACTGTGGTCTTTTATTGGGCGATTTTGGGCAGGATTTGGCGTTCCTGAGAGTCAAGGCAAGTGGTGGGGAACCTCACAGCCTGCTGTGCTGATTGGTGTGTTGGGAAGCAGCGGGGATGATGCTTTTGTGAAGGACAAGGGTTGTGTTGGCAAAGTCAGGGCAGCCCCTCAAGAAAATTCAGGAAGGTGTAAAAAATACGGAAAGAAAAGAGTTTTCCAGTGGGAGTGGAATACGGTATAATATGGTTGTTCTGGGGCATCATTGGTGTCACCCTAAGGACTTTGGGGTATCAAGTTACTGCCTTGATTTCCCCCCTCTGTGAGGAACTGTTGCGGGTGGTTGTTCTCCGTCAACCCGACTACGAGCTGATCAATACAACTAATTCCCTAAATTCCTGAGGGCAGAGTCACTTTATTTTCAGTTATTTCTATACTATTATTTTTGCACAATGAACTTGCACAATGCTCCAGGGAGAGGGGGTGAGTCTGGGGGGGAACCATGGAAAATCCTAATAAACCCAGTGATAGCAGCAAACGGAGGGGGTGCTTAATAACGAAATAATAGCGCGGATGTTTATAGCATTAAACATTATCATTGTTTGCTGGAATATGGGAACGCTCCCAGTTTGCTGGGAGTTTTCCAGGCATTTAGAAAGGGACGTGTTTGCTCCGAGGAGCTCGTAAAAACGATGCTTTTAACTCAAAACAGGGATCCCAAAGTGCTTGCAGCCGTTTGTGGGCTGTCGCACACGAGGGTGTCTTGAGGATGATGTGGCTGTGAATTTCCTGGGATCTGGGGTTTTGTGTGAGTTTGAAGAAAGCAGAGATGGGAGTTGGATGGCGGGTCCCTGCCATGACCCCAGGTTGCACGGGGTGAACTGCGTTTTTGGGCAAAATCCTTCTATTTGCTTCGTTTGCACAGATCATTGCCACCAAAAAAAGCCTTTTAGGGGAAAAAAAAGGAAAGTCTGTCACTGTAGGAAGCATCTCTGAGTCATTTTTTCCTTCTCTCCTGCCACCTCCTCTCCTGCCTGGGTGATGCCACTGGCTTTTCCCACCCCTTTTCCTGGCGGATGCCAGAACTGGGGAGGTGGGTGGGAGTGAGGGGGCTCTGATGGGGTCCCGACAACTGTGAAAAGCAGCTTTGGCGGCGGCTGGCAAGGAGGCCTGAGCCTGTTTATCCGAGCTCAACCCTTATATTCTCATGGCTTTTTGACTAGACATCCAGTCAACAGCCGAAGCCCGCAAACGGAAGAGGCTCTGGCATATTTATACTGCGTGCTGGCATCAACTCCTTAAAAAAAAAAATATATCCCGGATTACCTAAGATTTGTCCTTGAGGTCTGGTCACCCCATGTCATTGAAAAACCTAGTGGGATTCATTCATGAACTTCCAGCCCTCCATAAAGGTCTCTTCATTCATCGCCAAGGCAGTTTTCTTTTTTTTTTTTTTTCACTTTTTTTTTTTTTTTTTTTTTTTTTCCTTAAATGCTCTGGCAATTAACTAACTCTTTGTAATTGGCAACAGGCTGGTTGTTAAGTGGTCTTCACTAATGCAAGCATAAATGCCAAGCGCAAAAATCGCTTTTCCAACCACGGCTCCCTCCTGATAGGGATGCTTTTATGTTCAAATAGATAAAAACCTGTAGGAATTTCAACAGGGATTTAATGGCTGTTGCTCCAGAATTCCCTCAGCTGCTGTAAAACAAAACCCAGGAGGCTCTGAACATCACTGGCAGGCAGTCAGCGGGGAGGAGGGTGGTGGGTGGTCAGTGGAGATCCTCCGAATCCAGGACCATCCTCCTCATGGGTCTAGAAACATCCTTCCCCTGGATCCAGCGTCATCCTCCTGAAATTCCTCTGTCTCCCAGGCATCCTGCACCCCAGTTCCTCCACCTCCCAGGGGGGTGGTGGACACTCCACCTTTGGGGGTATTTCCTGCCCCTCCGGGTGCACCCTTGAGTGGGGGGCACCCTGTTTGGGTTAGTGGGGAGGAAACCCAAACTGCCCACCCTGTCCCCCCTCCTCTGTCCCCAGTTCCAGCAGGACATAAAGTTACCTGCAACAAAGCCTTGTGAGGCACCAAAAGAGGGAGGTGGGAGGACAAACTGGGGTGCACCTTGACGGATGTTGTTCCAGGGGCCACCCCACCCTGGTTTAACCTGGGAGTGAGGGTCCCTATTTTGGGGCATACACAGCCAGGCCCATTTTTAGTAGCTGCCTCCAGCGACTGGAGAAATATTTTCCTTGCTGGCATAGAAATGAGGAAATTAAAAGTGTGTGGTTGGGCTTTTTTTTTTTTTTTTTTTCTCTCTTTCTTTCTTTCTCTCTTAAAAGCACAGTGCAGGGCTTCAAACACAGCTCTGAGATGGGAGAAAAACGCCTGCGCTGAGGAAATGGGTTATTAATAGCAAAAAATAGAGAAAACAGGGAAACCAGCATGTTGCCATGGGGAGGGGGGAGTTGAGGAGCTGCAGGGAGGGCTTTGAGTTGCTGGGTCACCCACCATCCCCTCTCCCATGGTGCAGGGAATTATTTTGGTAGTGCTCACTAACTTGCATTCCCAGCTAGGGTTTTTTTTGATTTTGGTTTGTGGTTGGGTTTTTTGTACTTTTTTTTTTTTTTTTTTTTTGAAATACAATTATAGAGATGAATAGTTCCCAGGTCTTAACATGCCTACTGAGGCTGGAAGGAATTACCCGCTGAGCAGCGCCAGCCTGCTAGGGATCCTCCGTAAGGAAAAGGGGCTTTCTCACATTTTTTCCCTCCTCCTCCTCCCTTGCTTTTTCTTCCTACGTCATATCCTCGCTGCACGCACAGGGTAGCTATGGGGAAGGAAGTTGAAAGAAGGGCTAAGGGAATTTTATTCTGGATTTTTTTTTTAAAAGTTTTTTTTAAGTCATTTTTGTTAATAAGTGTGAGATTTTTTTTGATTCCGTCTGTCTCTTGGTGCTTCCCGTGAGTTAGGGCTTTCATCTGACATGTCCATTCTCTCCATCACCCAGGCTCTACATATGGGCAGGAAAAAGCCCCCTGAACTGGGGGCAAGTTCCCATCCTCTCTGGTCCCATGGGGTGAACTTCAGTGTGGTTTTCTTAACAGCACCTCATGTTTTTTCTGTGTCTGTGCACAGTAGATCATTTTTAATGGAAATTAATCCATCATTTGGTGGGTGAAAATAAGGGGGCTTAGAGTATTTGGTCTTGGTGGATGCTGCTGGCTGGAGCATCTCCCCTCCTGTTGGCACTGAAGGTGGCCCTGGTGTTGGTTTGGGTGAGGGTGACTGTGCCTCAGGGGCTGATGGTGTGTCTGAAGCCACCTTTAAAGGTGGACCTGGTGATTTAGGACTCATAAAATCCAGCTAAAATTAGGCACTGGAACAGCACAGGAGTCCCCCAAACCTGGAAATGTTCTTGATGACGTGACTTTTGGAAACAGAGGGTATGCTGTGGATGTTGGTGTGCACACGGAGAACATCGTGAAGACATGGGCAGGGCAAGGTCCTGCTGTTTCTGCATCACTTTTGGTTCATATTGACTCCACTGGTGCTAAATTTCTCCTTTTTTTTTTTTTTTTCCCCCTTTTCTCTGTTGTCCTGTAGATTCTCAAGTTCTTCAGGAGCCAGGGGATAGGTCACACTGGTGTGTGGTGGCATACTGGGAAGAGAAGACACGCGTGGGTCGGCTGTACTCTGTCCAAGAGCCCTCCCTGGATATCTTCTATGATCTACCTCAGGGGAATGGTTTCTGCCTCGGACAGCTCAACTCAGACAACAAAAGCCAACTGGTGCAGAAGGTCCGCAGCAAGATCGGCTACGGCATCCAGCTCACCAAGGAAGTGGACGGCGTGTGGGTGTACAACCGCAGCAGTTACCCCATCTTCATCAAGTCGGCCACACTGGACAACCCCGACTCCAGGACGTTGCTGGTTCACAAGGTGTTCCCGGGTTTTTCCATCAAGGCTTTTGACTACGAGAAGGCGTACAGCTTGCAGAGACCCAACGACCACGAGTTCATGCAGCAGCCGTGGACCGGATTTACCGTTCAGATCAGCTTTGTGAAAGGCTGGGGCCAGTGCTACACGAGACAGTTCATCAGCAGTTGCCCGTGCTGGTTGGAGGTTATTTTTAATAACCGATGACTCGAGACAGTGTGGACTCATGACATTTATACTACTTTGCTGCTACTATTTCCTTCTGAGTGCTTGCTTTTCATGCAAACTTTTTTTGGTTTTGTTTTGTTTTTGTTTTTTTTTGTTTGTTACCCCTCTCTCTTCGTTTTGAGAAATAGCTTATGGAAAGATATTTTTTTTTTTTTTTCCTCGCCTTGGGGGTATTTTGATAAATATATCTATTTTTTAGAAGTGTGAATGACCAATGACTCAGAAGGGTGAGAGAAGGGTGCAAGGGGGATATCTAGAATCATATATGATAATTATTTCACACATCTGAAGGGGATCGACGGATTTGAAAGCCACTTGCTCTATGTTACAACTCCTTCTCTTGGACAAATCAACAAGATACCTGTATTTTTTACGCACCACCTTCCCAACCCTGGTGACGGTGACACCGAGACCCCTTCCCCAGCGGTGCTAACCCTGCGTTGCCGCCGGAGGATGGTGCAAAACTTTCCCAACCGGGTCTTTTACCGACCCTTTTGAATTTTTATTGTAGTTTTCTCGTTGCTGGGTTCGTGTCTTGTCACTGTGTTCATCCTTCCACTGCTTTTTCCGTGTGTTTTACGGCCATGGATTTGACGCAAGGGGAGAAAGCAACAGCGGAGGAGCTTCGCCCATGGCCCGTGCTTGGTAATTTCAGCTGAGATGTGAAGCGACAGAAGCCTAAGCCTAAAAAAAAAAACCAACCATAAAACAAAACAAAAGAAAAATACAAATGGGGAAAACAAAAGACAAAGTGTTCACCGTAGTTGGTCTGTTGTAACCTGCTCAGATCAGGTTATCCAGGTACCACCTTATCTGGAAATGCAGTTGTGCTTTCATTTCTTCTTGAATTCATACACGAGTATGATACTTTTACACTGTTCTTAGCTCAATGAGCATGTTTAGACCTTAACATAAGCTATTTTTCTAAATATAAAGGTTTAATTGAACAAGAGAGCATTCTCATTGGATCTTTAGCATTGTAGTGCTTTCGAAATACACACACACACAGAAAAAAAGGACTCCTTAAAAAACCCTGAGATTTATTAAAGAAAAAAGTGTATTTTATGTTATATATAAATATATTATTACTTGTAAATATAAAGACTTTTATAAGCATCATTATTTATGTATTGTGCAATGTGTATAAACGAGAAAAAATAAGAAAGATGCACTTTGCTTTAATATAAATGCAAATAACAAATGCCAAATTAAAAAAAAAAAAGAAAAAAAAAAAGAACACGAGATTGGTGTTTTTTCTATGGGTGTTATCATCCAGCTGAATGTTGTTTTTTTTTTCTAAAGGAGTTTATGTTCTGTTAAAAAATAAAAATGTACACTTGATCCCAGGCTGTGCCAAGTGGCTTTTTTAGTGGTGGTGGGGGGAGGCAGGCAGGAGAGATGCTGCTCTAAGTGGGCACTACGTGGGGTCAGTGGTGAGAGTGCCCATCCCAGCCCTGTGTGGGACTTCTCTGGCGTGGGTGGCACCTGGGTGGGATCATCCTGAGCTTTGGGCTCTGTTGGGGTGATTTGGTACACGTGACTTTGGGCTCCCCAGGTTGAGTGCACCCCCTCAGCCCAAGACTGGAGGGGCTGGCTGCCTAAAATCTGCTGGGTTATTGTTCCTGTTTTTCATAACTTCAGCTTGGAAGAACCCCAGTGCTAAAGACACAGCTCCCTGTCCCGGAAGTATCTGGGGAGGCTGAGCTTCTCCTCTGGGCTGGGACACAGGTGTCTGTCACCAGGTGAGGAGGAATATTTGAGCAAAGGAGGAAGCCTTGGTGGGTCTTCCTCAATTATTTCCCGCCCCTTTTATCTCCCACCCCTCTGGAAGTAAAGGTTTTTATTCTTTTTGCCCCCTTCACTCTTCCTTTAGGCATTCACTGCCCCACATCCCCCTTGCACATGTGCTCTGCCAGGGAGAAGGTCCCTATGGCTGGTTCCTGCCTTTTGTCTAGAGGATCCTTGAGTGGAACTGCCAGAGTCCAGGAGCCTGGAGGATGTGGAGAAGTAAAAGGTTTGTATTCCTACCCTACCAAAATGACTGGACCCCAGGAGTGTGACTTCAGCGTCTCCTGTCCTTCAGGTGGTGAATGGAGACGTAGCAGCAGATCAGACTTAGCATCAGCTCAATGCTGTGCCTTCTGTTCAGTGCAGAGGTGCCCATCCCAGAGGGATTTACTGAGATACAGCATTTGGTTGTCTCTGAAAGGACTGTGCCTTCAGTTGGATTCACGTTACTTAACCCATGAACCAACTTCAGAATGGCTTTTGATGGTGTGCAGGGTTTGCATGGGAGTTTCCAGGCTCTGGCCTTGTCCTTCAGGTGGGAATCAGCATGGAAAAAGCTGAGGGCATGATGGATGCAGCCATTCTGTCTGGCTTGATGTGCACTGAGAGGCACCTGGTAGAACAAGTCTTGAAACAATGCTGTCGTCACTACAATTTGACTTCGAGCAGCAAACCTGAAATATCCAATAATCACTTGACACCTCTGTAGTCCAACAACCAAGCTGGCAGTGATGACATGTCAGGAACTCAGGAAACACTATCAGAGGTTGTGCAGGTGAAGGGTGAAGCAGACAACTTCGTTTCAAAGCCAACTGTTGACTCCTTATATGTGAGGTTTTGTAGCACTGATCTGTGTGAGCAGGTCTGCGTGGGCAGTAGTGACCTGGGGTTAGGTCATTCCAAATCTAGGAGCCACCACGCCAGTGACCACTCTGGGGTTATAGTCAGCTGTCTGAGAAGCACAGAAATCTGAAAAATCCCAGAATGGTTTGGGTTGGAAGGGAATTTAAAGATCGTCTCATTCCACTTCTCTGCCATGGTCAGGGACACCTTCCACTAGACCAGGAGGCTCTAAGCCTCATCCAACTTGTCCTTGGACACTTCCAGGGATGGGGCTGCCCCAGCTGGATGTCTTTTACCCTAGATTAACCAAAAGATGGGGAATATTTGGTTAACTTTTACTTTTCCCGCCTCCAAACTGTGCAACCATTCCGAAAACTGCTCGTGGGCCTTAAGCCTGAAGAGATGAGATGATAGTTTTGTCCCTGATGTGTGGCACCAAAGTAGCATCGAGCCACGTGGACACACCAGAGAATTCTGCACTGCAGAGATGTTTTGCAGATGTTTTCACCTTGTTGCATGAGGTATGTACTGTATCCTGGTGGTTAAAGCCCTGAAGTCAAATTGTAGCATAGATGGCTTTGTCCCTTGAACTGAGATCTGGTTGTTGTCCTCACTCATCGACCCATGAGATGTGACCAAATAATTTAACCTCCCTATCTTTCAGGATTTCCCATTGTGAGGTACAGAGACTACACAAAGTTGCTCATCCTGAAAGCTGAAAGCAGAGGATAAAAATACTGTACCCCTAAAGGAACTCTTCACAGCAGCTTTCCAAAATATATAGGGTCACAATAATGCTCAGAGGATGAAGCAACTCTGTCATGGAGGCAGAGATGACATGACTGGGAGAGCCAGGAGCGCTCAGCCTGGAGAAGGCTCCAGGGAGACATTAAAACCCATTCCACTGCCTAAAAAGGGACTCCAGGAGAGCTGAAGAGGGACTTTGGAGAAGGGCCTGGAGGGACAGAACAAGGGGGAATGGCTTAAAAGTATTAGAAAGAAATCCCTAGCTGTGAGGGTGGGGAGGCCCTGGCACAGGTTGCCCAGAGAAGCTGTGGCTGCCCCTGGATCCCTGGAAGTGTCCAAGGCCAGGTTGGACGAGGCTTGGAGCAACCTGGGGTGATGGAAGGTGTTCCTGCCCATGGCAGTGGGGGGAACAAGATGATCTTTAAACTATTCTATTGTTCTATGACAGTGCAAAGAGGAAAAATGATACAGCTAAGCCCAAAGTTTGGCTGTGGAGGTGCCCCCATGATGGTGTGGTGCAGTGGACTGTTTTTGCAGGGTGCAGTGAGAGTCTGGGACATCCTCCACACTCCTTATGTGACTGCCCCTGGCCGTGGCTATGACACATTGAACTGTCTGGACCTTCAGCTGGACATGCCTTTCTAGGTCAGATGTTAAATCATCTGGAGAATGACCTGAAAAGCCTCATGGATCACTTTATTTTATGAGATCTTTGCTTGCATTCATCTGTCAAAATAAACGGCCAGGCAATGCTGTTCGCAGTAAGAAAGCTGAGAAATAATCAGCAAAACTATGGCTTTTCAATGCTATGACAGCTTTAGCTGAAATGTTCCAGCCTTCACCTCCTGCTGAGCTAATTTTAGCCCTCATTCAATGCAACAAAAAAGAAAGAAAAGAAAGAAAAAAAAGAAAAAAGAATGCGACAGAAGGATGCTGAGCACCAGCTCATATGTGTCCCCATTCACCCAGAGCTCGCTCAGCTCTAGAACTGGTAGATTTGGCGTGAGTGGGAGGTAGTCTGGAGGTTAAAATAGAGACAGGAGGTTAAGCAAGGAAGAATTTCCCCTTGCCTGGGGTTTGCCAGTGCTGTAAATCCACCTTTAGGGCTCAGAAAAGCTGCGGCCACAGGAAGCAAAGTGCTGACCTGGAATAAACCTGGTCTGAGCAGAACCACAGCCCCGACCTGCCCTTGGGTGGAGGATCCACAGGCAAGAGCAGAGCCAGCTCCTTCCCAAGTGAAAATGCTGATGTGCAGCTGGCAGGTCGCTCCTGGACAGCAACATGATGTCCTTCTTGCTTCATGCCCTCAGCACCTAAATTCAGGCCCTCCCCATCTCCATGAATATCTTCCAGCAGAACAGTGGAGGCCCTGGGACCTCACCTATCCCCCTGCTCTGTACAGCTTAGCTGTGGATTCCACTCTTCCCTCCTTGGAAATCACCTTAGGGAAATCTCATCCACTTAAGAGGCTCAGACATCAGGTGGTTGAGACAGTCTGAAGTCCAGATTTTCCAGTGGACGGCAGGACATGTCTCCCTCCTCTCTTCCTCAGAAAAGGATTTCTCTGGAAATTTGGGGTGTCTGACATCAGTCTGTCCCAGTTAACTGTGCCCTTGCTTTGGACCACGGTTCCAGGATCATCAGTGCTAAATCTCCTAATGACATACTGCAACAAAGTAAATTACAGCACTGTTGGGCCCTTTTTTCCCAATGTTGCCAAGCAGTAATTGAGGAGTGCAATAAAGAGGGGTCAAACGGTGCAATTATTGTGCTAAATCATACGTAAAATATTGTCAAAATGTCGAATGTTGACGTACTGCAAGGGAAGGTGGTAAAATTCCACCCTTTTGAGATCATGGTTTTTCACATAGGAAAACCATTTTCAAGTGGTGCAGAGCCATGACCCCAGTCTCAGGCAATGCTCAACATCTGACTCACTCCCCAGACTCTCCAAGGTATGTGTGGGCTCTTGTCTTGCAGGTTGTCTTCCAGCCCTTGAGGTGAATGGGTCCTTCTGCTCATGTCCCTGGTCTGAAAGGCCTTCTGGAGGCAAAATGTTGAAAAATTGTCTTAGGAGGAGTTAGTAAAACCCACCCATACATGGAAAAAGCACTTCCTTTGTGTTGTCTACGTGCATCTTGAAATTCATCCTGTGTTGCTGGGCACACAGTGGAGACATATCAAGGTGGGGACAAATGTCTGGTGGTTTAAGCGAGGAGATGAAAATGGGCTGGGACAGCTAATTGGGAAAAATATTCACGGCAATAAGTGACGGATGGAGCTTCTCCCATGCCATACAGTATCATGGACTCACATGGTGAGTCCTGGGCTTTTTTGGGACAGGCATTACAAAGGCCTTGTCCAAAGCAGCCTGTGAGCAGGCAGCAATGAGAAGGGACGTGCTGGGGGTGCCAGCAAGGCCAGGATTGGAGCTGAACACCCACGGTTGAACACCCAGTGCTGTTTGGAGAGATCCATCCCCTGTGACCCCACTGTGTCACCAGGCTTTGGCAGGAGGAGTCCCTGCTCAGCCTTGCACAGAGGAGCCAGAGGAACATCCCCAGACTCTCCAGCAAGTCACTATACAAATTTTTGTGTGGCTTCAAGATGAAATGAAACAAAAAACGAAACACTTGAGAGGCCTGGGAGGTTCTTGTGGTTAACAGGGAAGTCACTGCTGTGTAATGTTTACCAGCCAAGGTCCCTGTCATCAGCTTCGGTGGAAAAGCCCAGGATGTTTCCCCTTCGTCATGCTACTGGATCACCCTTATAAACTGCCAAATTGCTCCTGATGATGAATCTGACCATCCTCTTGGGTTTTTTTAGACACTCTGGTTTCTGAAAGCCAAGAGGTTCAGATGTTCACACATCCATCTGGCTGTCAGCTGCACACATGGTTGGACTTGATGATCTTGGAGGTCTTTTCCAACCTTGACGATTTTATGGTTCTGTGATTCTGAATAACTCCTGAACCTTGTGACAAGGCTCATGAAGTCTGAAAGTGCTGGAAATCTGAGGGTGAATTCGTCTCCCGCTTCCAGGAATGATAAAGTTTGGGGAGAGGGAGAAGACCTGATTTAGCAGCTGTACTCCAAGCAGGTCGAGCTGTGCTGTGACTTGTCCTTCTGGGGGGACCCTGTGGTGGGAACAAGGGTCTGCTTTGCTGTCTGGGCTGGAGCAATGGTCTGAGTTTTTGGGATGCTCATTGGATTTGTGAGCAAGGAAAAGCAGTGCTGATCAGGAGCACAACTCTTGTTCAGTAGCTAAGACACCCTGTGCAGAGGAATGTTGGTGTCCCTGTCCCCGGCCCCGGAGTATGCCTCATGCCACCTGACTTATTTACTTCAGCCCATTTGGGCTGAAACGAGAGATTAAGGGTGCCCTTGTACCCTCCACAGAAAGTTCAGTCTGTAGGACAGACCATGGAGAGGCTGGGGGTGTTCTGAATTCCTTCAGACAAGAGGTGTTGAACCCCTTTGAACAAAGCTGAGCCTCCATCTCTGGCAATCGAGCAAGGTTAGGGCTAAAGGGAGGGAGGTGGAAGCCCACTGGGTGTTAGATCAGCTCTGAGAGAGTCAACTCTGGGTGGTTTCATTAGCTTTCAGTGTGGTGAAGTGTTTGCAGGCTTTTTTTGTACCAGACGGGAACAAAGCAGCGCGAGTCAGACGGCGGTGCGGGTGCTGTCGGTTACCAGGGTTACAACACGCATGGGAAAAAGGGAAGAAAAATCCCACATATTGCAAGGCACTAACTACTAATTTTGCTGTTGTGGTGATGCAGAGGGCTGGCATTACCATGGATGTATTTATATCCCCTGCCCTGTAGAAAATATGCAAGTTATTCCCAGGCATGTGTGTACCCAAGTCTGGAGCTGGACCACCAGAGACCTCCAGGGAGTTGCTGCGTGAGAGCTGAGGGGGACTCCTTTTATTCCCTGCAGCTGCCCAGATGAGAATGTCAATCTGAATATGCTTAAAATAGAAAAAAAATCACATTCTGAACCCAAAACTATCTGTTTTGCACAAAGCACCCTGCAAAGGAAGGAGTAGGACAGCTCGGGGTCCCAATTTTCAGCCCCAGTATCACACCTACCAAAGCTTGTCAGCTCAGTTTAGAGCCAAGCACCAGTGGAAAATGAGTCAGGAAACAAATTTTGCCCCTCATCAGCAAGGTAAGCCAAGGCCAAGAGCTCGCAAAGGGCAGAAACTAGAAAATAAAGAGGATGCAAAAGGGGTTCAGTGAAAAAAAAGTGGAAACCAGACCTGATGGAGATGACAGAAGGGAAACCAGTCTTCCTGATCTTGATGGGAGCTGGGTGGTGGGATCCCGCAGAGCAGTGGGTGGGCAGTGTGCTCACCTGAGTTGGCTGCAGGAGCCAAGGGGCAACACTGGTGCAAACAAAACCAAACCCCTGGAGATGCCCCTGCACCCCAAAAAGGCCCTGCTGGAAGTGGTATTTACTCCCTTCCTGAGAGCTCAGGCCCTGTGGCTTGTTTCTTCCAGCCCAGCACGCCGTGGGGAAGCTGGGATGAATTTCATGGTTGGAGAATTTTCTGTTTTTAATAATTGATCAAGAGCGAGCAGTGGGGACGGAAAGGCCTCGTGCAGGGATGTGATGCTTGTGGGCTCACCGACAGAAACACTTCCAGCCAGAGGAGAGAGTGGAGCAGGAATGGAGGGAATTGCCTCCATCGGACAGGCTGTTCAGGGCTTAGAGCCTCCACAACCAGGCGGAGGGATTTGCTTTCATCTCCCTGCCTGCAACATCTGCAGCCTGGACTCGTAAAACTTTCATTGTTACTTTAACCCTTCACGCTCTTTTTTTTTTTTTTTCTTAAGGGATTTTGTTTTGGGACAAAAGGCTGCAGTTGAAGCATTAAGCCCATGCAGCCACTTCCCAAGTTGGAGGTGCTGCCAGCTCTTGTCCCTGGAGAGAAGGACAGTGGCACCCAAACCCACAACTGGGATTATCCCCTGGAGACCTCTAGCCTGAGAGGGACTGCTGGACTGGGCCAACACTGATGTTTTAGTGTGTATACTATTAAAAAAACATTTTTTGGGACTTTTTTTTCGCAAGGATGCATCACCACACCTGGCAGCAGTGTGGCTCCAGGGCTGGATTGATTTTCAGCACAGTCAACCCCGATGTTCCTAATCCAAAACCTTTCAGCTCTTGGAGGTCACGCTGAGTTCAGGAGGCAAATTTCTCACCTGGGGCATATTTTTTTTGCAGGAAAACAGATCTCTAGATAGCGACCTGCTTTGTTAGAGGAAACCTATCTCCAGATACAGACCTGCTTGTAACTTGGGAAGCTCCAGGAAGATGGAGCCAGGGTGATTTTCGTGTTCAGAGCTCAGCAGCTTCTAATACAGCCTTCTCCTCCTAGCAGAGATGCATGGTCCACTAAACAACCTCAGGGGGAGCAATAAGTGGCACAGAATAATAATAAAGCAGAATATGATGAACGTCTAAACTGGACCTGAAAGTGGAGGTGGTCGACATGAAGAGCAGGAAAGCACAAGGTACAGCAGATCTTGGTTATACATTTCTGTGCTAAAGTCTCATCTGCTTTTTGAAGCTCCATGCAAGGTTCCCACCTGTGGACTCTGCTTGGCTGCAAAAGGCTGACAAGCGCCCTGTGAGCTCCAGGAGCCATGTAGGCATGAAAAAGTGGAAAGCCCAACTCTCCGCTCCTCCAAATGCAGGAGGAATTTGAGGAGTGCAGGATGAAGACTCAGAAGGGGGAAAAAAAATGGCTATCCTGACTTTTAAATAGGTCTGAGGATTTTTTGTTGGTTTTTTTTTTGTGTGTGTGTGTGGTTTTTTGTTTTTTGTTTTTGTTTTTTTCTTGTTTTTTTTTTTTTTTTTTTTTTTTAAATAATTAGATTAGCAGGTCTTGAATGGGCTCTGGGACTCTCACTGGGAGCAGCTGAGGGACAGCCCCAGGTTTGGCATGCCCAGGGGTGTGCAAATGCTCCTCCATAAGGCACTGGGACCTGCAAACCTGAATGATGTGAGAGATTCATTTACTCCAAGTAAGCTGTGCTGGATTGAATGATGGGGGAAGAGGGAAAAATGGGAGACCTTGCACAGGGAAAAGAAATCATGATGGAAACGGATATATCCTTCCATATCCATCCTTCCCTGAAGCAAATTTCTGCTCCTCTGTGGCTTTGCTTTGAGTGGTTGTATCTCAGAGTCTGACCCAGAACCCTAAAACCTGGACTTTAAGCTTGGCTTTTGGTGTCTGGCCCATGGGTGTGATCTCTCTTCCGCATCTCACAGTTACACAGTGGTTCATAGTCCATGCTGGCCTCACTCTGCCAGTTTCCCCTGCTGCTGCAAGCCTTCCAGATGCATCCCTGAGCTTGTCACGTCACAGAAACACTCTGACTGACCTCGGGCAAAGGGCTTCTGCCTTAGTTTCCCCTCCCTCTCAGTTATCAGCCCCTGTGCCTTGGGTGGCATCTGAGATGACTTTCCTCCACCAGCAGAATTTGTTTATTTTAGAGGCTGGGGATGGCTTCTCCCCAGTCTATTTATAGACCTGTTGCCCAACAGAGTGCTGGAGATGAAGGCTGTGATCCTTCCTGACGGAGAGCACACCACTGGAAGGGTGTTTTCAGCTGGGACATGAGTGCTGCTGCCGCTGCTGCTATTTGTAAGAGCCAGGAGACATCAAAGAGGGCATGGCACCCTCAGCTCCCAGGCAGCGGGGAGCTGAAATGCCCTTCCAGTTCAGGCATGCCCCACAGTTTGCTAAAAAAACCCCACTTCTTATTAATCTGCGATTGAAACTGTAATTATGTCATCGCTCTGAACAGCCCCATCGACAAGTTCGGGCACAGGACGAGCCTGAGCTGCCGAGGCTGGTGTGCCGTGCACAGCCCGGCCTGGCAGCCTCTCCCGCACCCACTGTGGGGTTATCCGGGCTGGCAAATCCCACTCTGGGCCCTGGTGTCCTCTCCAGCGGGGACAAAATGCCTGGCGGGGTCCTGGGCGAGCAAAGCTGCTTGTGATGGAGCTGTGTGGTCACTGTGGTCACTGTCCCCCTGCACTGCTGCTGGAGTTCCACGGCTGTCCCCACCCTCGTGCCACAGATCTGGGTGCCCGTGCTCAGTGCCTTCACCAACGCCAGATTCTTCCATTTCAAGCCCAAACGGACATCCCTTTGGGATTGCAGGGCTCAGCTGCCTCTGCAGGGTGCTTATTCTAGACAGTAGCCCCTCAAAGCACCCATCACCTTGGCTGGGGGGTCTCTGTGTCCCAAAAGGGCCCCAATCTCTGATGCTGCTGCTTCCTACCTCCCTAAATGCCATCACAGACGGCTGGTGCCTCCCTTGTACCACGCACAGCCCTAGAAGCCAGGGCATCTCCTGTCCCAGGGATGCTCAGTCCTTCCTCCACCAGGGGTGTTTGACCCAGCAGCTCCCCCGAATACACCTCTCCAAACTTGTCTCTCCCCAGGAGCTTCCAGCTCCTCAAGTGTGCCTCACCCTCCAGGAAGCCAGCCCTCCAGCTCTCTCAGCCCCACACTTGCCTCTGTTTGCTCCGAAAATGCTGGTTTCAGCTTTCATTGCTCTCAGATGTTTTTTTGGACCCTATTAAATAACATTGCAAATGCTGATGTTAATTAAAATTCCTCCTAACCGCTCCCTGCTCGGCCTCCTCTTGTAACCCCTCCTTAAAACCTCATTCATTTCTGGGACCTTCCCAAACAGAGGCTCTCCAGACCCAGCTTTATTTGGAGTGTTTCTCCATGCCACAGCCCTCCTCTGCAAATAAGCTCTGAGATGTAAAGCCCTGTCTGCCTTTTCTTCATCTCCATCTTCCTATTATTTTGTCTGTCCTTGGACTTCGAGCTTGAGGAACATGAAAAGGATTTATCGTGCTAATGCCGGTGTTTTTGCCAGGAGTGCTGTCGACAGATACACAGCATCTCACGGAAACAGATCTTCTCAAGGTTGGTACATCTCTCTGGAAGTCGACATTTTAGGAACTGAGCTCCCATCTGTTCAGCATTGGACCTTCAGTATCTGGAGTAATGTCTACTGTATCCCTGGGGTTTGCTGTTAGCAATCCCTGCTGTAGTTTTTTTGGCCACCTTTAGGGATTTGTTGTCCTTGCTGGAGGAGAAGACGTCTTCCCTCTGGAAGACTGGTCTGCAGACAACGACAGAAATGTTAAAGTGAGATATTTTTTTTTAATTTCAAAACACAACCCAATCAAGGAAGCAAAATGAACTGAATAACAGAAAATGGTGCTGGAAGAGAGCAGTGAAAATCAGCTACCCTCCTGCTAATCCCAAGGGCAATCCAGACATCCTTAAACCACCTTCCAGCATGTTCTTGAAAATCTCTAGCATGGCTCTACAGTGTTTTTTCAGGCAACTTTTTCCAGGCCTCTGTCACCCACGCTGCATCTTCCTTCCTGCAGGTTAAGCCCATGACTTTTCAGCCCTTCTTTTGTGATAATGAAGAGTTTATTTCCTTTCTCTCAACAGCCATATTTTATGATTTAAAATATACTCTCATCTTCTTTTTTTTCCTTCTCTAGACTAAACAGCCCCAGGTCCTTCCAGCTTCCTTTTTTGGGATATCTTTTAATTTTCTGAGCACTTTACACACCATCCTCCAGACTCCCTCTGTTACTAGTTTACCACCTTTATTACTAAATCATTACCCAGGATTCTTTAGACATCACTTATTTGGGTAAATGCTATTTATTATAATATCCTTGTTCTTCTCGTTATTATGGACTATAATAGCTGTCATCCAACCATCTGCCAGCTCTTTATAGCTTTGCAGAGGTGAGGGATGGGTGTGTAAGAGCAGTTATTTTCAGCACCAAATTGCAACGAGACCATAGGGGAGCTGGGAGGGGTTTAATAAGGACCAGCTCACTGGTTCCCAACTTCCCAGCACATCGATCAGATGTGTTTGGGGACCCTGTTCCCACAGAGGTGTGAAACACCCACCAGAAATGTGGAGGTCCTCTGAGGTCTACATAATTTTGGGAACCCCTGGAGTGGTCCAACTCGCAGGATCCCGAAGAAATTCAGGGTGAAGTCTCCGGATTTGTGCTGGGCAGGGAGCAGCCCAGCCAGGTGCTAAATGAAAATGGGTCAAGAGCACCACATTTTTATCCATTCTGAAATTATGTTTTTCTGCACAAAGATGTTTTGATAAGGAACAGTATTTTGTGTTATTTATTGCAATTAGCTCTGAGGATACAGCTGACTCTGCTGAAGATAAGGAGGACCTTGGAATTGCAGGAACAGGATCACCAGTGAGTTAAGCAGCAGCCACCAGTGCACAGTGGGTTTCCATTTGAGACAGAGGACATCAGACCCCCAATTAGAGTAAAACCTACCAATCCTACATAAGTACACACAGCTAGGAAAATGTTATCTGGGATCTGTATGGCAAAGCAGTGAGTTGCTGTGCATGAACTGCATGCCTACTGAAAGGTGTTTTAAATGCAAGAATGAAGCAGCGGACTTATTTTCTGCTTGAAAAGCCTGCACATGTTGCAGAGGTTTTGGTTAAAGAGCTCCATTTACTCTCCTGCATATTTTGATTCAGGCCACTTGAGAATGAAATATGCACTAAAATACATCTAACTGCACCTTCACGCGTGTTCAATGATGTCTGCTCCATCAAGGGTGATGATCAGTAGAAACACAGAGTGGTTTGAGTTGGAAGGGACCTTAAAGATCATCCAGTGTCACCCCCTGCCATGGACAGGGATACTAGACCACTAGATCAGGTTCCTCCAAGCCCCATCCAACACTTCCAGGGATGGGGCAACCACAGCTTCTCTGGACAACCTGTGCCAGGCCCTCACCACACTTGCAGCCAAGAAGTTCTTCCTAATATCTGATCTAAATTCTAAATGATCCTGAAACCAACTTTCTGAGGCTCAAACCTGGTTTCAAGCCCACTGCTCTTTAAAGAGGTGGGAGTAGGTGAGGGTTCCAGGGAATGGACACCATGCTGGAGTCAGGACACCTCGGCTAACGAGGGGCAGGGTAGTGAGTTCCCCCAAAACCCTGCCCTCTGGAGCAAACACGTTGGATCTGGGAGGGGCTGGCCCCCTGGGAGTTTGGACATCTGAGATGTTTAGTCCTTCAGCCCTTTTATTGAGGGGTAGAAGATGAGGAGATGGAGAGGGAACATGGTGATCAGAGTGCTGGGGAGGGACATGAACTTCCCTGCAGGATCCTGGTGTTGTTGTCACTTCTTGTTTCACCTTCCGCCTCTGTTTTCCCCCTTTTTCTCCCATCCTCAGGCCAGGCCATGATCTTTTCTTTTATATGTTGCAGGTACCTGTGTGAATTGACCCTTAAACCGGGTTGTTTGAGGTGAGCAAAGCCCCCTCCAGCCACTGCTGATTAATTATTAGTTCCATCCTCCTGCTTCTCAACCTTGGGAAACTGCTCCGTATTGGGTAATTCCTTTTTTTTTTTTTTCCCCTTTTTTTTTTTTTTTTTAATACCCTCCCCTCAAATGGGCAACAGCCAAAATACAACTTGCCCCAGGCTTAAAAGGAAAACCATTCCCTACCAAAACTTCAGGTCAGAGACAAGAGACCCTTTTGGGAAGGAGCCCATGGGTAGAGGGATGCCTGTGGGGTTGTCCCCCCTCTGAGAGGCACAGGTTAATCTGCACCAGGGCAGCACTATTTGGGAGCAGGATTTTGTGGTGACGTTAGTGCCCTGGCAAAGAGACAAGGTGGAGACAGGGAGTGTTACGACACTGAGCACTTCAGCCCCCGGCACGATTTCCACTGGCACCTGTGCCAGGAGCCAGAAGGGAGACCTTTGCTCAGCTTCCTATTAACCATTTAGTTTTAACTGAAGGCACTGCGTGGTGAGCATGTCACTGACCAGCTGGCAGGATAAATGGGTGGTCCTTAACCATCACGTTGCCCTATGTTTGCCACTAACCTGGCTATTTTTGGTATTGCAGGGAAGGGGATGAGATGGGTGCAAAGGGGTTGCTTAGGAAAAGAAGCGTGGGAACTGTGCTGGAGCCTGTGGGGAGGAAAGGGTGGAAAACTTTTACCCTGCATTGTGTACAGGGATGAGAACTGAGCATCTTAGTCCTGACCCCTTAGTTCTGCCTGAACTTAAACCCTCTCCCCATATATGACCAGGAATGCCCAGTTTTAGTTGTGCACACCCCAGAAGGAGCGTTGATTCGTCCCCCAAATCTACCCCAAGTGGTTCAGTCCCTGTGCCACCAAGCTGTCCCAAAGGGACAATGTCTCCCCTGTGCTGACATCTGTCCCCTGTGAGTCAGGGTGACCAGGCTGCTGGCTGGCCCTTATCTCCTTTCTCTGTCTTATCTCCTTCCAGTAGAAATTGGATTGGGATCGGGCGCCCCGGGAGCAAGGCGGGGAGCTCCAAGTGGAGCAGCCGATGGAGGCAGCTGATAACGGCATTTCCTGGAGGCTGATCTCTTGGACTCCTAGGAACAGCTCATAGGGACGGGGAGGCTGAGGTGGGTGACATTAAAAAACCCCTCTGCCGTGCTGGATTCCTCATCTGCCTGCAAAAACAGCTGGTGCTGAGATCCTGTGGGGCACCCCGGAGGTGAAACAGAGTGGTGAGAGCCCCTGAGGACGTGGGGTGACCCCACAAGGCTGAGGAGGATGGATGATGCTGGTGCTCAAGCTACAGCTCCTGTGAACTGGTAGTGAACAGAGCATCCTGCTCACCTGAAGCAGCACAGGGAAGTGGTTCGTGGCTGGAGATCCAGACTTGTCCTAAAAAACACCCTGAGGTGCAAATTCAGGTAGCTGCCCATGGGGTGAACCATGGTAAACACCTCCCCTAGGCAGGCACGGGTGTGGCCCCTTGGGACCAGGGATGCAGGCACGGGAGGGATTCACACCAGGGCTGCCCCACTGCCGTGTGCCACCATCCCACGCAGAGGTGGTCCCATGTGGTGGGTTCAACTCACCCCCTGGCAAGACTTTGGGCTGGTGCCGGGTTGGGGTTTGCATGCACTGGGGTGACAGTAAGGGACAAAGGCCACCAGCTGTCCTCCGGAGACCCCGGCTGAGCGCCCTGGGTGGAAAGCACGGCGGTGCCCGGCGGTCTGGGCTCCCTTCCAGGCCCGTCATGGGACTCCCAGCAAATCCCCTGGGGCAATCCGATCTCCGGGACGCCGGGCACCTATCCCTCCCTCCGGCACGTCGGGTTTTCCATGGTTTAAGGAGCCAAAGTTCATTGACAGTGGTGGCGGTGGCGCGGGCACACCCACAGCCTGTGCCACCCTCCGTGGGACAGCGCAGGTCACCCAGACGGCAGGGAGGAAAACAAGGTGCAACAGGGACAAAGCCGCTTTGCACTCGGGTGTAAAACCACGGGGGATAAAAAAAAAAAAAAAACCACACTCTTGTGACACATCCTACACAAGCCCCAGAGGTTGTGTGGCTGCTAGTAGATGTTAGCTGGTTTTATTTCACAGAGCAGTCAGAGCTGATGATGAAACTGTCTGAAGCCTTGCGGAGACAAATGACACACGTTTCCCAGTAGTCCTTGAATGGCTATCAAATGTGTCATAGTTAGGAGCCAGCCTGGAGGGACTTTTCCTCCAGTAGGTCCTATTCCAGGAAATGAGTCTGCCCTGTGCATTCCCTAAAGTTGTCAGCGATCTAGGAGGCATCTCTGTTAAAAATTAGGTAAAGTTTCTACAAAATCTTGAGTAATCTAGGAGGTGAAATAACCATGTGGTAAAAGCCTCCCATCTATTCTGGGAAGAGATGGTTGGCTCACTGGGAAGCACAACTGGCCCTGGAGTGATGCAGCACCACTTGTCCCTTTGCAGCTCTGCTACGTGAAACCTCCACAGCCACGTCCTTGTGCTGCTGCTTGCACCAGCTCCTGTGGCCCAGAGGGGACTGTCACACCCCCAGAACGAGGTGCACGGTGCCATACGTGCTCTCTGCACCACCCACACACCTCTGCACGGGTGCCAGCAGCTTGCACAACCCAGGGGGTCAGGGACGTGGAGCATGGCTCTGGCTCTCAGGTCCCTTGGTGCGTGTCCAGGCAAGCAAATTCATCACTGTAGGGTGGCCACAACAAAACTGAGGACTGAGTGTAGTGCTGGCAATGCTGGAAGGTTGTCTGGAGGCCCAGCTAGTTGTCATGGGACAAAACTGTGCCAAAAACCCCTTGAAGAAACTCCATTTCAAACTACTGTGGTCCTTCTGCACAGTGTCACCTTCCAAACTCACTCCCAGTTTTCCCCTTTGTCTTCCCATCCTGGGCTGGGCTGCGGCAGACCCAGGGCTGAGCTAGGGGAAGGTTTGATCAGCCCTGCACTACCCAAATATCTGGCATGGTAAAAATGCCTGTGGCAGTATTTGAGCCACCACATCACCATCTTGAACTGGGAACACCACAAGGAGAGGTTTTGCAAGCTGATGAGGCACTCAAACTCCAGTGGAATCACGGAAAGAGCAAGTTAAAATAAAATAATCCAGCGCCCCCCACTTGCCTCCCTCCCTATGAACTCCACTGAACTTGCAAAAACCAAAACAAAACAGGGCTGAGTTCAGCCTCAGTTCAAGTTGTAGATAAAGTTCAACCTACTTCTAATTTTATCCTGACAGTTCCCACCAGAAAACAGGCTCCGGCACAGCGCCCTGGGGGTAATCCAGCCCTGACTCCCACCCCTCCTCCAGCCCCCCTGGGTGTCCCCAAAACCTCCTGCCCACCTCCCATGGGACAATGAGCACAAGGTCACATCTCCCAGACACTCCATGGGACCTTCTGCCGAGGGTGGCCACGGTGCATCCTCATCCCACGGGGCTGGTTGTCCCCATCCGTGTCCAGCCAGGACCACGCCCGGCTGGGACAGATCTCCAAGGGACAACCGCTTGTTGGATCTGTTTTGATTTTTTTTTTTCCCCCATTGCTTCCCTTAGGAGTGTCACTTTTATCCAGTGGCACTTTGATCCAGCACCATGGGAGCAATTAGAAGTGGAGGGGAGGGTAATTAGGGGGGGAATTGGGAGGCAAAGGGTTGTGCACAGAGGGGTGGGAGGAGCAGGGGAGATGAGGCTCCCTGCAACATCCTTGTAGCATACACATGGGTACAGGGGTTGTGGCGATTCCTGGGGGGGATTTTGGGATGCAAACACAGCACAACCCTGGAAAAGTAGAGGTTGTGGACTCCCCATCCCTGAAACTGTCCAGGGCTAGGTTGGGCGGGGCTTGGAGCAACCTGACCTAGTGGAAGGTGTTCCTGCCCATGGCAGGGGGTGGGACTAGATGAGCTTTAAGGTCCCTTCCATTTCAAACTGTTCTCTGATTCTATGATTTTACAAATCTGAAGTGTAGTAGAAAAAGTGTTAACAAAAGGAGAAAACCCTTGTGCAAGGTTCTGAGGACCTACATGTGAGCTGCAGGGACCAAGGACTCTGTGCCCAAAAAGGTGAGTGCAGGTGGAGACTGGCACAAGGACAACTCATCATCCCCAGCAACCTCAGCTGTGGAAACGGAGTTGAGGTGGCCAAACGTGACAGCACAGAGCTGGAGAGGGGAAGGAGCCCTCCCTGCAAACGCAAAGGGAGCAAAGGGAAATATAAATTACAGGACAGAGAGCAAATGGGGGGAAAAATGGGTGGAATGGGCTGAAAAACAGAACCCAAGCAGCATCACTGTGTTATTTGGGTTTAGAACCCCTGTGAGAGCAGTGATCCCCCACAGCACCACCCTTAAGTGCTCAGAAAAGCAGTAGAAGTGCGACTTTTATAGAATACATACAGGAGGATATGACTGTAAAAACACAGTGATTGTAAAGCAAATTGCAATCACTACATAGAACACCATCCCTCTCCCAAAACGCTTCATCGCCCCCCAAAAAACAAGACTGCATTTATCTTTAGGAAGTCAGCACAAAACCATGTTTTCTGACAAATACACAGCATTTTGTTTTTTCTGCTTGAAAAGAAGACCAGAGCAACCGTGCAAACTGGGGGTTAGTTTCTTCCACGAGTTGTAAAATCCAGCCCTGGGGATAGAAGTTACCTTCGCTGTAAAACAATCCACCGACTGGATTTCACAATCTTTGTCGTCTTTCTCTCCCCACAGCAATATTTTTACAGTGTTTGCCCTCAAACCAGTTTTTCATCAGTCGACGTGTGTAATTACCACCAGACAGGTTTTGGATAACCCATCCCCTGGTGCAGTTTTTCCTCCCACCCTCACGCTGCACAGCCGCTAACCTACCCAGTCTGGCCCCTTCCAGACTTTGGGAGCTTTGAAAGCTGAATTTGACCTCTTTTGGACCTCAAAAATTTTAAATTTCAAAAAAAAAAAAGTCAGTTTAAATTTTTTTTCTGAGCTTGAAGGGTGCTAATCCTTGGAATTGTTCAAGGTCAGGTTGGATGGTGCTTGGAGAAACCTGGTCTAGTGGAAGAGGGGGTGGAATATGATGAACTTTAAGGTCCCTTCAAACTTAAACCATTCAGGTATTCCATGATTTTATGATCAAGGCAGGGGGTAGTAAATGCTGATCAGGATTTATTTTGGGTTTTACCACATGGACAAAATGAAGTGCGAGGGACAGATAATTTGGTTGTGGTTGACAGAAGGGCCCTAGGGAACCCCCAGCTCAGCTGATACCCGACCAGCAGCTGATGCTGCTCTCAACTCCCCTGTGCACAGCAGGTGAGTGGCTCCAGCTCCTGCACAGCTGATGCCAGAGCATAGGACTCTGTGCCAAAAAAACCAAGGCTCCTCCAGAGCTCACAATTATTATTTTTAAAGGTAAGAGGGCACAACTTGTTCCCCATCTCCACCCTCAGGACAGCAGCCTGAAGGAAATCATTCCTGGTGTGCACATGAAGCAAGAGCAGATAGGATTCGTCCATTAGATTGGTAAACCTGTGGCCTCCACCTATATCTTCAAGCACCCCCCAAATAAAATCCAGGCTTGGTGCTGCTGGTAGATGTGTGGAAATGGTTTCCATAATCACCCATTTGGACTTTGCACTGGTCCTTGGTGCCACAGAACCCCATGGACTATTTTCTTGGCCTGCCTGTGGCAGGCGGACAGAAGCAGATTATCTTTAAGGTCCCTTCCAACCCAAACCATTCTGGGATGACATGATTCTATAACCTCTCACACTCATGGAGACCCTCACTGCAGCCCCAGTTCCTTGGACAGCTGTATCCACCACTCCTCCATCAGCTGCAGAGGCAGGAAGCTGTTCCAAGAGCTGTTTTCTTCTCACAGCTCTGTCACCAGTGACTGACTTGGGGTCACCACCAGCACCAGCAGGGCCTGTCTGCCCAGCCACAGCTTCACACAATCACAGAATCATTTAAGCTGAAAAAGCCCTCCAAGATCATGGAGGCCAACCTGTGCCCAACCCCCACCTTGCCCCAGAGCAGTCGGTGCCACATCCAGTCGTTCCTTGGACACCGCCGGGGATGGGGACTCCACCACCTCCCTGGGCAGCCCCTTCCAATGCCTAAGGACCCTCTCCAGCGAGAAATTCCTCCTGATGTTCAGCTGAAGTCTTGGCTTCACTTGTTGCTATGTATTTGGACATCAAGAATGGCACGTGTGGGGCCAGAAATGCTGATGCATTTCCCTCTGGCAGGGCTGGAACAAGAGGAGCGGAGGCTGAAGCCAGGCCAGGACCATGCAGTGCATGGCAGAGGTGATTTCTCCCGTCAGACCTTCGCCATCTCCTGGCATCACTTTCCCCAGAGTGGAAACTTCTGATGGGAAAGCTCTACGGGAAGCTATTGAGAAGGTCTGAGCTAATAAAATCCAAACAATTTGTTTAAATGTTATTGCTACAGCAACGTAGCATACATCGAAACAAAACGCTTTGTTTGGTGAAAAAACTGGCACGATTTAGGACAGAATGGAATTCTGAAGTCTCACTATTTCTCTTGAGAGGGACTTTGCGTTTTTTTTTCTCATTAACTCTGTGGCACAGCCATGACTGGTGGGAAATGGCTTTGATCTGGCACGGGATGAGGCATCAGCTGAGCATCCCATCCACTAAGGCTTTGCCCTTTGCAACAGCACTTTAGCCCCCTCAAAGGCTGCAGCTCTGAGGGGAGCAGTGCCTTGGCAAGGGAAGGAGAGCCAAACTTCCCTATAAAGGCTCCACTTCTGTCCTCAAGACCCCATGCTCATCTGTGACAGCAAGGATAACCACAGGACTCTCCAAGAGGTACAGGCAGTGTAGGCATCCTATAAGTGTTTAAATCAATAAAATAATAATAATAATAATATAATGGCCAGTCTTCGCGAGCGAAGATCCGGGGAAGGTCTTTCCACCTTCCAGCCTGCGCATTGGATTTTTTAGGTGAGACACAGTGTGCGCGGAACTGAGCCCACCCTTTAATCCTAAGGTTCATCTGCCGGGGCCAAGCGAGCTTGGACGGTGGCAGCGAGGTCCTTAGGACGTAGGTGGGTTGCCTTTAAGGGCTAACGAGCCCCACCTGCCCGGGAGTGGCCCTGACCGGGAATCGAACCCGGGTCTCCGCGGTGATAGCGCGGCGCCTTTACCCCCTAGACCACCAGGGGCTCCTAAATCAATAAAATATAGCCCTGGTATCCAAGTATGTGACATTTTTTTTTTTTTTTTTTTTTTTTTTTTTTTTTTTTTTTTTGCAGAAATCTGTCTCCAGGAATTCAGAGAAGTCCTGAGGAGTAGGACAGACATCAAGCTAAGCTCAGTAGTCATATCTATGTAGCCACACACGTCTCCAGTTTCATAGTTAAGAATCACAACACAGGACCCAAAAGGAAGAGGCCTTATATTCCTGTAATGTGCATTATTGTTTTATATCAATGTTTTTCTCGGATCCCATGCAATAATCATTGAAGCTACAGTTCAGCTGGCAAACACAGCAGCAGTGCTGTTGCATTAAGGTTATTTATCTTTGTTACCCATTCTGCCACCAGCACAAGCATTTAAAAGCTCCCCTTAATATCCAGTGCAGGAGTGGAACTGCTGTAAGAGGAGAACATCCTGCATCCTGGCTATTTGCAGGTCTGCCATGTTCTAGGAAAGCCAAGCAAACTTACTGTGATCCACAGGGTTTCTTTATTTGCTGCTGTCTGGGTTTTTGGCAGTCATGAGGAATTCACAGAAATATTCCTGCATCTTGAAAGCTTCAGCTCTGTAGCGGTGCCCATCCATCTGCTCCAAATTTTCTGTTACTGCAGGTTATTTTCTCATTTAATGTGTCTTGGTGGTCCCAGGGGCCCAGGGATCATCTCTGCTCTTGGCTTCACTGCTTCCAGCTCAACTCCATTGCTGATAAACTCCTCCCAGAGCTGGTCCAGATGCTCAAAACCCTAATTTGGTTGAACAGGCCAAACTCCAGCTCTAGCAAAACCTGGAGCTGTAGGGTCTGGCTGTAGAAGGGGGTTCATGATAGGGAGGTTTAGGGATGGCTCCTTGGAAAGGGTGGCACATGGTCATGTATAGTTTGTCCTAGAGTCATAGAATGGTCAGGGTTGGAAGGCACCTCAAAGCTCAACCAATTCCACCCCCTGCCATGGGCAGGGACATCTTCCACTATCCCAGGGTGATTCAAGTCCTGTCCAACCCGGCTTTCAACACTTCCAGGGATGGGGAATCCGCAGCTTCTCTGGGCAACCTGTGCCAGGGCCTCACCACGCTCACAGTCAATATCCCATCTAAGTTCTGAACGATCCCGAATTCAGCTTTCTGAGGCTCAGTTTTAATCCACTATTCCTTAAAGAGGTGGGAGCAGGTGAGGGTTCCAGGGAATGGACACCATGCTGGAGTCCAGACAACTTGGCTAATGATGGGAATTTCTCCCATAGCCCTGCTCTGGAGTAAATATATAGGATCAGGGAGGGCCTGGCCCCCAGGGGAGTTTGGACATCTGAGATGCTTAGCTGTGTCCTGTGAGCCCATTATTTGAGTGAGAAGATGCTCTGGCACTAGGGAAATTGCTCTCAAGAGAGAGCATGGGGATTAGAGTGCTGAGGAAGAACATGAATTTCCCTGCAGGATCCTGGTGTCGATATCACTCCTTGTTTCACTTTCCACCACTTTTTCCCCCTCTTTCTCCCATCCTCTAACCAGGACAAATTGCAGGCCAATACATGCATTTCAGTTAGCCAAAAATTAACTGGCTTGGGCTAGACAAGGGTTTTCCAGGGGGGACCTCTGAATAAAACCTTTTAAAAAGATTGTTTTTCACAGGCAGCCGTGGCTTGCAAGCCCTCATTGCCGTAGCATTGGGTGAAACAGACGTGATAAATTGGTGGGGCTGGTCCTGCAGAGACCTGCAGGCTCAGCTGAGGTAGGGCACAAATAGATGGGAGGCAAAGCCAGGAGAGTGGCCCAATCCATCACCCGTGGATCTCTGAGCCCTTTGCTCACGTGGGCTTTATCCTCACCCCCGTGAGAAGCGGTGGGGAGCAAGAGGGGCCAACTCCACCCAGAGGTGCAGCAGGATGTGACCCAGCCGCAGGAGCACAGGCTGACCCATCCCCACAGAGCACTTCCAAGCTGTGTTTCCAAGCAGACACCATGAGGGATAACCTTCTCCCCTCCCCCTTCCACCCTCCACATTCCTTTTCCTCCATCCCGAACAAAAGGACGTTCCCTCCCAGACCAGCAGCAGCGATAGCGTGTACCCACAAAGAGATGGGGAAATGTCAAGCTTTAAACATTTATTACTCAGATGATGCATTTTATAGCATACAGTGGGTCTGGATGTTCTATAAACAAAGACTGAATTGCCACAAAGAGTTATTAGCTCCCTTGTTTTAACAGTCTCTGAAATGCTGAAAACGATGAGTTTGTGATTTCTCTAGTATGAATATCTAGTCTTTATTCTCCCCAAAACCTTTTTGCTTTTTTTTTTTAAATTTTTTAAATTTTTTTTTTCTTAAAGCGCTTAGTTTAACAAATATGATTAAATTAAAAATGTTGCTTTTTCAAATGCAAATAAATACATTAAAAAAAAAAAAAAAAAGAATTGCTAGCGTTAACTCCGTGTTCTGCAGGACACCGCAGCTCCCTTGGCTATTGACAGTGGACTTTGCAACCCTTAGTATAGTTTCTCCTGAAAGAATACTGAAAATATCACCATGACTGTCTAATAGCTAACGCCAAGAAGAGTAAAATTAGTGTAAAGCCATAAAATACCCAGCGGGGAAATTAAAAAACAAAACAAAAAAAAATCATATTTAAGATTTTGAGAGATTTCCAAGTGAGGGATGTTATAAAAATAAGCATGAAAATAAATCATAAGTTATTCTGACAAGTTTTCTTTCAAAGCCATCAATCATGCTAAGAATAGATACTAATTAATCTCCTTCGAGGGAAGAGGGGAACCAAGCAAATCACTTACTTTTCCTTTCTTTTCCCCCACTTCTGTTTCACCTCCCTATACACGAGACTTCTCCAAACAAGGGCGAAAGCCCTCATGGGGAAACCAAGCAAGTCACTTCGTGGGTAGCAAAAACCGTCAGTTTGGAAAGAATTTCACCAGGAATGAGGTGAACTAGATGCTGGGGAATCTGGCAGGGAGTCAGAAAACCTGCTCGGCATCCGAGGGAAAGGGGCATGGCCGTGGTGTGGAGCATCACTCCCCGCAGAGGCTTCAGCCCCTCGCTTCTGCACCAGCCCGAGGTTTGGCCCCGCACATATTTGGCCTGAGGAGGTTATTTCCCCCCTTTGGTGATGTAGCCATATGGGGACAACGCAGCAAACCCCCACGCAGACACTTTTTACTGAGCAGCAAAGATGGAATCTGGCTAATCTGGGGAAGATGTGTGGCTGGTGGCTTTGCACCTAAAAATACACATAAGAGAGAATTACGCTCTTTGGCGACCGTTTCTACAGAAAGACAAAAAAAAAAGGAAAAAAAAGAGAAGAAAACACTCTAGGATCCCCAGGTGCTCACCAGACATCCCAAAAAATTCCCCAGCGTTGCTCCTCATCAAATGTCCTCGTGGTGCCTCTTCTCCCAACACGGTACCCTGGTGAATGATGCCACGTGCCTGCCAGCTTCCTACAGATGGCCTTCAGAAAGAAACCATTGGCAGCATGTAATTTTGGGGAAAAAAAACACCATTTTTTTGGTCAACATTTTTACTCTCGGATATCCACAGAGTGACTGATGTACCAAAGCAGTTAATGGCTGGACGAACCCATGTTAATAGCAGAGATGAATGGCAGGACACTAAAACCAAACAGACTCCACATAAAAGTTCTTCGTTGGGAAAAATCCCAGTGTTGGAAGGGAAAGTCACGGGCCAAGCCTGGTCAGTGGGGGTTGCAGGATTGCCCTGCAGTGGGAAAATTGAATAAACCCTCACAGCAGGCAGGGGTAGGGAAATGCTTTAGCAGAAATACTGCCTCGTGGCTTACACTTTGACTCTGAATGCCTCCCGATGCACTGATGAAAATTCAAGTTTTTAGAAACAAAATCCCCAAGTCTCTGGATTTTTTTTTTTTTTTTTTTTTTTTTTTTTTCTTCTTTCACTACATCCCGAGAAAAAATTCTGGGGGATGTGAGAAGCTGCAGGGGCCGGAGTGGTGGTCTGGATCACTGCTGGCAGGATCCCTGGCACCCCGACCCATCAGGCTGCGTCCCTGTTACGGGACTTTTCTCCTCGGTAAAAAATAAAAAAAAAATGAAGACAAAACTGGTTTTTAGGTCTTCTCCCAGAAGACTGATGCTGTGCCTGAGCGCACTGCGATGGGTGTTATATCCCCTTCTACTCCACTCCCTGAGAACTCAGGGAGCAGAAATAAACAAAGAGCAATGGGCACAACCCTGAGCCTTGTAATACTGATGGGCTTTGCTGCCTTAATGAAGTTCATCTGCTCATTAATACTCTCAAACCCCATTGCTACTAATGAAGCTGACCCAACGCAAGGCGTCGTCACCACGCAAAGTTCCTGGGCTCAAATCCATGAAGTAAAACTTCGTTTTTCCAGATACTTCCAGTGCACTCAGAAATCATTTTGCTGCTTTCTGAGTAGAGAGGAAAGCTGAAGCTCCCCGTTTTCAGCTTGCTTCTCTTGCTCCATGTGCGGAATAAAAACTGGATCAGCAGACAACCAGATGAGAATCCAAATAACATTGAACTCCAGCATCACGACTCCCGCCTCCTGAAATGCATTTTCTGCTGAAAACTTCTGCCCTTTAAATTTTGCAGCAAAAGCTTCCTCCCCATCACGGACAGACCAACACATTCATAAGGCACCCAAGAACATACTGCACATCCAAAGAGGTCGGGGTGAAATCTGTCTTCTCTACAAGCCACCAGAAATTCAACGTCTTCCTCGGAAAAATGGGTTTGAGCTGCTGTGTTCAGACCCAGCCCGCCTGGTCCGGGGTCCAAGCGCGCCGTCATCGCAGTAGAAGTTCTCTTATCACAGTAAAGGAAAGTAAATTGAATAATGGGAAAAAACAGGATGGGCTGCCGGCATCGTGCCTTCCTTGGCTCCTCATCTGCTGTGCAGATGGGACGGGGCAGCTTGCACCCTCATTAGGCTTCACTAAAATAAGCACCTGGAGGGATTTAGTAAGTCAAAGTGTTGACAGATGAGAAAATAAGGAGACAACCAAATCTTCTTCACATTTCGGGGAGCGATGCAGCGGCGTGGTGTTCCTCCGGACCAGCCTCCTCACCCCCTGGGCATTCCCTCACCCAGGTGGCATCTCAACATCGTCCCCTGCAGCCACCCTCTCCCTTGGGATGCTCCAGCACGGAGCAGTGAGGGGATCCTGGAGCAACCTGGGGATCCCCGAGCAAACTCTGCCTCTTTGAAAATGTCACCCATCCCTCAATGACATGGTGCCACTTACACTGACCACGGGACACAGCTTCTCCTGCACACTGCACACCTAGAAACACTGGATAGCATATTCAGCTAGTTAGAAGCCAGGCTCAAAACCTCTATTTTTGGCTTAACCTATTTGCTTTCCTCTTCTTTTTTCACTCTTTTGTTTTGCCATACATTGTTTGTCTTCTCTTTTACCAGTCTCCAAAGAAGAACATCAAACCTTCATTTCTCCCTCGCCCTGTACATTATTAGGCCCAACTATAACAGGCCTGGATTTAAATGCATAATTACAACCATGACAGTAATTACAATAAAGCACTCCTTCAATGGAAACAAAAAAAAGTATTACAAAAGAAAAAGGGTTATAGTGGCTGAGGAATAACGGCAACTTGAACAGCAAGAGCCGCAGAATCCCCTTTTTTTAGAGCCCCCAGCTCAGAGAACACATTTCTCAATCCACCAAAGAGGTTACTGGCAAGATGACAGTGGCTATGTAACTTCTGCAGTGGCTTTTGGACTCGTTTAAAACACTCCTTCTGCTTCAGCATCTTCACATAAACCATTAGCCAGCTCGTGGGAAGGCATTGCTCCACGCGCCTCCGAGCTGCTCGCAATTGTCCGTCCGACGACACAATAAAATAAGAAGAAATTACAAATGCTCGAGAGAAAGAAAAGCCAGTGCAAATTAGAAAGTCGTCCCGCTCTCCGATCTGCTCTCAAAGGGGTGGCGGGTGGGTGGGGGGACACACAGAAAGTCGAAAACAAGAGAAGGAGGGGGGGAACCTAACGCAAGCCCCGCTCGACAAAAGCCATCAATTATGAGCGTCTGGTGTAGTGTGTGTCTGGCTTTGTCCTCCCGAGACATCTGCTGCTTGCTGTCTCCTGCCAGTTGGCCAGGGCAAGGCAGGAGGACGGCGTGAAAACAATGCTAGCCCCCACTTGGATTATATATTTTTTTTTTTTTTCCTTTCCCAAATTCCGTGTCTTCTTTTCGAAAGCCAAACAATAACCCGGCGGGATGCGCTGCTGCCGCTTGAGCAATGAGTTCAGAAAAGAAACCCCTAAAACAAAACCACGGCAGGGAGGAGGGGGTGGCACTTGGCGGCGCGGCTGCAAAAGAAACATGCTTCTCCCTCCCTGCCCCACAAACGTATTCTCGAGCATGCTTGGGTTTGGTCTGCTGGGGGGATTTAAATCGGAAAAGCTCTTGCCGGATCCCGTCGAGGCGCGTGTCTTCTCCTCGTCCCTTCCCACCCCACCTCGCCCTGCCCCTCAAGCCGTCAGTTTTTGGATGGTCTTGTTGTAGTACTGCGTGATGGTGGGCGTCAGGGGGTTCCAGTTGTTGGCGTGCAGCTCGATGACCTCCAGCAGCAGGGACCTCGTCAGCATGGACTCGGAGGGGCACAGCATCTTGTCGCGTGCGATCGCCAGGAGCTCCGTCATCATCTCGGGCAGCTGCTCCTCCAGCAGCCGGCCAGTGCTCTGCAGCTGTTGGGAGAAGAAGGGGTCACTCGTGGATTATTGATCCCTGTGACATCCCTTCCAACTCGAGGCAGTCAGTGATTTCTATCCCTCTGTCACACTGAAACACCCCCACTGCCTTTTACAGACGCCTCCCGTCCCTCCAGTTCTCCCCCGCGTGGTGCGGGCAAGGTTAAAGGTGTCGTGGCTTTTGAAAACCAAAAAACCACCCCAGCAGCAGCAGGCTCCAAGAGCTGACCACGAAGGGCGAGGTTTTCAAAAGCATCAGCGCCGGGCTGCTGGAGGAGCGTATGGTTCAGCTCCCACTGACTTCAAAGGCGGCAACGCTGGATCTCTTTTGGAAAAAAAAAAAAAAAAAAAAAAAAAATCCCACCTAAAAATCACGCTATTGTCAAAACAAAGTGCAGGCTGTGATGTGGTATTCCTGCCTTCTACCTGGCCCTTCATTTACTCGCTGATTCACAGCTCCCAGTGACTCCCAGTCATTAGCTGGAATAAGCAGAACACTCCTGTGTGCATAACAAATCCTGCTCCGCCAAGATCTGCATTTATACCTGTTGTGCAGCTTTGCTGAGGACAGCCAAGGGCTTTTCCTGAAACAACTACTCCTTGAAGAGCCTCCATGAAGCAGCATAAGCCTTAGGGGGATCCACAGAGAAGGTCCAAGCTTGGGGGGGACAGTGGCGAGTCCCCCAGCATGGAAGGCTCCCCAAAGCAGAGCTCCCCAAGGTCTTCACCTTAAAAAGTCAAACCCTTCTCCCAGGACATCTGTTGCTTTGCTGAATTTTAACCATTCAGGCTGCAATTTCAACTGCTCTCTACAAGGAAAGCATCTATCCCCGTGGGCCAATCACTTCCCAAAAAAGTAACTAATGAAACTCAGCTGTATTTGTACCAGCATTTCGCTGAGAAACTGCTGCTGAGCAGCACAAACCTCTCATGTGAGCCACAGAACACCTTTTTCTCCAATACAGGTGTTTCTGTGCTGAAAAAATCAGTGGTGAGATTTGAAGGAACTTCAAATTTGGTGATTTTGACATTTTGTAATGGGACCCCAGCTACCAAATTTCTTGAGTTCATTTACATGCGCCAGGAGTCCAGTGACAGAGTCTCAAGGGCCATCTCTTATCTCACCATGATGTCTTTTACCTACTCTTGTTTTTGTGACACCCCAGTGGGAGTCCTGAATCCAGTCCCGGAGTCCTTGGCACAGGAGGGACACGGACCTGCTGGACCTCTTTGTCCCTGCTCTTTCCAGAGGGGTGTTGGAGTAAATGACCCTTAAAGATATCTTCCAACCCAAACCATCCTGTCATTCCATAATGCAAAGAAGCAACCCAGCTGTTTGGGTCTGTAAACATCTAACAGATGCTTCACACACGCATGGCCAAGGACAGAAGGGGCAAAGCAACGAGGATTAGGGCAGATGTGCAGGTGCCTCCCTACCTCCATGGAGCAGCAGAGCACGGCGTCTTCTTTCACATCCTGAGATTGCAACAACTGCAAAAGAGAGAAGAGAGAAGCAGTGAGAAATCCATGACCTCGTCCTTCTCTTCCTCCTCTTCCTCTTCCTCCTACTCCCTTATGATCTTCCTTGCATCTCCTCATCCAGCTTGGCTTTTGACACCTCCAGGAGGAAAGGACAGAAAATCAAAAAGAGGGAAGCAAAGAGATTGTCCACGCAAAAGTTTCAGATGAAGAGCGACAAAACATGGGGTAAAATTTAGATTAACAACTCTCATAATGAATTTTTTTCAGGTTACAATGCTTTGTTTTATCCCATGGCTGGTAATGAGAAAGCACACTCATTTTGCAGACAGATGACTAAATGCAACCATCAGCCAACAACACTGGAGCTGTACAGACCTGGGAGCAGCTTTTTGGAAGGGAAGGGCTCTGCCCAAGAGGCAGCCACCCACCACCAAACCTCCCCATCCCCGTGGGGACACTTTGGAGAGCCACAAAATTACCTGATGGGAAGGTGTTACATCCAGTACACCCTAATTAATAAGGCTTCTTCTAGGCTGATTATACAGGGGTGCAGGTGCAATGGGTGCCAACGAAACTACGGAGTCCCAGGCGCACCAACTCCAACCCTGCTCTCCACAAACTCTGTGTCACAAGCACGAGCTCACAAGCAGGAGCAACTTTCAAGAAAGACCCAAAATGTTTCTGGGCGTGGCATGGGACGGTGCAGGGAGATGCTCATCCCACTTGGTTCAGACTCAGGACGTGCAGTGAGGGTCAGTGTCTCTACCTGACAGTGGCAAAGTGTGGGAGCTCAGCGTGTCTCACCCCACAAACCCTGAAACCGTGAGCAAGGACCCTTGAAACAGGAGCAAAAGTACACTTTTTCCTTTGTTTTCATCTTTATGACAATTACAAGTACTGGCAACACTCAAAGGCCATGGCCACTTCCATCCCATCACTTTGGGATGAGCAATGCCTGATAGATCCAAGCTAATCCCCACACGCAGTGGGGAGTTGAGTGCATGAACTAAGCACTGAGAAAAAAGGAGAAAAAAAAAAAAAGGGAAAACTGGCTTCATTAGTATCTGACATTCATTAGGGAAAGGCAAACTTTGGAAAAGGAGTTGAACTGATTAAAACTGCCCTTATAAAAATCGCTCAGCATAACTGAACGCGCTCCAAAGTCACATCCTTTAGCTAAAATCAGAATTGTGCCTTGACAACTGCGCCTTCTCAGTCTTATCATCTCTCCTTCCCACTCTTGTTTTTTCTGTGTTTCCTTTCCTTTACAAATAAGCGCCTGTTTGTTTACCAGCTCCACAAAGGCTGGAAAACAGCTAGGGAAAAAAAGAGGTAATGCAAGGAATTATCATTGCTCTCAAGAGTTTTGTCTTCAGCCTCGTCTGCATTCGGCAGAGAGCAGTTGGTTCACTTTGAAGACGATGTTTACAGCATCTCCATGAGCACGTTGTCCATTGGTTTTATCTCGCACTAGCCAAAGGTTCAGCCAGGGTTTTCGAGTCGTGCAACAGTGTTTTTCCCCCTCCTCCCCCTCCCCTGCCCCAGTTTATCTTTCTGCTGAGTTGTTTGGAAAATGTTAGTTAAGCCCAAGCCGCGTGCTCTGAGATAAGTTCTCACAAACAGTTCACAGATTCTTCACAAAAAACCACCCATGAGATTACTTTAAACCCAGCACTATCAAGGGAGAAAAAAAAAAAAGAAAAAAGAGGAAGACAAATAAATTAGGGAAAAATATAAACACGAATAGTTCAGAAATTCCCTCCTGGGGTATTTAGCTCATGTATGTGGCATGAATTATGGCCACAAATAAAATACATATTCACCTTTCTTATTCTTGCTGTTCTTTAGTAAAGAACATAACATGAAAACTCGAGCATGAAAATGGACTGGGGTTTGATTAAGAAGGTCCAGCTCCAGCCCTTCCTCTGCTGTGGTCTCCTCAGTGGTCCTGCTCTCAGCCCAGGATATGTGGAAAAGCTGCAACTTCACTTGGGCTTTTCTTGCCCCAGCTTCCCACCTGCAGGGGTTGGGACACACTTCCCTACCTCAAAAGGTGTTTGTGAGGATGAATATGTCACTGTCAAGCATTCAGATATTTGGCTAGTGAGCAACAGTCCTACCTACCTGTGATGAAACAGAACATATCCTACCCCCAGCCTTGGGCAGGCACCCTCTAACCTCATGCTTGCCCTCCTGGACCTCACCTGACGTGACCTGGCTGAACAGGGAGAATGCACGCGCTCCATCTCATCCACCAGGACACCACTTACTCTGCCTTGTCCATGGAGACACCACGTGCACCACCTTGTCCATCCAGGATGCCCTCCACTGCCCCATCCAGGCACCACATGATCCATGGCTCCATTCAGGCACTGTGTGCCCCAGCTCATTCATCCAAGGCACCATGTGCTTCACTGCTCCACCCAGGCACCAAGAGATACCAGTCTCCCAAGAGCCACAGGTGAGCCTCTGCCTCTGACACGAAGCTGGGGAGGCTGACAACCTGCCCACCAAGCCCAGGCACAGCCCCTGTGCAGCAGAGCAGGGCCCACCAGTCAGACCTGGTGGTGCTCTGGGGAACAAGAGTCCAAACCCCAGATGGTTGTCAACCACCTGCATCAGTGCAACAGACTGAAGACCGGAGGATCAGAAAGGTGTCCCTGTTTCTCTGCCTGTTCCTGGTCATGTTTGTAGCATGCTGGGGTGCAGGCACTAACAATCTGCTGCTGATTCTTGCATGATGGGGCAGGAGGAAGCCTGGCACTGGCACTGAAGCTTGCTGACTGCAAGGACCGTGCTGCCTGGAGTTGATGACTTCCATATATTCCTCTAAGGCTGTTCCATCCCCATCCACGGTGCCCTATGGGAGCAGCAAGCCACCCCAAAGCACCTGGGAGGCTGCTCCAGCAAGAGCACAGCACTTCCCAAAGCTCTCTGACCCCTGAGTCAGCCCTGATGGGGACTGCAAGAAAAAAATGGTTCAAATGGTTCGGGAGCTCCAGGGAAATCACAGCCCTGAAGTACTAGCACTTGTGTGACCACCCAGCCAACTGCATCCATTGTTCGCAACCTAATTCATATTTACTTACAATATTTTAAGGTAAACCCGCTCCAGCCATTAAATTAGCACTCCCACATTGGAATTATTATTTATTTAATCATTTATAGCTGCTCCTCCCTGCTGCATGCCTCTGCCCAGCTCCCACCACGGGCACCATCCCTTCCCTCTCCACCAGGTTCAAACCGGCCAGCGAAGGTGGACAAGGGATTTGAAAAAGCAGCATGAGGCAGACAACAGGGCAGGTGAGCTGAGACTCACACGCTTCTCGGTTTAACCTGTAATCATCCCCCCGGGGGCTGGGGCTGTCTGAGAGAAAAACTTCCCTTTGCTCTCCAGCCGGTTTCCCCCGTACGAGGCGAAGCCGGGCAATGAAAGCAGCAGTTCCTGCTGGAAAGCAGACAAAGAGTCTGCTTGATTTCCTAAGAGAAGAGGCTGCATGCCAGAATCTGCCCGGCCAGTCATATAATACCCAGCCTTGGTTGCGAAAGGCTTCTCACTTCTGTTTTTGGTGCTGGACTGGCTGCTCTGCAGACTGGTGGAAGATATCGGGCGCCTTCCCTTCTGAATTTCTGGGTCATGCTGAGAGATGAGCAACGGGCAAGGTCCTCTGCAGGGTCAGTGTGGCAGGCTTAGGGTACTAACTATTTGCATAAGCAACCCCAAATAAATGTTAGGGTCTTCTCCTAGAAGTGCTTTGTGTGGTGGGGGAGTTGCAGTGCCTTGCAGGGTGGCTCTTGAGCGCAACTGGTTTCCATGACATGCTACTGGGACCCACCTTCCCTGGCCTCCATGGACTCAAAACCTACTTTTACACCTTTGCAGAGGTACGCATCGTAAGCCACATGGGGTGGGCATGCAGTGGTAGTTGAAGGACCAAAGAAATCCCAAAACTTCAGCTGTGTCTCATCACAGACAGAATCAGTTTGATCCCCCTGAGCAACAATGGAACTCACCCCAAATATTTGGGTTTATTATCTGCTTTCTGAGATCATCTGGGCTGCAGAGAAACTGAAGTGCTTACTTGGTATTCTCAGGGGTGCCCACACCACAAGGAGGACAGGAGAACCTGCCCCGCCACCCCTTATCACCAAACCACACAGGTTCAATTGTGTTCTTCAGCAATTCCCCCCAAGGAGACGGGGTGGGAGCAGCCCAACGCATACATTACCCTTTCCAGCTGCAATGATACTTCTCCTGCACGGCACAGCACTAATTACTGCGGATGATATCGCTTGCAAAATGACACATAAGTGACGCTCGCCACTAACCACCCCGCAGAACGCAGCGTTTTCTGATGCTTCGGTGATGCCTCCAGCGTGAGAGCATGGAAACCTTGGGAATATCCACTGAGAGCCATGGAGAGGCCGGGGAGAGACTCAGGGAACGCCGGGCTGACCACAGCCCATGCGCCGCTCGCCCCGGCTCCCCGGGGTTCATCCATCCAGGTGGCAACACGCACGGACATCCAGACGGCCCCAGGCAAGGAGCTCCAGCCTCCCAACCTGCCCACAGGAATGCTTTTCATCTGCACCCAGGTCACAAGGAGGTGCCTGCCAGTATTCCCCCTGGGAGCGTGGGCCACGGCCACAGGGGAGCCAACCAGCATGCCGCGAACGCATCGCTCGGGTGTAGTAACCAGCTTGCAGGTGTGAAACGAGGAAAGGGGTGAAAATGGAGACATGTTTTGATTAGGAGGGGGGAAAAAAGAAAAAAAATCAGCTATTTGTGCCACTTGGAGGTTAAGCAGAGCGGTCAAACTGTATTGGAAGTGCAGGAGAGATGGTGCTTCCCCATCCTGCTTTTAAACAGAAGGGCCCTTGGTTAAGGGCAGTGATGGACTTTGTCCTCAGCAAGACGGATTTGTTCCAGCTCTGTGGTTGGGATCATCATGGAGACCACCTTTTAAGAGGGCTTACAGGAAAGATGGGGATAGAGTTTTTAGTGCAGCCCATAGTGAAAGGACAAGGGGTGATGGTTTTAAACTCAAAGACGGGAGATTCAGACTAAACAGACAGAAGAAATTGCAATGAGGGTGAGCCTGGCACAGGTTGCCCAAAGAACCTGTGGCTGTCCCATCCCTGGAAGTGTCTGTGGCCAGGCTGAATGGGGGTTGGAGTAACCTGGTCTAGTAGAAAGTGTCCCTGCCTATTGCAGGGGTTTGGAATTAAATGGGCTGTAAAGGTTCCTTCCAGCCCAAACAGTTCTATGGTTCTACGATCATCCCCTATAACCAGCAGCATGGTTAAGGTGCAGGGTGTGCTGTGCTGCTAACACAGCTCTGCAGGCACTCTTAGTGCTCTAATGGACCTCAGCTGGGGAACTCCTGCCCCCAAAACCTCCTGGAATCCCCACAGTCTGCTGGGTGGGTCCTCCTGGGAGCACAAGCCAGTTCTGCTGTGCCTGACGGGTTCTCTGCAGACAGACATCAATAGCAATTTACTGCTTTTCCAGCAGCCCCTTATCGACCTACTGTCGCAAGTCTTTAAGGAAGATGCCTGAGATAAGAGCCACGGGACTAAATGGCTCTGCATGGGGAGAGTCACGCACTTCTCTGAGCTACAGGCAATGCTACAGCTCCACTTTTCTTACTGTCACAAGGCAGGGGGTGGTGAAAGCAGCCAGGACTGAGGAAAACACCAAGCACAAACATGGGTGCGGGGGATGAGTAATTACAAAACACTCCACCAAAAGGCCAGCTTCAGGATTTCTACCATTTGCTCCCATCAGGATATCAGCTCCTTGACCCAGGACATCAGAAGGTCAGCTGAGCTGATCCTGTGTCAATCAAAAAGCGGTGCCAGTGCTACCCTCTTGAAAGGGGTACCAAGTCCCTCTCTGGGAGAAAGAGTCAGATGGAATTTTTTTCTAGAGAAGAAACAAGTGAGTACCTGAAACAGGCCTTTAGAAGTCCACGGGCACAGGTCACATCTCTGCTCATCCACTTGATTCTGACGTGGCCCTAATAGAGAGTTTTGGATAAAATCTTCCCATTATGAAGCTGTCTGTGCCGGTCCCTGCACAAGGCACAGGCTCTGCTGTGCTCCAAAACATGACTTGTTGGGATTTGAAATCCCAGCTGAGCTGGGAGAGGCAGTCTGTGTCCAGCTGCTTCCACTAGCAGTGGTGCTTCTCTCCCCACACCCTTCTGCTTATGCCTCTCTGGGGATCTTGGTAGTCTTCGAGCCTATGGAAGATTCACAAGGTGCCACCAGCCCAGGCACCTCATGGAGGGATCCCTCTTCCCAGCTGCCTGACTGAGGTGTTGTGGTCTCACTGGGTGAGACCACACTGACAGCAACTCTTGCTGCTCCATTAGGAAGAGGTCACTGCTGATCCCTTAAGCAGCTGCCCAAATGAGGTGGCACAGGAGGGAAGGACCTCTGTGCTGGAGCTGCTTGTGCCTGCATGGCTGCCTCAGAGCTGTGTCCATAGCAGGCACTTTCCCTTACATATTTTGGAAAACTTAAAGGAGTTTGGGTGGCACCAACTCCTTCTACGGTGATGTGCTCCTCTCAGCTGAGGAGGAGACTTCTGTTCTCCTATTACACAACCAGGACTCTCTGGGAGGAGGGTAAGAAGAGATTAGTTTGTTTATTGCATCGAGTAAACCAAAATGCTGGTTATCCTCCTTGTCAGGCTCCTGAGGAACTCAGAGATACTTAACAGCAAATTGAATTAAGGCCAGAGGAACAAAATCCTGTACCCAGTCGTGGGAAACTCCTCCTACTCCTTTCCACTGTAGACAAGGGAAACCATGAAACATGACTCTCTCTCCCCGGATCTGGAACGGGCAGAAGGGATTCCAGCGAAGATGGAAACCATTAAGAGGCAATTAGTGGAGACAATGATGAAGAAAATCTGGTCACTCATCAACCCAGACACTGCAATCCAACAGTAGCCTGGTGGTTACACATCCCCTGGCTGGAGGTGGACCTCCAGGACCCGAAGGTGAGTGAGGCAGACGAGCAGAGCCACCCAGTCTGGGTGCACGGGGAGTTCGAGCCACCCAGACGACCGGCTTCATCCTGCCCGGCCGAAGACATAATAACCCTGGGAGAGGAGGATGTGATCTCATCCCAAGGGTCCCGGGGAAACACAAAACATGGAAAGAAACAGTGGCGAGACCATCGTGCTTGATTGCAGCGGGCTCCACCCTGGCTGGCCGGAGGCTCTCTGCTTTCCTGGCTCTGCAGAGGGAGAGAGCGCATGGCGGCAGACGCAAATAGTTGTGTTTACATCCCATTGAAAGGGTTTTTGGGAACTAACAATGCCTGGTACGGAGGGCGAGGGAGAAAAACAAAGCCACGCGAGGAGGAGGGACCATCCTGTGAGATGGTATCTAGCTCCGTTTCTTTATCTGCCCAAATTGCTTCCGCTGCCTTCTCCGTGGGTCCCAGAGAGAAAAGGGTGGCATTTCCCCTCCCCTGTTTGAAATACGCCACCACGGTTTTTAACGCTGGGACCAGACAAGTCCTGTGGCTTTCCAAGAATATGTTCCTGCACATAAAGTACTCAACAGGGCAGCTGGGCTCGAAGGCCTTGGGCAGCCCTCCTTGGTTTGGCCTGCCCTCATCTGCTCCCAAAAAAACACCTGATCTCCTTCAGCTTAACCCTGCCCTTTGACCAAAATGACCAGGATTAAAGGAAATTTGGTTTTCCCTCAAATAAGCTGCATTCACAGGAGCGTTTTTGCCAGCACAGCTATGGGGGTCTGAGGCTGTGGGAGCTTTTAACGTGGTTATTTAGTTATGTACTTATGGCATGGCAGGTGCAGAGGTACAGGGACATCCAGCCTTGTCTGGAGCACAACCCTACAGACAGTCACCCATCTCTGCTCTTTGCAGACCTCTGCTCCTGCACTCTAGCTCCTGTCATGGCTGTGAAGGTTCACATCAACCCACACATCAGCATGCCCCATTTGCTCCAAATCCCAGACTTTTCTCCAAGCTCTTCCACATCTCCAACCCTCATCTTCTGGATTCCCAAGACATTTCCCCACTTGTTGCTTTCCTCATTTCTCCTTCCTTCACATCTTCCCGACCCCCAGTCTCCTTTATTTCTGTCCCTCCCTGAAACCCCTTCCCTCCCATGCCCAAAGCCCTCACCCTCCTCCATCCTTTCCCCATACAAACCACTTCCCAGTTTGTCCTAGTCCCACTGGACTGGAGACTGAACAGTTGATTTTTGCAGAACCAGACTGGGGGTACCAGAAGAGCACTTCTATGAGCAATTAAGTCCCCTTCTTCATAGAGGACTTATTTTCTCTTCAGATCTGGCCTCATGGAGCTACCTGGGTGGATGGTGGTCTGGGGTCAAGATCTGACCCCCTTGGTGTCTTTGCTCATTTGATAAAGCAAAAATTCTGCTTCATTCTCTGACTAGGAAATCAATACTAAAAATCCTAGCATCTCATTATACTATCAAAGACCATTTTTTGACTCGAAGGGCTGATGCTTTTTAAAAAGTGAGAGTGATTAAAAAAATTCAACACAACCCACGTTAAAAGATACAATTTTCTTTTCCAAACAGCACCACCCTCCTCGCTCATGACTGCAGCCAGGAAGGTTTTCCTTTCTCTTCCTCTGAAGGAGACAGTGAAAAGGCAGTGCCCTCTTGAAGTTCAGACGTTAATTACTGTGTTAGAATATTTTGCTAAATTACACAGCATGGCCTCAGGAGATAACAGGCACTACGAGAAGGGAGGGGAGTGGATACCCGTCTACATGCTGCACCGCAGACTCAGACGTGGGGGGAAGGCAATTAGACGGGGAGTATTTATCCTCCCTGCACCACCACCCCGAGGCTTTCAGTTAGCAGCATGTACCCAGCCAGGGAAACGATGGGAGTGTGCCAAGATTTTAAACGATGCTGAAATGGGACTGTCTCTGCCAACCAGACTGGAGGTAGGAGACAACTCCTGCAGAGAAGCAACTGTCCTGCCTGCTGCCAGCCTGCCGGCTCTGATCCCTGCTAATTCACGGCTCCTGGGAGCTGCCCTCGGTCCCCAGGGTTGGTAGTAAGACCCTAAAAGCGTCTGTCTTGGGTCAGGTCACCAACCTGAGATATCTTCTGGGGATATCCCCTGCATACCCACAGAGCCCCAGCAGCAATAACCCCCTCAGGCCGGAGGGATCTCTTGTGAATTGATCCTGCAGCCACTGTTCTGCAGCTTCCCTGGTCTTCCTGTGATGAGCTGCTTCCTGGGGTTTGCCCTGAACCTGCCCCAACAGCCCTGGCCGATGGACCTGTGGGGGCTGAGAGGGGGATGGTGCCACAGCAAGGCTGCTTCCTGTCACCCCTGATGTCCGATCCCCTTATATCCCAGAGATGACATCACGGGTGGACAACAGGATGGGTAAAAAAGATGGGCTCAGAGGGTTGTAGCTATTGGATTGCAACCCAACTCTGTCTGAGGGCCAGGGATGAGCAGTACTGAGGCGCTATCCTGGGACCTGCCCTATTTAGCATCCTTATCCATGGCATGGAGGAGGTGAGGAGCACTGTCTTGTGAAGTTTGGAGATTTGGGAGTTGGGGATTTTGAGATTTGGCGATGTCCTGAGTGTGCTGAAGGAGCTGCCACCCAGAGGCATCTCAGTGGGGTGGAGAAAAGTGTCAAGAGAAAACTTAAACATTCAACAATAAATTGGGCTGGTGCAGGACTAGAGCACAGGGACATGGGCAGGGGGTGGGATAGGATTATTATGGGAGGTGAGAGCAGGCAGAACCCACCCTATTGTTGCCTGCCTGTGGGACACCAGCCAGAGAGGTGCCCTGAGGGGACCACAGGGGCATTGCCACCCGGCATCCCCTTGAGCTTAAGTCCCCCAAGCCAGTTTTTCCACCTCCTCGCTTTGTTGCCATAGGCAACTGCTCAGGTTACCTGGCTGTAAAGCCAGGTCTGGCTGCTAAATGGCGTCATAAAAATAAACAAATGCACCCAAAGCAGCACCCAGCACCAACCACCTTGGCTGGAAGTGGCTGCCCCTGGCAGGGGGCTGGCAGGAAGGTGGCAGCTCCCAGCCCCAGAGGCACCTCCTGAGTCAGTGTCCCATCAACATCCACTGAGGATGAGACTGAGACACAAGAGGAGCCAAACCTCCCAACATCACTCATTTGTCCCGGCTCCTGCAGAGCACGGCTGTGGCTCCACACTGGCTGCGAGCCCTCTTTCCCTGCAGACTTCAGCTATCACCAAGAACTGGGCTGGGTCTCCCAGGATCCAGTGCTAATTCTCCTCCTCCCCAGCAGCACTGAGGGATGAATCAGGGAGGTCACTGATCTGGGGTGGCCCATGCCCACCCTGCTGATACACACATAGCCACGGCAGCACAGAGCTGGACGAAGAACAGCCAGCTCCAACCCTGCTTAGGAAAGAGCTAGGGGGAGGCAAAAGTGGTGACAATCAGTGAACAATAGATGGCAAGCAATGTTATTTACTATCTCTACATCTTCAGTAGCCACGGGGCACTTCTTGCACCACGCACAGGGCTCTGATCGTTCGACTGACATTTGCTGCTCCCTTGTCTTAACCCATTTTCTACATTTTGCTGCCTCTGCCAAAGGCCATGGAAAAGAAGAAATATGGCCAGTCTGCAAGAACTAAGGTCCCTTGGTTGTTCTCCTGGTTTTAGTTGGTTTTGGGGGACACGCAATGTGAAGCATTGTTGGAGCAGGGCTGAACGTGGCCCTCAGGGTTTGGACATGGGGCAGAGGCTTTGGGACAGCAAGGATGTCAGCATGTTCACTCCTCACCATCCTGGAAGGGCAGAATGAGATGTACAGGGACAAATTGAGAGTGGTTTTGTGAAATAAAGTGAGGCAGGAGCAGAGAGGGCTATAGGAGAGCTGGGAGGAGACAGTGAAACTCCCCTCTTGCTGAGACATGCACAGGAGCCAGGACAACTTCCTAAAACTGCTAAATCTGTTTTTGTCCAGACAGATAAAAGACCCATGGAGGAATATCTTCCTGGAAGATGCCACCACTGGTCCCAAGGGAAAAGAGCCAGGTTGGGAAGCAGGCAAGGGCCAGGCCCACAGTGCCCTGAGTGCCCTGGCTGCAGCACCACCGTTCCCTGGGAAAGCCTTTATCCCAGGAACAATGCCCTCTCCCAGCTCACCCTCGATTCCCCGAAGCTCTGAGGGAAGAATAGGAGGAAAGCTCTTTTATTTCTATTTAACATCTCTGTTTTGTTATTCTTTTCACAGGCTTCCCAGATTTGATGGCTGCTATAGTCCTCTTGTTCTCATCTGCAAAGGAATCTCCTCCTTTCCCCAATTGTCTCCAACTCTGATCTTTGGGCTGACCTTGGGGATTCATTTCCCTTCTCCAACCTAAAATACGCACTGTTCCAAGCATAAAAACATGTTTTGATCCAAACCATCACTCAAATTCACTGTGTTCCATCAAACCATTTGGATGGACCCACCTTTTACTTCCCAAAGAGGTAAACCACCTCTTTGCCTAAAATCCCAATTCTGACCCCATCAGACGTTGCTGGGAAGACACTCTCCACCTGTACAAACCTCACCCCAAACCCTCAGAATAGCTCTGGAAATTAAACTTTTTCATTCTTTGGGGATTGAGCTCCCGGGAGATGCAGTCACAGTGTTGGATGTGGTGGCAGACCCTTCCTTCTCCCCCCACCCTGTTTTCCAGCAGGCAGTTGCAGTGATGGGTGACAAGGAGGATACAGAAGAGACCCCTGGGGTGGGGGCTTCCTGTGGACCATGTTGGTATCAAGGGGCACAGCCACTCCCTTGGCTTCCAAAACACTGCCTGGGTGAGGTGGCAGCTCTGACCCAAATTTATTTTGCTGTTATCAGTCACCCATTCCCGTGTCAGACACCAAACACAGTGATCTGCCTGCTTCCCCGAGGACAGTGACAAGCACTGGTCCCATTAACCAGCAAACCCCAGCATTTATCACTCCAGCCTCACTCCAAATGAACTTCTCTTTTGATTTTTTTCTTGATCTTTTTCAGCCTGCAAAATTAACCCATCTATATCACTCAATAAATAGCACCAGTGTTGTCACCCAATGCCCCAACCACGTCCCCAGCTCCTCCTCACCCTGCATGATGTCCTCACTGCCATCCCTCACTCCCTCCCTCCCAGCTAATGATGGTGCTAATGAACTTTTACTCGGGGGGAGAGGAAAGGAGATGGAGAGAGGAAGCTTTGCAGGGACAAGGGAAGAGACATTCCTGCCTCAGTCATCAGGCAACTTTCCCCTTCCTCTTGCTCACTCCCTCACTGACCTTTGGCTGGGTCTGCCAGAGCTATAAAGGAAAAGGGAAAAAGGAAAAAAAAAAAAAAAAAGAAACTAAAAAGCAAGAGAAGCTGAAAGGACAGGCAGAGGGATTGATGTTATCTTGCCTCTGCTAATGATTTATGGTCAAAGGATGGGTGGATGAAGGCAGAGGGAGCTGTGCAGGATTGTGGGCAGCACAGAGAGGGCTTGCTGGGGGATGCCCAAAGGGGAAGGAGTCAGTGAGGGGCTGAGACTGTACTTGGGGATGTATGTGCTGATCAGCAGAAGGAGAAAATACCCACAGTGAGTGCTACTACACCTTGTGAATCCACCTCAAGGCACCTGGAGGTCCCAGATCTTACAGGCCATGGCGACATCCCTTCCTCCCTTGGCACACAGCCCATGTGGTTCATGGAGCTCACCAAGGGATGAGCACTTTGCACAACTAGGGACTTTCCACACTTTCATGGAGCACCCACAAGGGCTGGACTATGCAGATGTCCCTTTCCTCTCCCGGGTGCAGCTGGAAGAGCCCACCACCTCCTCGGCTGCATCTACAGCCTGGCTTTGGTTCTGGCAACCATCCTGGAGCCTGGCACCTATCACTGCTGATAAATAGGTGATCCTGTTCCCCTGGGCTGCCCCTGTGCACCAGGATTAGCTGACAGCATCAAAAAAAACAGTGGCAAGAGCCATGGAAGAGGAATAGCACGAGTAAAGATCAGAGCACTGCAGAGTGAGCAGTCACAGATCAACCAATTTGGGGCAGGAGAGCTGGGAGAGTCAGGCTCACCCATGTCAGCTGAGCTACGAGTCCTCTTAGAATCACAGAATGGCTTGGGTTGGAAAGGACCTTAAAGATCATCTTGTTATTAAAGGTCCTCTAAGAAAGTCATCTTCTCTGAGAAAACAACACCACAGGGACAGACCTGTCCTGCTAAGGAACAGAGATGTATTTTTAAGTGCAAATTTATGCATGACATGTTGATATAATTAGTAAAGTCTTATTATGGAGCTGCCCTGTAGCAAAAAATATCCCTGATACATGAAATTCATACCCCTCTGCTCACCTCTAGATCACCACCATGTCCCCACATACCAGAAAGGTGACAAGAGGGCAGACAGGATTGTGCAGGGAAAAAATCCTGGCGGAGTCAGGGCTGGGTTGTGTCACCATTATGATGGGAAGCGGAGGGAAACAGGGACTTTGCTAGACGTCAAGATCTTCCCCGTAAGGTGACACATGCCTCTGTGGGCAGAGATATTGGGGAAGTTTGGCTATTCTTAGTGTCCCTGTCCCACCTCCTCCTCTGGATATGCGTGCCTCATCACGATGGCTGCGCTCCTCCTCGCAGCTACAGTCACCATCTGTGAACCCTACCCACAATATTACCACCAAGACAAAAACGTTTATGGCGTGTTTGCATTCAGAGAAAACTTCCCATGCGCGTAAAAAAGTCATCACCAGCACTTTCTTTATCCTCCCCTTGCCCGGGGTCTAGTGGAGAACTTATTTTACAGCAAGTTATTTATGGCCTGACAGAAGCCACTGACAATTTGAGATTCACAGCTCCAACCCTGGGGAACGAGGCGGGTTTTTCTGAGAAAGCCTTCTACAGGCAGCAGCAGGAGACAAAACCATCTTTAAAACAGTATGGGGGGAAGCCCTCTCCTCCTCTACTGAACATTAACGCTCAAGTTGTCTCTTCTGTACATACTCACTGAGGTTTCTACCACTACCCTGAGCCATGGGGAAGCTCAGGGTCTGACCTGAGCTCATCAGGACCTCAGGGTCTGAAATTCCCCCAGCGCTGCTGACAGGGCTGGGTTTCTTCTGCACTATGTGGAGAGTAAGGGCATAAGGGACTTAATTTCTCTCCCTCTTTCCTTCCCCTCATGAGTGTGTCTCATCCATTCAGGTGGCTTCACCTGCTTTAAGAAGCTTTTTAAGCCGCTTAGGTGGGGAGGTGGGGATTTTCACAACATTGGGGTTTGCAAACTCAAACGTTGGGTTTGCCACCCCAGCTGTTGGTCTTTGCAAACCCATGGACAAAGGGAGCATGTGCTTTAATTATTGTGCTTTAAAGATCAGAAACACAACAGGCAGGAAGAGCCAAGCACCCCTGCAGACGTAGGTACCTTTGAGGTGAGAAGTGTTGAACGCTGTCAAGGCAAAAATCTCTAGGAATCATAAAGCAAACATGGGATCCTAGAATGGTTCGGGTTTAAAAGGATTTTAAGGATCATCTTGATCCAAACCCCTGCCATGGGCAGGGACTTCTCCCACTAGACCAGGTTGCTCAGTCCAATCTGCCCTTGAACACTTCCAGGGATGGGGCAGCCACAGCCTTTCCACTACGAACCAGGGACATCTCCACACTGCGACCCAACAGCTGGGTGGAAAAGGACGAACTCAGAAGGCATTTATTTACCTCCCTGAGGCAGGTGTAGATGGGGCAGACCAGGACTCGAAAGGGCTCTCCAGTGCTGCTCCTCATGGTCCCGAAGACTTCGCAGAGGAAGGTGATGAAGCCCAGCCAGCGCTCCACGTCCCGCTGCTGCAGCTCCTCCCGCATGGTGAAATCCTTCTGCAAGGGGGGGGGAAAGAGACAGGAGGTGGCATCAGCAAAACCGCATCGCCACGGAGAGGCAACGGCTGCCCAGAGAGAGAATTAGGAGGAAATTGAAACTCGGGGTGTGGGGGAGGAAGACAGACTGACTGACTCTTTAGTAACAGTGGGGAGATTACTCAACGCACGCGGAGTGGCTGGGGTTTCAACACAGCAAAGCCTCCAGAAGGCAGGTACTGTAGAAATATCACCAGCTCCTGCAATAACTGCCATGGCTTGCACTAGAGACGGCGTCCCCTGTGCCCTGCTGTCCCTCTAGGACAGACACAGGGACTCTTTTCTGTATGCACAGCCAAGACCTTAAATAAAATGCAGGGGAAATGCTGGTGGCCGTGCAGGGCTCGGTGGTCCAGGTGGACCTACACAGCCCATTCATTCCAATATCTTCAGCAGACTCAGTGTCTGGCCAGGAACATCCTAATGGTCCGGCTGCTCGATGGTGTCTCACAAAATAATGGCAGAGACTGGCTCCCTGCCCGACCAGAAGATCAGGGCAGCCTGGGCTTGGCATTAAAAGGTCACCCTGCTCCTGAGCTGATGGTTGCTATGACTAAGGATTATCCCAGTGACGTGATTTATGGATCAACATCAGGAGGAAGCATGCAGGGGGATAGATGCCTCCCCATCAGTCCTCCAGCTAGGGAGAAAACCGGGGGTTTGTCCAAAGGCAGGATGCGACAAGGGATGTTTGTGTTGGGAGTGTGTGGCAAGGAGCACGGGACAACACAGAAAAGCAAATAAAAACCTTTCTTGAGGATGGCACAAGGGAGTGCACCGTGCTCAGAGTCAAGGAGGTTTCCCTGGGCTCTAAGTGATGCTGCAGAGCTTCTTGCATGACATCCCAAGTGACTTTGCTTGTCTGTCTCCATAGTGACCTTTCCCTGGCACTAAAAATCAGTAGACACTGAGCAGGGGACTATGAAAGCAGAGGACAAGTTCGTTCTCCACACCGTGTGTTCCCAGGGTGGGTTGCACAACATTTGAAATCCAGCAGCTAAATAAATTGTCCCCTATCTTTTTCATCTGAGTTTGTTCCTCCTGCCTGAGACAAAGGGCCTTTTGGCTGCTCTCTGCAAAGCCAGGGAGATGTAAAAGCCACCACACCGAAGTTTGCCCTCGTGCCCTGGACAAGGCACAGGAGATCTTTCATTTAGAACAAAGCTAAGTGAAGAAGCTACTAAAGAAAGCCAGGCAAAAGCACAATGATTATTTTCATGACACAACTGCATGCACAGAAAATCCAAGGCAGGAGCTATTTATATGTTTCATTACAAAAGGAAAAATAAAATATGTATTTGCATATGCAGGAAAAAGACTTGTAAAATAACCAAGGCACTTATTAACCAAACAGTGATGACTAATTTCTCTCTACACCCATTTCCATAAGTGAGTTGCCCAACTGTGTCTGCGACTCCAGCGTCAACCTGCAGCCAAATCCTGTTGGGTCTTCCCAGACTCTCTGGGGGAGTTTACAGAGTTCATCCTTTCATTATCCAGCCAGTCCCTGGGCAGTGATGGAGGAGTTATTTGCCAGCTCAAGTTATCATCCCAGAGTTACCAAATTACTCATTTTGGAGCTTTCACTTGAATTTTAATGCGAAAAAAGTCAAAGAGAAATGATGTTCTGAATTACTGAGAAATTAAAAAAGCAAGTGAGAGCATCCCATGCCCCTTGTCTGCCTTGTCCACCCACAGAGTGGAGGGAAAAAGCTCCCTTTGAACCCCAAAGCATTTCCTTGATACCCTGAGACCTCTCTGTCCCTCGGCACTGTCTCCTGCATCTCATGCAGCATCCCACCCACCTCCAGCCCCCAACCCATCCTGCCCCCCAACACTCCCTGTTCTGCCTGGGAAAGTCCACACTGATGTACCTGGGGAGCTGCACTGTATTTTGGGATCCTTGGGGCATGCTGGGAAATTCCTAGCAGCTTGGGATAACTGCATGGGGTCTGTGGTCCTGGATTATTGGGAAAGAATAAAAACCACTGCAGGAAATTCTCCCCCTTCCTGTTTCTACTTCAAACACAGTGCCCTGCTCTGCGACCTTGCAAGAGAGAAAACTGACTCTTCAACATTTTCTCATTAAAAAATATTTTCTGTAAAAAAACCCCAAACAATCAAACCAACCAACCCCCTAAAAATTCCATAAAACAACCAGCAAACCAAACCAAACTCATCAGGCCTGGGATGTGAGCCAGGCAAGAAGGGAAGTCACCACTCATCACCCTCTTTTTTTTTGTTTATGCTGTGGCAGCCTGTGTGTGATGCCACTCAGCAGGGACACTGCCCCCAGCTTTGCAGCTGAAGAAGACCCTTGTAAAAGAAAAGGGACTGGGGTCCCCCGTCTCCTTCAGTCACAAAAAAGCTTGTGCAGACATTGACGGACCCCCATGAAGGATGGGAGAGGGGGATGGAATGTGGGATGGACGCAGGAGTCACCAAGATCACTTTCACCCAGAATGTGATGCCGCAGTGGGAGTAATTTTGCTCCACCTGCAGACTCAGGTTGGGCCAAATTTTGCAAAAGGAGATGATTTGCATGCGCTCTGCAAAAGTAGGAAAAGAACCTTCCTAGAGGTTTTCTAGACCACACCTGCCTACAGGCCAGAGCTGGGCTTGGCAAGGAACCTCCATGGCAGCTGGACTTGCAGCACCAGGGCTATCCCAAAGCATCCTGACACACCCATCTGCTTCAGCTCTGGTATGAGGGGTGCACGAGGAGGGTGGTCCAGGGAGCTCTGTCCTTAAATTTGGCTTCCAGACAGCAGGTCTGACCACTACCACAGCGTGTACAGGTGGGCAAGCCAACCTGAATGCCACCCATGCAGAGGTGTCCCACCTCCCTTGGGGTGTCCGTGTTTGAGGAGACCTTCTAGGTTGTTTGATCTGTGGATTTTACACGTGGAATTCACCTGGCTGCAGGCCAGCCGTGCTGCCAGCAGGACCTGAGACCTGTGGAGAACATGGGGACCAAAGGGTGTGCAACCAAAAGGGATGAGCCAGAGCAACCACAGGGAAAGGTGAGGAGCTGGCCAGCAGGGAAGAGTGGCTCATCAGGGAACAACCCCCATGTGTGTCCTGCGTGCCCGGGGCACTTCCGATGAAGCCCTGCCCTGACCTGCAGACCTCCACACGCCAAGTGACAAGCCTTGAGGGGGCTGAAAAGCTCTGAAACCAGACTGCCGGGTCACTGCCCTGCCCAGTGAACTTTATTTGCTCTGGAAATGCCTCACGGAGTTATATAAAAATAACCTGTGGATTGGCTTGCCCCATGCCTAGGTGGTGATGTCAGGGCAGCAAGCAAATTATCTTTCATCAGTTTGGCTGTATTTTTAAACACGAATTGTATTACTAATTTGGGGGTGCTCTGGCCTGTAGATAATCTGGGTGTGTTTACTGGATGACCTTCATTCAGTGCCTATAGTTTAAAATAAAATGTATTTATACCAGGTAGCAGAGTTGACCTCCCCTCTCTGCCCGGTTTGGGAGAAGAATTCATGGGGAAACCATGTGTCAAGTGGGAGGATGCCCAGGGGACCTCTAAAGAGGTCTCATACAGGACAAGTTTGGAGCATAAACCTGAAGGCTGAGCATGTTCCTCATGTTGGGCCTCACCATATGTGATGGGTAGATGAGGGTGGCCTGTATTCACACATCACAGAGATGGCCTGTGGTTCAGCCCATCTTCTGACATCCCTTATTGGACCCTTTGTAAGCTTGGCTGAAGTTCCTGCCAGCAATGGAAATTCAAAATGCCTTTATCTTGGGCATCTCCACTCTTGCACCCCAGTGAGAGCCCACTCCTCATCCCAGTGCAGGTGCAGGGCATGCAACACTATCCTTTTCTGGCCCCTGAGACCTCCCCAACCCTAGGACCAAGCTAGAAGAGCCAAGAGGAATGGCCACTCCATGGGAGAGGAGGTAGATCCATCCTCTAACATTTTTGGTGGGCAGCAAAGTGGGATGAGAAGCAGCATTTTGCCATCAGATCTAAGCCCGCGCTCCAGCCCAGACAGCTGCAGCTGAAAACTCATCCCTTGGGAGTTTGCCACACTTTTTTTAAGACGAGTTCCAAATAACTTTTCCCCAGATCTGGGCCCACCGACTCATGGCTGACTCTGTCAGCAGCAACCGAGGGCAAAAGTTTAGTGCGGGATAAAAATGAGGGTTAATTTAAGCATCGCCACCTTCTGATGGAAAAAAAAAAGACACATTTGGGCTTGTTGCTCTGTAAACACAGGGCTCTTCCTCTGGCAGCTCTGCTGTTTACTCAGTCATTGTCAAGGAGGCAGGAAATACTGAGTCAGAAATACTGCACAAAAAGAAATATATAATGCTTAGATATCCGTGCTAGGAGCTATATAAAAAGCTGAGAGAGGCTGTGCTAAATAGTTGATCTTACTGGCAATGTGTTGCAAAAGCCCTAAATGGCTCTTTGGAAGGGGTCTGAGACAAATCAAATGGGCTGGAGGAGGGTGATGCTGGGTAGAGGTTGAGACATCCTTTGCTGCTGTTCTGGAGAAGCACACCCTCCACCCACTCCCTCCCCAGACCTTCCTAGACTCCATAAGAGATATTCTGCACAGTTAACATCACTGCATTGCTCCTTGCTTATAATTCAAATTCTACTTGTGTTTGGGTCCTGGCCAGAAGGAGATTCTGGAGTGTAGCTTTGCTTTCTGAGGAGTATAACCCAGTGAGATGAGTAGTTTGTAGCACTGGCATTCAGAAGAAGCTCAGGAGGTGATGAAGGAACCTGTGACAGCTCTGCCCATGGATGGTCAGGGTCTCAACGAGCTCCTCTGTACCACTCAGAGCTTCACTGGGAATATTTCACTCCACGGACACCACTACACAACCTCCTTTGCTGGAGATGGTGGGACATGGTGGGACCATCAACTCTTCCACGGGCTCTTCTCTCCCTTCATCCTCCTGCAGCAACACTCCAGGCCTCTCTGTCTGACCCAGGGACAGAACCACACTGAGATCCCAACACGCCATTCCCTCCCACACTGCCAGTACAGACAACAGGACAAAGCAGAGGCATTGGGATGGGCTGCCCAGGGAGGTGGTGGATTCTCCGCCCCTGGAGGTTTTTTGAAGATGAGACTGGATGTGGCACTGAGTGCCATGGTCTGGGAACCATGGTGGTAGTGGATCAAAGGTTGCACTTGACGATCTCAGAGGTCTTTTCCAACCCGGCTGATTCTATGATTCTATGATTATAAGATGATGCTAGAAAACCTGCTTTGAGCCTGCAGCTTCCATGCAGGACCTGGAAAAGAGCAGTACAGGAGTCTGAGGTTTATTTCCAGCCCTGTGTTGCTCCCATCACCACTGTACCCTGATTTCCCATCCGGCAAAGGGGAATGGTTTACTCATCTCCCTCTGCAAAGTGCTCTGGGGCGTGTGATTGAGACATGCAAATCACGGCAATTATCATGACTCCCAAGAAAGGAGCCATTGACATTTAAAGCAGATAAAGCTTTTAAATTACAGATGACACCCTGTGCCCAGCCTTGCGAAGGTCCCGGCTTCACCCAGCCACGAAGGAATTTCACTCCCACAGACTTTCATCACGTCCTTTCCTCCAGGCTGGATCTGCACCACATCGGCGTGCACCAGCTTCTTCTCGGGGTGTTTTGGCCATTTTGGGAAGAGCAGGAAACCCTGTTGGTGGCCTTCAGTGTGGGCCTGATTTCATGATGGCCACAGGTCCGTGAACGATTTTAATCAGAGAGGTCTCAAAAATGCCTTGCATGGTGAAGGTCCAGGTTACCAGGACTGTGACCACCACCCCACGGACACCTACCACCCCTCAGCCAACCTCCATACATTAGATGTCACTGACCAATTCACAGAATCACAGAATGTTTGGGTTGGAAGGGACCTTAAGGCTCATCTTGTCCCCGTTCCCTGCCATGGGCAGGGACACTTTCCACTAGACCAGGTTGCTCCAAGCTCTGTCCAACCTGGCCTCGAACACTTCCAGGAATGTGGAATTCTTCCAGTTCCACAAGAACAACTCGTCAAAGATCCAGCAGCCACCAGAAAGACACAAACAGTGCTTATTTCTCTCAGAAGAATTTGGGCAGGAAGGGGAAAATAAGTCAGAAAACTCTGGGTTCTTCTAAAGCATAGGCAAACTCCCAGGATTAAGAATGTAATGAATTTTAAATTCCGAGGTCTGGGTAACTGAGGCAGCTGATGATCAGAGCCAACAGGACCTGTGGGCACATCCTGTGTCTACAAACACCCTGAGGTGACCAAGCGAGTGGTCACTTGAACCTCCTGCCCCCTGGTCTCACCACGACCTCACTATATCTGGTTCCAAATCTGGGATCAGCGAGCAATTACCCACCCAGTGTGGGCGTCTCATGGCTTGAGCTAGCGATGTCTGTGAGGTCCCTGGGGGCTTTGGAGGTGCAAGCAGTTAATTATTGATTTATCTCAGGCTCAAATCACCCTGGTGGGGACATAATGATGGATGTGCAAACAAAAATGTTGCAGGTAACCTCGCATTTGCTAGAGATCCTGGAGGACTGTCTGGGTGGAAGCTCTGAGAGGGCCAGGAGGGTGAATTCAGTAGCACAGTCTGTGCACTACCAACAACAAACACCATTTTGCCCTGGGTGTTTGCCAGCACCTCCTCCAGTGCTACCCAGGTGACGGAGTTGTCTTCCTTGTCACTTAATTTTTATTGCCACCCTTCCTATCTCACACCTTTCCGGATTCCCAAACACGTGCCAGGGTGTCAGCTCAGCTGGGTAACAGCAGTTTATCACCACTTTAAAGGCTTGTTATCCCACAAACCCAGACACAGCAAAACATCATTACCAGCCTCAGCTGGATCTTACAGCGAGCAGAGGGACACAGACAGATCTGCAATCTGCAGGACACACAGATAGGGAACTAATGATGTGTTTGAGAACCAGAAGCTGATCTCTCTCTCCTGTGGAGAGGGACTGGAGAGGAGAGAAGGGACCACGAGGAAATGCAAATTAATTTCCTTGCTGGGACAAAGCATCCATGTCCCTTAGAGCATCCCAACCCTAGGCCAGCAATCCTGTCCTCCACTACCATGGAGGTGGTGGGAAGAGAGGGGATCAAGACACACAGCTCATCGCAGCATCTGCAGCAGCATCAATACCCCAGCTTCTTGAAAAATATATAAATCTCTCAGGCCATGGGCTGCGTTCACCACAGCAGGGCCTCAGTGTAAAACCATAAAGCTTTGAAGAAATACCAGAAAAAAAAATATTAGGAGGCTACTTTATGTGGGTGGGGATGGTTTGGTGGGCAGTTTGCAAACCCTTCTCCGCATCAGGGCAGGGTCTGAGCCTCAACACCATCCCCACGTCTGTTCAGAGGTCACTTTTGGGCCCAAAAAAATGCCCATCCCACTCCCAACACCAACTTGGGGTGATGACTGGGAACCCCAATTGTGGCTGACAGATGGATCCTGCTTGCAAAAGCCACATCTCGAGATGTGTGCCCGGCCTTGCAGCTCGGGAGGATGCAGGAGGGACCAGCTGGATTTTGCCAGCAGGATGCATTCTTATTCTAAGCTCTGCACATGCAGTGCGTCCTCTTTATAAGGCAGAGGTGACAAGGGATCTGTGGGGACAGGCCAAGTTTGGAAAGGGGGATACAAGAGGAGGTGCTGCTTGGTCCAGGCACCAGGGCTGGAGGAATTCCACCTGCACTCGAACAGAGGCTGTGTCCATTGAAAGGTCAGCCTGCCTGTGGATGAATGAAACCAGGCAGGGAAAAGCAGGCAGCTAATCCCTTTTGCACAGGCACTCCTAGCTTACACTGCCTCAGTCCGAGGAGGGATTTTCCTGTGTGCCTGGCAGCAGAATCTTCTCCTGTGGGATGCTGAGACCTTCCCAGGAAGTACATGCTTGGTGGTGTTCACCACGAGATGGGACTGGGACCATCAATCTGCTCAGCTGGCTCTGGAGTGCAAGGCACTGAGGCTTGGCCTCTGCCTCTCCTCAAGTCAGCACCAATGGATGAATGAAGCCCCCAGGGCTTTCCCCATCCCCAAAACCTGCCCCTGAAGTGGAAGCCCCTGAACCCTGCCATGCAGGGAAGCTGACGACTTTTGGATGGATATCAGTGCACAGAGGAGGTTACAAACAGGTCCAAGAGGTATGAGGCATTACAGAACCAGGGTTGGAAAGGACTTCTAAAGACCATCTCGTTCCAACTCCCTGCCATGGGCAGGGACACCTTCCACTATTCCAGATTGCTCCAAGCCCCATGCAACCTGTCCTTCAACACTTGCAGGGATCCAGGGGCAGCCACAGCTTCTCTGGGCAACCTGGGACAGAGGCTCATCATCCTCACAGGGAAGAAGTGCTTCCCAATATCCCATCTAATCCTGCCCTCTGGCAGTGAAAAGCCATTCCCTCTCATCCTGTGCCTCCATCCCTTGTCCCAAGTCCCTCTCCAGCTCTCCTGGAGCCCTTTAGGCCTTGTAAGGGGCTCTCAGGTCTCCCTGGAGCCTTCCCTTCTCCAGGTGAACAACCTCAGCTCTCCCACTCTGTCTCCAGAGCAGAGGTGCTCCAGCCCTTGGAGCATCCTCCCCTGGACCCACTATAACAGGTCTTTCCTGAACTGAGGGCTCCAGTGCCCAATTATGGCCAGAATTCTTGGCATCTCTTCTCTACAAAAAAGCAAAAAACCCAGAAAGATGGATGCACAAAAACTTGGTGGGTGGGAGAGCACGGGGGTCCGGCAGGCAGCCGGCCAGATTTGTTGTGGGATGGGCTTCCCTTTCATCTGCCCAGAGAATGAACCACACAGATGATCAAGGAACTGGAGGAGTTAACAGACTCCCAGCCAGAGATATTTGTGGCACCCAGAGTTCGCGTAAAGTTTCATACCGGGACCCTTTACTAAATTCTTTCGGTCATGGGAGAAAACACTGCAACTGTTTAGTCTGCAGGGAGGTGGTGGCTCTGGCCCAGCACTCAACATCGCTGAGCAAACACGCTGGAAAGCAAAAAAGGCTGAAAACCCCTCTTATCTCCTCCGTCTGCTTTTCACCATGTCCCTCCCACCACCATGGCCGGGCATCCGATGGCCATCGGGCACCGGTGCTGGATCCCCTTGCTGGAAACCCAGCTCTGGGATGGGGGAAAAGAAAAGACCACTGAAAATCAAGACCTGGAGGTGAAGTACCAGTCTGTTAAAAAATGTCATTTACACAGAGGAGCTCAGAAAAATCTTCCTCGGGGGCTAACATTTACAAATTCTATGCAGCCAGGGGAGCTTTTGCTATAAGAAATGTTGTTGTCTTCTTTTTTTTTTAGGGAGGTAAAAGATGCATTAATGTTTTCTGCTCATCCCTTGAAGCACGTAGGCATGGAGCACCCTACAACGCCCCTGAAATTGCCTGTCCATGCTGGGAAAGCTGAGATTACAGAAAAGACTTGCAGAAAGCAACATCAACTGGCAAAAGCCTTCTACCCCTCCGTGTTTTGCATCTCTTTGATCCCTTCCTACCTTGTATCTCTAAAGGGATGCTCATGATTACCATGACTCATTTTGCAGCATATCAGCAGACTTTGAGCATCACTGTAACAGCACCAACGGTATGGGTTGGAATACTAAAGAGATGCAAGGAAACACACCTTACTCTTATTAACCAAGCAGAAATGGAAAAGTTTTGTTTTTCCAGCCTAACACTATTTCCTTAGTTTGTGGGCACTTCACCCTCATTGTCCTCACTTTCAGTTCCTGCTGCTCCTGGACTGGAAGTGTTATCCTAGAACCAGAATAGTTGGTGTTGGAAGGGATCTTAAAGATCATCCTGTTCCAACCCCACTGGATTGGCAGGGACACCTTCCACTAGACCAGGTTGCTTGAGGACCTGTCCAACCTTATCGCTGGGTTTGGACTCCCAGTGCTGTGAGAGATGCCCTCTTAGTCCCTCTTTAATAAAGAATAAATATGTAGAGCAATAGCTATTAAAAAAGAAAAAGAGGAAAGAACAGTGGAGGAATTTATCACTAGGAGGGGAAAAGGAAGCACTGGTTTTGGCTGCTCAGTGAGGGGAGAGAGCATGGGGGGAACCCCATGGGTGGCAGCACAGCTGAGGAGACCAGAGGATGTGCCAAGATGGGGCAGCATCATCCAGCCTCACGTTCTTTGCTCCTGTCCCCAGGACTTGGATGCTGTGTTTTGCATCAGTATCAGGCCCGGCAAGCTGCGGGACAGGGACTTGAAACAATTCACTGACACCTCATTCCTCACACCCCAAGTATCCTCTGGCTCCTCTGCTCCCGGGACTTACCCCACCAAAGCCTCATTTTGGATTTGCTTGTTCAAATGTCAGCAGCAGGAAGAGATGAGGCTGTGCAAAACGATCCCCCTCAGGGGAGGTAAAAGGGACGCGGACTTCATGGAAGCATTGATTCTCTAAACTCAGATTTTGACAGAGAGCAACACACAAAAATACCCACCAGTGAAAAAAACCCTGAGGCTAAGCCTGGCTGGGGGATGAGGAGGGTGCCCATGCTGCAGGTCACATAGTACCATCCCTTTGGGTGCCACCACAGCTATAAGGTCCATTTGGTTGGCAACTGAAACTTGTACAAATTCTTATGATTCCTTAAACCAAGAAAACCTGAAAACCTTAAACCAAGAGATTTCCTCCTGGTGAGCACAGGAGCACCCCCTGTATGTCACGGGCCTGTGTCCAAGTGATGCCAGGAGTGGACAAAGCACAAGTTATCTCATTTTCCCCCTTTCCCAGGAGGCAAAAAGAGCTCTGCCCTCTCCAATATCCTCCTACCCAAACCCCATCCTTGGGCTGATGCTGGCACATGTGTCTGCTCTGGCCTTGGCTCCAGAGGTGATGTCCCTGGCACCTGCTTCTCCAGTGTGCTTCTGTGTCAGAAGGATGATGCTCCATTTCCTGTCAAAGCCTCTGGGGGATGTGGGGGTTTTCAGGAGGGGTCCCAGTCAGGGTGATGCACCACAGGGTCCCCATTGAGCCTCCAAAAACCCTGTCCTCAGGTGAGGTAAAGGGAACCACCTGACACCAGGGCTGGGGATCCCAAGGTGGCCATGGGTATGGGCAGCAGGGGTTTTCCAACCCTGCAGCATCCTGAAATCCCCACCTTGGGGTGCCTGCAGCAGCCTGAGCCGGATTTGTGTCGGTGCAGGCAGGAGCAGATGGTCTGTCAGGAGGGTGCCTTAGGCCAGCTGAGTCCCTGGGCTGGCAGGAACATGCTCCCACATCCCGGGGTTGGATATGAGCCTTTCAGGAGCAAACTGAGAGTGGGAGCTGATGCCAGGTCAGCCTGAGCTGGGTGGGTCTCAACACTGAAAGCCCCCCTGCCTTTCCTCACCTCTCAGTCAAGGCATAAACGGACTCTGAAGTTCAGGGTTTTTTTTTTAACCCTGCCTCTCCTAGCAGGACCCCCAGCATCCTCACCCACCAGCAATGGCTGGGGGCAGCTAGGAGCCCACCCAGTGGTAGACTGCTGCCTGGCTTTGTCCCAGCGCTGCAGGCAGGGTGCAGGCAGGATGCAGGCAGGCTGAGCAGTCTGCAGTCTCCACCTAGAGCCCAGCAGAGCCTCTGCTCTGCACTGCAGCCCCACACACAGGCTGTGCACAGCTCCCACCACCCTAAGCCCCCCCATCTGAACTTGGCTGTGCTTTTAGCAGGCAGCAGCAGCTCAGTCAGGGATGCTCCTGACATTCCTCACCACCAGCCTACAGGACAAGGGGGAGCCTTTGCTGAGTCCTACCACCACTGGAAGATGCTCATATAGGGCATCCACTGCCCAGCAGAGATGACAGACAACAGGTACCATCCCTGAGGTCACACTGTGTGCTGGAGCAGGGGATGGTTCCCCACAATGGCCCTGAAATCTTGGCCCCTCCAAGGTGTGAAGGATCCATGAGAAATCACACACAACTTTATTTACAGAGTACAGCTAATAGCTACTTTCCACAACACACCTGAGCATTGCAATATAAAACCTTACCAGGACACGGAATTAAAGTCAAATACACCAATCTTTACACTCTAAAGGTTTTTTTTTTTTTAGAATCTTAGGCCTGCTTGCCATCAATCTCTCAACTGCATGATGCACTGCTACCCCAAACTGAACAACTTTTTTGTGCAGAGCCATGACTGTAGCTGCATCAGATGGACTCCTGACCCCAGAGACCTGCAGGGTAGCGGGGTCAACTCCCTTGGCATCCCCCCTGTGACACTCACTGCTACATCACTGGCCCTGTGACCACCTCCAGCTGCAACTCTCCTTCTCAAAAGGGCCGTGATCCCCACAACCTGTCCCTGAGCTCAGGCTGACATGCAGCACGACCTCACTGCTCGTTTAATTTGAGGTCTGGCTCAACTATTCCCAGCTCAGAGACCACCTAGTGCTTGTGGGGCACAGCTCCTGCCCACATTCCCTCCATCCTACCAGTGGAAAATTGTCTTCCCCTCCTGCCCTCCCCTTCATTAAACCCCTCGGTGTTGGGCTACATCCCTTTCTGCGCTCCTTTAACCCCCTCTCCTCTGGCCAGCAGCCTCCGAGGAGGTGCTGCCCCGGCACCACCGCGATCCTGCGTCATGGAAAGGCTACGGAGGGCTCCTGCAGCCGCCGTTCCGCCGGGGGGAAAAGCGGCGAGTTGAAAGCAGGCAGCTCGACATTTAATCCAGGGCTCTCCAGTAACCCCCGGGCCCGCACGGGACCCGCCTGCCAGCGGCTCCCGTAACCTCCCCGGCACAGCCCGGCGTTCTTACTACGGGCAGACAGCGGCGGCTTGGCCAGACCCGGGTGGGGGGTGACGGCAGGGGCAGCTCTGAGTGATGCCCGGCTCTGCCCTTCACCTGCCGGCGCAGGCAGGCAGCCAGCCCGCTCCCCTGGCTCCCTCTCCTGCCTGATGCTGACACTTGCACGGGTTCGGCCCCGGATGACTACGCAGAAGAAGAGAAAAATAAAAAAAAAAGAAATAAAAAATAAAAAATAAAAAACAAAAACCAAAAAAACCAAAACAAACAAACAAACAAACAAAACAAAACAAAAAGAGAAGAATTAAAAAAAAAAACAAAACCACACAAACCAAACGTTAACCTTATAAGTTAGATGATGCTAATACATGCAAAAAGCAAGCATACGCTAACATATAAGCGAAATGAGGAACGATCGGATTTAAAAAAAAAATAAAATGATAAAACAATAAACAACATTTAAAATGAAGTACCGAGAATAGTGTTTTTAGGGAGGAAGGCGATCAGTGAAGGGGAGAGATTGCTGATATCAAAATGTGACTGTCTAAGCTTGATGCAAGCAAGGTGTGTTTTCACGAAGCTGGTAGAATTTCATGCACGTAGGTCATGCCACAAGGAAAGATGTCCAGATTGACTTCAAAAGAGCTCAGAAGTACTCTGGCATTTTTATGAGTTTACTCTTAAATTATTTGGGAGTTTAATAAGGGGCTCTTTATTAAGGTATGTCAGGGGAGGTTTAGGTTGGATATGAAGAAAAGGTTCTTCCCCCAGAGGGTGGTGGGGCCTTGAACAGGCTCCCCGGCGTGGTGGTCACGGACCAAAGCCTCCAGAGCTCAAGGAATGTTTGGACAATGCTCTTAGGGACAGGGTGGATTTCTGGGGTCTCCTGTGAAGGGCCAGGAGTTGGACTGATGATCCCTGTGGGTCTTTTCCAGCTCAGGTTTCTATTCTATGATTCTATAAATAAAATAATAAATACCCTGTTACAGAACTACAGAACACCCTCAGAGACACAAGCGTGGGCGAACAACTCTCCTTCCCACTCTTTTTCTCCGTGCTTGAGAGCAGGAGGATGCAGCAGCCCGGGATGCTCCTCAGAGCCACCCACAGGGGCTTCCCATCAACCCCTGTCCCCCTCCAAGCACTATGTATATATGTGTGTGCATGAATTTAGAATTGCCTTTGAATTCCCTGAGCATGTACAAAACAAATCTCTGCAAAGCTGCACTTAGCAGGCAGAGTCCCACAGTGGCTTACAAAAGCAGGACAGCGCTGTCTGTATGAGGCATGCGAGGCAAAAAGGTTTCCAAGCTCTGCAAGTTTCTGCAAAGCCCCAAACGAAGGTGTTTACGCAAGGGCAACACCACTTGCCATTTCTCTGCTTGTGCTGGGCTCTTGAGGGGCTGGCAGAGCCCAGGCACACATCAACCCTGAGGTTCACCACCGAGATGTTCCTCACTGCCCTTGAAGAGCTGTGGGGAGCAGCTCGAGCTGGGGAGGCTTTCCCCATTGAATCACCCCTTCACCATGGGAAGAGCTCATCAAACTCTTCTGGAAAGTAATCAAAGGCTGCAACACTGGGTTTACACACTGATTAAAGAGATGGATGTGGTGCTGCTCTGTGGAGCTGGGTGAGTGGACCCTGTGGCATGTGACACCTTCATGTCTTCAGGATTTGCTCCAGGGACCTTGGGACCTTTTATTCCTCCCTGTCTTTCAGTGAACCAACCTCTCTGGTGTCTGCTGGGCAATGTCTTTCCAGAGAAAAGGAGTACCACTCTGTTTTATGTGCACAGACTGGACCATCTGTTATCAAATTACATTAAAACCACGCAGGAAAAGGGGGGTCGATGGGTTTTTGCAGTCAGTGCTGGACATGGTGTACAGGTCGGACGCTCTCCAGCCATGCTTGGATCCTCATGCCTCCAGCTCTGCCAAACCACAAACTGTTCCTCACCAAAGACCTTAATTATGTTGAAGGAGGGGAAAAAAATCTGCCTTTCAGCATTAACCATTAGTGTATTACTTAGAATAACATCGAATATCATAGAATCATTAAGGTTGGAAAAGACTTCTAAGACCATCAAGTCCAACCAACTTCCATGTCTCAATTCCCACAGTGTCTATTGTTACAACTTAGAACCCCTTTGATGCAGAAAGGGCTGCTTTCACTTGAGGTTGTTTGCTCCAAGAGGAAGAGGAAGCCTACAGGATAGGAAGGATTTCAGCTCGTTCCTCCCAAATCCTCATGCTTAGCATGGTAAACGCTTCACTTTGCACATTCATTTCCTAAAGGGAATCCATGAATTCTCCAGTACCTCGTGCCACAATGTCTAGATCCCAAGAAATGATTCAACCTAAACGCTCCTCGTCCATCCTCCTCCTGGGATGACAACCACGGACTTTTGACCATCTTCCTGGTGGAGCCTCTCCAGAAATGCTCACACTCGCCACCTCAAACCCAGGTGAGTTCACCAAAACCTAAGTGCAACCTCTGCCAAACCCCACAGGATTTAAGTTCGTCTCACGGGTCTAGAGGGGAAGCAGAACAAGAAGCAGCTGAGGCCACTTGGCTTGTTCAGCATGTAGGAGAGGTGACTGAGGTCAGACCTTACCAAGGTCTGCAGCTCCCTCATGAGCGGTGGAGGGTGAGACACTGATCTCTCTGGTGACCAGCAACAAGACCTGAGGGAACAGCATGGACCTGCATCAGGGAATGTACAGTCTGGATATGAGGGAAAGGTTCTTCCCCCAGAGGGTGGTTGGGCCCGGACAGGCTCTGCAGGGCAGTGATCACAGCTCCAAGGCTGCCAGAGCTGAAGGAGAATTTGGACAACTCTCTCAGGGAAAGGGTGGGTGGGATTGCTGGGGTGTCTGAGCAGGGCCAGGAGCTGGGCTTGATAATCCCTGAGGGTCCCTTCCCACTCGGGATATTCTATGTTTCTACAACCAGAACCAAGCAAAGCAGTGAACCAAGTAAGGACCATTTCTGGGTCACCAAGAGGTTAAAGAAAGATGATGAAGAAACCCCGTGTGGGTGTGCAGCAGGGTATGCCACCGAGAATGTGGCAGGATGTGCAACAGTGTGTGCAATAGGGGTGCAGTAGGGTAGGCAGTAAGGCAAGCCATAGGGTTTGCATTTGGATGTGCAACAGGGGAGGTATTAGGATGTGCAATAGGATGTATATTAGGGCATATAATAGGGCATGCATTAGGATATACCATAGGGTAGGCATTAGGGTATGTAATAGAGTATGCATTAGGAAAGAATTAGGATATACCATTGGGAAGGCATTAGGGTGTGCCATAGGGTATCCAACAGGATATGCAGTAGGGTAGGCAGTAAGGTAAGCCACAGGGTATGCATTTGGGTGTGCAATAGGGTAGGTAATAGGGTGTGCAATAGGATGTGTATTAGGGTATGTAATAGGGTATGCATTAGGGTATGTATTAGGGTATACCACAGCGTACTTCATAGGGAATGCATTAGGATATATCATAAGGGATTCGTTAGGATGTGCCATAGGGCATCCAACAGGATATGCACGAGGGTGCACCACTGAGTATGCGCCAGGGTAGGAATTTTGGTATACATTAGGGTGTGCAGTAGGGTATGCCATAGGGTATTCCATAATGTACCACACGCAGCATGTCTTAGGGCATCCAGTAGGATATGCACCGGGATGTGCAATTTGGTGCACGTTAGGGTAGGCCCTAGGGTATGCCACAGGGTATCCAACAGGGCATGCAGCAGGATGTGCCACAGGGTATGCAACAGAACCAGCCCTTCTCCACTGGCACCAAGGCATTTCCACCGGGCCCTGGCTCTCTGCGGCAGGCTCTGCTGCTCTGTGTTGGGATGTTCACTTCATGATGGGTGGGTTTTTTTGCCTTTTTTTTTTTTATTATTATTAAAAGAAGGTATCAGCCTTCTGTTTGATGTGCTGTTGGCTGTGGTTGCTAAGGGGAGCAGTGTACAATTACAGCCCCAGTGATGTCCGCTCTAATAATACACTTGGCTCTGCATAGCTCAGATGCAGACACAGCTCTGCTATAAAGAGCACGGTTGTTCCAGCAGAGGAGTACTCCAACTTATGTTACATGTGAAGGGTTTGTGGCACATTGCTTAACACCCCTCCACTGAAAAAAAAAAAAAAAAAAAAAAGAGCCTGGACATGCCAGTGAGTGAAACTGACAAGCAAAAACCTCTCACAGGAGACTTACTTTTAATGTATTAATTAAGGATGTATTTCTAGAGGCGTGAAGAAACTGTATACGTGTCCACTAAGATGTTCTTGCACGTCCCCAGCCATTCAAGCTCCCCAGGCCCAACTCACTCAGGTCCATCCCAGGGGCTCACACAGCTCAAAATCACTCCTGCCACCAAAACACTAAACCAAACTCAGCGAGGAGAAAATCAAACCCAAATCACAGAATCGCTGAATTGTTTAGGCTGGAAAAGCCCTCCAAGATCATCAGATACAACCATTCCTCCAGCACTGCCAAGTCCACCACTGACCCACGTTCCCAAGTGCCACATCCACACAAGCTTTTAAATCCTTCTAGGAATAGCACCTCCACACTTGCCTAGGCAGTCTGTGCCAAGGCTGGGCAATCCAGATGCCAAATGACCCCTCCAGTGCTCAGCTCCCTCAGGGCAGCATCTCCCCAAGCTCTACCAGCTGTCCAGTCCACGACTCCCCTTTCCACATCTCTTTTTCTGAAAGGTTCACAGCACCCAAACTCAAGACTCAGCCAGGATTTTGGACCAAAACACAAACTGAGGGATAAATTCAAACCAGAGTTTTCCTGATTGATGCCCTTAGATCATGAAATGTACCAATGCTGACTGGGGGGAGAAGCTTTTAGAGGAGCTGCTGGCAGGAAGGGGGATGATACGACAACATTCCAGTGCTGCAGCACTGGCATCTCTTTTGGGATCAAAACAAGTCCCCTGAGATGAGCTGTGGACATGTGCAACCCTTAAGCATGAGCTCAACAGGTGAAAATATAAGAGGAGCCAGGTTAAAAAGAGAGTTTCCTGCCAGTTCTGCAGCAAAAAGCCTTGTTGCTCGTGTTAAGGTCCAGTGGGGCACAGGGACGCTGTCTATAGGTACAGGGACGCTGCCTATAGGTACCAGGATGCTGTAGGGCACCTCAGCAGCTTAATGCAATAATTTCTGAGATCCTCTGGTGGGGCAGAGCTGTTGCCATCACAGTTCCGAGGGAAAGGGACAAACAAGCCCCTACAAAACAGGAGCATCTGCCGGCAGCAGATGGGGGGGCGAGTGCTCCAGCCCCAGGCGCCAGCAGCACGGGGAGGGGATCACGTTGATCCCGATTTATCACACCCCGGCAGAGTAATTCCCCAGCTCGCCGGTGCCCAGCGAGCCGAGCTCCTTACGTCCGGGGATCAGATTAGTCTGAAAGGTGCTAGAGAGACACAAATCCTGCTCTGGACCAGGCGTTTTATTAAAGGGGTGTTTTTTTGGGTTGGGTTTTTATTTTGGTGTTTTGGTTTGGTTTGGTTTGGTTTTTTTTCCAATTAATGGTAAATTATCTAGAAATGGCTGATGGAAAATATCTGATGTGCTGGAGGATTCAAGACTGGAGCTGGGTAATGTTAAATCCTCATTCCCACATCTATCTATCTACCTATCTACCTATCATAATATATATATATATATAAACATATATATGTAAAAATCGATATTTATTTTTATATACAAATAAATAAAATATGGGTATATAATAATTGATATCAATGTATTATTATATCAACAGGATGGTCACATTGCTCCATAATATGGTATAATATCCAATATGCCTTACTGATATGGATAATACATAATATACCAATTCCAATATACCATATTGACATTGATAATCTACCCCCTTATTTTACACCAAGGCACTTGGACTGACTTTTATGCCTCATACCTATCTCCAGCCAGAGCTATCAAGATTGAATACATAAAACAATTCCTGGTTTAGGGCTTAACCAAAGTATTTAATGAATCCGTGTCAGTGCATCCAATTGTTTTGGTTGGAAGGAGAAACTGTGCTTGGAGAAAGTCAAAACCCTTTACTATCAGAAAGGAAATGTTAAATTATTTAATTTCACATTGCACTTTGCTTTTGACCTGTGGTGATCTGTCACCTTTTGCCCCATGAATACATTTATAAAAGATGTGCAGTTTGGGGCTGAACAAATCCCTTTTGCGTATCTCTCCTTGCTTCAGCACATGAACTTGATCACCCTGCTCAGTCTTTGCACTTCATTTCTCCCCATCTCTCCCCAGTGGACACCATGCTCCAAATCACACTGTGACTGGCTACATGTTCCCGAGAAGCACTTTGAAACTCTCTGGAGACAGGAGATATATTATTTATCCTCCTACATTCATCCCGTGAAGAGCTGAATGCCAGTGCACTCATTCTTGCCCATGATGCCGCAGTATAAATCAGTTTGCTGGCTCTGTTGGCGTGGGTGGAAATGCTGTGACAAGACAATAAAGTAAATTGAAAGAGTCCTCCCTAACCTAGGACTCCCGTCAGCCTTGATTTTTTGCTAACATCCTTGCTGCCCCTGGCCATCTTTCCTGGACTTTATTTTGTATTTCTTAGGCCACACAGAAAGAGACACAAGAGTGACTTGAAATGGGACGAGTGGGATGTATAGAGGGTTTAGAGCTCCCTCCAGCCCTTGCTGCTAAATCTGGGACTGATTCTGACTGCAATTTGTCTCATTCTGATTTATAATAGCTTTGGAAACAAAGTGATCTGGAAAAAAGCCACCACCTGCTACCACAGGCAACGGGCAGGTTTGTGTGCTGCCCAAGGGCTTTGCAGGGCAGAGAAGAGAAAGAATGGGTTAGGGAGTGATACTGACCCAGAGCCATGACTGAAGCAAAACTGGAGCAGAAACTTTGCAGAATTATCTTAGGTTACATTAAATATCGATTTTCTTAATTTTATTCCTTATTTCCCTTCTTGCTGTGATGCCCAAAAGCCAACTCAGCATACAGAAAGCCAGGCACAGCATCCAAGAGAGGATCTCCAGAAGATCAGACAAAAAACTGGAGCTCTGTATGTCCCCCAGATGAGATGTGTGTGTGTGAGGGAACGGTCAGTGGAGATGCACATTAAATTAGGGATGGAAATTCATGGCTTCAACTCTGTCTCCAGAGGCAGAAAGCAACTCCCACTTTGATGGGTGCTACAGTAAAAAACGCTCTTCTCAGCAGACCATGGGCAGTCAAGGACAGCCTTTTTTCCCCATCATCCACCACTACCAGAGAATCATCTAGGTTGGAAAAGACCTCCAAGAACACCCAAGTCCAGCCATTAACCTCAAGGACCAGTTATCACAGCCACTGCTTTTTCCTGCCCTCCTGCAACTTCGCTGTCCCTGATGGTTTTGGAGCAGACCAACCAACCAGTTACTACGTCAGCAAACAAGGCACATAGAATAGTGAGCGAAGACACAAATTACTTCAGTTTTGTTTGCAACCAGAAACCAGGAGTGAGCCCTTCAGCCGGGTGATGCAACCAACAGCCCACTTAGTGTTGCTGGTGCTGAGATGGACCCTCCACTCTAGCAGCCCACACTGTAAGACCCTCCCAGTTCACTTCTCTTCACGCCATGGGGATGCTGCCTCAAGCAACTGACTCATTTCACAGACAGGCCCTGGTGTGAGATTCTGTAATTCCACGTAGAACTCATGAAATAGGAATGAAGAGTAACTTGACAATGCCCTCAGTGCCACATTTTCTGTGGTAGCCACTAAAGCCGTGCACAGAAAAAATGGCAGGTACACTTCCATCCTCTCCTCACTTGGGTTCAAAAGGAATTTGGAAGCAGCTCAGCTCCAAACAGATGGCAGGACCAGGTGAGGCGATGCTGCAGGCATCTAACCAACTAGTTTTTTCTCTTTACCTGCAACATATTGAGGAGCAGACTCCGGAACTTGGTTCCTTCCACCATGAAAAGGGCCATTTTGTCACAGAGCTTGGCTGCTGTGGAAGCAAAGCTGCGGTCCGTCACCGCTTTCTGGTAGATGGTCTTGACTATCTCGCCCAGCATCTCCTCAGAGTTGGTGGAGTTCTGGGCCTCCTCCATGAATGTGGTGAGCTTGGAGTCAACATCACTGCTGTTGTTCCTCATGCTGTTGAGAATTTCAATTAGTTTGTCCATTTTATTCTTTTCAGGGTCGGTGGTTTCCACCGTAACTTCGTCCTGGTCCGTGAAAAGGGAAAGACAAGGCGTCTGTTACACAAGGAAAAAACAGACATATCAGCCCTTGTCCTTGCAGAAGCAGCAAAGGGGGAAGGGGATAGGGGAGACATATAAACAGACAGAGAAAAGAGAAAAGACAAAGCATCTTTTAGCAGCACAATGGTACAAACTCAGCATTGAAAGCTACAAGCAAACGAATCCTGCTCTAGAAATGTTCTCTTTCTCCATTTCCCACAGCACTCCATCCCACAGTCCTCCCCCTCAGCTCAGGAAGATGTCCTTGAAGGTCCTGAGCCAGGACACCAAAGTCTGACCATCCCTGACTGGCTTTGGCATCCTGGACCAGTTTCTGGTTCTGCATCGTGATAATGGACATTTTTGGTGTCTCTGTTTAGAAAGCACACTGATGTTCGCAAAATTCTCAGACAACAATCCTACAAAAATACCTACTTTTTAATATACACATTTAAGAATGTAAATTGAGATCAAAGATGTCACACAATCCCAGCATTAGAAAGATCCTCAGCTTTTCCGTCTCTTGGCTGTTACACTTTTCACTTCACATCATTACCATAGAAATTATTGCTCCTTTTCAACATTTTATCATGCATTGCCCCTTCTCCCCAGTGTAAGGCGTGCTGGGATGTTCTGGTCTGCTCCCTTCTGCACATCCACCTCAATCTTACAATGCACTATGCAATATAAATCTGTAGCAGTTTTCTGGACAACACCAACCAGCAGTTGGTGTGTTCACAGCACCCACCCAAGAGTGGGTGCTTATGTATGTGTTCCTTATAAGACTCTAAATTTTCAAGAAGAGCATTAATACAAATACACTGAAGGTCTTTGCTATATTCCCATTGCTTTAAAGAACATAAAAATAACTAACAAAATCTCTTCCTCCCCCCTCCATGCCCCATACAGAAATAGTAAATCCTCATGCATTCAAAGGTATAAATTTCCAGCATGCACTCCCATGGAATTGTATGTGTTCATGTTATTTTTGCTCTGTATTTTGGAAATCTCATTAGAGATACCCTCTCGGATGCGTTTTCCAGTCTGACAAAAGAATCTCAAGAATCTGAGTTTCACAGGGGGCAAATGGAGATATCATCTCCAAATTCCTCAGAAATCTGTGGCTGAATATTGTTTCCAAAAAGGATTTCTCCTCCGTCACTTGCATGCAATAGTTTTGTTATTGTTGGGTTGTTGGAAGGAAGGGGGAAAAGATAAGGGCATTTCAATTCATTGCAGAGATAAATGGATATCAGCTTTAAAGTACCGGAGTCCAACTATTCAGCACTCAAAAGGCAAAGCTTGGGATTTAGCTCTGTAACTGCAGAGAGACAAATTGCCTTTTTCGGATGTTTTTTTGCAAAGTGGATGAGCTCTGCAGACCAAGAGGGAGCTCGTGTGTGTACCAGCCTTCCCCAAGGGTAGGGGGAAGCCTTCCCCCATGGATAGGGAGAGAGTTCCCAGTCCTTGGAGAACTCAGGCTGGCAGCAACCTCAACCAAGAAGTCAAGTTTGGAGCCTTAACTGTGTCAATAAAAAGCCTCCTGAAGAAGCACAAGGACACTTCATGAGAAGTGCTGACACCAGGAGCTTAAGATAAGTCAGGTGCATGGATGGAAAGGTCCCTTGAGCCCACCTCACTCTTTGTGTGGAGGATGGCCAACAGCCAGACTCTTACAAAAACCCCAGAAACTCAAGGTTCCCCTAAGAAATAATACCTTTTCTTTTAGTCTCCTCCGCAGCCTGTCTTTGGAAGACTGAAGCAGATTGATCTTGGGCCTTTCCCCGACGCGCTCGTGAACGCTGTCCTTCCGCTTGGTCTCCGACTCCGGGGGGTACTGCTGGGGCTGCTTCTCCACAGCCTCCGGGCCTCGGGGCGCCTCCACGGGGGCGTGCACCGTGCACGCCGAGGTGTCCTCGATTTTCAGATTCTCAGTCTCTTTGGCGTTTCTGTGCGTTTCTTTGTCGTTGGGCGAGTGCTTCTGGTTGTGGTGCCATCTCCGGTTCTGGCTGTAGCCGTGGTGGCCCGTCCTGCCTGAGGAGTGGGGGGCCTGGCCTCCTTGGTAGACCTTCTGGTGGTCCCTGTTATGTTTGGTGCCACCTTGCTGATGATCCGTGTGCTGCTGAGACTTGTTCCCACTGGGAAGTCTCTGCTGTCGCCTGGAAAGTCAAAGAAAGTCTTAAGTTCATCTACTCCTCCACGGTTCTGCTTGGTCAACACATCTGTCCCACCAGGCAGCCCGGCCCTTGGCAGGGGACCACAAAAAAGGAGCCAATTTCTTGGCATCTAACAATCTCCTACCAACTCGTGCTTCTAAATCTCTTTCAGTAACAGTCATATTTCAGCTGGAAGTTTTTCTTAAGTGGAATAACATGACTTTGCTTCCCAGGACAAACTCCCCCAGGCTTCTGTGTTTTCTGTGTTACTTCCACACTAAACAGGGAAAACCTGGTTAGCCCAGCTGAGTAGCAGGAAGTCAGGTAGGCTAGAAATACCAGGAATTATTTTTTTCTGAAGTCTTAAGGAGCTCCTGGTACACCTGGGATACACCAGCATCACTTGCTCCTCTTGCCTGCCAACACGGCACGCTGCTGCACGGGTTTGCAGTGAACCATTTTGAGTGTACCAGGAATCCCTAGGTGGGAAAAAATAAACTAAAAAGCAAATTGTCAAGTAAACTGGTAATTTGCCCACACCAAATGGTTTTGTTTGGCCTTACTTTATGGATGTCCTCCATCATTGCTACAATGGGACAGGGAACACGGATGGATGAAGAAGCTGAGGGCCATGCTTGGCTCTGGCAGCATGGGGAGCCAGGACCACAACCTCCAGATGGAGGGCTGCATGCACAGAGCTCCAAAGGGATGACATGGAAGTTCAACAACCACAAAGAGGAGGAATTGCCCAAAAAACGGCTTACTCGAGAGACTACAATGTCTCAGAAGGAGTGAGCAAGCCCCTGTGTGCTGGCTGTAACCGGTAGCCGAGATGGCAGGCCTCCAAAAAAACAACAGTCAAATGGAAGAAATGCTTTGGCAGCCTCAGACATCTCAGATTTCCAAACAGGCTGCAGCGTGGCTGTCCCCAGTGGAGAAGGCAGAGCTGGAATGCCATCATCAAGGATGCAGCTAAGATGGAGATGGTCCTGGCACTGGCTGCCTTCACCCAGGACAGTGCAGGGTTACCCTAAGCACACCCCCAGCTCCCTGCCTGCCTGCTGCTTTTTTAACACTCAGTCTTGGCTCTGAGAGCACGTGGGATGTTTTAATGCCTGGCTCCTTACAAGGCTGCTGGGAGCAGTGTTTGAGGGTGGCACAGGACACGTCCCCAGGATCGTCCCCAGAAACGGGAAAACAACTGTGAGCGCTGCGGTGACCACAGCAGTCTGCATCTGTACTGGTTTGGTAGCCATAAAACCCCTGCTTAGCCTCAGCCCTTACCCCAAACCCTCACCTCCATTCGGATAAATAGCAGCTTTTATTTTAAACACGTCCCACAGCAATTAACTTTGTTTTCATCACTGGCACCGCTCAGCTCAGGGCGCTTGGACGAAGGAAGCAGCCATTCACAAATACATTTCAATGGTCAGCGGCTCAACAGCCTCCAACCCCGCCTGCCAAAGCCATCTGCCCATGGAATCTGTATTCCTTGGCATCCCCAGGAGTTAAAACCTATTTTCTGAGGCCAACTGGCTTTTAACCATAAAGAGCGAGGGCTCATGTTTGGCAAACACGGGACGAAGAGGCTTGTTCGTGGCAGTGGAAGGAATTTGTGTTTAGTCTCAGACCACCAGATCCGGTTTTCTGAGATATTCAGTGTGTGGTTTTTCAGATTTTTTTTTTTTTTTTTTTGCAAGCTGAATGGCAGGGAATTAAAAAAAAAAAAAAAAAAAAAAAAAAAAAAGAAAAAAGAGATGGGAAAAGCTTTCCTGTTTTCTGGAGCTTACAAGCATTTTATGAGTACAGATCCTCCACATCAAGTTTTCCTGGCATTTCTTTGTTTCCTCTCAGTAACGCAATCACATAAACCACTCTGTAAAGAGCAACGCTTATTAAAAGGGAATGTCAAAATAAAAGTTAGTTAAAACCCTTATCTGGTACTAAGCCCTCACAAGCTTAAGTGTGCAAGAATTTTGTTTTCTGTGGTTTTGCTCGTCTCTCAAAACATCTGAGTTTAACTCTTTGGTTGCACTGCAGGTCTTGGGTTATAAGACAGACAGTCTGCTACTGTATTTAATTTGTAAATACTGCATAGAAATTATAGAAGTTACACACAGACACGGCTTCAATTTCAACAGAAGTAAGGGAAAATGCCTGGAAAATGAGCTGGGAACTAAAACTCTGTTGTAAATTCCTACAAGAAATGCATGCAGGGACAGTTCTTTTCCTAAAGACATAACAATATTATAAGCCAAACCCTTTGTATTTAAGGGTTGTGAATGAAAAAAAGGTTTAAGATTAAAAAAAAAAAAACCAAACCAGTTAAGCCAGTGAGGCATGTGCAAGATTGTTCAGTATGGGGCTGCTACAATAGGACAGGGGAGGACAGGCAGCTCCATCACTGTACAGAACAGATAAAAGGTGATACCCCCATGGCAAGGGGCAGAGTAAACACAGACCAAAGCTCTGCAGTCACTGACCACAGGATGGAAAACATCAGAGTTAAACAAACTCTGGGAAAAAAAAAAAACAAACTGCAAGAAATAAGAGGAAGGAGAATGGCAAACAAGGAGCAATGTCCGTGACTTGGCAGCAGGCAGGGGTGTAGATGATCATCCAGCATTCAGGCAAAGACTTGTTCTGTGCTTTTATCTTCCCAACACCCCAGTGAAGAAGAAAAGCCAAGAAGAAATAGGATCTGTGGGGAAGAAGAGCCAAAGCAGGGAGAACGGGGCCCAGACCTCAAGAGTTTCTTGACTGCAGAGCATCTCGAAGCTTGGGAGCTTGGGATGACCCATCCCTGCTCTCAGGTGTGACCAAGGAGCTGGGGACATACAGAGCCCCAGGAAGGGGAAAGAGGGGGACCTGGGCACTCCACCATTCACACACCGTGGGCGGCTGATGGAAAGAACCTCATGCTTGCCCAAGGGCAGGAATGCAGGTGCACAGATGGCAGCTTGAGGTGCTGTCCCAAGATGGTGCCTTGGAGTGATGTGCCAAGCTTAGGGAACCAGACCAGGAAGGAACACAAAGGCACTTCCCAACCCAGGCTTTTAGGTCCGAGATGCTGAAGGGAGGAACTGCTGAAGCCTGAATAACACAGCAACATCTCCAAGAAAAGCAAGAATTCACTCCAGAAAAATGCCACAGTTAGTGGGAAATCCTTCCCCTGTCCTCTGATCATCCTTAGCTGTGCATGCCTCACAGGGGGCTCTACTTCAGCTATGAGAAAAAGTATCTAGACAATCTAGGTCTCTTATCTCTTGACTCCATTTAACGTTAAATAACTATTTTCACTTCAAAGGCCGAATTCCAACTCAGTTCAGAACTCCCCCTGACTTCAGTGGGATTGGGGATTTGGCCATCAGTCATTGTAGAAACCGGGAGACACAAAGAAACTGGAAAAAAAAACCCAAGGCGTTTTGAGTACTCAGGGTTGCCAAGCTGGAAATAGGATGGTATTGCTTCTGCTATTGTTTCTCCACCCATTTTTTTTATTAAATTAACTAAACAAGATACCTTTCAACAGAATTTAGGTCTGACAAATGTCTGCTCCGTTGTAGAAGCCTACGCAAACGAATCTAAGGCTTCAGCTGTCTCAGTGATTACCAGCCTACGTGCTCAGAAAATACAGGATTCCTGCAAGTTTTTAGTACATCGTTTGCTCCCAAGGAAAGGAGCTGGAAGGCACAAGGCTGGGGAAAATAACTCCAGACACGTGGACAGCTGTGGTCTAAAACACAGTTGCTCTGTCCTGTCAGCCCTGCCTGTATCCCCCCGAGCGAGTCAAGTCCTCCAAGAGCTCCCACCATTTGTCTGGCATGTGGAGAGCTGGAGGACAACACGGGGTTACATTCTCCTGGCGGTTGCACGGAGATTTGGTTTGGCAATTCTTGCAAACACTGAGAGGTAAGGAGTTACATTAGAGCACTGGTCTGATGAGGAGTGTCTGAGGGAGCTGGGGGGGCTCAGCCTGGAGAAAAGGAGGCTCAGGGGGGACCTTCTGACTCTCTGCGACTCCCAGACAGGAGGGGGTTGGAAGTGTCTCATGATCAGCTTTGCTATTGACTTGTCTGACACTGATTAGCAATTGCTGTTGTAAGGGACAGATTAAGATCACAGTGTCACAGAATAGTTCGATTTGGAAGAGATCTTAAAGATCATTCAGCTCCATTCCCCTGCCATGGGCAGGCACCCCTTACCCTATACCAGGTTGCTCCAAACCCCGTCCAACCTGGCCTTGAACACTTCCAGGATCTGCTGCAGAAATGGACTCTCTGGGATCTTCCACTCTCATGAGGACACCAGATCCCACTTATTCATGACACCCATCAAACCTGGGGTAGCAGAGCATCCCCAAGGAGCTCAGCAACTGCACCTGAAAAGGGAGAACTGGTGGGGCTGGATCCGTGGGATGACAGGCCACCGCTCTCTACCTCCCTTCTGAAAATGCCACCACAACTTTCCATTGAGGGAGGGAAATTAAAGAAACAAAACCTCTTAGAGTCACCACTGAGCCACATTCACAATTTAGCAAGTGGGTTCTTCCCACCTGTACCAGCTAGCTGCCCAGGGAAAGGGCAGGAAGAAGCAAAGTCCTTTGAAACATTCCCTGAACAAACCAATTTCTCCAGGCCCAGCCTTTCTGAACTAAGTGTATTCCAGCCAGACCAGCTGCTTCACTTTGTGCAATGTAGCTCCATAAAGAACTGCACTGGCACCCCCAGGCAGGTGCTGCTGGAGAGGTTTGGGCACGGCAGTACTGCTGTGGTCAGAAACACCCATCATCACTGGCTTTGGGCACCTAAGGGATGTTGTGGTCCAAACTGGATGGCCTAAAGGATCTCAGTGAGGAGCTGGTGGAATTTTATAACATCTAAAACTGGTCCTGGAGCTCTGGGGAATACTGTTGCTAATACAACAAGGAAAAAGCCCTGACTTCCCCCAAAGGTATTCTTCACCAAGCCTACCTCCATCTACCTCCATCAGAGGTGCTCTGATGCTTCACGTGCATGTATAATAATAACAACTCAGTGTTGCTTCAGTGCATCACAGCCCAGCTCTGGCCATTTTCTATCCTTGCTGTGGCTGAGGGTGGGAAACACTCAAATAAGCTTGACAGTTCCACACAATTTAATCAAAAACCTCAAAACCCCACAGAAAGCAACAACCACCAGCTCCAAGGATGAAGATCACAGGATTTGTGTGTGTTCTCCCCTTGGCTTTCTCTCTCAAACCGGTTTCACTTGGCTCCAGTTTCATTTTTGTTTGCATTTTTCTCAGATGAGAAGGGAACAAGATGTCATGTCCACTCCTGAGAACAAAAATGAAATTATTCACACTTCTTTCATGCCTTTCTGTCACTTGGGTTAAAGGCCACCCCAAATGCTAGACCAAGCCCACGCCGTCTGGACAGACACAGCATTTTGGAAGTGTGGAAAATCCACCTGTCAAAATGGTGGTGATCAAGATTTAGAACCACCTTCGAACAGCTGAGATGAAGTGCATGCTTTAAGTCTTACATGTGTGCATCTTTGAAAACATACAGTGAACTCCAGAAGACAAGCACAGCCAACAAAAACAATGCTATGGGGGTAGAGATGTTTTTGATGAGGCTCACAGCCTCTGGCTGCTGGGAAAAGCATTACGAAACCTTCGTGTGAGCTGCCTACACGGGCACAACTTCTCTTGTCACCACCTGGGTCCTGGGGTTCAGCCACTGCTGGCAGCTCTCCCTTGGTGCCTGGACATCACATCTGCCTTTGTTTGTTAGAGATGATTTCGTTTGGCCTTTACAGCGTAATTAGAGTCACTATAAAGCAACAGCATTGATTTTTACAATGAGGGTTGTAAAACACTGGCACGGGTTGCTCAGGGAGGTGGTGGATACCCCATCCCTGGAACATTCAAGGTCAGGTTGAAAAGGGCTCTGAGCAACCCTGGTCTAGTGGAAGGTGACCCTCCCCACAGAAGGGGGTTGGACTAGATGAGCTCTAAAGGTCTCTCCAAACCCAAACCCAAACTGTTCTATTAGTATGTTTCTATGTCTTGTACATCCAAAATTCCCATTGACTCTGAAGCAAATGAATAAATGAAGAACTTCTCCCACCACAGTGAGGGGTGGGACATTCACAGGACCAGAACACGAACACCCAGTCCAGGCTGTGCTGCAGGAGCAGAGACAGCACTGCTGGACTGAAGGACGTGGCACAACATCCCTCAGAACAGACTCAAAAGAAGAACAAACTTGTGTCCACTGCTGAAGCCCAGTGGAAAGCCCTCACACCCTGCAATGCTTGGCTGCACAGGCTGCCTGAGTCAGCTATTTTCTTCTAAGCTTCATGGAAATGAATCTTCAGGAGGAATTTAAGTGGTTGTTTCGCAACACCAGCTTGGGAAAGACATCCCAAGTACAGATGGCATGCGAGATAGCTCCAAACCAGCTCTTTTAATGCGTTGCTGGATCTCCCACAAATCATCAGGGATGTCCAGATGGAAGCCCTTGTTGCACAGAGCGGGCAACCAGCTAGGAAGGCACCCCCTGGACTTCAAGGCTGACTGCCCAGACTGGTGTAGAAATCACTGCAACGATTTCACATAGAAATTGTTTGGAAATGGTTCTCTTCATAAACTACATTACTTGGAATAATGTTGTTGGATTTTCTTAGCGTACTGTAAACACGACTGCAAAAACTACATGAAATCCATTGGAAAATACAGTGACAAGGAACTGAATCCAGTTCAGATGAAATAGTTTAAACTAAGACACAACCACAGTATACAGCATTTCCCAAACACAAATGGATCCTGGACTACCGGTAAGAATGTGACTTGAATGAATATAGATTCATCTTTTACTACTTTGCAATAAAAGAGCTTATACTTCAGACTCCAGGCTGCCTCCTTTAAAAATACACCCACGCTGATCAGTTGTCCCGAGATCTGATAATCCTCCAAGAGATATAAACTTCAAACCCATGCCAAGATGCACAGACACAGACCACCACCACCCCTCCATGGTCCTGCCCCTCAAGACACATCCTAAATAGTACCATGAGCCCCCACCTGCTGCCTTTTGTGTTCAGCTGTCCTCTTTTAGACCTCTGTGACTCTTTGACCTGCAGCAAGGAGACATCCTAGTTTGTTTTTTTTTTTTTTTTCCATGTCCTATTTATACCAGTGCTTTCTAGTGAAGAAATAAATGTCTTTCCCGTAGGAGCTAAGGCAAGATTTGACAGGATCTCCTAACAGCTGTCCAGACATATGAGATGATCCAAAGTCAATGGCAAGCAATTACTTCCGACGTAGGGGTCCAGTAAAACACCAACCCAAGCTGCAGAGATGCTTTGGACTTAGGTGTTTCAGAAGCCTTTGTCAGACACATTGAATAAAATTCTTTAAAAATGCTGTGGCAGGCTATTTAGTGTGGAGCTTTGGGAGGGAGGATTGATCTGGAAATTGATTTACTGCAACCCAGTGACAATTCTAAGCTGTTTCCCAAGTGCTCTGTCCCATTGTCAGAAGAAGAGTTCACAGAATAATAGACGGTTTGAGTTGGAAGGGACCTTTTGCAGGTCTTTTAGCTCCTGGCAATGAACAGAATCATATTCAAGAAGAGGAGTTGTCTGCTCCTGACCCCATTCCTGCCTCCTCCCTTATGCTATCCCTAACACTCTCATGGGTTTGCTGAGCTGTGTCAGGGTCTGATTCATTCACAGAATTTACTTTGTGTTGGATAAGCTTCCACTCACTAGTTTTCATGGGAACACACTGCTTGGGGGGGTAGACACAGAGCTGGGTCACCTTCTGCAGCTCCAGTGTCACGTAGACATTGGTCCTTGCTGCTTGGGGACCGGCACCCCCAGCTTTAATCAGGAAATTGGGATGATCCATAGCATCTGCACAATGCTGGGAATGGCTGGAGCAATGTTGGTTTAAATGAAAGAAAGGAGCCTGTTGTCCACTCGTGCCCCGGAGGCTGTCACGCTAAATAAAGACATTATCAGAGAAAGAGCAGAGACTCAGCGCCTTCATGCCTGTCAATGACCCCGACACCTTCCAAATCAATCTAGGGACTCTCTTTCCCACAGATGGTCCCTTGGAGACAGACTGCTGTGGCTTTGGCAGGAATAAATGGAAACAAAACAGTTAACAGATACCCAAAAATAGAGCATAGTTAGCTTTTCTTTTTTTTTTTTTTTTTTTTTTTTTTTAATACGGAGATGAAAAATCCCTGGGTGATTTATGGGCCAGCAAAGACATTAGCTGCATATAATAAATGCAATATTTTTAATACTAATATTTTGGGCTGAGACAAGAGCCGGAATGGAAAGTATTTCCAGTGCCTTGACTTCTTTATTTTGCAAACATCAGTTGCTAACTGGGGTCAGACAGAAATATTGTTTCTGCAACAAGAGCCCAAACAACTTGAGCTGGCAACTTCTTCACACACTGACCATGCCAGGAGGCCCTGCAGAGCTTCAGCACGTTGCTCCCTCCCAGGTCTCTGGGGCCAACGTCCCCCAGTTAAACTTGGAGGGAGAGAGAGTGGTTACTCTTTGCTGAGAGAGTGGTTACTTGTCATGGCCAAAAACTGGAAATCACCACTCAAACGGTGCATCCTCACCACTGAAGTGCTGCTGGACTTCTTCGACAGGGTCAGGTCTTGTGAAGAGACTTCATGTGACACAGAGGATGCCATAAAGCCTTTTTCCTATATCCATCGAAAGCATCAACCTGTGCTTGCTCTTAGAGTTCAGTTGCCAGGCACTCTGGGGAGCAATTTGGCAGCGGGAAGCCCTGGGTGCTCATTCCAAGGCATCACCAGCAAAGGCACATTTACATTTGAGGACTGAAAGCGTGAGAAAGAAACACTATTATTTCACTTTACATTCGCTCCAGCAATCAACTCCTAACAACACCTCCACGGACCCGTGCTGGAAAACAAGGTGTAGATGGACAAGCCCATTTCCAGCGCTGAGGAGCCCCTCCGGAAACACTCCACCAAAGAGAAAGCCATTTCAATAACAGATCGGTTTCCTAGTGCAGAGGAACCTGCCGCTATATTTCCTTCCCTCAATTCTGGCCGGCTGAAACAGCATCACGTAGTCAGTTGTGTTTTGCACTGTGTGACGCCGAGAGAGCAGCCCTGAGGGGGCAGTCTCGTGGGTGTCGGGGTTTCACACATATCTGGTGGCCACAAGGTTCACTGCAAGGTCTTGCAGAGGGGGAAGGTCCAAACACAGCCCCTTTCCTCCCTTCTGCCTCGGTTTCCTCGCAGGCAAAGGGGAGATGCTGAGAGCAGTCCCCTGCCAAAAAGCACACTGAGGTGGATAAACCGCTGCTCTGGTGTTCTACTGTTCATCTCTGGCTGTCTGCCCTGGGGATAGCTCTTGCACTTCTTCCCTCTGGCCCACCCTACACCCAAGTGACCCAGAGATACCCTACTGCAGCGTTCCAGTTTTTCCTTCCAGAGAGGGCTTGTGAAAAAAGAGGGAAAGTGATTTTTACACAGGCAGATAGTGATAGGACAAGGGGAAATGGTTCTAAAATTAAAAAGGAGAGATTTAGATTAAATGTCAGCAAGAAATTCTTCCTGTGAGTGTGGTGAGGCCCTGGCACAGGCCGCCCAGAGAAGCTGCGGCTGCCTCATCCCTGGGAATGTCCAAGGTCTGGTTGGATGGGGCTTGGAGCAACCTGGGATAGTAGAAGGTGTGGCAGGGGGTGGAAGGAGATGAGAGCATAAGGGTCCCTTTCAACACAAACCATTGTGTAATTCTGTGATTTTATAAAGATGTCAAAGGTCAAGTTTAACAAAGGTCAGATTTTATAAAGATGACAAACCTGGGTGGAGGGCCAAAAAGAAACTGATCAGAGAGCTGAAGCACTGCTCCTGTGAGGAAAGGCTGAGAGACCTGGGGTTCTTCAGCCTGGGGAAGGCTCTATAGAGACCTAATTGCAGTGTTTCAGTACTTAAAGGGGAAAGAAATGTTAGGATCACTGAGTCCAACCATTAAGAAGAGGATAGCACTTCTGGGAAGTAGCACTGCATGCATACCCTGCTCTTCTCACACTTCTCCTGGCATCACCTGGTCTTGTGCAAGGCATCACACCTCTCCTCTTGCTCTCACGGACCTCCCGAGCAGCCCCAGCACACCCAGTGTGCTGATTAAAGACTCCTGCCCCCTCTGCTGATGCAGGGCAGCATGGAAACCTCAAGGCAAGTCAGGTTATCTCCCTGTGGGGCAGAGGGGCGCCGTGCACAGCCAGTGGCGCACACAGGGGCAATCAGCGCCGCTCAGCTCCACGCGCCGTAATTCATCCACCCTGAGCTGAGCCCTTCTGGGAGCAAAACCGCCGAGGTGGTATTGTCCTCCGGGGACCTGCAGCCCGGAGAATTAACGTGGTGTAATGACTCCTGGCGATGTTACAGACAATCAAACCAAAATGATGATCTGTCTCTCAGTGGCTGGTAACAAACCCCTCGGCTGAGCCCTGAGACCGTCGGCTCTGCTCGGGCGGGCGCATCAAGCACCAGCTGCTGCTTCTTTCATGACTGTGAACACTTAATCCGTGAGGAGACTCGCCCTAAAGGACCGGCATTCCAACAAGGAGATCTTCACCTTGCTCTCGAGGATGCTCAGCTTCGCCTGGCACAGCTTTCTTAGTCACGTGGTTTAGTTTTAGGTAGTCCCATGAGGAGCAGGGAGCTGGACTTGATCCTTAGGGGATCCTTCCATTTTGAGATATTCTATGATTGGGACAGTGGGGAATGGTTTTAAACCATGGGAGGACATATTTAGATTAGATAATAGGGAGAAATTATTGGCTGTGAGGGTGAGGAGGCCCTGGCACAGGTTGCCTGAAGAAGTTGTGGCTGCCCCATCCCTGGAAGTGTCCGAAGCCAGGTTGGCCAGGGCTTGGATCAACCTGATCTAGTGGGAGGTATCCCTTCCCATGGCAGGGGTTTGGAATGAGATGATTTTCAAGGTCCCTCCCAACCCAAATCATTCTATGATTCCTTTCTGAGATGCACCTTTAGTGCAGTTGTTCCTGAAAACATGACCTGTCCTTCATTACCAGTTTCTGGATCTTAAGCAGAACCGCAACTATTATTTTATCATCTTTGCTTAGGTGCTTTCAGCTGCCTAAAAGAGTTTTTTGGATCATTACACTCTAAACACTATGACTTATCCAGATGCTAGTATTGCTGATCATCATTGCAGGCAAGTGCACCACCAGACTTACTTCTGTCCTTAAAAAGAAAAACACTATTGGTCCTGAGTCTGCTCAGGAGAAGAGGCAGATTTTCACAGCGACCACTAAGCTGGCTCAACTCCTCTGCAACCTGCTCAGCATGGGTGGCTGTGACATCCCCACTGAGTTTGGGGTGTTCCCTCTGCAACCACAAAGACAGTCCCTGTGGTGGCTCCAGTAAACCCCATCAGCCCCCAGGAGGGCATGGACAAGACAGGAGCATAAGGAGGAGGATAAACCCCTGACTTCCAGATGCTGCTTCAAGGGTTCAGAACCATGTGCTGTTAAATCTAATTAATTTGATTTGGAAATCCTACTGAGAAGGAAAGGGGTGTTTCAACTTCTTCGATTCCTTCCCTTCCCCTCTCTTTCCTCTGTTCCAACAGAAGTTCAGTAAATACACTGCAAATCATTTAGCTCAATGCTAATTGTCAGTGAGTACCCAGTCCATGTCAAACATTTCGTTTTGTTCCAGCTAGGAATGGCCCTTTGGCCCTAAAATAACGTCTTAATATTGTTGCTTTCTTTAATAAACATCCTCTCCTCTCACTGCAAAGCCCTCAGTAAATGGCCCTGAAAGAACAAAAGACATTTCTGTATTGTTTTAAGTTCTCTTCCTTTCTGAAAAACCTCAATTAAAACGGCGAGAAAGCAAACGTGTTGCTACTATACTCTGTAATTATGAACTCATTTCTATTCACTCGCTCAGCGGGAGAGCTTTGTCCTGTTGACCTCTGGGAACGGGTTTCTAAGGCTCTTCCAAAATTTCACAGCCTTAAAACCGACATGCTCATGCCAGTCGTGAAACACGTTCACCTTCGCCTTCACCCAAAATAACTTGCAATCTTCGAGCCCAGGGTGAGGGCCGTTCCTGTGACTATTTTTATTTGTGAAAGGAGCGAGCCCTAGCGCTGGCCACGAATAGATCAGCAAGGGAGCGGCTCTGGAAAGAGTGCAGACCCCTCCGAGGCAGCACGAAAATCGCATGAATATGGGCTGTCAGCTCCTTGCAGAGAGTTTTGAAATAAACGCCTTGCACGGCGTGCTCCTGAGTGATGGCTGGGATTCCCTTAACGCCCTTTCCAGCACAAAAAATACCCGGCCCCGAAGAGGGTGACCCCAACCTCTTGACTTGCCAATGGGATGCTTGCGGGAAGAAGTGTGGAGATTTCCTTTTGTGAAGTCCCCCTGAGGAAACTTTTTGTGAGACAAAATGATGCTGGGACAGGTTGGTTATATGTGTGTATATCCTGGTTTCACGTGTGTGTATATGGGCAACTTTAACCACACAGTAGAAGATTAAGAGAGGTAAATAAGAGGCAAACCCATTTTTTTTTTTGATAAGACATGAAGCAGTGGACAAGAAGGTGATGCCTGAGAACTTAACTGTCCCTTAAATACACTAGAATAAGCTAGAAAGAAATTCACACATAGGACTACAACCCACAGAGGCTTTAGGGTCCACTCCTGATCCTCTCATGACTTCATGTCCCAACAACACATCAAGGCATTTATATTTCTGCATATACACATCCAAAACACAGCTTAGGCACAACTGAGTACAGCTCATCAACCAACTTCCCCAAATCCCACTAAATCCCAAGAGTTTGGTCAGTTCATGTTCTCTCTGAAATGGAAGGGCCAAAAGCATTGCACCCACACACCTCCTGCTACCAGCATCTCCTCAGACCCCTCCAGTTCAGCCAGCTCCTGCCTTAGGATGTACCAGATGCATCAACTGGACATCCACCCACCAGCTCTCTTCTGGAAGAAACCTCTTAGGAGGTGCAAACTGTTAAGTGAAATGAAAATATCAGTAGCCTTTAAGGGGCTCAGGGCTAAACCCTCCCACCTGTGATCACAACAGTTCTGTTGACAGCTGTTTATGAAAAAAATAAGGGCAAAAAGAGGCTGCTACACACCTCACCCAGGCTGCTGAAACACCAGTGACTGCTGTTAACTCCTCCTCATCAGCAGCACCAAGTCAGCTTGGCTGGCAGACCTTGTTGGGGTCAGCCTCCCCAGCAAGGTGGGAGGGTAAGAGGGGCTTGTTCTGGCAGCCTCAGCAAGGGGTTCAGCTAACCAGGGCTGAGGGATCTCATCAGTCATATGTGTCTCCCAGGTACAAACACAAGCACATTTTCTGCAGGCATCAGAATGGCAAAAAAAGTCTGAAGTGGAGACTGCTGCCCTACAGCTTCTCATGAAGGGCCAAGAAAGTACTCTCTGCAAACATGAAAATGTCTTGGTGGACACTCTTGTTTTCCTTGGCTGGGACAGGTTTTCCTTTCCAGGAGACAGGAGAGAATGGGATCACAGAACTGTAGAATGATAGAATGTCTTGGGCTGAAAGTGATCTTCAAATACCACTTGGTTCTACCTCCTACCAAAGGCAGGAATACCTTCCACTAGACCAGGTTGCTCCAAGCCCCATCCAACCAGGCCTTGAACAATTCCAGGGATGGGGAGTCCACAACCTCTCTGGGCAACCTGGGCCAAGATACAGTCCACAACCTCTCTGGGCAACCCACCAGGGCCTCACCACCCTCACAGCCAAGAATTTCTAATATCTAATCTAACCCTGCCCTCTGTCAGTGTGAAGCCATTCCCCCTTGTCCTGTCACTCCATGTCCCTGTAATGAAAGTCTCCATGTCAGTTGAAATCAGAATCCCCAGTATGAAGTTTTTGTTCCTGCTGAAGAGAGCCCAGAAACAAATCCCTGTCCCGGCGCTTCCTCCAGTGTGAGGTGTTTCAGCTCAACTCCTCCCACAGCTCTTTGTTTTTCAGACTTCCTTGGTTCTCGTCAACATGGGAAGGTAAAATAAAGCAAGGAAATCTGTTCTCTATAAGATGGCCAGACTAATGTGGGGGTGAAGCATCCTCCAAACTTCACTGAACACATCCCCTCTGAGCATAACAGGAACTTTGGCCTCCAGTTCATATATGGTCAACATAGCTATGGACCCATGTGGTGGGATCCAGATGGTAGTGACACTGGAGATGCCTTATAGCATCCCGTTCCGCTTCCAGCCCATTCTGGTGCTGCTTTCATAAGGCCTGGTGTTTGCCAGCTCCCTGCACGGATTTCAAGATGTGCTAGGGCACCTGATACAGCAACTGTGATCACAGAGGTGAAGCCCAGCAGTCCCTGATAAAGGTGAGAGCTGAAATGAGACCTCCCATGTTCTCCCCCAAAGCCTGTGACTTCAGAGTAGGCAACTCTCCCAAGCTTCTCTACTTGTACGGGCAATATGAGCTCCTGTTCCCCATTCCTTAATGCTCACAAAAATCACAGAATTCCATAACGTTTTGGGTTGGAAGGGACCTTCAAGATCATCTTGTTCCAAGCCCCTTGCCATGGGCAGGGACACCTTCCACTAGACCAGGTTGCTCCAAGACCCACCCAACCTGGCCCTGGACACTTGTGAAGAGCCGTTGGTGACAACAACTCACAGATCAGCCCTCAGTGCCACACAGGAACAAGTTACCTAAAAATACAGAGTTCTGATGAAATCAGGTATCACTCCACAAGGGAACGCTGAAGTTCTCCTCGTTTTTTTTTTTTTTTTGCTGGACCAATTATTCTGCTTTCTGTGAAGCAACATCACAAGACCCTGGGCTTATCCAGCAGGCCATTACATTTCTATTAGGTTTCATAACAGTAACATGTTTTGCCGGTGGTACATAAAGTCTTTCAGTCAGCTGCAGAGACGGAGAAAAACAACCTGCAAAAGCCTCCTGATGCCATAAAGTCTACTGGCAGCTTGGCAATTCAGGTTAAATTTAGTCTGCAGGACAGGGGTCACTGAGGTCACCAAGATTGTGAAAAAATAGGGAATAAAAAGTCTTGTGCTGTAGAGTTTTTATGCAATGACAAAGCCACTCTCAATAGAGAGGTGGCAACCCTGCAGCTGGGAAATGCACCCGGCTCGCTCCTGCCACTGCCTCCTGGCATTAGAAAAGAAGGAACAATGAAAGGAAAGGATTAAATTTGCTTAGATGAGTATCTTTTAACCCTTCTGCACCCTGTCTTTAGCTGGGCACACAGGGAAGGCCGAGCAGATATGGAGAATGGTAATAGACACGCACGTCCTCAAGTCCTGCTCATGTGGAGCATGTCCTGTTGAACTCACAAAAGTTTATGTCTCTCTTTACATGAGTGTTGAGCCACAGAGGCCTCTGATATTTACAGAAGTATGTTTTCCCTGCATTACATAAAATGTAAAACCCTTTTAGGTGTTTCTAGCATCAGGAAAGGAGCTGGAAATACGTCATTGCCTTCCACGGTGTGTTTTGCCAGCAGGATCGGAGCTGCACCATCTGCCTTCAGGGGTGACTCATGGCTGGGCATATTTTCACTGACACCCTCAAGCCTGTAAGGCCTTAGTGCTGCTCACAATGGCAGAAACAAGAGCAGCTGGGTGGAAAACCTCTATTCACCCCGCCACAGCTTGAGACACGAGTGACAGGCAAAACACAGATGATAAATACCAACTGCTCCACCTCACTGCTACTGGACTGCTTGTTCCACCCCCCCTGCCATGGGCAGGGACACCTTCCACTATCCCAGGTTGCTCCAAGCCCCATCCAACCTGGCCTTGGACACTTCCAGGGATCCAGGGGCAGCCACAGCTTCTCTGGGCAACCTGTGCCAGGGCCTCACCCCCTCACAGCCAGGAATTTCTTCCTAATACCTAATTTAAACCTGCCCTCTGTCAGCTTAAAGCCATTACCCATTGCCATGCTGTGTCCTGTTCACTGAGCCACAGTTCCAAGGCAGCAGAAGGTGCTGATGGAGCCAAAGAACCTCCAGACCTCATCTCCAAGGGTTCCCTCTTGGCGAGAAGCCGCAGTGCTGCCCAGCGGCTCCACCAGCCGCGTGCCCACGGGGTGTCAGGAGGTGGCTTTTTATTATTTGAGGACTGCTCCTTCAGTGGGGAGCCTGTTGCAGGCTTTGTTCTGAGCAACCTCCTCCCAGGAGTGCAGCCCCAGTGCTGTGACCCCTGGCAGAGCCCTCTCCTCGATGCCTGGAAGGAAGGGCAGCGGGGCAGGGCGATGCCAGCACGTCTGGCCAGCGTGGCTCTGTGGGTCGGAAGGGCTCCTGCTTTGACCCCTCCTGATGCCATCTCTGCCCTGCTCCATCATCACCTTAATCAAAGAGCAGCTGATTGACTAATTAGATCCAAATGACACCAGGTCTTCACAGAGACCTACCCAATGGCCTCATGAGAGGGCATCTGAGTAACTACAAACACAGGGAGGAAGGACTTTGTGTCACTGCAACTCCCTTCAGTTCCCTACATCTGTTTCTCCCTTGGTGGCAATCAAGGCAGACCTTCCTCTGACTTCCAGTCTCAATTAAATGGCCAGTTTTATCTGCTTGCTGCTCACAGCAGGGTGTTTCTTCAGCAGAAACAGCCCTTCTCCCCCTGCTCCTTTCACCCCCAGGTATCTCAAGAGCATCCTCAGCCTCTGCCTGAACCAGCCCATGTGTGTGAAGCAGCATTTCCTTCTCTGAGCCTTCAATTTTATTTATCCTTAACTTCCCTGGGTGACTAACAAATATAAAGGAAAAAAAAAAAAAGGCAGTAAACTTTTGCTGTCCATCTCATTTCATCTTAAATCCCCCTTGCTCATGGCTCCACCTCCCTCCAGCATTATGCGGTGCTGCAGCTCCCACCTGACCCTGTATCTTCTCCCTGAATGAGGAGATCTTGCCCTCGAAGGAGCAAGCTGGGCCAAGCTGATTCCTGTGATGTTTTACAACAGGGTGAAGTGGTAGAGTGCCCTTTATGGTGTTTTGAAAGGAAATTGTACAGGAACAATGTCCCGAGCAGCGTGGCTATTGAAAACCCTTCACAAAAGGACTTTGCCACAAGAGGAAAAGCAGCTTAATCAGTCGAACTAATCACTGTAGGTGGTTGAGTGTCCCTGAGGGTCTGTAAAATTAAATATAATGGGAAAAGAAATATATCACAGCTTGCCTACGCTCCTCAGTGGAGCCGCCAGCGGATATGGGACGTTCCCTGCCTGGCCCCGAGCCCGCCATGACCGTCCTTTGGGCTGTCTCTATGCAGAACCACGCTCACCTCTGTGCAAGACCCAGGCCAGGGCCACATGGCTCGGCTGGGATGAGCCCCAGGAGGTTTCTCAGCAGCTCAGACTCCGACTGGGCAGTCAGGGCAGGGATGCCCACCCCATATGCTCACCCCAGATAACCCAGTTTTCAGCGTGGGCGTGAGCGGGAGGGTCAGCGGTGCTTACACAACCCTCCCGCTTCAGGAAGAGGAAACCGTCCCCGACTGCCACCCGGGGCTCTCCAGGGAAGGAGGATATTTCTGCCTCCCCCCAGCTCTGAATCTAATTAAGTCCAGAAAGCAACACACACAAAAAAAATAGTAATGCAGACTGTTTTTTCCTGATCGTTTGAGTGTAAGGCCAAGTTGACGGTAGGAAGTAAATAAATTCAGTCAGTGCAAGAGGAAACTGGGGGACGTTTCTGTAATCCTGTTGTCGAAAGCTGTAAGCATTTGGCACACGCTGAAGGGAGATGGGGTGAGCTCATGAGCCTCTTCGCTCCCAACCCTTCTCCCCACGCATGAGCCAGGAGGACCCTACACAGAGTTCAGATCCCCATGCAAGGGCTTTATGAAGGATGGATTTCCCAGGTGAAGAAACATCCCTCTCAAAATCCCATCCAACAGGAGAAGGAGGAGATGACATGAAACTCAGTCACAGTTAAGGGTGACTTCAAGTCACAGTCCTTTACCTGAGGTGGTCACAGTCCCGAAAATGACCTGGCTGGCTGGGACAGGTAGAGCAGCCCCTCATTGGCTCTGATCACCCCAAAGCCTGCAGACACATCAGCTGCACAGCAGAAACACAAGGGATTCCCACTTTTTCAACTGAAAAGAGGAACTCACATACCCCTTGCAGAGAGGGGATTGATTAACTCTTAGGCTTTTACTCCATCCTCTCCAAGACATGGCTCTGTGTTTCCCTCTGCCATCCTCTCCTATCCTTGTCCATAGGCAAGAACCACCAAGAGGCCTGTGAGGTAGCAGAGAGCATGCATGCACTGCTGAGGAACTCCTTTTCATAAGGTATTCAGCCTGATTTGACTTTTGGGTCCCACAAGATGTGATTACGATGGCACAAACTTTTTAGGACTTCCCTAGCAACCTTTTCCTGGTCCTCAGGAAAACTGTTCCCCTTTCTCAGGTGACACAGGACCATTTCACTACCTTTTATCAGAAGCCCAAGATGTAGGTGCAAACTCCCCTGTCTTAACCTGTTTCAACTCCATGTATTCCCTGTAAATCCCACCTAAATTGGGCAATGTTTTTCATCTGTTTGTTCATTTCCAAGCCAAAGGATACACCCAGTGGACCCTCCATTCCAAAATACATCATACCAGGAACTGGAGGAACCCTGTGCAACACAAAGTTGACTTGCAATGCTTCAACAGATAATCAAGAAATAGTGGTTTTGGGAACTTTTTGAGAAAAGAGGAGCCAAACTAAGCCCTAAGTGGCCCAAGGAGACCACATCCCAGCACAGCTTGTGCTCTGCTAGCAGAGGAGGTGTTGGGCTGGGAAAGGTCAGAGGAGAGGACCTGAGAAATGGGTCTGTTGTGCCCCATATCCTAGATTACATTTTTTCTTGCAGGATAGGTCCTGCCACCACCCAGGAAAACTCCCTCCTTCCCCTAGAGGTGGTTGCCTATGGGAGGTCAAACCAAGTGGCCTTTGGACATGTATGCCCCTGCTGCTCTCTTTCCATGATCCCAGCAAGTGGTGACGCCCTCCATCACCCTTATCAGGAGATGGCAGTCACACCTTGTGACTCTAAGCCAACAGAGAACACACCAGGTGTGGGATTTCTGCCAGGAGAGGTGGGGAGGGCAGCACCTCTCCCTGATCTCCTGCCCTGACTATAAGCTCTTCGCAGCAAGGATCTCACCGTCTCCTGCAAGCTTTTACAACACCCTGTGCAACCAAACTCTCCATCAGACGGGGCTCCGATGCTGACTGCTCTCATGGAAAATGCATCCAGGTTTTTTAAATAACACCTAATTCCCTCTTCACCCCAGTCTTATGCAACACCTGAAGCAGGCACCTATGGAAAAATCATTGAATCCCAGGCTGGTCTGGGCTGGAAGGGACCTTTTAAGACCATCCAGTTCCATTCCCTGCCATAAGCAGGGACACCTTGCACGACAGAGACCTCAGGGTAGGTGAGCTGTACTCCTCCACGGCGCAGTGACAGCATTTCCCGAGGAAAGGTGACGCGAAGGAAGCAGGGACAGGGGTTATTTATAGCAGGGCCGGACATCAACATGAGGAACAAAAGGTGCTACGCTGGTCCAAGATGTGTCCCCTTCTGAATGTCACTGTCAGAGAGGAGAGGGAAGGCCTCAACACGCTCTGGGAGGGAATTGGTATCATTTATAAGACCAGCTGGAAAGAAAATAGGCAGATTTATGGGTACTAATGTGCTTTATCAGCTTTTTTACAATAGCTGTCCTGTATGAAGATACAGCCAACTTGAAGCCCAGCTACAGCCAGGCGAGGCCAGCTGGTCCTGTGCACTGAGCAGGGGTCAAACTGGGGGTTGACACCTCGACTGTGTCTTATTTAAAAGACTGCTTTTTCCCTCCAGCTTCCTCTTCACAGGCTTCTTACTTTTTGGAATTAAAATAAATATGTTTTTCTGTCTAAGCATTGATTACTGCATGTTCTTTCCATTTTGTTTCATTTTTTGACTGCTTAGGGCTGAAATGACCCCATGTCTCCTCCAGACAATGGTGGATCAGTTGGGTTTTAAGGCCTTTTTCCTCGCATCCTGGGGTATTATCCCAGTGCTACCCGGTCTGGGCTGTATCTCACCCCGTGATCTTCCAACCCCAGCCCAAGGCAGTTTCTTTTGCTATCCCTCATTGACATCTGTGCAAGAGGCAGGGGTGCGCTGGGGGGCTGAATGCTTTTGTCTGCTGATGGTTTTTACCTGAAGGGACCAGAAAGAAAGAGAAATAGACGGGCACACCTGGAGTCACCCCTACAAGCGGCTGGTTTTTCGGATGGGAGGGAAGAACCAACACGCAGTTCTGTGGTTCACTGCAGCTTTGGCCATGGGACTTCAGGCAGGAGACCACGTGGCTCTGAAGGCCTCCTCTCCCAGAGTATCATGCACTCTTTGGATGGCAGGATGCTCCAACCTCCACTGTGATTTTCAGGGAGCCCAGCCCAGTGCTTCAAGTAAACCCACTCTCGCAACACAGCAGACTTCAGCTTGATTTTAACCACGTTTTGGTGGTCACAGGGCTGCAACCCAGATGAAATGAGACCTTCCCCCCACCCCCTCCCCAAATCACAAGACTGAATTGTTTTTTAAATTGTGTACAAGAGAAAAGGAGGGAGCCCCAAAGAGAAGAGGAAACACAGTTTGCTGCCCGGGAACCGCCCTGCCCCACAGAAGAATGTTTCTAGTATGCCTAAGAAAACTCTATTCAGCTGGGTTTTTTTCAGTCACTTGGTAAAATTTTGGAAAACCAAACCATGCATAGAGTTAACTGCACCATGGCTGCCCTGAGATGCAATAGGGCGACCTGAGGACACACTCCAACTGCTATTAGGTACCTTTAGGACTTCACTGAAAATCCCTCCCTGTGACATCTCAGGCACAGATTGCAGCTCATTCTCAGAGAAAACACTGGCCACTTCTCCTCCTGTTGAATCACCTTGCAAACTCATGGTTTTAGCAATGCTTTATTAGCCTGGATGTGTTGTCTCAGTCACAGCAGAAAAAGTCAGCAGAAATTAAGCTGCATGTAGTAACTACCTCCCTCGTTCCTTGCTTATTATTTTCACATTTAACCATAGTCATGATTCCTATCAAGGACTCTAGATGCCCTTAAATAATTAAATATGCATTTTACACAATTAAATATCCAATTAAATTAACTCCATGGATTGAAATTACCAATGCCACAGGAATTCAGCTGCCTGTTTAGCACATCCCCTCCTTCCCACAGACAGATACCTGAGGCTCATCGCAACCCCCTCTTAAAACCATACCCACTTTTCAGGCAACCCTGAAACTCAGCAGATTTTGCTTTTCAATAGAAAAAAAGAAGAAGCAAAGCCCAAGAACTCAAGGTTTAACAGATAATAGCTTGCCAGATGCCTCTTACAAGTGGGGAGATTTGGCTGTGTTGGAATAACTACAAGGGGGAAGAGAAGGTCCTTAAGATGCTCCTGGAGCAACACAGGACATATTCCAGATTTAAAAGACGAATCAGAGGGATGGACAGACTGTATTTTTGGGATGTCAGTGCTCAAACAAGGGTTTATATATTAATCCAGTGCTGACAGCTGCTCAACAGCAGCCCAGTCCCAAGACAGTCCATGAAACAGTGCAGGAGGGTGTGCGAGGAAGAAAAGATTAAAAAAAAAACATTAAAGAGGTTTCACCTACCTCCGGTCGTTTCTCCTCCTTCTGAAGAGCTTTTTGGTGTGTGCGATTTCAGCTTCATGAGGCAATGGATGGTATCCCTGTAAAACAGAAGGGAAAGCAGCAGTCAGCTCCAAGACACAGGAGGCACTGACATGGAAGTGGTCAGAGCGGGACAGAGCTGTGCACCCAGCTGTGAGCGTGGTAAAAGGAACGGTTCCCATCCAAACATCCTTACAACACCCCAGACCATACAAAAGCAGGTCTGGAAAACCCAGGCTTGTTGCACCCTCTCAGGGCCCTCAAGGAGAAGCGAATGAAGTCATCTGCAGTTTCTGTATGGGAGAAACCACATGGGGCAAACATGGGGCAAATAACTAGATCATGTATGTACAAATCCAAGTATACACCATTGGCAGGGAATTCACCTACTGTACACACAACTCTGGTCCACCCAAACCACCCACTTTTCCTGGGCTGTTTCCTTTGTATATTTATCCAAAACCCAGCCGTAAAAATTTGTGTCTCGGTATCCTTTTGGGTTTGAAGCCCAGAGGAGCCACAGCTGGCAGGTCTGTGCTCTTGAGCCATTAGGAAGGGAACAACCACGACATGAGCACCCTCCTGAGCCTGCCCACCATGAAGGAGTCAACCCTGTGGGAAAGGACAGGAGGCATCCACCTTACTGGAAAAAACTGAAATGACAAGGATGCTAAGTGATGTGCCCGAGACCAAGCCGAAGGAAGGCAGATTTGGATTAGCTAATAGGAAGAAATTCTTTACTAGGAATTAGGAAGATATTCTTTACTAGGAATTAGGAAGAAATTCTTTACTATAAGGGTGGTGAGGCCCTGGCACAGGTTGCCCAGAGTGGCTGTGGACTCCCTATCCTTGGAAGTGTTCAAGGCAAGACTAGAGGGGGCTCTGAATAACCTGGTCTAGTGGAAGGTGTCCCTGCCCATGGCAGGGGGGTTGGAATGAGATGGTCTTTAAGGACCCTTCCAATACAGGCCATCCTAGGATTCTGATTCTAAGCCAAGGCAGTGGAAGAGCTGTGTGTAACTCCAGCTGCTGTCTTTCCAGTGTCCTCTTTCCACTGAAGGTGCCGACTCTGACGTGCTACGTTCATCTGATAAGGGGGATGCTGTGTTTGCCGTCCTACTATGGGCATGACAAGGCTTTGTTAATGCTCGCAAAGAGCTCTGAGGTTCCTGGATGAAAGGCCCTGCATAAGTGCAAAGTATTATTTATCTTCCAGGGACCACAGAGCTGTCATAACCACAATGAATTTTATTTATGCAGTATTGTACTTCCCCAGCTGGCAGTAAAACCCCGTAAAAGTCGCTCCTTTTATTTCCATCGCAATCTATCTCAGCCTGGGGCTCCAGCCGCTGCTGGTGAATCACCACACATGAGGGGCCTTGAGGGAACAGCCTGGGCAAAGGCAAGGGCTGGGTGGGGATGTGTCTCATTGAGCAGCAGCTTTGTGACATTGGCATGACAACACAACACACCGACCTCAAAAAAAAGTCCCTTTCTCTTTCGCATGAAGAGCCTTTAAAAATTACAGTTCATTTTTGTAGTGGTTACTGAGATAATAATATTTTGAGTTTCTCTGGTGGGAGATGTAATTTAAGGAGAAAGGTTGATGGGGATGATAATGAGTTTAGGCATGCAGGCCTGAGAGGCACCACTGAGTCAAAGACCATCAGGGTTTATTGTGACCATCCGCCCTGACCATCTGCACAAAGCCTGGAGAAACTGCCATTGCAGCAACCCTACAGCTCCCATGGCAGCTGGAGCCTTCCCCTTTGGAGTGCCTTTGCTCCTCAAGACTTCAAGCAATACAGAACTCACCAAGCCGAAATACAAAGCTATGAGGAAATGTCTGAAGCAGGGCTGTGACAATGGTGAAGGGTCTAGCGGTGAAGCACATGGTGGGATTGTTGAGGCTGCCCTGTGCAGGGCCAGGAGTTGGACCTGATGATCCTTGTGGGTCCCTTCCAACTCAGGATATTCTAGGATTCTGTAATAGCTTAGAATCACAGAATCCTAGAATGGTTTGGGTTGGAAGGAACATCAGACATCATGCAGTCCCAAACTCCCCCACCATGGGCAAGGAGAACTTCCACTCAACCAGGTTGCTCATATTTATTACTGAGGGGTGTGGTTTGAGTCTTCCTTCATCATCACCTATTTTCCCAATCATTCAGTTTCACTGAATGCACAGGAGGGGCTTAATATCACCAAGACCTCTGTTCCCGTGAAAAATTACTTGGAATTGGCCAGTGGATACCAAAGTCAAGGAGAAAAGGAAGGGGAGGGGTAGACACACACAGCCCAATCACATCAGCCACATAGTTTAGGAAATGAGGCTAAAAATAGTACAATAATCATCGAGGCTGTTTCTAATGCTGTATTACCACAGGAGGCTGAAGCTTGGGGTGTTTTTAAGAATTTAAGGTTCATTGCAGACACACGTGCAAATACAATTACCTTGGAAAAATGAAACTATCTCCGCAGAACATAAGGACCAATTTCCGAAGCCCTCATTAAAGTCCCTGCTCTTTCCAACCAGAGGCCGTGTGTACAGTGGTGCATTCCCACATGTCCTCCTTTGCAGAGAATCCCCGTGCTTCCTCAGACCTCTACCCACCAGCAGCTGACGTCAACGGGATGAAAGACGAATTAGTTACATGGGAATAAAGCTCCTAATCCAAGGAGCACTCCTGGACACTGCCTGTGCCTGAACACAGGAGAACTTCGTGTCCCGTTAGGAAAATCAAACATCTCCCTTCTCTGGCCGAGCAGTTCCCTTCCTTAGTCCTAGTCATGAGACAATGTTTTGGAAAAAAACAGTCACCAATCCCTACTCTTGTCTATTTTGGTGCCTAAACAGAGCTAAATTTGGAAGGCAGAAAAGTTGACTTTTTTTTTTGTGCAGCGAGCTGATGTAAAAGGAAATATCAGCAACTTGTAAGGAGGGCGGAGCGGCCAGAGAAGACCAAAGGTGATGGGTGGGTGGGGACAGGCCCGGATCCCAAGGGAATGGTGAGAGCTTTGGCTCTCGTCTCGAGGCTGCTCCCCACCATGGGTTGTGCAGGACAGCAGTGGAAGTGCCTTCAGTAGAGCCAGCTCTCTGAGGACACCGTGGGTCTGAAACGCACCTTTCAGCAGACATATTCCTTATGAAGCCAAAACCTCTGAACATTCCCAAAAGGAAATGCCTCTCAAGGGAGAAAACCACCCTCTGCTCTGCAATGGGCCTGTGAGAAGACTCACACAAGACGGACGGTTTTTGCTCCTGCTTGGGTAACAGGAACCATCAAACTCAAGGTGCTCAGGGTTTTCACAGGCAGGTTTTCAGCTCCTCAGTGTGCAGCAAAGTCACATTTGGTCTCTTTGTCACATGGGTTTTGCTTTGGTATTTATTTGCAGGTGGCTGGAGAAGGTAATAGAACAGTTATTTCAGAGCTGCTTGTTCTGGAAGCGAGGGGTGTGGGAAAAGCAGAGCGCAAGCAGCCCATGGTCACAGGAAGGATTGCTAACCGGGGTAATTTTCAGCTTTGGAGCTAAACACTCTGTGGTTTACACGGTGGGAAGCTTGGAGCAGAACCCGAGAAGCCCATGGGACTTCTAATGCATGTAGGTTCCAATTTAAATCATAAACATACATGCTCCAACAAGAAAGGCCAAAAGCTCTGGAAAAGAAGGGTTGTTCAGGAATGGTGTGCTCCCCGGGCCTGTTCTCAAGAGACAGCTACGTTGTGATGTGCATACACACTGTTAGATCTTCTGGGGGAAGCAACTCTTGGAGAAGGTGGTATCTGGCAAGCTTAGGTGAGTGTCATTTGGCCAGCTGGCACACACCAAGGGAGCTCTGTCACCTACTGGAGTTGCTGCAAACAGAGGTCAGAGGGAGCAGATCTGAAGCCCACGTGCATGGTTTTTGTGCTTTACCTTCCTCATGAAGGTGTCTGTCCAACCTTCATCCCTGCCCACCCGTCTGTGGGAATCCAGAAAGCTGGCTCTGCTGCCCCAGACCCACTTACATCAAATTTTAACGAAAGAACAAATAAAAAAAGCTTTCAAGATCTTGCTGGCAATCTGCACCAACCCAAGAACCTCCACCTCTTCCTCCATGGATACCTGCTCCTCCCCAGCAACATCTCTCTGCTGATCCCACCCCACATCTCAGCCCAGTAACCTGCAGGATACTGGTTTGGGAGTGACACGAGGAAGAGGGGCAGGAACAAAGGAGGAAAATGGTTGGCTTTAGTGCTACCCTGCTAAAAGAAAGAGCTTTGCTATCATTCTTCTCATGCCTCCTTTGCAGCAGCATCATCTGAAGATGGAGCAAGGCACCAGCTTTGCCTCTTTTACTGGTGATGGTAAATTGGTAGAATTCTAGAATGATTTAGGTTGGAAGGGACCTTAAAGACCATCTAGTTCCACTGTCCCTGCCACGGATGGTCATCCACAGCTTCTCTGGACAGCATGTGCCAGGGCCTCCCCACCCTCACAGATAGGAATTCCTTCCCAATATCCCATCTAACCCTGCCCTCTGGCACTGGGAAGCCATTCCCCCTGTGCTGTCCCTCCATCCCTTGTCCCCAGTCCCTCTCCAGCTCTCCTGGAGCCCCTTTAGGCCCTACAAGGGGCTCTCAGGTCTCCCTGGAGCCTTCTCTTCTCCAGGTGAACCCCCCCAGCTCTCCCAGCCTGTCTCCAGAGCAGAGGGGCTCCAGCCCTGGCAGCATCTCCGTGGCCTCCTCTGGGCTCTCTCCAGCAGCTCCACGTCCCTGTGCTGTTGTTCCCAGGGCTGGAGGCAGCTCTGCAGGGGGGTCTCACCTGAGGGGGTAGAGGGGCAGAATCCCCCCTTCCCCTGCTGCCCACGCTGTGGGATCAGCCCTGGGCACGGGAGGTCTCAGTGACAGCACACATGGCTGGGGCACATCAAGCCTCTCATCCACGAACATTCCCAAGACACAGGGAGATAAGCAGGAATGAGGCAGGGGGGGGTTTCTGCCCCTGGTTCTTCTGTGACCACCCTGAGGCAGCAAACCACAGCAACTCCTTTGGCGTCTGACAACAACTGCCTTTCAAAAGGGAGGGTCCCATCTGGGACCAATCTGCACCCTCCCTCCTTCTCCACTTCTGAAGTCTAACAGTTGCCTGAGGTGGCCGAACTTGTGGGTGTTTCACAAAGACTCGAGAGGCCACTAGAGGTTTAGGGTCATTGCTTCATCCCCATGGTCTTCATGTCTAACACAGCCTGACTTTCACATGTGAAACACCCCAGAAAGCAACTGCCTTCACTCACACCAACTTATTCAGTCCCTGGCATAAACATTCCTAGGCTGTGATGGTCAAGCAGGTGAAGATGCCTCAATTGGAAACACCAACACTAAAACCCCGAGTGTGAATGAAAGGCTGAGAAAAACAACTGGACTGATGGGAAAAAACAATGCTCTGCTCAGGAGAAAAGGAAGAGAAATGATCCGACCATACCACAGGAGGCTTATCTGAAGAGCCTTTTGTGCCCTCAAGAAACATCCGCCCTTTGCTTATCTTAAACAAATGGTTGCAGAAGGCCTGAACTGAACAAACAGGTTATTAGGCCTGAGGTAGGAGCTGGGAGTTTCGCTGGGTTTTATGGCACACAAAGTTCAGGGTGGGATTTATTTTTCTGGGGGAGTGGGAAGGGTGAGGTGGGGCTGGGATCACGGCAGCCCAGAAGACGCCCCATCTGCCTCTGCAAAGGCAACAACAGCAACACCAAGGTTGGAGGGAGCATAAAAAGATAAATATACTGTAATTCCAGACAATGATCAGCAGAAACCAGCCCAGTGAAACCCAACACCCCATGATAAGGCTTTCATCTGCCTCTAGGATGGATTATCCATAGCAGGAAAGTCTGGGAGAGCACAGAGCTGCAGATATATTTAACTTTCATTAAAGTTAAATGTGTGTGCCAGTCCCATAATCCTGGTGCCTATGGGATTGAATGTGCCAATATTCATTACAACCATCCCAGGTATGCCATTGCACATGAATTACACCTCCACACCAGTAGCATCCCCATCACCTCTACCCACCCAAGGCCAGCATTTCCAGTGGGAGTGATTCTAGAGGAAGATGTGGAAAGCGATGAGTTTTAAGGTCCCTTCTAAACCAAATCTTTCTGTAATTCTGTGATTCAATGATATATCAACATCTGTAAGTCCTGTGGGCACTTCCAGCAGAGCTATCTCCTCAGAGGCCGCTTGCCTCTTCCCCTTCCAGGAATTCCCACGGCTCTGGTCTGTCACACGAGGGGACTCTCCTCTCTCACACAAGGGGAATTTTTTACCTCTTGAAAGGAGGGAGCTGAGGCACAAACCAAAGCCTTGACCTGGTCTGGAGGCCATGGAAGGACACCAAACACTGTCAGGAAGCCACATGGAAATTATTTCCTCTCTGCAAAAATGTTAAGTGATAAATCTGTTCCTTCAAATTGCAAGCTATTCATTTTTTCCTGGAAGGTGCTTACAATAAGAGTTGCTTCTGAATAAGGAAGCAGTCGGTGCTCAACATCCATGGAATAGAAAAAACAATGATTTTACAAAATACTTCCCACACAAGATAGAGGGCAGGTAAATCCTTACAACACTTGATGGTTGTGGCTCTCCCATCCTTCCTCACCCAGAACACAGCACACATGGGTCCCACAACCTTTGAGGACACTTTATTCTCAGTCACTGGAGCCAGGGCTAAATTAAACTATAGAGATGACAAAGAGGAGGAATTAGTTTCCAGCCACCCAGGAGCAGGAAAATGAGCAAAACTCTCCCAGCTTTGCCACCACTGATCCAACAAGTCCTGTGGTGGAGAAGGGACCTCGACAGTAGGATGTGCTTGCCTGATGAATCATGCCACATTCCTCAAAGAGGAGTTCAAGGACCATTTTGGACAATGTTTTCAGGAACAGGGTGGGATTGTTGGGGTGTCCTGTGCAGGGCCAGTGATCATTCTGGGTCCCTTCCAACTCAGGACATTCTGTGAGTCTAAGTCATTCCATGGGAGATGTCCTGGTTTGGAGGATTTCCTGATTAGCTGCATCTTTGGGGAGTACCCCGTAAATCACAGACTGGCAGCAAAGGCTGAGCACGTAGCTGCAGCACACCTGCCTCACACCTGAGCACCTTGAAGGGGACTTTCTACCCATCCCCCCCAAAAAAAAAAGGTGGGAGCACAGAGAAGAGACAGCTGTGGCTGTGATCAGGATTGTCACAGCTAAACATCACTCTTTAGTTATCACTAAAAACATGCCCCCTATTCCCTAGAGGGCTCCCCCCCACCCATGGTGCCCCAAGGACACAACCTCTTGGGATTCCCACTTGCTCAGTGTTAATGCTGAGTGTTAATGCTGGTGTACACAGTCCCTCTCATCACAGAACGACGGGTGTTCTCATGAATTTCAGACTCTACACAAGCAGTCCCAGACCCAAAAAAAGTATCATTTAGATCCTTGTTTTCCCATCACCTCTCCTTGGTGTTTTTACTGGCTCCTGGCAGAGAGCAGACACGCAGCTAGAGAGAAGGAAGCATTGAAAATGGCACTAAACACTTCACAGCAGCTAAGCTGTCCCACCTCGTCCCTCTGCAGCCAGCTCTGGGATGACACAGAAGGCTCAGAGAACGGCAGAACAACCCAGCATGAAACTCCCTGTGCGGGGTGAAGGATGCAAATGCAATTAAAGCATTAGAATAATTAGGCAAAGCATCCCAAGTGAAACATAACCTGAACCCTCCTCAACGCCTTCTGCTGATTACTCACAGCGAGTTTTCCGGGGCCTATTTTTAACTCTCGGCCCCCAAGCTCCTGAATTATACATAACTCAGAGATAATAAAACTTTAAAAAGCAGGGCAAAGTCTCCTAGGAGGAACTACCTCTGCAAGCACACACGTACACACATCAGCACAAGCAGGACGGGCAGGAGGAAAAGCCCAGCCAGTGCCACCAAGGCCCAGCTAAGCCACGGAGAGGGGGACAGGCTGGAGACACTGCTGCATTGAGACAGGGTGCTCCAGACACTCCAACACGGACACACGGTGCCATAGGAAGAGTATAAATAACAGACAAAAGAAATCCCCCTTTGTTACCAGAATCCGCAAATCCCAAATCAGCTACAAGCTGACTTAGGAAATGGAGTTTTTTCCCATGTTATAGCAAAATGGGAACAATACTTTGCGAAGTGGAAGTAACTCTTAATTGTTTTAACTGATGTTATTTTAGTGTTGTTTAGGTTTATTGTTTATTTGTATGTGTTTCCTCTACCCTGGTCAGGCTTAAAAACAAACCGTACTGTCAGCAGTGAAGCATCCCATCCATAAATAAATACATTTATCCAGTAAGTATAGATATAACCACACCATTGCTGGGAGTCCCTAAATGCAGAATATTTAAAGAATCACTAAAATAAATCACGTTGATGACCTGAGTTTGCTTTTCCCTGCAAAAGGGAGCCTTTTTCAACTACTATTGGGAATAAATACTGCCTACATCACTTGAGGCCAAGAGGCACCAGACAGGCTGTTTGGTTTGCAGTTTGTCCAGGTAGCCCAAGCTCATCCTGAGAAAGGGCTGCTCTACTCTGAAAAGCTTTTCCTACATTTTCCTTGGCTTGCTCTGGTTTGGGGGTGAGAGAGGAACTGCTTTAGTGGGGACTTAAAAGTGTTATGAGGTTGCTATGGGAATATTTATAACTAGAGCTATTTCAGTCCCCCTGGGACCTCACATTTCTTTAAAATACGCTTTTCCTCTATATTTTCCACCCTCCCCAAGTCTGTTTCTTCCTGGTACCTTGTCCCCTTCAAAACCTACCACCCTCACTTGTGCAGCTGGATGTGCTGTGTGACCATGGCTCTCCAGCAGGGATGAAGCAGGCAGGTGGGATGGCAAGAGGTTCATTCAATCCCCACCCACCCTCAGCACCACCCCACTGTTCCATCATGGTGGATGGTGTCGTGAGGAAAAGACCTGCAGGTAGAACAGGGACCTCCTTGATCAATTTTTAAGGTGACCTACAAACAGACCCCACAGAACATCAGGGAGTTTGGGACCAGAGCCCAGGTCACCTCTAAGCTGCTGAATCTCTGTGCAACCCCCAGTGTGTTGGCACAGCCTCCTCTGGCCAGCTGTGCTCGAACCTCAGCATCACTCCTGGCAGGTGGTAAGGGCTGTACCCAAATATATTTTCATTTAACCCTTGCTGTTAACAAAATACTGTGTTTTCCATGTCCATCTGTGCAATGCCCCAGAACCAGGCCTTCAAAAATCTTCTTGTGGGTGGACTGGGGTTTCAGCCTGAAGGAACTTCAGATCATCCAAGCTCCCAGGATCTGGGACAGCGGTGCAGCAGCAACAAAACCCCCTTTATTTACAGAGTGACAACTTCACAGCTTTACACACGAGAGGTGGCTTGCCTTTTTTTTTCAACATCTGGTAGATCCAGAGAACCTGCTCACTGCTCAGCCCTTGGCACTTCCCGTTGGGCGCCTTCCAAGTGCGTGAACTTTTCCAACACCCTAAGATCTCAGGCAATAGTTAATAATTCAATGAGCATTTTCTGCCATTATCCATAACGCTGTGATCCATGCACTGCTCTACCAAAGCAAACAGGAATTTTGGCATCAGCTTGAACAGGGTCATGGTGATGGCACCATTGGTGCCACCAGTGGACCCTTCTCAGAGGCCTCCGTGGCTGAAGCATGGTCCTTTCCTTCTCCAAGTCTCTTTATTGTGCTGGAAACATTTCCCCACAACAGATATTCCTGTTTGCAGTTGGCTGAAGACAGAGCCAATGCACTTTCCCCAGGATTACACCACAAAGAGATGTCTTTTCCCCTCTCTGAAATCACTGCTTAGTCTAGCTCAGCCCAGAGAGAGCAAGCAAGGATCCCATATCTCAGCCACCCCAGCTTGGAAAACACCCCAACATGCAAATCCTATAAAAGCCTTCTTCTTCCCTTTGAAAAACCCCATTCCTTCATGGGAGTGTGGGCTGTGCAACACAAGGGTTTGACTTTCTCCTTGCCAGTTTGCACCTGGGTAGAAGAAACTGCACCTTCTGATCCCTCCCAGGATTTTCCTTTTATGCTTCCAGGATCTAAGATCCCTGCTGCTGTAATGGGTTCCAATGCAGGGAAAAGCAGAGAAAACATGATGCACTTGCCACAGAGTATCAATAATACCACATCATATATTAATAAATATAATTAATTAATATAATTAATTAATTATCACTGATATTTTGCAGACCTCTGAGAGCCACAGGCTACTTTGAACAGTAAAACGAGGAGGAGTAAGAAAAGCATGTTTGTAGCTGCTTTACAAATGTGGAAATGGATCTGGCATCTCCACCACACACACACACAAAAATAAAGTCCTGAAAAACTCTTTTCTATTCAAAGTTGCTACGGGACAGGCAGCAAGATGGCCATGACCGTTCTCCTGCACCTTGAAAAAGGCTGAACCTCAGCCATGACAACTCCAAAGACACTGGCATCATTCGAACATCAGCTTTCCTGCCACAGAAAGCTAAGTTACAGCTGCTTTTGTACTGATTGCCAGGTGCTGGGTGAAGCCTCTTCCATTAATGTCACGTTGGTTATGAGGACACACCTTCAGGTGTTTCATCAGAACCAAGCAGGGACAAGAAAGATTAGACTGAGATTGGATATCAGGAAAAATTTCTTCACAGAAGAAGGTTGTCAAGACCTGGCACAGGCTCCCAGGGCAGTGGTGGAGTCACCATCCCTAGAGAGATTTAAAAGATTTGTAGATGTGGCACCTGGGGACATAGTTTAGTGGTAGGCTTGGCAAACACGGGCTAACAGTAAGATCTGATCATCTTAGAAGTCTTTTCCAACCTAAACAATTCTACAATTCCCTAAGAATCAGCATCAAAACTTAACAAACCAACACAGCTCCCGGATATATTTTCATGTGTTAACTGACCAACACCAGAGACCTTGCTTACTGGGTTGTCTTGAGTCATGATGCCCCTCCTCATCACAGCTTTTTCAGCTGCTTTCTAATCTACTTGATGCCCTCCTAACTGGCAGGATTGGGCTTGTATGACAGGCTTAGCTCCAGAAGCTGGAGAGGGTCTGAGATAGTGGCCATCAAGACCAGTATGGGCAATGAGCAGAAAGGGGCACAACAGGAAAACTGGAGATGTCCTGTGTGATGAGCAACTTGGAAGTGGACATCAGACTGCTTCTTACCAGAGAGATGGTAATTTTGGCAACCAGCACATCCCCTATGTCCGTTCAGCTGGCTCCCTTCTCTGCCTAGGACTCCTGCCCATCACGATCAGCACCACACCCATAAACATCCCACAGGCACTGTGCCTTCCCAATGGCTCTGAAGTCACACAGGGACCCTACAGCAGACCCAGGTTGCAAAAGATACACTACACACTCATCTGGATAGCTCTCCTGTGGCCTTAAATTAGGCAGACAAGTATCTCACTGGAAGTGGTTTTAGATATCCTCGATGGCATTCTCATACAGATGAAAGAGGGTAGATTAAGATTAGATTAGATTAGAAAGAAATTCTTCCCTGTGAGGGTGGGGAGGCCCTGGCACAGGCTGTGGCTGTCCCATCCCTGGAAGTGTCCAAGGCCAGGTTGGATGGGGCTTGGATCAACCTGCTATAGTGGAAGGTGTCCCTGCCCACGGTAGGGAGCTGAAACAAGATGAACTTTAAGGTTCCTTCCAACCCAAACCACTCTATGATTCTGTGATATTGCTCTTTGCCCATTTCATAGACACCCATGCATGAGATGCTAAAAGCACATGGGATCCTTCCTCCTCCGTGCATCTCTGCTGGGACCAGAGACAATCCAGCAGGCCGGGATCTCTCAAGCCTGCCCTTACCAAAAATAAGTCATCAAATGTCTGCGACTCTGTGCTTGGCAGCCTCAGCCTTTCTCTCCTTATCACTGCCAGAAATTATTCACTTAACATCCATGGCCTTACGCCAGCAGGAGCGCGGCACGAGGAGCAGAACCGTCTCCTCCGCTCCTCCTGCAAACCAAAGCAACAAAAGCAAGGCTCTTCCTCAAGCATGAAAAAAAAAAAAAAAAAGGAAAAAAAAAATTCCCACCAGCTAAGAAAAGCTGGAGGTTAATATAAATTCCATGGGTTTGAGGGGGGAAACGGAGCTGCATTCAAAGACTCGATGGCTAACCACGCTTCCTTCGTCTGGCAACTGCCCGTTCCCCCGGCAGAGTTATTGAGGAAGTTAGACGAGTGCTGTATTTGTTCCAGCTGCAGATTTCCCTTAACCCCTGGTACTGGTGTTTTCAGAAAACACAGATCTTCTTTTCTGATGGTGGCTTTTCATTTTCGTGCGTGCCGCATCTAGAGTTATTAGCTCTAAGCGCTGTCATTTGTAGATTAAAAATAAAGAAAAAAAAAAAACATTGCCATTCTAAGAAGTCCAGGCTGGATGAGCAAAACTGGGGATTAAAAGAAGGCTTTCAGGAATTAGCTTGGAACAGGAAAGAAGAAGATAAAGCCATTATAAAAGCTTGGGCTAATACAGGAGTCCTTTTTGTTGTGTTAATGCAGCCGAACAAATTCCTATGAAGATTTATTAGTCAGGTCATAAAATCTGTTCTCCTTCCTTTTCTGATGATAAAATCAAGATTATTTTCCTCCACTAACATGTTCCTTTCTCTCAATTAAGAGGGAAAAAAAATTGTGTATTTTTCCTAGAGTCTGTTTGTGGTGTACAGAAGGCTACAGGTGAGGCTGGTGTCTTCAGAATGGAGAAATACAGACGCTGAAATTCAGGTGCCTGTTCAGAGACTACACCATTTGGATGCACACAGCACCAGGTCCGTGGTACCCAGTGCTGAATAACTTGACCAAGCTGGAATACACAGCACTGTCCCCCTCCACCACCCCAGACCTGCTAGGACACCCGCTGTCCCACGGAACTTCAGTCCAGCAAAGCATTTACTTTATGGGAATCTGCTCCTAAGTCTACTATTTGCCTTGGACCGCAGCCAGCCAAGCACTTAGGCACATGCTTAAAGTTAAGCACAAGAGTAAACAGATTGAAGTCAGGGGGACTTAAAATTAAGCACATATTTCAAGGATTTGCTGGATAAGGGCCTTAACCCTGGTGTGCAGCGTTTAACTGGGATGATTCCCAGCTGATTAGCTCCCCCTTTTCCCCGACCTCCCCTCCATCGGGCCAGGCAACAAACGGTTTCTGTTTTGCCACCACGCTGAAGGCCTGGCTTTAAAGAAGCCTTGTCAAGCCTCCAGGCAAAGCATGTCTTTCTTTAATTATACCTGCCTGTGAAATACCTTCCAGAAATCCCCACCCAAACAAAGCCTCAGGAAAGGAAATAACGGAAATTCTTGATGGTTTCCACGGGGGGAAGCGATCCGAACCAGTGAGACAAGGCGCACGTAAGATGAGGCTGATGACTGCTCCTACTGTACACAACTCCCAGCCTGGAGGCACTCCTTACAGCTCCAGCAGAAACTCCCAGCTACCCCAGACCTCATCTCCCAGGGCAGGAGACCCCCTGGACTTGAACCTGTCCCCTGGATGTGTCTCTCTGCACGTGTTAAGATCTGAAAAGTCATTCGGTGGACACTTCTGATGGAAGAAGAAGGAAACCTACAGAACTGTTTTTGCTGTTTGTTTTGTTTTGTTTTGTTTTGATTTTTGTTTGGGTTTTGTTTGTTTTATGTTCTTGTTTTGGTTTGGTTTGTTTGGTTGGTTTGGTAGGGTTTTCTTATTGTTTTTCTATGCCCTTTTATGGGCTTTTAAACTTTATTTCAATTGCATCTACCCACGGCTAGAGACCTTGGTGGCTGTGGGTACCTGGGCAGGGCTGGCAGAGTGAAAGCCCTCTTGGCACAGATGTAATTCCTCCAAACAGGTATCACAGGCAAGTCTTGGAAGACATGGACAAAACAGACAAGCAGAAGATTAGAAACCTGGACAGAAAGATGGAGATGTTCTGTTCATTTCTTCAGATCCAGGACTCCTCTCAACAAGGAGCAGCAACTTGCCTAGACTTGACAGTGGGCTAATGGAACATCACAAAGTCCCACTCCCATTCTTTACCAGTCTCCATCCAATTCACTTCTAACAATCCTCTGCTCCACTTACCCTCTGCTCCTGAACAGTCAGTCCTTTCCACCAGGGCCTTAATGACTGACTCACCAGTGTTAAACGTAGCAAATGACCAAGCACCTTCAGCAAAGCACCTGTGAAAGATGCCTGGATTACTCCATCCAAACTGCAAACCACTCTAGGTGATCACTAAATGATCAATTTTCAATGCAACACATGCAGAAACACCTCTGCATTGCCACAACGCCTTCATTTCGACCCTTTTGGGCCTCATCTCAGGGAAGCTACCTTAGACCTCCCAGAAGAGCACAGCCACCAGCTGCTGCTCTGCAGCCTTGCCCTTCCTGAATCAACAACTCTCAGAAGTTGAGGACTGGCAGAATAAATTCAAGTCCTGCCTTGTATGCAAATTGCACCATGAAAAGGCATGGCAAGGAGAAGCCAAACAGGGCAGTTTTCTTCTCCTTCAGACAGGAATGTCAGGATGGTCAAGCAGTCACAGAGCTCCACCTCTGACACAGCAGGGTCCCAGTCTCAGGTGCATTTGCAACGCTCAGAGCTACTTGCACTCTGTTTTTTCGGCCTCACTGGCCATGGGCAGCTGGGCACTAGGTCTTTGGAACAGCAGCAAAGGAGCTGTGTATTGGAAACCTGTCACACTTCACCTGCCCTCCACCAAGGTCAGCATAGCCCATGTTATAATCATTTATTACTCTAGCACCGCCATAATCCTGAAGCTAGACATTGTGTGCAGGGATCAGAGAGCACCAGGACAAAAGCAGCATAATGCCAAGGCTGAAAGAAGAACCCACAGCTCACTTGCTTTTACCTTCAAACAGGGGCACTTGCGAAGGAAAAAAAAAAGAGTTTAGGTAAAAACAATCTGTTTGCCTAAGCACTTACAAATTGAACCACGAAGTAGCCTTCCTTTCAGCTAAAAAACTTTGTAGTGTGTGTACTCTCAAAACTGTGGCGCTGCAAGAGGGGTGGAGGTGAGACCCTGAATTCCTCCCTGGCCACGACAATTACAGAGTCACTGAATATGCTGAGCTGGAAGAGACCCGCAAGGATCATCAAGCACAGCCCTCAGCCCTGCACAGGCCCATCCCCACACCCTGTGCCTGAGAGCACCATCCAAACACTCCTGGAGCTCTGGCAGCCTTGGTGCTGTGCCCTCTGCCCTGGGGAGCCTGTTCAGTGCCCAGCCACACTCTGAGGGGGAAGAACCCATTTCTAATATCCAACCTAAACCTCTAGTGACATAACCACACCATTCCCTTAGGATTTCGGGCAGGACATGGGACACCTCTCCCCCCATCTCCATTTCCAGGGGTGCTGCTCTGTCTGACAGTTTTCCATAACCACGTGTGGGTCTCGCTTCAACTCCCGGAGCACTTGCTGAAGAAGGAGTTTCCACCCACCCACACTGACGATGCAGACGAGGGGAAAGAGGAGCTGCCGCCGTGCTCTTTGGATCATGTCAGGTCGCACGTACGTTTGAAGTTGGCCACCCAGTTCTCAGCGGCCAGGAGCAATCTTGTAACGGCTACTTCCTCCACTGCTCTCAGGGCTGATCTTCAGGAAAGCTCTGCAGCGCGAGGAAATCCTGGCCATCGCCACCAGAGCGTTATCGACACAGCAAGGAGATAATAACGACAGGAACCGCCTCGCGGAGAAATCACCACCATGATTCATGCGACTGCCTGGTGCCAAAGTCCAGCGAGCTGGGACACGGCGGCAGGAGGTTCACACATGCCATTAGCTGGTTTATCGTGTTAGGAAAAGAAAAAGGTGGGTTCCCACAACTTGAGGAGCATCATACACTCTCCCTCTGGGGAATGCATCAGATCTCCAGCGCGTGATGTGGATTATTGCGTTGAACTCGGCTTCTCCTTTGGGAGGGCAGGTGGCAGCTAGCTTGGTAGGTACCACCTGGAAAGAGTATCACCACTGGGACTGCTCTGGATTCATCAGAAATACCACAGAATCCACAGCAGCCCTCTGATCCGTGCACAGCCTCCTCCCCAGAGAGATGCAGGTGGCCCTAATGACAGACGGGACTGGTGGGCACATTGCTGAGGCCACACAGCACTTCTCAAAGACCTTTTACTCCGGGGATTGCTGGCTGAGACCTTCCTGGTCTGTGATGTGCATCTGAGGAGTAGCAGGCATGTCATTAATGGTGCTGGCTTGAGAAACTGGGTGCTGCCAGGTGGTGGTGAATCCCTGGAATGAGCACAGCGTGTCAGGCAGCCGTGCCTCCTTCTCCTCCCTTGCTGGAGACCTTACACCTGCAGCACACAGGCTGCACACCAGCCCTGTGGGAGCAGCAGAAACTCCCCATCTTGGACGAGCAGAGAAATGGAGGAGCTGAAGGGCTGGTGGCACGCAAAGGTTCAGCTCCCTCGGTGGGGATCTGGCCACTTGTGGAGCAGACGGTGGGGAAGATGCTGACGCGGCATCATGAAGGAGCCACCTAGACATGGTAAGGGGACGGATTTCCCCCCACCATGAGAAACACCCATCGGTACCTTCTCCAAGTGTAACAGCGCACCAGAAATAGAGCCCCTCAGAGACTTCATTTTGTTCTCTCTTTCTTCCTTTTTTTTTTTTTTTTTTTCCTCTTTGCAGGATTCCTAAGTTCACGGACTCTCTCTTTAATGTCACATGTGTGGCTCAGGTCCCTCAGGCCCCAGCAGAAGCAGCCTGGGATATTTGCACAGACCCCTCACAATGGAAGGAAGAGGGTGTAGGAGGGAGGATCAGGCTGCTGACCCCTTTATTGTTCTTGGGCCAGAAGAAAGCTTCCTCCTGGCTTAAGAACCACGGCGCTGAAAAAGTTTTCCAGCCAAAACGAGTCAGATGGAGTCACTGGGTGGTGGTTTTTATTATTTTTTTTTTTCTTTCTCCTTCCCCTGCCTCCCCCTTCGGCCAAGCGATGGGGAGTCACAGGGTTGTGCTCCATTCACAAAATACCTGCTGCACATCACGTAGTCCTTCCCCCCGACGGTGGGGAAAGGCGCTGTAACCCAAGCAAACGAAAATAAACCTTTTTTTTTTTTTTTTTCCTTTCTCTGCAGATTTGAAAAAAAAAAAAAAAAAAGAAGGGAAGAAAGGACCCTGCTCCCAGACTGACGCCTCCAGCGCGCGCCCGCCGGGGAAGGGGTAGGCGGAGGGGGGGGAAACAAGACGACGATATGAAAGAAAACAAAAACCAGCAAATTCTGCTCCGAAAGGATTAAATGGAGGTTTTCCAAAAAAACTCCCCACCATTATATAATGAGGCTTAACTCGGAGTCACCGGGGTCACACGATGCAGCAGACTGGAAAAACCAAAGCGCAGTGTAGCCTTTGAATTGCTAAGCCAACCATAAAAAAAATAAAATAAAACAGAAAACCGATATTGTGATCGCACGACAAGGTGGACGCTCGTATATTAATGGCCAGGGTATTTTTTTTTTTACTGCTTTGGCTCTTTCTGGCTGAAATACCATTTCAGTGTGTGTCCGACTCCTCGCCTTTCTACTTGTAGGGGTGGTGACCTGTTTTGCAGGGACACTGCTGGTGCCAGGCAGCGATGCCACAGGGAACACAGGGACTGCACCAGCTCCTGAAGCCTTAAGACACACAGGGTTGGCTTTGCACTCACAGCAGAACCAACCACGAGTGGAAATCCTACTGCAACAACCCAGGTATCAGAACCCATTGTTCTGTTTCCAAATCAACATTTGCACACAAGGAAATGATTTTTCAGCGCCTTGGTTGCACCTACAAGTCCAGCCATGATCCACAGTCGCCTGCCTAGTCCCCAGGTTATCCACAGCTGTGAGGCTGAGTTGCTTGTACAGCCACAGGCTATCCTGAAGCTCCTTCATCTTTCATGTCTCCCAGTGCTGTGTAAACCAGAGACTGAATCATACAATCACAAAATCATTTAGGTTCGAAAAGCCCTCTAAGATCATCGAGCCCACCTACTCCCCAGCACTGCCAAGCCCATCTCTAACCCATGTCTCCAAGTGCCACATTCACACAGCTTTTAAATCTCTCCAGGGATGAGGACTCCACCATCCCAACATCTGACAACCCTTTCTGTGAAGAAATTGTTCCCTAATATCCAATCTAAACTTCCCTTGGTGGAACTTGAGGCCATTTCCTCTTGTCCTGTTGCCTGTTAGCTGGGAGAACAGACCAACCCATCGTGGCTAAACTCTCCTGTCAGGCAGGTGTAAGATCCCAGCTCCAGGGCTGAACAAGCTCCGTGGAAAACAGGGATGGGAACAACACTTCAACAAGAAAAAAACTTTTAAAAAGCCCACCCTAGCCGGCTGCTTTTGGAAACCCAAGCTTTCACTGACCACAGGCCCAGTGGCTAGAGCAGACCAGCCATGGCCATCACTCTGTGGTGTGCCCAGTGAGTCCAGCAGCAGCAGTGGGATCGTTTCCATCCGGCTGGAAACCTGGACATCATCCTGAACTTGTGTTTCCTTTTGAGTTACCACAAAGGCAAACCTGTGCTTCACATTTCAATGTTACAAGCTGGCTTTGGTCTGGATTATTGTTGTGGAACAGCAATGAATAATTTCTGCTGCTCCTTCAAGACCAAGCCCATGCAACTACCGACCCCAAATCTTCTCATTCTTACCCAGAAATCATGCAGCAACCTAAACGTAAGGAATATATATTTTTCTATTGTATTTGTGCATAGCCCTTAGAGGAAGCCTGGCCAAGTGAAGGTGTACACAGCCCACCAACTTGAAGGAATAATGTTGCTCACAGATGCGTGATGCAGCAAATGTCAGCAGTGCCCTCCCCAGAACTAACAAGCAAAAGCAATCCATATCTTCTGTGATACCTGCTTATTCTGCCCAGCCAAAGGGTCCTATTTTTCCCAGCCAAAGGGAAACAAACAGCTCCTACAAGCACACATATTTTCTTTCCGTTTGGATGCCCCAGAAGAATATACAATGAGAAACGAAATAATGAAGTGGGTCACAAAAGCAGGAAGAAATGAAGCTTTATCATTCTCCAGTGGTTTCTCTGCTCATACATTACAGGAATTATAAAGGAAAAAGAATTAAAAAGAAAGCAAGCCAACAATGAGGAGTTTCTCCACAGCAGTACAAGCAGGTGAAGGGCAAAAGAGGAATAACCCTGGGAGACATGGGCACTGGAGCAGCACCAGTTTGATCAAAGGTGTGCAGACCACACTCCACTCACTGTTCCTATTAGCCCCAGCGAAATCCTTCAAACCCACCATCCAGCAAAGGCATTTTGGGGAGATGCCATAGAGTTTTCTTTCACTGACCATGCCAGCACACGTGCATTGGAGCCATGCCTGGAGTCAGCAGAGAAGTTCATGGAGTATCCCTGGAAGTGTTCAAGGCCAGGCTGGATGGGGCTCAGTGGAAGGTGTCCCTGCCCACGGCAGAGGACTTGGGACAAGATTATCTTTAAGGTCCCTTCCAGCCCAAAACATTTTATGATTCCCAACTCCCAAAAGTATTTTTAAAAGCATAAAATGAGGGACGGTATGAATGTAAGACTAAGAAAGGACCTCTGAGTTACAGAGTTTGGCCTGCTACCACAGCAAGGACATCATTTAATCCCTTCATAAACAGTCTCTATTTTCCCCATGGAAGAGACATTCAGGCGTCATGTGCAGCAATAAATTTCCCACTTAAATGACAATCTTTGACCAAACCACCTTGGATTGCAATAAACACTTATCCAGCCACTAAATACCCATATTTACACCCATAGCTATATATACATCTCCCCAAGCTGGATGGGATTCACTTACCTGCTGCCTCCGGGCAGGAAATTCACATTTTAAGAACTTCTGGTCTCATTTATTGTATTGGTTTCTATTCCCACAACATCAGAGGAAAGGCAGCAGAAAAGGGTGGGGGAGCATCTTCTGGTTAAGAAGAAATTTATAAATGTGACAGGAAACATTAACCTCCTATTTTGTCGGACAAGGGACCAGGACAACCCCCATTAGCAGGATTTTTAGAGAGCGGTGTGTTTCTAGGCTCTGCAGGTCCTTCCACCAACGGGGATGTGTGCACGTCTCTCTTCTCTGGTCCTGTGGCATGCCTGCTTTTTTTAGAGAGAAAATTCCTTCCTTTCCTTTATTTTATTAAAAATTCAGGTCTTTCACGGAGAGCGGGGAAGGGGATTAGGATGTGGAAATAGCCAAGCCAGCAGAAATAGCTGCTTGACCAAAGAGACACTGAGGTTTTATTTGAGATCCTTAGAAATCTGGATTTTTTTTTTCCTCTGCTACTTTTAATAACCTTTAACTTAATCATTACTCCATATTACTTCCACATTTCAGGAAAATATTCAGCAAATTCAAGGGAGTGCAGCAAAAACCCTCTCAGATTTCTAATGAATCCTCTGGGAAAACAAAGGAGAAAAAGATGTAACATTATTGAGAACTTAAAATTCAGACTGGATTTGGTGGGGGGTGTGTTTTGGAGTCTATAAAAAGGACTGCGAAAAACCAAAACAAAACCTTTGAGGCTTGCTTTCGATATTACAGCTGCACAAAAGCTAAAAACCTTTCTGAAAGGGAAGTCATCAGTAGGGCTGGGAAAAATCCGTGTTGCTCTCTGTTGTGTGTAAGACAGAACATAATGTGGTGCCATTTTTGAGCCTTAAATGCCTATTTATATCTATTTATACCTCTGTACAACTTCCCTTACCCAAACCAGCTAATTCCCCAGAAAACTGCAGTTCCCAAGTCTAAAACCACTTGTGAGCTCCTTAAAAGCAAAACAGAGGATCTTTCTTCATCATCCTCCCAAGAACAGACTTACCCACCCAGCTCTCCCATCTCCCTATCTCCTTGTGGTCCTGGGCCATGAACCCAAAACCTACCAGCCCCTATTGGTAAGCCCAGCCTAATCCTGCCATCTCTTCGTGTCTACCCTTCCCTCAGCCTGGCCCAAGGAAAAGCTGCGAAGCAGACAAAATCCCATTATTAATCTTAGTTTGTAGCAGAAACCAGTGCCTGATCTGGTTTCTGGCCCCAGAAACTGGGATCTAAGGAACAGAGATGGCCCAGCAGTGGACACCTCCCTCCTCCTGAGGCCGTCGTGTCCTTCAAAGGGGGTTGGGTACAATCCAGAGGAGATGGGGGACAGGGACAGATGGACGAGTGGGAATGTGGGTGTTCAGGGGAACATCCTACACTTGAATGGGACAGCAGCACTTCCAGAGGAAGGGAGGGTCCCTCAGCACACCTTGGTATGCGAGAAGCATGGCTTCAGACTGAGCCCTGCCAGAGCACCCCACAGGAAATACACAGAGTTGAGGATTACACTTGAAAAGGAGGGATTTCCAACAGAAATTGGGGAGGTGTCACGACGCCAGCAAGGGCAACGTGGGCTGTGGGGTATATCTGATGCCCCCGTATCAGCTCCCCTCAGGGAGGTTCAACACACCTTCAGTTTTAGCCCTGCTCTGCTCAGGGACGCCATGAGGCTCACAAAGATGCACAGTACTGCCCAAATTCAGCCCCAGGTACAGAGAAACACCCTCCCCCTCTGCTAGCCCCAGGTTCCCCCACGCTGGACATGCACCTCGGGCCCCAGGTGGGCACAGGGGGATGGAGAGCAGCATGACCTGACAACCGGAGGGCGAGAGGCACAGCCTCTGCAGAGTGAGGTTTCTGCTTGGAAAAAGCCTTTGGAAAAAGCCTGGTTTCCTCTGTACAGAGCTGTGTTTCGGGGCCATGCAGCGAGGCTGCAGTGCCCTCTAGTGCTGTAGGGCTCCCCTCTGCCACCAGCCCTGTCCCCTCGGCCACCAAACACCCAGCCAACCATCAGAGCTGCAGCATAAGCCACCCTTGCCCCTTCCACGGTCCCCCCCTTGCTTATTCCAAACCCATGTCCCTCACCAGCTGATCCAGCCAGGGTGTGACAGCATACCAATCCTGCAGGCATGGCAACCTGGCCCTAAACCCTGCCTAGCTGACCAGTGCCAGCTCCAGGAACCTATAAAACAGGCATCTCCCTGCCCACTAGGCTGGGAAGACACCCCCAGGAATTAAGTCAGTATTGCCAAGTCTGCCTGACTTGAATGACAGCCAGAAAAATAACACCAGTCCTGAGAAGGGAGACCCCATTTCATTTCTTAAAATCACAAACCAGCTCTGAACCATAATAGTCATAGTAATAGTAGTAACAATAACTATAATAATAATGATGATGGAAACAACAAAGATCTTGGCCATTTCTCTCGTGTTTCCTTTGTGCACTGAATAAGGCTATCGTATGGTATCAGGAAACTGGATATTAGGAAAAATTCCTTCATGGAAAGGGCTCTCAAACCCTGGCAGAGGCTGCCCAGGGCAGTGGTGGAGTCCCCATCCCTGGAGGGATTTAAAAGCTGTGTGGATGTGGCACTTGGGGACATGGGTTAATGGCCTTGGTAGTGCTGGGAAATGGCTGGACTTGATGGACTTAAGGGTCTTTTCAAACCTAAATGTTTCAGCGACTCTGTGATATGGAAGATGACCATAAGGTGATACAGCCACTGGAAGACCTTCCCTTTCCTGCATGTCCAATAAAACCCACGGGGTTTATAACCTGGTTCATCAGGGCTCACAGAGACTGTGCTGTTCTGCCACAGTCCAGGCTTGGATGTTGCTGGCACCTGCAAGGTGATGAACTGCGTGGGAGATAAGCCAGCCTTGGCCCAGACCTCTCCTCTCCAGTGCTTTGGGGATGCCAATGGCCTCACCTGCCATGCTTGGCTAATGGTGGCCTTAACTCTGACATGGGAGGGAGGGCTGAAGGGGTTACAGGTGACCACGGCAGTTTTCCCTCTCCAAACTGAAAGCCAAGGCGATGGTCACTGCCAGCTGGGTTCAAAACAACAAATAACAGGCCACAGAAAGACCATGGCTTACTGGAAGTCATGGCAAACCAAAAGCTTTTTATTTAGCAGTAGAACTCTGACTCCCAATATGTTGTGGCCTATACTCAAGTAAACCCTGGCTCTTTGACAGGGACTTTCCACAGTGGTTTTAGCCGTTACAGTATTGGAAAGACCCTTGGGATACGGGCTTTTCAGGCAAGAAACCTTCTCTGAAAGCAATGCCATGCCCACATGTTCTGGACAGAGTCCAGCAAGAACTGGGGGTGGGGAGAAGAAATCCCCATTTTGGGGCTCCAAGGGAGGAACCCCAACTTCTTCATGGGGCTTTGATGCACACATAAAGGACATCAGGGTTAGACCTGATGAGTGACAGCAGAGACACAGAGCACAAGGGGCACACACCGCATGGACCAGGTCATTCCCAGTGGGAGGGGATGCCAGAGGGATGAGCCCAACCCAGCTCCACCAGTGCAGAACAGCCTACCAGGAGAGGAAGGATCTGAGCTGCCCAACATACTGGGTAAAATGAGAGCTGCCCAACCTTGTAGTGCAGAAAGAGCAGGGAGGAGACGACGTGGAGAGGATGACTCCATATGGTGACAGTAAATAACACCACCCCACCAAAGAGCTGTCCCCGAGCTCCAGAGAGACCTGTTGCCCTGCCACCACCACCCTGGGAGGTACAGGGGTCTGCAGGCTCCAGGAGCAAGCCCTCACACCAGTGTTGGACACTGATCTCACCTCCTCACATGCAGAGTGACAGCAGAGAGGATCCAACCCTCCTCTCCCCAGATAACTGCATTGGCTTCATCTCTCTTAGGAAGAAATATCCATATCTGACCAAGTCTCACATGTGTGAGCTGGTCCATCTAGGCATGCTGCAGAGCTGACAGGGAAAGGACATGGGGACCCTCAGAGGGGAATCATCCAGACTTTCCTAGACCTCTACGCTGAGGTGCCACAAATCCCATCCCAATGTGCCCACACCTCAGCATGGGCAGAAACCCCAAGTGACCACCCCATGCAGAGGTCCCATCTTGACACACAGGATCTTGGCCCTCCCCGAATTTTAGGGTTTGACTTGAAAATACTTGTCAGTGAGGAGGGGTCCCAAGGAAAGTGGGCAGTGATGCCTGCAGGTGCCTAAATTCAGGTGGGATCGCAGCACAACCGGGAATTGTGGTGTTTCTAAGCCTGTTTGGACAAAATCAGGAATACAGTGGTGCTAAGAGGAACACGAACAGCTTACAGAGTCTGCCTTTCTCCTAAGGAGTTGCTCTCTTGGTTCTCATCCAACAAGGAAGCTGGATGACGACCGCAGCCAGAAGAGAAACAAGCAGTTTATTGTAACTGCAAGCATATGACAAAAAGGGTCAAAAATCAGTAAGGAAATGGAAGGAGATGAGCTGCAAGGCAGTAAGATGCCAAACCAAATGATATCAATGCTGCCTTCCAAGTTTATCCCATTACAACAGCAAAGCCCAACAGGCCTTTCAAAAGTGCCACACAGTTTCTACCTCCTAAAGCACAAGGCAAGAGGAGCAGCTGGGCAGTGAAGGCACATCCCCAGTGTTCTGAGGAGGGCAAGCCCATCCTGAAGGCAGCAGTCCAGCAAACTGAAAGCCAAACACTGCGAGACGCCAGTCCAGAAACCACCTGGGATATGTCCCAAAACTCTCTGCTCGTGTCTAGCAGCATTTGGAGCTGTGACATGCAGCCTCCTGTACCCTTCATGAGTTTTACAGGAAGGAGGGTGTTGGACCTTGCCCAGAGAAGCTGTGGCTGCCCCTGGATCCCTGGAAGTGTCCAAGGCCAGGTTGGATGGGGCTTGGATCAACCTGGTCTAGTGGAAGGTGTCCCTGCCCGTGTCAGGGGGTGGAATGAGATGAGCTTTAAGGTCCCTTTCAACTCAAGCCATTCCATGACTCTGTGATCTCGCAGGACATGACCCCTTAGGTTGTTTTTTCTGGTAAGTACAGAGTCTGCCCAGGGCTTTCAGTCCAAAGCCTGTATGTAGGACTGGAGCACTCGGCTGTGACACATCCAAGCCTGAAAGCCTTTCCAAGCGTTTGCCAAAGGGGAGCAAAAGCAAAAGGCACTGACTCAGCCCTCCCTGTGACGTCTTCATGACGTCAAGGTGGTTATGTGGTCTTCTTCAACAAACCAGCTGAGGTGAAAATGGAGAAGATGATGACGGGCAGCTCTGCACCTGAGCTGTGCCCCTCTAATGCAGCAAATTGATCCTCCCTGGCGTGCAGTAAAGAGCAGTTCTTATGAATGGGGAACACTTATCTTCAAAAGAGTAGCCTTTTGGCAGCACTTTGGTGAATTAGTGCCCAAATCCAACTACAGACTTTTACGAGTAAGGAGAGATGAAGAGGTTATGGCTCAGGAGCTGAGCCAAAGCAGTGACCTCATGAGCTCCTAGTGGTGAAGCTTTCAAACATAAAACCTATTTACCAGCAAAATTCAGCATGTCAGATGAGTTTTGAAAGGATGGATGGAAAAGCAGGAGAAAGCTTCAAAATACCAGCTGTGGTGAAGGAATTGTGGAGCAGGATTCACCTGCCTGTGCATGTCCACGAGATGGCAGAGTGGGCTGTGCTGTGAGAGCAACCCCGAGGAGCATTCTCCAATTTCCAAACAAAAGAAGAGGATTTTGGGGACGTTGTTGTGGGGGTTTTTTGTTTATTTTTTCACCCTTTAACTGCCAAATGGTCAGAGGCTTTCCTTGCAATATTTTGTTGAAATACTACTGATAGATTCAAGCAGCAAAACTCATGTATAGACATACTAACATCCAGATACCCAGAATGGCCTGCTAGATACCCAGAATATTCTGTTAAACCCATTAGGGATGTCACTGCATCTCTCTGTAGAGATACACATACACACCTGGATGTATACCTGAGATTAGTTCAAGATTCACATCCTATGTCTATCATACATTAACATCAAAGGCACCCAAACCTCCAAGCAGCCTGCAAGCAAGACCTGCTACCTCTCTCAAATATGCTGCTTCTAACCCTTCTACGGCTGCTGAAGTACACTCAGCAGCAAAACATTTGCATCTGAGTTGTGCTGGGGGATGCTTGGACCACCCCAGTCATGATGGAGGATGCTTGGACTGGTTCAGTTGCACTGGAGGGTTCTCAGACCACCCCAGTGGCACTGGAGGATGTTCAGACTAGCCCTCCTGTCTGTGCATGGCTGCTGTAAGCAAGCCAGGAGCTCTTAAACACAGGCAAAATAAGAGCTCACATATCTCCAACCTGAAAAGCCTCTTCTTCAGGACACGTAACAAACAAAGCCCCATCATGGGACAACCCCATGGAAGGTTAACCATTTTCCTTCCATAGTCTCACACAAATAGTTTCCCTTATGCCCCCCACACGCTGCTCCACAGAGCCATTTAAAACAGCAGATAAAAGACCAGAAAAATCACTGTCAGCACTGCACGGTTGCATTCAAATCCAGTTAACAATGACATGTGAGGATTAGACCAGCTGTCTGCAAGTATTTCACTTGTCGGCACTAAAAAAGACAAATCCTCACCCAGAACTACCTGGCTCCCAGTTCCCACAGATGCACATGCCAAGGTAAGCACGTCCCCAAAACAATGCAGCATTGCACAAGCCTGGTCAGAGGCACAAAAAAACCCACCAGATCCAGCATTCCCACTAGGTCTTCCAGCTTAGAAATGTCACACTAGCAGTTAAGCTAAATGTTAAGGTACATTTTGCAATTAATTCATTGGAGCCGATGGACTCAACCTGGTGTTAAGGCACGATGAGATGATAACCATAACAGGAGGACTTGGCTTATTTAATAGCTGTTGATAAAACTCTCTTGAAGAAAACCAGCTCCTCACACTAAAGGTCGTTTGATTCCTCATTTCCCAATTATTCCCTGGGGAAAACTAACCTTATTTTGCAGAATTGCTGGGGTTTGCACCAGCTGGACCTGATGTTTTCTCCCTGTGACCTAAAGTCCAGACATACCAAACATGGAAGAGACTGAGCAGGAAGCAGCTGCAGGGAGTGCTCCTCCCTGCCAAAGTCAGCAGCACTTCTCCACTCCTTCCACTGCTTCGGGTATTCAGTGCCAAATAGCTCACCCAAAAGAAACAGTAAGGCAGATCATCACATGGTTTGCAGGATGAGCAAAGCCATTCCTCACATGATGCATGAGCAAGAAGCCTGGCGAGCCCGTGGCTCAGCACTGAAAAGGGTAATGCTACCACAGCACACGAGATGTCTCTGTCCTTGCCTCTGGAGGCAGAGATTTCAGCAAAAGCACACTGAACATCCTCAGAACTCGCCTAGCCCAGGACACTCTTTGAGGACTAGGGCTCCGTAAAATGAAAAATTACACGATGCTGACAAACGGACTTATTCAATCTGACTTTTTAACTGAGGGTCTCATCCTGCCATTCCCCAACATCCAGGCATCCAAGCATGAAGAGAGATCTGGAGAAGGAGTAGGCTGGAGAAAACACACACATGGATTATCACTGCATGTAAACACAGACACGCTCCAAAAGGGAAACACCTGGGCCAGCACTCCAGCGCTGCTGGCTTCCTGCTGGCAGCAGTTTATTTTGGAGCTGCTGGGAGGGTTGATGCTTTTCAGAATCTCCCTTTCTAAAGCACATGAGTCCTGTGTGCAGGTACATATATATATATATATGTATTTATAAATACTGCCCTCAGTGTATCACCTCCTGACAAAGTCTGCGTGGCAACTGCCCTTGCCCAGCACCAACACCCGAAACCACAGGCACCAATCTCCATCCCATAGCTAAGGACCATAGCTCAGCAGCTTTCCCTCTCCTCAGGAGGGTTTCCTAAGGAAACACAAGGCAGGGAAGGGGCTGCTGGTCTCCACTGTAGCACGGGCAGATGTCCTTGTCACCTACCTGCCACACTGGGAGGACTTTCTCTATGTCGTTCAAGTTGATGCTGTCGCCATCCTCGTACTTCCCTTTTCCAAGCCTGTGGCAAGAGGAAAACAAACAAAACCACGTGAAAACTCGCTGGAGACACAGCTAGTTTTCTATTACGGTGCACGGGGAAGATCAGTTCTTACTGCAAAAGGACCCTCGTGGAAACAAAGAGGCTCTCTGAGGCGACTGTGCTGCGCCTCCGAAACACTCCCACGCGGGCGTAAAGCTGTTAATACAAAATTAAATGCTTTTCCCAGTCCTCTCCACCTGCACCATCTGCCACAGCACTCAAGCACTCTTGGTAGTGGCAGCAGTGAGAAAACCAAAGGCAGTCCTGAGTGGTGGCGTTGGGTTACTCGATTCCCAGATCAAGTAAAATAGAAAGCACAGCCCACCTGGACAGAAAAAATGAGGACACAAAAAGGTAATGAAAGATGTTTCCTTTGAAGCACTGCTCATTTGCTGGTCTCCACAGGAGCTCCAGTTCCCCTGCTGAGAAAGGTGTCAGAGAGCAAGCACAAACATACATCTCAGAGAGCAAACAGCAATCGATATAAACATAAACAGACAATTTGAAAGACAAAAAAATTGGGGTGAGAAGCCAAGTACTCATACACTAAACACAGAGCTGGCAGCTGAAGGACTTTCTTGTACCAAGAAAGGAAAAAAAAAAAACAATCCAAAGATAATTACTAGCCGGATGCAGAGAGATGATATAGAAGAAGAAAAAATGGTAAATATTATCCTTCTACATTTATAAACAACTGAGAAGATCTCTTTTGTTATGCAAGAATGATAATGCATTTTTTTGTCAATTAGTGACAAGGTATCATTGAATAAGGTACAATAGGAACTTTGGTAGCAGCAGATGCAGGTAATCAGTGCTTAGAAGCGAGAGAAAAACAAATCTTGGTGGACTTGGAGCAAAGGGGGAAAAAAATGAAAAAAAAAAATTGGGCATATGCTGAAGTGCCAGGCTCAAGAAACAGCAAGCTGAAGGCAAAGAATTTAATTAACCTTGACTGATTTGAGCAACTTGGTCTAACTGAAGGTGTTCCTGCCTATGGCAGAGGGGTTGGACTGGGTGATCTTGAAGGTCCCTTCCAACCTAAACCCTTCAATGATTCCATAGTTATAGGAAATCAGAGCTGTTCAACAACTGACTTTCCACCATAGATGAAATCCTGGCTCTGAGTTACAAAGGGAAAAATATAGTGTGCCTACACATACATGAGTAAGTATTAAGAGATATATATATATATTTATATATAAGAGAAAATGTCAAGCAAGTAATGCCAGTTGCAGGTATAGAATGGGCAAGGGTATTACAGGAAAAGGTTATCTGAAAAGGGTGGGGACTGTTCCAGGCTGCATTTCTGATATTCTGTGGCATAAAGGCAGGGGATGAGGAGGAGGCAGGGCTTAGGGGAATGAAGGCAGCTTTCCTCTACAGACAGCACGGCTGAGCCTGATCCACAAAACCACAGGAAGCACTGGCAGTCACATTTCAAAGAGGTGGTAAAGGAATTTCTTAGAGTACCAGAAAAACTAAAGTGATACATGTGCTTGGAATGAAGAGAATACCTGGAATGAAGAGAAAATGCCATCTACAAAAGGTTGCTTGATCTGGAAGAGTAAAAGCAGAGGAAGAGCTAACACTGGAAATTAAAGCCAGACAATTTCAGGTCAGAAACAAGTCGGGTCAGTGCAGTTCCCCAGTTTCGCTTAACCACTCCACTTTGATTATTCAGCAGACTACCAAACAGAATCTTCCAGTAAAATCAATGTCTTTCTGGAGGAAAACACTTCATCCAAGCAAAAGTCCATTGAGGTCAAATAACTGGATGCAACTACATGGCCAGCCTTGGGTAAGAGATCAGGCTAGGGAATAAAATGGTCCTTTTGGTACTTACAGTGTTGAAAACACAGCTGAACAGCACATGCCTTTTTTTTTTTCCCTGTTATTTTTTTCATTGCACAGCTACATTGTTAAAAAAGCTTCCCATTCAAGCCAGAGAGAAAATGCCTAGCTAGCAGGTGGAGATTCTTGGAGGTTCAGCAAGCTGAATCACAGCACAGATTTGGCACAGAGTGCTGATGAATGCACAAGACAGCCAACTAAGAGCTAAAACATAAAACCAATTTTGTCTGTGCTTCCTCTATTTTAGCCAAGTTACTTATATGACCTGCATTTTTGGGAGATGCACTGCTTGTGCTGACAGCATCTGTTTAACTTTCCTGCAGATACACTAATTCTTATCCAAGTTTTACGGCTGTAATATGTAGGAGTGATTAAATATCTCACCTCCACAACTGCCTTCTCTACCCATCTGCATCCTGGGCATTTGCACTACACTGGGAATGGAGGAAAACCACAATGCAGACCCTGCTGCATCCTCCCTGTACGTAGTAGATGTCACTGACAGGATCATCTGGCAAGTGCCATGATCCATGGGGCATACTGGATCTCATTTTATGGAGGGCCCCTCTGTCTCGTTTTTCAAACACGTCAGAAGAAATGGGAGTAAACATGACTAAGGCACTCAGTGACTTAGAAATTTAGTGTTCCATTGTTCCAAATGTTCTGAAAATTGCTCTTTATATACCTGCATTCTACCTTACACTGCAGAAAAAAACCTGAGCTGTGTGACTCTTCCTGTCACTCTGCAGTACAAGGGCCTCCTGCAGATGCTGAGCCTGTGCTGGGGTGGGATTGCTGGCCTGGTCGGGAACAACAAGATGTTTCTGATTGTCTCTAATCAACTATTCTAACAATAATTCTAATCTTGTCTTCTAAACAAGGTGTGCAGATCAGGCATACGGCATTGGCCAGTACTTTGGCAAAGCCAACTTACCAACAGGAAAACTTGTCCAAGAGAGGATTTCCATCCCTACATATGGCAAAGCTTTTAAATCCCTCTTGGGATGGGGACTCCACCACTGCCCTGGGTAGCTGTGCCAGGGCTGGACAACCCTTTCTGTGAAGAAACTATTCCTAATTTCCAATCTAAACCTCCCCTGGTGCAACTTGAGGCCTTTTCCTCTTGTCCTGCCACTTGTTACGTGGGAGAAGGGACTGACCCCTGCCTGGCCGCAATCTCCTAACAGGCAGTGATTGTTTCTCCATCTGCAGAGAATCCCCAGAGAAAAAGTGATGCCCACTGAAGGAACCCTGGTGACCCACTTGGTGCCGGTACACATTTATTTGGCTTGACCAACCAGCAACTGGCAAGGAATCCCAGCAATACCACGGCAGTCCATGGAGGCTGCTACCAGCAACAGGAGCCGTTGAATGTTTCCACAGGTCCACGTCTAGCAGAAGGGGGATGAGCACTTTGGATCTACATGAATCACATTGGTGCTCATTTCTTCACTGGAATTCTTGCTGGAGAGAACCGTAACTGTAAACCAGGATCAGCACAAAACCAGGATCTTTCTCCCAGTATCCAGAGATGTTTAAATCTAGGAGACCTGCACCTAGAACACTTGGACCCAGAGTTATTTAAAGACTGGAATCAACCAAGCAGTGCAAAAATACAGAGAACAGGTCCACTCCAGCCCAGCACTGGATGACAGAGGAGCCAGACAGACTGACTGTGGCATCCTCAAACCCCGACTGTCTTTCCAGCACCTTTTCCCCATGTCCTCCACATGAGGCCTGCCACCAAGCCAGCGTTCCTACAGTAAGGGAGAAGTTAGGAGACCTTCCTGGAGAGCACAGTACTGCACACAGGGCACTCACCCTTCTCTGTCTATGTGAGGCAACGGGTGTTTGGAGGTGTTTCTCAGCTTCCTGTGAAATTGGGTGAAATCTAGTTTTTCAGGCTGCAGGTCCCACGTCGCACCACTAGGTGAGAAAAACAGGGAGAAACAAAGAAAGAAAAGTCCAGAATTGGTTAAACACCACCGAGCTGAAGAGCAGAAGGTTCACTGAAGCCTGCAGACGAGGAGAGTTGGTACTTCTGGAAGCACCACTCCCTGCTGCAGAGCACATGGATGGGGGCCTCCGACCTCCACACTGCTGCACCTCCTTTCTTTTCATTTTTTTCTCATTTTTTTGGATATGCTGAGCTCCTGTTGCTTGATCTAAACCCCTAATTTTGATACAGCACACACCTTGCAAGCTATACTTGCTCTCTATCAAGGGGGTACCACAACAGGTAGTGGTCTGGTCCATGCATTGGAGATGTTCTCTCTGGCCCTGCACAAACTGCCTGCTCCAGTGGCCTGGAGCAGGCAGGTGATAACTCAGCCTCTGGAGATTCCTGCAGTGCTCCAGGTACAGGGAGATGCATAAAACTGGTCAGAAAGCATATTTCACCACTTTCCCCATGCTCAAACAAGCTCATTCAGCCACGGGCTGAATGGGGATGGGGTGGAGGAGCAGCAGCAATGTGAGTACTAACAGGGTACTCACTGGTGTCTGGGTACCAGCAGGAGGGGCCTGTGGGTAAAGGCTAAAAGAAGGCACAGTCCATTTAAGAGTTGGATCATCTCTCTCTTAAAGCATCTGAACACCAGCTTACCTGAAGGACTCAAAGGTGTTGGCAGCCCAGATGTCTGTGCCCAGCATGTCAAGGTTGCTCTCCTTGTTGCCATTCTAGGAGAGAGGGAAAGGTGGTTACTCACTGGAAGGCACATGGAGCTATCTGGACCACGGCACAGCCCAGCACAGCCTCTCCCAACACCAGCCACAGAGGTGTCCTGGCTCTGCACAGGGGCTCCCATGCTTCTGGGTGAATCCACGCTCACTTCAACACAGAGATCCCTCACACACTGCAAAAGTGCACCGTGAAGGCAGGGAGTGAAACTGTTTCAGCCTTGGGAACACAAAGCTGTGGACAAGACAGCAGACAACACGCAGGCTCAGCTCTGACGCCAGCCCTGTCCTCCTGCCCCACTGCCCACGACCACCACGACCCACCAATGTCCCCTGGGCACGTTGAGATCCACAGAATCAATTAGGTTGGAAAAGACCTCCAAAACCATCAAGTCCAACCAGTGCCTGCCCCCCACCTTGTCCCCCAGCCCAGAGCACTGAGTGCCACGTCCAGTCGTTCCTTGGACACCTCCAGGGATGGGGACTCCACCACTGCCCTGGGCAGCTCCTTCCAAGGCCTGACAGCCCTTTCCATGAAGAAATTCTTCCTCATGTACAACCTCCCCTGGCACAGCTTGAGGCCATTTCTCCTTGACCTTTCCATTGTTCCCCGGGAACAGAGCCTGATTCCCCCCCTGGCTCCCCCCTCCTGTCAGGGAGTTGCAGAGCCAGAAGGTCCCCCCTGAGCCTCTTTTTCTCCAGGATGAGCCCCCCTCAGCTCCCTCAGCCGCTCCTGCTGCTCCAGACCCTTTCCCAGCTCCATTCCCTTCCCTGCACACGCTCCAGCCCCTCAAGGTCTCCAAGGATGGAGATACTCGTCAGTAGGAGCTCTACCAGAGCCTGCTGTCACCAGTAACGATTGGGAAAGCCATCCTTCTTCTTTAGGGATTTGTGGTGACATGGTTCTCTTTGCTCTAAGAACAGGCACATATTAAGATTGTTTAAGTATTTCAGCCCAAATGGTCCCACTCTGGTAAAAAAACCCCACATGTTAGGGAAGATGGATTCCATATATTCCCCACTGTATAATTTCTGTAATTTTCAAACATTATTAGTAATAACCAAGACACTAAAACCTCACAAAAATTTGGTAATTTCTTAATAAAGCCCCAGACCTCAATCTACCCATGAAACGAGCAACAATTTCCCAGCCAGTGTCAGGACACACATCCTCAGGGAACACTACAGATGGTCACACTTTGCAGCCATTCCCAGCACAACAACCAATTTAGGCACCAGATACTCCAAACGCAGCCAGACTTCTCCCTTTTTTAGTCTCCTCCAAGGGCTTTATGGATTACGATTTTAACCTCTGTGGATCTGCAGGTTGACACGTCTCTGCTCAGAAACAAACCGCCAGAAATACACCGAACTCTCGTGATCGGTTACGGAAGCTTAGCTTTTTATTTTAGGCAAATGCAAGCACGATTTTCTCCCACCGAGGAGAGAAATTAGTTTTCTAAATCCCTTACAAGCGTCCCAATGCAGTAGAATGAAAATACACGTGTGCAGGCCTTCCTAGCTGTCACACAAAGAAGAGATACCTCTTCTTGCAGACAAATCCGTCTCAGGTGATGAGGAGGTCAGACAAGGTCCAAGCTTCCAGGGCAGCAGTTGGTGCTCTCACCCAAACCTTCCTCCTGGAAGATGTCCCCATGACCTCTCACAAGCACTCCAAGCATTAGCCAGACTCCACAAAGACGGCGCCGGGGCCCAACAATAACGTACCTTGTCATTAAGTCCTGAGTCACTATGGCCATTTCGAGACACCCCTTAGGTCTTCGACAACCTGTCTCTAGAACCAGTTCCTGTCTCGACTCACAGGATGGGCAGCAAGCATCCTCTGCTGCAGGGCATTTACTAAAATGCTCACAGCAGTGCCAAGGCTTAATAATAATAAGACTTCTAAAAGCCAATTCTCACGTCCAGGTACAAAAAAAAGAGAAAAAAAAACCCTGCATGCCTTTACAAAAAGAAGTGACTTGCTGTCAGTCCCCCCAGGACTGCAATTACAACCATCAGCAGTTTTAACGTGAAGCTCCCCATGACCCAAAGCTCAGCTTTAGATCATCGTTTTCACCCCGGAGGAGTTAGTGCCACCGAAAATTAATTAACCAGGAACGATGAATGAGAGACACACCGACAAAGAATAACACCAATACTGCTCAGAGGGATGAGAGATCCCCCGAAGCAGACCCTACAGGCAGTGAGGTCTAAATGCCCGTCCACAGCCTCCGCCCTCCAGCCCCTGCGAGCTCAACGTCACCTCCACCCACCGCCGCCCAGCTGCCCACACAAACAGGGACTGACCCACGTGGACCCTGGCCTGTTTAACCAGGCATGCAGCTTCAGCAAATTCCCCACAGAGTCAGCATTTGCACGCACGCAGCAGCTTTCCGCAGCCCAGCTCGGCGTCCCACCTCCCCGCCGCTCCTCATCGCCGTCCTCCAGGAAACAAACACAGAACCCTGCCCTTCGCTGCATGGTTGAGTTAGCTCATGGCTGCACAGCAGCGTCAGGTGGTCGCCTGAGCCCTTGGGTATAAACCAAGGGATTATCCTGTGCCGTGTGTTGCTTCTTAAGCGTTTTTCAGTTCTAAGTTTGAGGAGCTTCCCCCCACCCTTCCTGCTTTTTCTGCTGCCTAAAAACTATGGACTACAAACTACGGACTACAAACTACGGACTACAAACTATGGACTTCGGTAGGAAACAAAAAAAAAAAAGATGGATAGATACTGAACCGTCTTGAAAAAGCTCCAGTGAAAGGTTTCCTTGTTGAAAACTTCAAGCTTTCGTAAGAAAAATACAGATGAAAACCACAGGCATTTTGAGGAAGACAGTATTATTCCTGCTCAAAGAAGGAAGGATATGCTGAGTCTCGCTCCTTGCCGCCAGAAAGGACCACCGCTTTCCAGCAGCAATCTGGTTCTGTGGGTCCTCTACCACCACAGCATCAGGAAGACAGGCTGTTTTCCTTAACCTCTCCGGGAGGATGAAATGGATGAACAGACCAGGACTTTGACCACCGGTTCCAAACCTCCCAGAGGCTGCCCTTCACTTCTGGCACAACCAGTGCGTAAGTAGAGCAACTCCAAGAGAGAAAAGGACAGAGGCTGACTGAAGCAAACAGGACTGGTCAGGGTATGAGTTCAAGGATGAGCCTAAAACCATAAAAGTGAATTTTTACAGCCTTTTGCAGGGTAAGTAGGGAGGTAACTCCCCATCTAGCCCTGCAGACAGCTCATGCAGAAAGCAGCTGCACTCAAGGTCACCATTTAACACCATCTATGTGGTATCCACTCATCTATCAACTTCTAAGGGAGACTTGCCAGCAAATAATTACAGACATCTCTTAATTTCTCAAAATTTAAATACTCCAAGACTTCAAATAAAGAAAGAAACCCCTGCCTTCCTTTGCACTAAACCAGCTGACCAAGAAACTTCCTTCCCAATACTGAGGCACTCAGCACACCTCAGCAGGTCACACATGATGACTGAATTAATTAGGTCTTTGTAGTGCCCTTCAGAAGTGACATGCACCCACACCTAGGTGTGACACACACAGCAAACATGTCGTGGGGAGGATGCCTCCAACAAGCAGCAAGCAAAGGACACAGCTTCAGCACAGCACTACCAGATATACCTTGGTCGATTGCCTGAACTGGCTGCTTCTCCTGTGGCTGCCAGACCTGGATCCAGACCCCTGCCTGGAGCCCGACCCCGGCTGGGATCCTGTGCTCCCACTGCTGCTGTGATCCCACTCTTCCTGGAAACAACAAACAGGTTGCTTTAGTCAAGGGCAGCTCCATCCTGCACACTCAAAAACCACCGGCCTGGCCCGACAGGGGAGCTCCAGCTCCCAGACCACACCTGCCAGCACCTACAAAACTATGCCCCATGCCCAACACCCTGATTTTGGGGCTTTCTCATGAATCCTTTAGCATGTTCTGTTTACACATTGCAAAGGGGTGACACTGTGGGAGGCTTCGATGAAGATAAGACTTGGCTCCAGTGCACGCCTGGGGAAAAATAATACTTACCTTCTCTATCTTCAGGAGAATTAATTATGCTTGTTCAGCAACCCCACATCCTCTGAAGCTGCTTAAGGCATTTGGACAGTCTCCCTAACAACAGGCCTTAACTTTGGGTCAGCCCTGAATTGAACAGGCAGTTGGAGTGGATGATGGTTGTAGGTCCTTCCCAACTAATATTATTCTATTCTATTCTATTCTATTCTATTCTATTCTATTCTATTCTATTCTATTCTATTCTATTCTATTCTATTCTATTCTATTCTATTCTATTCTATTCTATTCTATTCTATTCTATTTTCTACTCTACTCTACTCTATTCTATTCCATTCCATTCCATTCCATTCCATTCCATCCTACTTCCTTAATTCCCCTCACAGGCCCAAATCAACACTTCAATAATTTTTCCCACTGCTTAGCCCGGTGTTGGAATCCAGTTGCTCACATACCTGAAAACACTTGTAGTTCACCAGAAGACACACTACAAAAATAACTACTTTTGCCTGTTAGGGAGCCGTGCCTAATGATCTCCTTTATTCTCTTACTTGCTGGGCTGTCAAGCAACCTGCAGGTTTCTTGTTCAGCCCTGAGGGCATAATGACTCATCTGAAAACCAGAATAACTCACCTGATCAGCCCTATACAAACATCCCACAAGGTGCTTGGGGAGAAAGGTGGATATTGTCAGGGTAATTGCTCCAAAAGCTTTGCTCAGAGGCTTGGGAAAGACTTTTGAAGTGACCTAAAATGATCAGAAACCCATGAAACCACAGAGTGCAGAATATTAAACTCTTTCAAGTTCTCTGAAAATCTGGGAAATACAAAGGGAAGCATATGTTTTAGGACTGGTGTGAGAACTGACACTTTAAAGAGGGTTTCTCATGTCTCAGACATCCTCGTGGGGCTACATGAGATCCTGCAGACACTGCCATGGGCTAAGGCAAGGGCAGGGCCACCTTGGCCTTCAAAAGCCAAAAGGATTCACAATTCAACTCCTGTTGAACACAACAGCCAAGTCCAGGCCACTAAAGGCACAGATCAGGTCCCAGCTCCACCAGTGCCACCTGGGTTGGATGGAGCATGGAGACAGCTGCACAACAGACCCTAAACTACCCAGGGTGATGCTACCCAGTGGTCCAACAAGGACTTTCATGCACAGGAAACATGTAAGTATTTACCCAACACAGGGCATTGGAAGCAAAACACACTAGTGCTGGTTTCTGCTTTGTTCCAGCTGCACCTTCTTCATCCTCAAACCTATTAAGTTTCAAGCACACCCAAATACCACATTGTGGTTGCCACAGCCTAAAATCAGTACTGACTTCAAAAGAGGACACCAACTGGTTTTCAAGTTGCATATAAATGCGATCTGAAAGGTTGTGGCCATTCCCACCAGATGTTACAACAGCTGAAAGCACCTTCTTCCCTTCTGAGCACACCCTGACCCGAACCTCCCAATGGCTGAGAAATACCAAATGGCATAAAGCTGAGAGAGTTTTGTTAAATTGGCACGGAGGGAAAAACCACTGGACCAATGTTGCTTGTGAGACACGGGCAGGAGGCCACTTTGGGAAGGCCTGGGGAAGAGCCAAGCTTGCAGACTTCCTGAGAAGTGAGAAATATCTCATCTGATGAGGGAAAAAGAGATGCACCAACCTAAAAGGTGGTCGAGAGAGAAAGGCACCTTCACTGCCTAGATGTCTGAAGGAATAGTTACCACTACTGTGTATCCTACGCTCTGTAACACCCCGTTCATCCACATGTACAAAATTTCGGTGCCAAATGCTGCAGTGGGACCAGGTCACACTGAAAATCAACACTTATACCGGTTATATTCAGTTTACCCAACTTTCAGTCATGGCTTTCTGCAGGCAGCCTGAGGTTTTGCAAATTCCAGAAACGCGGCTGGCACTTTACTGTGACAAAACCCGTGTGAGAAACGGGGAGATTGGTACCCCCCTGCATCAACATCCACCAAGAAAGCCAGTGGATACAGCACAAACCAGTGAGATCACAATCACAGGTATCCTTTTACTAAATCAGTTTGTTTCCTCGCTCTAACTCCTGGCCTGGGGCTTTTTTTCCTGTTCATGCTTCTTATTTTTATCATGCACTATTAATATCTATGTTGAAAAATGATTTTTCAAATAAAAATTTTTAAGCTAAAAGTTGTTGACATTTCTGTTCAAGTCCAAATGAGTATGGCCTAGATACACTCACGTTCAAACTCACCAGCACAGCTGCACTCAATATTTCCCCTGAATTTCTGACTACATGCTATAGATGAACTACATTTCACTGATACCATACTGACAGGGATTCAAAACTCCAGGAAAAAAAAAAAATGTCCACCAGAAACTCTGCCAGACATTTCTGGTGGCTTTGTGTACTTTAATAAAGCCATTTCACACTACAGTGGGCCATCTCTGGAGATGGAAGCTCACACCAACCTCATGGGTGATGCTCAAGGAGTAGGTGAGAGTATTCAAGTAACAATCATTCCTTAAAAAACACAACCAAGCAACAAAAACCCCTTCACCAGCACCATTGCAAAGCCCATAAAAACTCATTCCCAAACCCATACGGGCAGCTGGACTTCAGTAGAAAGCCAGTGCTGGGCAACGGTGAGACGTGGCACTGCTCTTCCACCATCCCAAAGAATGGGATGTGTCTCCCACACAGTGCTCTTGCTAAATAAATCCAACATGTTGCAGGAACAGGATTGTTTGCCAAAGCTGACAGAAGCTGAAGAAACAGCTGTAATGTCACAAAGCTCTCCATCCCTTGCCTTTTGCCAACCCAATCCCCCATCACCTGGCCCTTTCACTCTCTGCCCTGCCCTCAAAAGACTAAGACTCTCCCAGTCTCTTCCAAGACCCCAAACAACCCTTGAAGTCTTGCTCTCAGCTTTCATTTGGGCTCCTTTACCTGCCATTCGTGTTCTACACTCACCATCAGGAGATGGGACCTCCCAGCCACACTTTGGTACCTGGAGGGAAAACATCACCCTCTCCAGAGATGGATTCCCAGCAGCTGCTCTCATCCATGCCAGTCCTTCTGGCCAAGCTCTGCATCTTCTTGGGAACAGGGAGGCTCATGCACATAAACACTGCCAGCCACTCTCCTTTGGAAACTAGCTGTCAAACCTAACATTTGCATTTTAATTAGCCATAATCATATGTTTCACTTACACTGCAATTTTCACCTTCGCAGCGAGCTCTTTGAGGCATGAACTAATTAATCCCTCTGCCTTCGCCAGCTCAAGAGTTAATACTTGCTACTGCTTCAGTGCAAGTTCGAAAATCCTATTTGCAGAAAAAAGAAGATAACTTTCCCCAGTGCACAAGCAATAAATGGAAACACAGCGATCACCTACGTGGTTGCTCTCAGTGATGATAAGTATGGGTGAAGTGGGCTGTGCTGGTAGAGATGTAGATCAATCCTGGCAATATCACAAGCTTTAAGTGTCCCAAAGATATCAGCGGATTCTGGATGGGATTCAAGTTCAATCGCATGTAAAAAATTCGATATTCAATGTACAGCATTCACAGCTGAAGGTGGGAAAGAGAAAAAACAACAGAAAGCTAAAGGACTTCTCAGGACCCAGCCTAACAACAGCCTCACCACTGCACCTACAAGGATCTCCCCAGATCAAGTTGTGGGGTGTCCTTCAAATGACTCTTAAACTTTGGTCTGAACCCTGGTCAGAGTAGAAGACAGCTATCATGTAAAAGGTTCTTTTTTGGGGCTTTTCTGCAGCAGAGGTTTTCACACACCCACTTTGTGCTTCCGCCAAATCTTCCAGTTATGCAGAATTTTTACACCAGACTCCAAGCACCTCCCTGCTCTTCTAGACTTACTCAAGAAGAACCACTTTAATTTTTCTACAGGAAATCAATTATTTAATTATTTAAATAATTTAAAATGCACCTTTTAAGAAAAAAAACCACTAAGGTTACTTTAAACATTTTAGCAGGGAAAAAAATTCCGGCTTCTTTCTTCGCAGTGCATTGCATAAAGCTATAAGAACACTAGAAAGCTTACTCTTATAAAAATACGCAGAAAATTTTGGCTCTGCTCCTTCCCTCCCCAAGTCTGTGCTCACCTTCCCCAGCTCTCTCCAGTCTGGTACAGTTCCTGATCACTGCTTTGGTCAAGACACATCAGAAGGGACAGCAAACATCACTTGAAGCTCACCTTTTTACTGAAATAAGGTTTTATCTATAACTGTTGCACTATACAGGACCAAAGGACCTGATAGGTTTGGAAGTGGGAGGTTAAGCCTGCAAGATCAGGGAAGTGCCAAGCCAAGTGTGGTTGTGTTCTTGTCAGACAACATCAGAGATGTTGGGCTAGCCAAGGATGTGCTAGGTAGCTCATTTACACACAAGCAAAAAGATGAGGAACACCAAGGCACTCAGAATGGCACTGAGAACTCCAGCTGTCCTATGGAAACCCATCTGCCTGAGCCTCAAAGGAAACGGCTCACATCACCCCTTCCCTGCCAAGAGCTTCAGCACTTCCTGACCTCATCCAAATCTGGTGACACCAGGCCCAGAAGACACCTTCCTCCATCCTCAGAAAGCAGCAGCACATCTCCTAACCCAGTCAGCAAAGCAGGGATGCTCTCCTCTCCCAGACCTTCAGACACCCAAGCAGGTGGGAGCTGCCTGTGGGGTGGTGCTGCTTCATGAGGTGTATCCCGAACAGAAGTCCCAGAGAAAGTTAAACCTACACATCAGCTGAAGGACTTGGTTTCTTTCTCAGGAGTCCTCTCCAACTGTAATTGAGCAGGGCTCCATTCAGTACAGGGAGGGAACACCACCCAGCAATTACAGGCAGAAAACCATTAAGCAACTGGTTTTCTCAGAGCTGCCCTTTGATCATGAGCAGGTCACCCCACTCAGGGCTTTAATTTCTTCCTCCTTCAGGCAGGGATACACCAACATGCATTGTCTGACAAAGCCAGTGTATGTCTTTTGCTTTCTCTTTTTCTTTTGAAAACAAGTCAACAGCAGCTGCAGCATCTCCCAGCACCCGCCTGTCCCAACAGGTCTTCAGTGTGGTGGCCAACCTCAAGCAAATTCATTGTACAAACTGGCTCTGGGCTGTGATATGAGCATGTCAATGTGATGGAGAACCCCAAACTGCCCCCAGGATCATCCCACCTCGATTTTTGTTTCTGATCTAGGCCCAAGGATGGGCAACTCAAGTCAGACACAGGTTGTCTACCAGCAGGGCGAAATGAATTACATCTTTGTTCATAGAGGTCCTGCCAACCTACTCACTTTCCAGGGCTGGTCTAGGTTAGGCAAGGATGTGGGGCATTACGTCCTGCCTGCTGATGTCAGTGGATTTAAGCCAGCAAGACAACTTCCCTGCTGACTTCAGAAGTTTATGTGACAGCAGAGCTCATCACAGGAGCCTCAGTCCAACTCTGGACCTAGCAACGTGGCACCTATCCAAGACCATGATTCCTTGCCACCTGCCTCTGCAGCATCCATCAGGGAGGATTTCCTGGTGTTTGAATCCAGGAAGCTAAGCAGCACTAATGCCTGCAAGAAAAAAAAAAAAAAAAAATTCTCTGGAATTGTGAGAGAAATCTGCACTGATAATTTGGTTTTTTCACTCTCCATAAAACTAAGTTCCACTGTGCATTGAAAACTGCTGTTTCCCAAGAGACAACCTTCACACATCTCCCCCCCCACACCTCCTAGTGCCTTTGCTTTGGCAACAGAGCAGCTTTTTCATGTAGCCATGACTACATGGCTAGGGCATGGAGAGACAGGACCTTCAAGATATCTCATTGCAATCCCTTCCACAGGCAGCGACACCTTCCACTACCCCAGGTTGCTCCAACCCTCATCCAACCTGGCCTTGGACACTTCCAGGGATCCAGGGGCAGCCACAGCTTCTCTGGGCAACCTGTGCCAGGGCCTCACCACCCTCACAGCCAAGATTTTCTTCCTAATACCCAACCTAACCCCTCCTTCTCTCAGTGTGAAGCCAAGCCCCCTTGTCCTGTTACTCCAGGCCCTTGTCAGAAGTCTTATGACAGCACAGCCCTTGGGATGCTCTTGACTCCAGCCAGCTAATCAACTCCAACCAAGGCCCAAGAGCAGAAACCCACAACCTCACCCTGCCACCAGAATGCTTCTGTTTCTACTGGTTTAATATTCCTACTAAATGGCAAACCAAGTCATCTCCTCCGCCACCATCTCCTCAGAGAGGACAGGAGAAGTGCGCTACAAGCGAGGTGTAGGACAATCCAGATGTGATCCACACACCCAGCCTGCTCCTCCACTGCTCAGCGGGCTTGGCAACACGACCACCAACTGGAGAAGCCTCTGAGGTCCCCACTCATGCACTAAATCCCTGCTGCCCTTGGTGGGACACGGACACAAAGGCAAGCAAGCAGCAGAATAAAAGCCAGTCCCCTTTACTGCCAATGAAAAAGGTTTTTTTCTCGGTGATGGTGGGTGACAGCCACCGTGGGGGAAGGGATGGACTTGGCCAGGAAGGAGGATTTGCAGCCCTCCCTCTCCCGCCGCCTGGAGAAATGGGACAAACCCGCAGAGTTGTCCTGTTTTTTGTTAATGACCTTTACACAAGGGGAGCCTGGGATGGAGCTGCTGCCAGGCCTTTCATGTACCAAGAGCTCTGCTGGCTCCCTAAATACGTACCATACCAGAAGTCTTTTACTTAATGAATTGCTCTCAGAAATATATCAAAGAGCTTCCTACTTGCCACAGCCTCACAAGGGGAATGCAAATAAAGTATTATATAAAATCTTCCCACTGGGTCTTTTTGGGGGAAAAGAAAAAAAAAAAAAGAATCCAAACATAAAAGGATTTAAAATGGTTCCATTACCTAAACTTTCCTCATTTTTAGAGGTGCTCAGATAACATCTGAAGTAGCTTGATGGAGTGGTCTCCACCCCACAGGCTCACACAGAGTGAGACCCAGCAGAGCTTCAGGGGGGGTATTTCACATTGTGAGACCAGGATGTTCTCAGCACACCAGGAGTCCACAAAATAAATCTCAGGGCATTCCCCCACGAGCAGACCATCTTCTCGCAGCCACCCACCCAGAGGACTGGAAAGACCAGAGTAAAAGGTTTCCCTGGGGTGGATTTTCCCCATTTTTAAGCCACTGCTTCGTTGCCAGACTATGGGAACTGACATGCATATAGTCTCCCACAGCTGCTAATAGATGCCTCACCAAGTAGTGCAAGAGCAGGATAAGTCTGGGATGCTCTTTCCCAGAGATACCCAATGACATCAGAAAACCAGCAATTTAGGAATATCCTGGACTGCAGGTTGAATCAAGACACCTAATTTTTATCCCTAAATTGAATGTTATTCATAAATTGCTCTCAGCCCCACATTTGTACAATAACCAGTAGATGCTTATATACACACACATTCTAAATATAAATGTCTATACAAGCACATAACACAACTACACACACTAAAAAAAAAAAAAATCTTCTTTTATTTGTCATAACCTTGCTGGATCCTACAGAAGAGAATTTCAAAGGCCTCAGGTACTTAGGCATGTATAGGAGGATTTTCAGGCACGGGAAAGTCTGCTTCTCTTTAGGCTCCCCTATAACCTTTAGGAAGCCAATTACTTTAGAAAATGCAGCCCTGGACTACTCTGCCTTCACAGAAAATGAACCAGATGCTGAATATATTTCCAGGACTAACCCAGATTTCCATATAAATGCCCTTTCTGATGGCCAGGTTAGAACCACGTGAGGCATATCACGGTCACCGACACATAACCCACATTTCCACAGCAGCTGAAGCCAGCAGAAATCTCACATCCAAGTATTTTTCAACTAAGACCAGCAATGCAGAAATATCAGCTGGAAACACAATAGGAAAATTAGGAATTCAATTTTCTGCCCAAACCCCTCGAAATCCATAAAAAAAGGTAACAAAAAAAACCCCCCACCCCCTACATCCATTGGGAAATAATTAGTCAGCTTCTTCCTTAGGAGGTTTGAAGAGTGATTGATAATTTTCATCCAAGACAAGCATCTTATTAATGATTTTTTTTTTTTAATGTTGAAAGCTAATAGTAAAAACTCAACAGCCAGAAATGGTAATAAACTGCACCTGGTCCTCACCAGCAGCGTTTCACTCATATATCAGTAACACCAAGAGAAATGCTTGCCTGGACAGAGGAACAATAGCTTCCAGCTCCTCTTTGGTGCCAAGGAAAATTTGTTACTCACAGTTAAAGGAAGCCAAACACAGAGAGAGATAATTACCAGCTCTGCTGCAGGCTGGGAGGCAGCCCAAACACCGGGTAAGCAGCTTCGGCATCAGCAAATGGTATTTGCGTGTGGAAAAGAAGCTCCGTGTTGGAGCAGATCAAATAGGTTTAATTCCCAGGGGAAAAAAAAAAAAATTGAAATCTAGCACGAAAACCCCCCAAAACCCACTAAGTTGAAACAAAAGAGCCCATAGCACCAGGCAGATGGAAGAATGCCAGAGAAGTATCACTTGTGCACGACTCCTGCATCCTCCTGTGGTACCCACACTAACAGAACCCATGGGTGAAGAACCAGGACTGGATTCTTCCCCAGGGAAAGCACCTGCTCCTGCCAACACCCTGAGCCACACAATGAGGCTCGATGGACAAGGCCAGCCTCCCAGCTGAGTACCAGGCATCTGTCTGCAATGCTGGGAGGGAGCCTGGATGAGGTTTTGCTGCTGAACATTTCGGAGCAGATCAAAGCTATAGTGAATTAAATCCACAGTTCCGTCTGGCACCTTCAGAGGCTCATCTGAAGCAGTGTCCCCATTAAGTACAACCTTCCTACACTAGATCCTGTCTTTGTTGGGTGCAGGTGTTGGTATAGGTGCTCCCAGCATCCCTGCATCCAGGCCTGTGGCAGGGAGGGGATGCATGAGCCCCCATCCCAAATCCAGGGATTTCCAGCATGGCTCAACATGGGAAGAAATTGTGCCCAAACTGAGAGTTGTGACTCTCACTGCTCAGACAGGCACAGCCTCTTGTACACCCTGCAAGGGGCTCCCAGGTTCCTTCTCACGGATCCCACCTATGGGGACGAACCTGGAGGACCATCAAGCAGGGCAAGAACACAAAACCCACCAGCTTGAAGCCCCTTCTCCGGGTGGGACATCCACCAACCAGGGCAAGTGGAAATGCTATTTTGCCCTTCCTCAGATATCTGGGTCTCATATCTCCTTGGGCAAAGGCTGCTCTCACAGAGCTGAGGGTCTCGTGGTGACACAGCAGCTCCTCGGCCAGGTGACAGTGGTCAAACCCAAGCCTCTACCCCTCCCAACCCTTTCCCACATGGGTGCTCATGTAGAGGAGGGACAGTCACCTCCAGCTGTGCTTGGTAGATACTCTTCACTGGTGTTTACATCACGTCCAACCACCAAAACCGACTCGTGCCTGACTTCTGCTACTGCACACCCAACACAGCCTCTCAGCACATGCAGTTCTGTTTCTTCTCCCAGTTCACCCTCTCAGCTATTTAATCCTCTTCCCTGTAACACCACCCTTGTGCTGCAGCACATAACCAAGATGCCCAGCTACACAGAGGATCCCTCCTTCCAGCTACATCTCGTAATTCCAAGTCAGCTCTGATGCTCCAAATCCGTCCCTCACACAGGCGGCAATAAGAAGCTCCTCAGGAATAAATGGGACGCCCCGTATTTTTTCCTCTTTACGGCAGAGCAATAAGCTCCTGGCCAAAGCATCCATCCACACATCAGGATGTCGCCCACTTCCCACGGTTTTGGCAGGAATGAGCTTTTGGATGCCAAGCAGAGGGACACGTCTCCCCTTCCAAGGGAGAGGGAAAGCTGGCAGCACGGGCAGGCTCCGTGCTGCGCGACGAGGCAGCGCAGGAACGAAAGCAAAGGTCTGGGGAGGGAAGAACTAAAGACAAGCCCTACCTGGTTGTGTTCGTGAGACGACGAGCCCTTCCCTCGGGATGGGGAACAGCTGCCATCGAGCTGCTCGCTGCAATCCGCCGTCCACTGCAAGAGGGATAAAAAAGGGGATTGTGTAAAATAATAGCCCGGGCTGGGGAAAAACTGCTGCGTCAGTCCGGAGCGCACAGAAAACACGGTGCAGCCGCGGGCACCGCTGCGCGCGTGTGGCACCCCCTCCTCTCCGAGGATGATCCCAAAGGCTTTGGCTTGGAAACGCTTCACCTGCCACCAGCAAAACAGAGGGAAGATACAGGAAAAAATTGTAGGGAAGGCACCTGGAATGGCGCTCTGCAATAAAACCCCTCCCTGACACTTCCTTGTGGATTCTGACGGTGTTTGGGAATCTCAGGGAGGCTTGACTTAATCGCTCTTTCCCATGGAGTTCTTCCATGGGAAGTTGGGAAATTTCTGCTTTTCCTAACTCTGTTTGCTTCAGGGGCAGACACGAGTGCTGAGCTGTCAAACCCCTGTGTTTTTGTTTTAAATAGAACAGAAAATGAGGATCAAAGTTGTAGGTTTGGCTGTTGCCATGAGTGGCCATAGAGGATCGCCAGCTGCTTAGGCCAGCTTCCCCCACAGTTTGACAGCAAGGTGCCTCCAACAAAATAATCAAATTTGGGGTCATTTGTTAGGTTTTGGTTATTTTTTTTTCCCCCTAAAGAAATGAAAGGCAGCATTTCATACTGGGGAAAAAAAATTTAAAAAAAAAAAAGAAACTTTCACTGGACAAACAAGAGAGATGCTGCTTAATCCTAAAGACATTTTGTCACTACCCCAACAAAATTGAAACTGGCCAGCCCCATTTCTGAGGTCCTTCTTCTTGGAACCACTTGGCTGCTCCATAAGACACTCAGTGCTTGGCACCATCACCAAGGACAACGCTCCAAGAAAATGGAAGTCAATTCCACACAAACAGCAACAACCTGAGAGCTCCTTGACAGCTATGGATGAGGTCACAAAATAAATCACCACCAGATCTGCCCATGATTCCTGCCCTTATCAGAGGGTCTGTTCTAGCTCACAGATGGGGGGACCTCAGTCTCCCCTTACTATAGAGGTGCCGATCAGTCTGCTGCCACCTCTGCTGGAGAGGCTCATGAGAACCTCCTGCCCATCTCCTTCAACAATTTTGCGTGCCACCACATGCCTGCAAAGCTCTCTCTAGGCACTGCTCGCTCATTATTATGTCCACAAACAAAATAAACTTGTATTTTCTCTCCGACTCTCCTCTCTTCCCCAGTGGGAGCGAGATTGAAGACACCCACACTTTGTGATTCTCTAAACTGGTGATGGGTTCAGCTCCCCTGGGAGTGGTGTGAAGGATGAAGCAGAGCACAATGTGCCTCTCCTTCCCTCCCCCAGCACAGAGAGCAGTTGTCCATGGACGTGGTACCATCCTAGCAACTCACACGCACGGGTGAGTGGATTTATCCTCTCTCAGGCAGGGAAAACGTTATTGCAGCCATAAGGAAACAAACAACAGAGAGATTAAATAACTTGCCCACCATTAAAGATTTAGTTGCTGGCAGATCCTTGCAGTTAAAACCAAATTTCTTGGTCTCAGTCCAGTGCCTTTCCCCTAAACCCATCCTTCTTCCTCTAGCTCTCATTAAGAGGGAACATGCCACCTTCTATCAGGACAGCTTCCACTAGGATTGCTCCATGCAGCTGCAGGATATGTGTGGGTTTATCCCTTGCTTTGCTAAGTAGTGATCAGGGAGAGAAAATCAGAAATAAAAATACCTGATTATTTCCTACACAAACTTGGGATACAAGGTGGTAAAAAAATGAAAATCTTTGAGAGACAAGAGATAATTCCTTCTTAATGCATCCATTAAGACACGGGTTGATAAATGCAGGTGACCTATGTAAAAGTCCATCCTCACTTCCTGTCCCATATACAGCCCCAGAAATATGAAATACCACGTTCTGATGAAGTTTCACACGTAAATCTTAATTAAACTTCTACACCAATGGTCTGGGGTACAACCAAATTTAGCTGCTTCATTTGAGTGCCTCTAAAAGTGGTTTAATTAAAAGGTTCCATGTTCAGATCTTTCATGATTAAGTTTTTTTTCTTTTAAAGTAAAACCTAGCCATCTTGAAAGGGAACACTCTCAGAACTGACATCAGAAGCGTAGCACCTCCTTTTTTTCAGTGCAGGTCAGGAAGGAAAGCTAAAATCCCATTTCCACAACTGGAAGATGGATTTGGTTGTTGCAATCGAGGATCTTAATGCAAAAATTGCACATGGGCTGCCACAAGAATTAGCAATTTTTGTCCTCAAGATGCAGAGGGAGACCAGGCTTATTGGCAGAGCTGTGGACAGGCTGGAAGAGATTGTAAAACTCTATTAAATTAGTTCTAATTCAATACTATTTCTAATCTTGACATGCTAATAAGCAGCACTTGTCTGTTTGACATGAAGCCCCTCCAAAATATTACTTCAAATACAGAAATTTTCCAGCCTTGGGTTAAAAAACCCCCACCATGAAGTTCTTCAGATCACTAGATTCTTAAATTTATTTTCTCACACTTTCAGCAGCTTCAATCCTCAAACTGTAAAAGACCTCTTCAGCAAAATCTATTCTTGAAAAGGTTCCTTTGATTGGCAGTTTCTTTACACTGAGGTGATGCAAACCAGGCCCAGAGCTGTGGGTCAGACCCTCAGCTCCAGCAAACCTGCACAGTCCAGATAAATCAGAGAAATGCTGCTGATACCAGATAAAGATGGGATCCTTCATATGGGAATCATGGAATGGTTTGGTTTGGAAGGGACACTGAAGACCATCATCCCACCCCCTCTGCCACAGGCAGGGACACCTTCCACTAGACCAGGTTGCTCCAACCCCATACAGCCTTGGCTTGGAAACTTCCAATGATGCACCTTGAGATCTTGAAAACCCAAAACCCAGTTATCAGGAGACCGCTACCAACTGGATGGAGACCTCATATATACATATATATAACGATATACACACAGACACATATATATGTGTATTTATATATAGATTCATATATCTAAATCTATCTATATGTGTATATATATATAGACACAAGTATGTATGTGTATGTATGAATATTTATACACACACAAATCTATATGTATATCTATATCTGTATATCTGTATATCTGTGTATCTATATATCTATATATCTATATATCTATATATCTATATATCTATATATCTATATAGCTATATCACCAAACAAGCAAGCTGCCCCAAATCCAGCGTTTTATCCCGTTCTCCTTCACGTGCAAAACCCGGAAGAGCCGCTTCAGCTGGGCACACATCCCCACGCCAGGCCACCAGCCCCACAGCCCCTCTCCCAGCCCCGTGTCCTTCTCCCACCTGTGAGACATGGGACTGTGCCTTCTCGCTCTCGCCGTCCCCCTCCGTCTTGTCCGTCAGCAGCCCCTGGACCTGGTACTCCAGGACGTAGCTGTCGATGAAGCGCTCCAGCTCCTCGATCTCCTGGGAGCGGCTGCTCCCCGCCTCCGAGGAGGCCGACGCCACCGACGAGTTCTCCATCCCTTCAGGAGACGCGCCAAGAACGGAGCGGGCCTGGAAGAGCGAAACAAAAAAAAAAGGGTAAGGAAAATATTTCCCGGTAACTACAAGTTAAAAAAAAAAAACCAAAAACACCTAAAAACACCCCAGTAGCCAAAGCCTGTTGGTTACCACAGGCAGGATATTTCATTTGTTGCACATCTGCATTTATAATAATCCTAGGTGGTCACGTTTAGAGTTTCCAGGTGTAGAAAAAAAAAAAAAAAAAAAGTTCCATTTCTGTAATATTCCCACATTTAAGGACGACAGACATTATTTCCTGCCCTCCTTCTCAAAAAAAAAAAAACCTCCAGACGCACGCACAAAAGAAAAACAAAACTAAAATGCTTAATTTAATAAGTCCACATTTAATATCCTGGGTAAGTGTGAGAAGCCAGGAATGATGGAAAAGGGGTAGGAAGAAGAAGATAACTGAAAAGCTTCTCTAGGACAGTGGCAGTAAATTATGCCAGCTCAGTGGTGTGGCTATAAATGGTCCAGCAGGGAGGTGAAACAGAGAGCACAACAGAATTTATTTTTAAAACCTCTCACTGCAGGAGAATGGCTCTGTAGAAGACGTAGGACCTTCATCATGCTCTTCTCCTCTTCCCATTTCTCCAGGGCTCCATGCCAATCACACAGTAAAAAAAAGAAACCACCAGCTCCTGGACCTGTGCCGGGCATGGTGCTGATCTCTCCTCTCTGTAACCAGTGACAGGACCTGAGGGAATGGCCTGAAGTTGTGTCAGGGCAGGTTTAGGTTGGATATTAGGAAAAGGTTCTTCCCCCAGAGGGTGGTTGGCACTGAACAGGCTCCCCAGGGCATGGCCCCAAGGCTGCCAGAGTTCCAGGAGTGTTTGGACAACGTTCTCAAGGACAGGGTGGGATTGTTGGGGTGTCTGTGCAGGGCTAGGAGTTGGACTGGATGATCCTTTCCAACTCAGGATATTCTGTGATTCTACGTTTGGAAAGAACTAAGCTTTGGATGAATGTCTGGTGGTGAGACTCAAATTCCTTCTTCCCTGCAGCGGGGAAGGAGAAGACACAGAGCTCCCATCACATTGCAGGACACAGCAACTTCATCCCTCACCCTCTCCCTCACCAGGAGCTGGTATTTACAGTCTACTTTGAGACAAGTGTAATATTACTAAAGAAATTCAGAGTGAGCCACATGCCATCCAGAAGGGAAGGGGGGAAAAAAAGTAAATCTGCTCCCAGCTCATGTAATTTCCAGCTCCTGAACTATTTTCTCATCTGTCACTTCTGAACAATTGTGGCTTCATTTGGAAACTGCCAAGAACGAGCAGTTCTGGCCTAAGGATTTCTTCTTCTCAAGGAATTATTCCCAAATGTGCCCAGACTGTCAAAAAGGCTCATTATGTAGATCAATATCACACATTAGGTCCTGAACAAAAATCATGTGGCGCATTAGAAAGGAGAAAGAAAAAAGAAATAAGTCAAGAAATAAAGAAGGAGGAGCCCCAGAGAGTGTGGAGCCCTGGAGGAGGGCATGCTTCTACCCTTTTTGCTCATTAGTGCCAATTACCAAATGGAAAGAATTAATTATGAAATAGGAAGTGTTAAAGCAAGAGGAGAACAGGAGGCTCCCATGAGTGATGGCATGAGAAATGACCACGTGAGGTAGAGGACAGGTGGCATCACTTGGGATGGTCCAAGAAGGGTCAGAGGTTATCCCTGGGGCCACACATTACAAAGCCAAAGTTGTTTTGCCTATTTTGATGGTTTTTTGAAGGTGGCAATGGAGGAAATCCAGCCCTGGGGATGCTCCCCCTTGAACTACCCACAAAGCAGAGGAAGGGCTAACACATGCCTCCACTTTTGGGGTGCTCACTGCTGTGCCCAACCAACATTTTGTGACTAGCAACAGGAGAGACAGGGAACTGGAAGGGAGTGGGTTTGTCAGAAGTCACCAGGTAAAACAAAACAGCACAAACCACATATTTGAGATATTTATGGATCTCTGGTAGGAAACTCTGAAACCAAGCCATCTTGCAACACCATCACATCTCTCTAAAGAAAACCATCACTTATCAGGAAGAAAACTCCCCTGTGCCTAAGGGTCATGAGTTACCACCTACACCTGAAACAGGATCATCACTGTACACAAAGATCCCTGGTGCAGCTGTCCAGGCATGGACAGTGAGGTTGGTTGTCACCTAACCCTTATAATAAGAAAAACATAAGTCACAGCCTATAATCATTTTTACATGTTTAGTCTGCACCACCAAGTTGTTGTGAATCCTTCAATGACACAGAGATCGACATCCCGGTGTGCCCGTGCCACTGCCAATATGCACTCACCCATTTCAGACGTAGGTTTGTCCCAGTTTGCATGCAACTGCCCTCTCCAATGCCACCAGCCTGCCCAGGGATGCCCCAGAGCTCAGACAAGCACTGTTTTGGCCACCACCCTCTGGAGGCTTTCTCAAGGCAGGGCTTTTTAAGGTGTAACCCACTGAATTCTGGGCTCTGCCTAAATCTACCAAGTGTGAGATGTGTGTCTATAAAACCCTTCTGAGAAAACCAAACCAAGGTGATCAAAGGTTTACAGAGGCCCATTTTCTGGGTCCTGCAAGATGATTCCTCTTTGGAGCAGCCTGACCCTTCCAAAGGAACAGCTTTGGAAGCCCTTCCTCCTTGGTAGGAAGTACCTTGGGAAGTGGAGCATCCACTGAGATCCAAACCAATTCAAGTCCACCTGCAAAGGTTTACTCTCCCATTTAACACTAAACCTTCTCTCCTATTTCAAAAATCAACCCTCTCCACCACAGTTTCCTGACATGAAGGCTGTATGGTCTCCTGTTCTGGTGCCACGAGTCAGGAAACCTCTGTGCCCAAAGCAGGTTTCCCATCTCGCCTCATCCTCAAAACATGTACAAAAAAAAAAGAGGTTTCTAAAGAAAAACCCAAACCCACGTTTGAGCATCAAGGCAGTTGGTATCTTCCCACACCAACAAATAAATGTTCTTGAGAGCTCTTCACAGAGTGGTGACCCCTCGGATCTGTGTTGGCTCGGCGCTAAGAATTCCCACATCCCAGATATACATTCCTCAAAGATAATTAATAGAGATCAACATCAAATTTCCATTGGATGGGGCTTGGAGCAACCTGGTCTAGTGGAAAGCGCCCCTGCCCATGGCAGAGGGTTAGAACTAGATGACCTTGAAGGTCCCTTCCAATTCAAACCATTCTAGGATCCTATGATTCCACAGGGCCTATGCTCTGCTCATTACTATGACCATTAAAGGAGGAATCATCAGCAGAAAAAGTCAATAGATGTGCAAACTGCTTATTATAACTTAGTAATTATCAGCATTACTGTAATGTATGATTATTATTAATAGCTGTTATTAAGAGTGATCTAAATGGGGTTCTTGCTCCAGAAGGATTATACAGTTTTTATGGCAACTATACAGCTTTACCCTTAATCAGCAAACAATAAGAACAAGCACTTTTTTATGACATTTTAGGTCCATCTCCTTTCTCCCAAAGGTTGCTTCAGGCCTGTTGCACTTGTGGAACCAAGTGGTGAGTCTGATAGGTGAAGAGAAGCAACGGAGAAGGAACCCATTTAGGGCATTCTCACAGAATCACAGAAATGTTTAGTCTGGAAAAGCCTTCCAAGACCATCAAGTCCAACCATTCCCCAGCACCGCCAAGGCCACCACTCACCCATGTCCCCAAGTGCCACATGCACATGGCTTTTAAATCCCTCCAGGGATGGGGACTCCACCACTGCCCTGGGCAGCCCCTTCCAGTGCCTGACCATCCTTTTGGTCAAGAAGTTTTCCCAATATCCAATCTAAACCTGCCCTGGCACAACTTGAGGCCATTTCATCTCCTCCTGTCCCTTGTTCCCTGGGAGCAGAGCCTGACCCTGCTCCAGCTCCTCCCTCCTCTCAGGGAGTTGCAGAGCCAGAAGGTCCCCCCTGAGCCTCCTTCTCTCCAGGATGAGCCCCCCCAGCTCCCTCAGCCACTCCTGCTGCTCCAGCCCCTTCCCCAGCTCCATTCCCTTCCCTGCACACGCTCCAGCCCCTCAGTGTCTCTCCTGTCTGAGGGCCCAGAACTGCCCCAGCACTGGAGGTGCCTCAGCAGGGCCAGCACAGGGACGGGCACTGCCCTGGCCCTGCTGCCACACCACGGCTGGGACAGCCCCGGGGACATTGCCCTCCTGCCCCCCTGGGCACACCTGGATTGTGTCCAGCCACTGCCACCAGCACCCACAGGGCCCTTCCCAGTTTTCCAGCCCCTCTTTCCCAGCCTGGAGCTGCAGAGGGTTGGTGTGACCCAAGTACAAGCCAGCTCTTGCTCCAATTCAGCAGGACAAACCAACGTTAGGACCTGCTATCTGGACAACAAGTGGGCACCTTGCTCCTACCCAGGGTCCAACGTGGTTGATCATCAGCAGAGGAAACTAAATAAAGGGATTGCTTTTGCCTGTGCTTTTCTTCCCTTGGATGGATGCTGAAAGCCTAAAACGCTTTTGCACCTGTGACAGTTTTCTTTGAAGGCTGTGGCCTCCAAAGACGAGAAAAAGCAGTACCACAGTCTCACACACCCAAACAGTGAATGCTGGAAGCAGGTTTATCTGACAACTACACTGCCAGGAGCTAATACTTGGTGCTAACACACAAGGTGACTGGGAAAGATCTCTAAAATACAGAGTTCAGACAGAACTACTTCATGCATCAGGCTTTTTCACAATTAATACTACATTATTATTTCAATTTTCTAAAGGTCTAAGCACCACCAAATTCCAGTGCAGGGCAAGTGACAGCTCATCTTTCCAACAACCTGGCCTCAGCTGTTTAGATATGGGCTAAAATGACTCGCTTAAGGCCTTTAATTGGAAAACCCATGTCTCTTCCTTACTTATCCTCCAGTTAAACACTGAAAAAATCCCAGGCCAATCCTGTGTTCCTCCATGACTCCACAGTAAGGCAGAAGGAATGCAGAACAGCTTTTCTCTGCAGAAGATTTATCCCTCAGATATGCCATCACAGGCCAGCTGCTGGAAACACAGGCTGTGAGGAGCTACAGAGCTGTCCTGACAGATCCCTGAAAGCCTTTGCCCTGCCACATGGGATTTACCATCCCAGGTTTTTCTAGGAACAAGAGATGCTTCCTAAAAAAGGCAGTTGTGGTGCAAAATTCTTCACGTACCAATGCAGACACCTCCTTCCAAAGTGTTCTGCGACAGGACTTCCATCATCCCTCTTGTGTTTGTTCTCCCTCAGGAGTTTATAATAAACAAACTTTAAATCTTGCTGTGACAGGTCCCTTCTGCTCTGAGACATGTGGGACATGAACCAAGCAGTACCTCAGCAGCCCAGATTTACTTGTCCACGCCTGCATGGCATGACAGTAAAACCAAACTGAAGAGACCCCCAGTGAGACACAGAAAAGGCTCCAGCCCAGCCCCAAACACCACACCCTGCCTCGTGAGCAACCAACACCGACTGCCAAGTCTCTTGTCCAGGCTCCAAAACCCAATCCATTGTTCTCTGCTCCCTAGAGTGACGTTGGACATCACCTTGTCCAGGTGGTGATGGACATCCAGGGTGAGATGACACCCTCTTCTGCTCAGTGCCTCTCTGAGACGAACAGCACATGGCCAAACCCTCCACCACCACCTCCCTCACACTGCCTGCCCACCAAGACTCCAAGCCAGGCTTCCCAAAGCCACCGCTGAAGTGCACACCGTGCAGGGCAAGGAGGTCCCTTCAGCCCCAGGTCTGGGAGGTGAAGGATGCCTCGACCACACTTCGACCAGGGCTGAGCAGCTCGTGTAGGAAAACCCTCCTGCTTCTTATCTGCTTCTTATCAGCACCCTCAGGTCAGGTGAAGCCCTGAAAGAACCACCAGCTCACACTCTGGCAGCAGTGCAGCCAGCAGGACCTTTGACCGTCTGTGTTTGTGGGGGAGTTTGAACTCCTGGCTACCAGCACGGCCACAGCCTGCTCCGTTCCCAGCACCTCCTTTCAGTGAGCTCCTCCCGCACCAGCATTTTCTCCCTCCTGACCCAGCCCGTTTCCAACAACAAGCAATTAGCAGAGCGCCTCTCTGAAGCGGCAAGAGCATCTCTGAGAGCGAGGCGAGCCGTTTTATCTTCGCTGCTGGCAGCCAGCTCCCGCATCCAGCAGCCCGCAGGAGCAGTTACTATGGAAAATGAGAGCGGTGGAGATGAACCATGACTCCCTGCATCCAGGTATTGCTGCATCTCCACGACGCATCACGCGCCCGGTTTGGATTTGCTGCTGCAAAAGCCGGTGCCTTTCCAGACGCCGACAAAACATCGAGTGCGAAAATGTGAATTATTATATCCCGGATCTGACCTTTTTCCAATTAAAATGTAAACACCCCTTGAAATCCACGTCCAGCGTCTGCTGCTGGCGCTTTTCAGATACTGATGCATCCACGGCTGGCTGAGCATCTGATATATTTCATCATCCTTCCAGTCTCAGGTCTGATTTCTGGTACCTGGTGATGCAGAAAAGCCCAAGTGACAGGACAAGAGCCCAACAGCTGCCACGTTGCAGTGCCACTCATGAGCCTGGCATGGAACACAGCAGGCAAACGCCACGGAGCATTGAAACAGAGCCATCAAAACAAACATGGAAATAAATGGGGGAAAAACAAAACCAGAGAGAGCCAGGAGAAAAAACAAGTGCCGCAGAAACCAATCCAAAACAGCCCCTTTGACACAGTGATCCAGCAAGGAAGGGAGAGGAATAACCAGAGAGCCAGAAATCCTTCATTTTCACCCACAGTAATTTATTATGTAGCTTGTTTCCCTGCAATAATCAATTCTTTGTGGTTGGGAAGTGGATCTTTTTCTTTCTTCTTTTTAAACAAAAGCAAAGCCACATCACCTTTAGAAACACAAAGTCTTTTAGTGTGTCAAAACTGTGCATGAGGTTGGAGTGGTTTTCCACCAGATGGACTTTCCTGCCTGGGGGGAAAGACTTTACCTTTGGCTTGTGGTGGATATTATTAAGTAAAAGGAAAGAAAATACAGCATAAAACTAAGAAAACCACTGCCTGAACTGCAGGAGGTAAGTGGAGGTGGGTTTATGGGCCCTCCCTGTGGTGGGACACTCCACTACACGGGACGTCAGGGCAAGGAGACTGCTGGAGCATCACTCTGGCTGCAGCACAACGGCAAGACACGCTCTTGTTCCCAGATTTTTATACAAATTCAATACATGCAAATACATCAGTCTTTCTAGATATAAAATCTGAAGCAGGTCATAAAAAGCCTCCAACCACCAAGCCCTGAATCACAGGGGTTTTAACAGCCTGAGTTTTATAACCTATTTGACATCGGCTGATGCTACAAACTGTGACTTAAGTTAGACATAATCCATTTCCACATTCCCCTGCTTCTACTAAAAGCTAATGGAACAAGAGCCCATACCACATCTCATCCTTGCTATCTTTCACCTTCACAAAGAAAATGTTGCCAGACAAAAAATGCCGAACAATTATTATTAATATTTCAAGAAAAGAGAAAAAAAAAAAAAAAGATAATAAAAACGTGGATTTCACACACACGCTCCACGGGTCTCCTCTGCGGAGCTGCTCTGTCTCTCCTCGGAGGCAGCGCTGGGTAGGATGTGATGGCTGCAGGGACTGTGCTGGGAGACACGAAACAAGGATGTTCTCCTGCCACACATGTACACCACGCAGGTGTGAGTGCACCTCTGCAGGCAGCAATCCTCGGGCAACCGGCACCTGATTTTTGCCCGGCTATTCCAGAATCCCGGGGGGATGAGCCCTGATCCCAGGGGAGCAGCAGCCACGGCGCAGAACTCCCCGTGCAGGCAGCACTGTGCAGGCAGAGAGCACAGCCCACATCCCAAATAAAAGCATCACCATAACGGGCTGATCCACACGCTTTGGGAGCGCTCGTTTTCGCCAGGCGCCGCGCACCGTCCTTTGTAAATAACTGGAGGGAAACCATTATCAGGAAGGAGATCTTTTCTTCCCAGGCACCCAGGCAATATAATGGGCACTTGGGCTGTGAAAAGCTCCGTAATCCTAAAAGACACATCCAGCTCCCAAGTTGAGATGTCAACCTGCTGAAGTAATCCATCCCCGCCGGGGAGGGAATGGGGCAGGAGCAGCACAGCCCGGTCAGCAGCAGGGCAGGCGTGGAGGTTCTTTAATCCCTATTTAATCTTGCCCACAGTTCACTGGCAAAAAGCATTTTTGTGCCCATACACCAGCGTGCAGCAGCAATTCAGAGGACATACCTTGGCCACCAGCCAAAATGCCGGAGCTGCCACTCTGGATGGATTGAGGGTGGGGGGGGCGGGATGGGATTTTATGCCAGCAGGAGCCAGCTGGTCCTCTCCTCCTGGGACTCGTACGATCACAAAATGGTTTGGGTTGAAACAAACCCTTAAAGGCCATCTAGTCCAACCTCCTGCCATGCGCAGGGACACCTTCCACTACCCCAGGTTGCTCCAAGTCTCGTCCAGTCTGGCCTTGGACACTTCCAGGGATGGGGCAGCCATAGCTTCTCTGGGCAACCTGTGCTGGGGCCTCACCACCCTTATTGCGAAATACATCCTCATTATCTAGACTGAATCTTCACTCTTTTAGTTTGAAACCAGCACCCCTTCATCTACTGGTACAGGGCCAAAAGTCTATTCCCATCTTTCTCATAAGCCCCGTTGAAATATTCAAAGACCACAACAAGGTCTCCCCGGAGCCTTCTCTTCTCCAGGTGAACCCCCCCAGCTCTCCCAGCCTGGCTACACAGCATCTCTGTGGCCTCCTCTGGACTCTCTCCAGCACTCACAGGGTACCTCTGCCTAGCATGAGATTCTCAACTAGAACTGGAAAGAAAAAATCGTCCAGCAAATCTCTGCCATGTTGCAGGGGGAAGTGGAAAACAACTTACCATGTCCTCTCTGAGCTAGTTAAACTCATCTGAAAGACTCCATGCACAGATGAGTATATTCAGAGATTTTTAGCTGAATCTTTAATTACCTTCAGTTCTTAAAAAAAAAACAAACAAACAACCCACCACCCTAAAAAATCCCACTCAACAACACCCACAAACAAACAAGATTTCCCAAACCTGCCTCTGGACACCAGATCCCCCCTACTCCACTGCATCCAAATGTTTAAGTTACAAAAAAAGCTGCAGATTGGCTTTTACATCATGGCCACCCTGGGACCATCAGTCATTGACCTTATCATACTGTTCCCATACTGGTGGCAGCCATGAGATGAGATCCTCTGAATATTCTAGTGGAAAAGAACAAGAATCAGGGAAATTGCTAATTCTGAACAGAGTTTCCTTCTGCAGAAGGAAAAGCAGATGTTTCCTCATAAAACTTCTAATCTAATAATAATAAATTAAAAGGCAGTGAAGCAAAAAAAAGACTGGTGAAGCACGTGGGGGACAGGGAATTCTGTGGGGGTCAGTGTCCAACACCACATGAGCAGGTCCGCTGTGACAGAGGCAGCCAAGGAAAGGGACATCAGTGTCACGAGAGCTGAACGTTCCAGGACTGCTGTCCCTGCTTCTGCCTCCCTCCACATTTTAATATAAGAGCTACAGTTGCTTGCAAAGACAGGGAAAAAAGCCACAGGCAGCACACCCCACGTCCTATATACTCATTTAAACCTCAGGGTTGGGAGAGGACAGAGTCCAACACATACCCTAGCAGGGCACCTGACTCTCATACTTTTGACCACAGACTGTGCTGGTCATCAAAGTTTTCCCTTCACCTGGGGCTGGACAGTGTTCTCTTTAGCTCCTGCTCCCAGTGACATGTGCTGGATGTGGTCCAGAAAGTCACTTTTAATCCAGCAAAGTGACTGCATTATGGAAGAGTCACTCTAACTTCAACTAGAGGGACCACACTGAATCTAGCTCTCTGAGACAGATGATGCTCTTTGCCCACAGCAAAGACAGCTCTCACAGCTCAGGAAGGCCATAGAATCCTGGAATGGTTTGGGTTGGAAGAGAACCTTGAAGATCATCCCAATCCATTGCCCTGCCCTGGGCAGGGACACCTTCCACTATCCCAGGTTGCTCCAAGCCCCCTCCAACCTGGCCTTGGACACTTCCAGGGATCCAGGGGCAGCCACAGCTTCTCTGGGCAACCTGTGCCAGGGCCTCCCCACCCTCATAGGGAAGGACTTCTTCATAAAAGAATTTCTCCTTGGATGCCCTGGCAGGACCTAAATCCATTTTGCAATCTCCGGGGATCTCCTGCCACGTTCTCCCACATAGCTTTCCACTGCCTTGAGGAGAGCAAATGTGATACCCAGATGTACCCAGGTCTTGCACTGGGCTCCCAACAGCTGCCCCAGGAAGGGATGTGACACAGCACAGGCACCACAGCACCCATCAGGGGTCCCACGAGCCTGGGGATGTTTCTGCGTGTCAGGGATGGCCTCCAGCCCCACCACACAGACCAAAGTCCCACTAGCAGGACCCCTGCCCTGGAGGGGTGGGGATCAGGCCCTCCCCAAGCTGTGATCTGCCCAGCCATCACGAACCAAGCCCACAGGCTTAACCCTCCCCTCAAATCCAACCCCAGCTTTTGGCTCCTTCCAGCAGCTGATGGGACAGCTTGAACCAGTTCACCGGGAAAACGCCTGCCTTAAGGGAACCAGCCCAAAAATACCAGGGAAAGCACCTCCCCAGACAGGAATTTTCAGAGTTACTGGTCAGCCAACAGCCTCCTTTTTGAGGCTTGGAGTGCATTTTTTCGCAATCGCATCCAGACTATCACTCTGTCTGGTGCTCTGCACCAGCAGTGTTGCCACACACCTCCCAGAAAGCCGTTCCCTGGCAGCCCCATTCCCCCTTGGGTTATTCCCCTCTAAATCACAGTGAGGCAGGGGTGACAAGAAGCCAGCAGTGGGGATGGGAAGAGCACCCTGACAAACCCCAGGGTGTAAAGACGTCGCAGGCACTTGCAGAGGTACGTTCATCACCCAGGGGGGCCTCAGGGTCTGTTCAGCAAGAGGTAGATGAAGCAGCTTGGCTCAGCTGAGCCCCAGCAGGCAGGGGCAGGACAGGGAGGTGTTCCTTAACACAAAGCAAACAGAAAGGCAGGTACTTCCAGGGCACGACAAGTATCTGTTTGGAGAGGAACATGAGCTTTGGGAGTGTCTATTTACCTCCACCAGAAGCAATGACAGCAGAGACAACTGGCCTTGATGAAGAAAGCCTTGGGACTCACCAACCCTATGTCCTAACACACCCTGCTGTCCACATCCTTGGCAACAGTCCCTTCTGCCAACCCCAGGTCTTGGATCACAGAATCACAGAATGGTTTGGGTGGGAAGGGACCTTAAAGGTCATTTTCCTCCAACCCCTCTGCCATGGGCAGGGGGACACCTAGGACTGATCCCCCTGCAGCGACTGGGTGACCTGTAGGCATGGGGGCAACACAGAAACACAGCCACAAATGAGTTTTACACTATTTTTTGCTCTTTTGTTAAAGGGTCCTTCGTGTTCACCACAAAGGTCTTCCCACATTGACCTCTACCATGCTGCAACCCCACCAAACGTGGCTGCAGGGACCAAAGGCCACACCAGCACCTCAGAAAGCCCCCTCCAGCACCTCCCTGCACTGGCCAACCTCTGCTCACACCCAGGGGATTAACAGCCCCCAAGTTAATCACAGAGAGGTTGTGGGGGGAGGGCTGTAATTGCAGCACAGGGGAGCAGCATCAGCAGTTTCAGCCGAAACATCACAGCAGGACGCCTGCTACTCACGTACCTTTGACCTCAGAGTTGCAAATAGAGAGCCCAAACTACAGAAAAAAAGAGTAAAGGAAAGAGGTAGGGGATGATTTGATTAATCAAAAGACTGTGTAGCTCTACATACTCGGCTGGTATCTGACATCAAGGGCCTTGCAGGTGGAAGCCCATCATTCCCAGCTCTTGGATATCTGCACCGTGCAGGGATGCCCATCTGAGGTGTATTTATGATCCATCAGTTCAGGAGCAGAGGTTAAAAAGGGACTGGAAAAAGCAGTTTTGCAATAAATTACGCAACAGGAAGGATAAAGAAAATAAAACTTTGAGTCTAGTGCTGAGTTAATGTAGGACTTGGAGACTTCAGAGGAAAATGTAAAGAATGGCAAGGCAAACACAGAATTCTGAGGCTTCAGCAGGTTTTCCCCACTCCTGATGGAGCTTTCATAGAACCATGGAACGGTTTGGGTAGGGTGGGACCTTTAAAGATCATCCATTTCCATCCCCTGCCAAGGGCAGGGACACCTTCCACTATCCCAAGTTGTTCCAAGCCCCATCCAAGCTGGCCTTGGACACTTCCAGGGATCCAGGGGCAGCCACAGCTTCTCTGGGCAACCTGTGCCAATGTTTTACTTTTGTGTTTGCTCAGGATTCACAGCCTATGGGGACACCCTGTTGCTGGTGAGCATTCCCACATGTTCACAGCATCCAGAGGCAGCTCGAGGTCTTCCAGCTTCCAGGAACCAGAGGTGACAACTGGCACTCAAGCCCCACAAGTTCCCTCCTCCAGTGTGGGGCAAGGGACATATTTCTCCTCTGTTATAGTCACCAGAGGAACAGAATTCACTCCTGCAGAAGCAAAAGGCTGAACCCACCACATAATAACAACAATATTTTTAAGAACCACTTGTTTGCCAGCAGTCCAGCTTTGGCTCACTGAATTTTGAATAGTTTTGGTCAAGTCAGTGCAGCCAAAACACTGGGACGAAAACACTGAAAAAAAGCTTTCACCTTTTTTTTTGTGTGGGGGGGGTTTGGTATTTTTGAACAAAGGATTTTTACTTTTATGTCATGGTGACGTACACTACATTTCCACAGCTCTTCATTATGGTGCAAAATAATTAAAGACAGATTTCATTTTGGATTCAAATGGGACTTTACATTCATTTGTTTCCCGTTTTAACAGAATAAAAATGTCTATTCTCATTCAACTCAGCTAAAACTCGTCTTATCCTCCACAGCTGTCCTTAGCACCATGATTTTTCTACAGGCTAATTAAGTAAAAAAAACCCCACCCAAACCAAACCCAATCTATTTAGCATTAATTATTTGTTTTATGGTTCATGGCTTGACGTTGAGGAGTATTTAGAATATCTAAGGATAACTTGGGGTGCCCACCCAAAGGATGCAGCAGTGCTTCAGGAAAAAAATGTAATTTAAAGTCTTACTGTAATTCACTTCCATGTTAGAAAGTTATAGGAACCTCAGGAGATTATATATATGTAATTAAAAAAAAAAAAAAAAGAAAAACAAAAGAAGGAAATAAGGAAAATGGGACACCCCATTCCCCCAGACAGAAGGGGCACTGCTGCAGCCTCAATTCTGCACGAGGCATAACCCCAGTGCCAGCCCTTTCTGGCTTTATCCCCCCAGCACTACCTCTGCTTTGGCTTGTTCCCAACACCCCCATGGGCTGCTCTGCCCCAGGAGAAAATATTCACTTTCCAGAGACTATCAGGCCCTGCACAAGATAACACCCAGGGCTGCAGAAACCCCAGCTGAGGCAAAGCTGCTCCTCCAGTGATGCCTTCCACTCCCTTTCAGGTCGAACTGGATCTCGCACAGGACAAGGGGACAAAAAAACCCCAAACAAAACAGGTTTTCTGGATGCTGCTGCTGACTGGTTGTTTTCCAAGCCCTCTGCCACCAAGCCCCCGTGGTGCTGATAACCTCTGCTGATCCCATCAGGTGGTTTAACTGGGAAGCTTAGCAGTAAGCCCTGTTCCTGCAAGGAGACACCACGTTACATCAGATTATTCTCTGCCCAAACAGGGACCATGCAGACAGCACAGGGATAAACCCCAACTACAATTTTCAGGGAGAAAATCAGAATGGAGGGAACTCACCCCGAGTTGCGTTGTTTTGTTGTTGTGTTGGATTTCAGGTTTTTTCACTCTCCCAGGCTTTATTTTTTTCAGCGTTGAAGGACCTGTTACATCTTGCTAACATGCTGCAAATCCCTGCCTTGCTGAAAAAAGAGAATGTGGCACCTCTGAAAGGCATCTGTCCTATATCTGTAGCAAAATAAACCCATTTTGAACAGGAAGAGGGGGCAGGTAGGGAAGGGGGAATCTGCAGCAGGGAGGGCAAAAGGAGGAAAAAATGGGATAGGGAATAAAAAAGCATGATAGGGAACCAAAAAAAAGATGGGACAGGGAGACAAAAAACGGCATAGAGAACAACAACAAAAATAGGATGGGGATCGATGCCAATAAAATGGAACAGGGGACAAAAAAATGGGATAGGCAACAAAAAATTGGGATAGGCAACAAAAGAAATGAGATAGGCAATAAAAAACAACCAGGCTAGGCAACAACTGCATCCATGAGCAGGGGCATAAAGTGTCACTGCACAATTTTCATCCATTAACTTTGGCAGCCAGAGGGTTTCAGCAGTAAAGAGGATGCATGTGGACAATCAGGGCAGAGGGAAGAGCAAGGAGTTGGGATGAAGGAAATCTGTGCTGCCTGGAAAATCTAGCAGGCTGGGACCACCAAACCCAGCAGGATGGCCACCTGAGCAGGACGGTCAGTTCACAAGTATTACCCCCTGTCTGGCTACAAAACTCATTCTCAGGTTTTACCCACCCTGAGTGAATGAATGATATTATTAAGAGACAGACAATAAATCAAACAGCAGCTTGGAAAAACCCGGGAAGCCTCCGGAGAGCCAGGGAAACCTGCACTATCTAGGGAAGCTCGAGATTACAATAATTAGGTCAGCTGGCGATAAGCCTTCTCAGCACACACAGGCACACACACACACACACACCCTGCTGCATTGCTAGAAAGTGGTGATGGCCCCGAGGAGCTGAGGAACCCTACAGCAAAATGCCAGGGGCATGGAAAAGACTGGGAGCAGGAAGCCTGCAGCAAACCGCGGCAGCTGCTCAGCCCCGGGTCTGAGGGTCGGTGGGTGCAGCTTGGGCAGCTCCGATGGAATATGAGAGAATTCCTGCACTTTGAGCCGTGGCTCAGCACCCAGCAAGTGACCCAAAGGGTTTGTGTAGTCTCTGTCCTTGGAAACAGCATCAAGACTCAGCTGGATGAGGTCCTGAGCAGGCAGGCTTCGCAGAATCACAGAATATGTTGAGTTGGAAGGGACCCACAAAGATCACGGAGCCCAGCTCCTGGCCCCTGCACAGGACCATTCCCAAGAGTCTGTGTAGAACCTGGCTCTGTGTTGAGCAGAGGACTGGATGAGAAGACCTCTAGGGAGGTCTTCAGTCCAGAGTGATTCCAGGATCTTACCTAGGCAGATCTTCCTTTGGCCCAGCCTTAAAGGACAAAGCTACAAAGTCTTATGTCCAGCTTAATCAAAAGCAAAAGAAACTTCTTCACAGCAGCAAGTGGCCTGGAAGTCCAGGCTGACCTTTGGGAGAGGAAATAGGATGCTGTGAGCTCAAGTACATGACAATCACAGTGGGCAAAGCCTTCTGTCTAGGAGGCAAAGAGGATGGTCCCTATATAGGGAGTGCTGACAGGGTATGGATGCACTTTCCCCTGTATAAAGGGAGCCAGAAGCTTTTTTATTACCCATTGCTTCCTTCCTGGCTGGTTTGCCATCAGTTCTGCCCATCCTGGCACCCCCAGGGCTCAAGGACATGAAAGAGCCTCAGCTACAGACCCAGAGCAGGGGTCAAACTGAGCTCACATCCAGATGTTTGACACCAAAATTAGCAAACAGGAAAGGCAGACCAAAGAGGAGGATGTGCTCAATGCCCTGACCCCCCTCCTTGCTCTTCCTCCCCACCTCTGTACCATCATCTCCCTGTCTTTGATTTGGCCATCAAATACTGACCTCCACCTCATACACCCAAAACATAGAAACCAGTCACCTACTGCTTGGGCTTTAGGGTCTCCCTGCAGGCACTGATTTGAATCAAACCCCCACCTTCCAAAAGACACACGCTTTTCCTAACAGAGGAGGCAGACACTCCCTCACCGGAGTCTCCACATTTTTTTTGTAAGCTGCTTCTTTCTGAACAGCACACCAACACTCCCACCTGCCCTACAACCCACAACAGATCCTCAGAGCAATCCAAACAACAACAAACAGCATGAGATGCTCTTGTGAAGCCTCAGTGCTTCCAGACCACACAGCTGTGTCGATACCAGCAAGCTTTTCCCACCAGTCAGCTGCTGAGTGTTCCAAACTCTGCCCTGCTCAGGTGAGACCCCCCTGCAGAGCTGCCTCCAGCCCTGGGAACAACAGCACAGGGACGTGGAGCTGCTGGAGAGAGTCCAGAGGAGGCCATGGAGATGCTGCCAGGGCTGAAGCCCCTCTGCTCTGGAGCCAGGCTGGGAGACTGGGGGGGTTCACCTGGAGAAGAGAAGGCTCCAGGGAGACCTGAGAGCCCCTTGCAGGGCCTAAAGGGGCTCCAGGAGAGCTGGAGAGGGACTGGGGACAAGGGATGGAGGGACAGGAAAAGGGGGAACAGCTTCCCACTGTTAGATGGAATATTGGGAAGGAAGTGTTGCCTGTGAGGGTGGTGAGTTCCTGGTTGCCCAAAGGAGCTGTGGCTGCTCCTGGATCCCTGGAAGTGTTGAAGGTTAGGTTGGATCGGGCTGGAGCAACCTGGTCTAGTGGAAGGTGCCCCTGCCCAGGGGCATTGGAACTACATGGTCTTTAAGGTCCCTTCCAGTCCAAACTGTTCCAGGATTCTAAGAATACATGAAGTCTTTCAGGACACAAGAACTTTACTGACTGACTGATCCAAGTTGAACTCAATTTTCACACAAGAAGAGCATCCTCCAGACTCAACTGTCTTCTACATCTTTCATGTAGCCATGAAGTCCCTGCACTCTGTACAGTTCACTAGCCAAAAACCATGCCCCCCCCCTTAAATATATAGATATTTTTGCATAGTCCTAGGTCATGCAGAACACCTGATGCACAATGTGCCCATTCAGCCTCCAAAATCCCCTCATTAGCTTCCTGACCAATGCTCTCATTTGGTGGTGCACTCTGACCCACCTCCAGCACATCAGAAAACAGAGGCTACAGCTCCTCATGTACTTTTAATCAAAGTCCACTGCTTTTTTTGTTAAAATAATCGGCTAATCAAACCCATTGCTTCCAAGCTGACGTTCCTCCTAATGCTTTAATCAATAGACAGAGGTGCTCAGAGGAGAGCTAACACAGCCTGAGCCGAGCGCAGGTGCTGCAGGGTTGACAAGGTTATGGGTTTTCAGTCACATCACTGGATGATGTGGAAGAAACCTGAGAAGAGGGAACCTGGAAGCACACAATGGATGTGTCTGCTGGATAAACAGACAGAATCAGGGAAATAAGTGGCAAAACACAGCTTGAGGCTTGTTAGCCAATGGAGAGAAGCAGAGGAAGGCTTTGCTGGCTGACACTCCCAGCCAGTCTCAGTGCAACACTTGCAGGCACATGGAAAGCGTCAGAAGCATTAAGGAACGGAGGGAAGGGCTTGCCAACAGATCCACCTCTTGACAGCTCCAAGAGTCACACCACTGGATGCTTTACAACCACCACACTGCCTAACTAAAGGCCTCAAAGGGTTCATGATGTGCTTAGATTTCTTAAAAGGGAGGGAAAAAAAAGATGAACACATGCAAGTCAAACCCAAGTTGGGATACTGAAGTATTTCCAGGTGATGATGGATTTCAGTTTTCCCAGCACCACTCAACACCTCCACACAAATATTCATCTTGGCTGCTCAACTTCCACAACTCCTCAGTTACACGGGGTTTTTTAACATCAGCCACCACCCTATCACGACCCAAGCTTGAAGCATAAAATTTGATTTTAATGGCTGTATCATCTCATAAGAGCCAGAACTGGACAGAAGAGACAAAGTGATGCTCCCAGGCACCTGCACTCCACCTGCTACAGTGGGCTGGCCCAGGGCAAGGACCAATGGACAGAGGAGTGTGTGATGTGACATGGGCATTACAAGAAACAATTGCCTAAGCTTGTTGGGTTTTCTTGTAAAAATACCTGGAAATTCTCAGTTTATATTTGTTTACCAGAGACAGTTCAAACCCCAGCATACCCATCAGTGTACCACGGTATCTGTTGGACACCAGACCAAGGAAGTGGCTTCTTTCCAAAGTGCCTCCTCCATCCTTCCAACTAGCGTTTTTTGGTGTGTATTTATAGCTCTCACCACCAGGAAAAAGCCTCCTCCATGCACTTTCCATGGCAAACAGCTCCTTGAGAAAGTACATAATGCAAGGGGCAGGTGAAACCTCCCTCCTGCAAGACTACTAAACCTTCTCAGAAACATCTGGCTGAAGAAGACAGGGCTGATTCAACAGGGATCCTGAAAAAGATCAGACAGAACCAGTTCCTGGGCTCTATGCTCCTTGCCCCAAGATTCTGGGCTAGTCAAGGCCCTGTTTTGGAGCACTCACCATGATACCTTCGCTATCAGCATTAGGCTGTTCAATATGAGGACTCCCAGCTAGCCCCTATGCACTTGGAGGTACCTTAGAGATGCTTCAGCCAAGCAGAAGTTTGGTCTAGCCCTAGCAACCTATTAAAGCCTCTGCTGGCACTGATTCCATGACGTGAGACCACTACCCAAAATGCCAAAAAGGCCCTGTTTTCCAGCTCTTCTTCTGTGGCCCAGCAGGGTCATGATGAAGGTTCATGTCCTTAGTGCCAACCCTCAGTGCTATTGGATCCCATCCATTTCCACCAGGGACCCCATCACATACAAATTATTACTCCTGAAAGTGATAACTTGAGAGAAGATAGAATTTGAGAGAAGAATAATTTGAGAAAAAGATAATTCCTACTCCAACAGCTTTGTAAAATGAAGGGATAAGTGGCACATGCTGGAATTCCCCGAGCAGATCAAAATTGCATTCAGGGCTTGGGTATCTGGATTGTGGAGGGGAGATGGAAGGCTGTGGGGCACTTGCTGGTTTCATCTTCTTCTTATTTTCCATTCTGCCCTTTAGGGAGAAGCAGAGCTCGCAGGCAGCTGTGCTGGCTTCCAGGGTAGGAGAATAATTAACCCGAAAACTAATGCGCTTGTTTTTTATTACAGAACACGGCACACCAAATGCCTGGTATCAGAGTGGTAGGCGATTTAGTGACTCCCTTGCTGAGCAGCAGTGTCTGAAAGCCCTGTGGAGAGCAAGCAGTGTGTCCTCCCTGGTATTTAGCAGCCTGTTCAGCTCTGCCGTGAAAGGCGAGCTGGCAGCAGTCCTGCACAGAGCCGGCATCACCCTCCATCCATCACCCACACCCACCTCTCCCAGCAGTGCCTGGGCATCCTTCAGCAGTGCCAGCAGCACGGCCAGGGTCACCCCCTTCCCCTGGGAGAGTCCATGACATCAAACACCATCATTTCTTTATATTATGACCAGGCTGGCCCTCAATTTCTCACTTGGCCGGACCTTCCCCCACAGATGTCCGCACGGAGGAGGAGCAGACAGGAGACCTGGAGCTGCCACGGGTCTGGCAGCGTGTTCTCCTCGCTGCTCTACTCTCCTCCTGGCACGGGGAAAGCTCCTGCTGGCGGCTCATCCTTCCCCACCGTGCCCTCCCCTCCCAAAACAGGCGGCGGGGAGGGAGGCAGCTCCTGCTGAATGGAGCCAGCGTAACTGGAGGTGCTCAAGGAAAACCTCGGCAAAGCCAGCAAAGGGATGACTGTGCAAATCAGAGCAAGGGAAAGGCTGAGTCACTGCCTCCCCCACAGCCCTAAATAGCGAAGAGCGTAAGGAAAATCATTCTCCGAGCTGACAAAAAAGGAAGAGAATCCCCAGTTTAAAAAAAAATAAAAATAAATAAATCAAAGTGCATGTAGTGACAGCAAGCAGGGGAAGGGACAGAAAAGGCAGCCTCATGCTGCAGCTGCCACTGGGACAGGAGCAGAGAGGGGCAGAGCATCATCCCTGGCTCCTTTGGGGACTGGAGGCTCACTAATCACATTTAACAGCAGGTCCAGCTCCAAGGCAAGTTCACGGACCACGAATGATGCTGAAAAGCCACCACTGCTGCCTCATCTTCTCCAGGTGATGGTGCCAGCCGTGACCCCAGTCTTGATGGGAAACTCCAGCAAGAGTGGGAAAAGCTCGGGCAAGCTTTTGGGGACAGATTTTACCCACCCCTCTGCGTGGAAACATCCTGCGTGAGCTTCTCTGTGGTTACACGAGAAACATCTGTATCACAAGCAGGAACAGTGTAATACGTGATTATCCATCCCAGCATGTACACCATGAGAACCAGACCAGGGCTGGAAAAACCTTTTGAACTGCAGGATACCTGCACAGGCGGGAGCCCCTGGAGGGAAATCAGCCACCAGCTTTTCACTGCAAGCTCAGTGGTCATGAACAAGCACAAAACCTGGGGACAGCAGAGCGGCAGCACAGAACAGAACAGTTTGGGTAGGAAGGGGCCTTTAAAAGTCACCTAGCGCCATCCCAACGTGCCCTCCCTGGCAGCATCCCTACAGCCAGCTCCTCCTTCCCCATGCTCAAGATGATTTGGCTCATTTCCTTAAAGAAAATGCAGTGAATTGCTAAAGGTAGTTACGAGTTAACCAGCCTGCTTGCACCCAGACAGGTAATATTTAAGCTCGCGATTGATGCAGCCTCTCCTCGGAGGCAAGAAGAAATTTGCATTTCCCTTTTCCACCCTTTTTCTTACAGCCTGTAAGTTCTTATCTCTCAGATGTGCCCTCCCCTGTCAAACTTGGCTGAAATTAGTCCCCGGGTTAAGAAAGCTTCCAGAGGAATAGCGAGTGACAGCCAGTCTGAGTGCATAAGCCTCATTTCTGTTAATTAAAAAAAAAAAAAGGCACAGAAACGAGGGAGAAGCTTCAAAGCAGCTGTTTGCAGTTGATAAATAAATCTCTCACCCCATGCAATGAAAAAATTTATATATATATTTAAAAAAAAAAAAAAAAAAAGCCAGGCAAATGTTCTTTCTTGGAATCAATTCTGAGAAAAAACAATGTGTGCTCTGCGGATGCTCCGAAATCCAGGAGGGAGGGAGGAGGGACCAGCACCCTGGGGTGAATCTTGGCACTGAAAGCATCCTGGCAAGGAGGGATGCTGCAGCTCTGCCGAGAACCAAGCACTCCAGAGGGCTATGATGTCCTGCTCACCACCGATGCTGTTCCAGGCATCTGCAAAGGCAGGAAAAAACACCCCTCTCCCTGCGCCAGGCCAGCACGGGGATGGACAGAGCCGGGATGCAGGGAGGGATGGAAAACTCAGCATTCACCAGAAGAGCTTTCCAGAAGTGTGTGTGTTTCATTGCAGAGCTGCCGTCAGGATGCGAGAAACTGCTGATCTCAAAAGAAGGGGGAGAAGCTGCCAGAGAAAGCCACCCATCACCTCATCACAGCTGGTCCCCTGCAGCTCTTCATCTACATCCGTGGCCTTCTTTTCCTTTAGGGGCCTCTGCAGCCCTCGTGGTGAGACCCCAGGGACCCTGAAAGCCCCACCTAATTCATCTCCTCGCTCGCAACGATGAAATGCGCACGCGGCAAGAAAAGACAAAAGGAATAAAATAAATAAAAAAAAAATAACTTCCAAAAGCACCCCCCACCCCGAGCCTCCATGTCCTGCTGCAAAGCCTCCAGATGCAGAAATTATTGCTGCAGGTTTTAGGGTCACCAGCCCGGCTTCCCAAGCCAGAGAAAAAAATGCAATCAAAGATGCCTCCAAGGAGATCGTCTGGCTGGGAAGAGACATTACTTGGATCAACAATATGCCCTGATTTAAGGGAATACAATTCCCATGGGTGCAGGCATACACCCCTCTCTCCTCTCACCGTGCAAAGCAAACACCACCTCAAACACAGAACGCTGTTATTAACCTCCAGCTGACAATCACAGCACAACCACAGCCTCTCCTGCTTTCTTTTCTTCTCCTGCCCAGACATCCAACACGGTATTTTTTTGATGACAGGTTATTAAAATCCCCTCTGGCTTCACTGCAGTTGGACACGGCGCCCAGGAGTCCTCCAGTCCAGGGGAGTTTTGCTCCATGTTGGTGCAAAGCTTTGGCTTCATGAAGGAGATGCTCAACGCTGGTGACAACCAAGACAGACCCCTGAAACACCTGCACTGCATTTCTGTTCTAGCTTGAAAGAGCTGTGCCAGCAAAGACAGACCTGTGAGATTTAATCAAACGACATAACACACTTGGGATAACACCTGATTATTTCACGGAAACACAGAATGGTTTGGACTGGAGGTGACTTTAAGATCATTCAGTTCCAATTCCCCTGCCACGGGCAGGGACGCCTTCCAATATACCAGGTTTGTTCGAAGCCCCATCCAGTCCTGGCCTTCAACACTTCCAGGGGCAGCCACAGCTACTTTGGGCAACCCATGCCAGGGCCTCACCACCCTCACAGACAAGAACTTCTTCCTCACATCCAACCTTAATCTACCATCTTTCAGCTTAAATCCATTCCCCCTTGTCCTGCTCCTGTTTGCCCTCGCAGCAGACCCTCCCAGCGGTGTTTTGGGGGTGGACTGGGTGCCATCCCTGACACAGCTGATCACAGGGACACAGACTGCTGCACTGTGCCACGCTCCTGTGCCACAGCCTCCCAAGCCACCCTTCTCATGCCAGCCCAGCCACCTTGTGCCCTGTGCCAGCCCCCACCCAACGCAACCCGCAGCACCTTGGTTGCGAACAGTCAGCTCCTCCCAGGCTTCTCCCACGATCCCAGGGAATGCCAGCCAAGCAACACAGCTCCTCCAGGATTTCAGGAGTTCAAAAGCATTTTTTTTCAGAATTAATTATGAACCCTGTTAATGGTTCCCCATCGTTGGTGCCTGGGGAAGCTGGTGGCAGCCACGTGCCTCCCGGTAGCTTCTGCTCCGGTGCAGGGCAGGCTCCAGTGGTGGTGAAGCCTTCCCAGGGTGGCACAGGCTGTACAAACCAGTCCCAGCGAGGCAAGCCTCACAAGCAGCACAGGGAGGCAGGAATGGGGGATACAGGCAGTTCCTCACACGTTGTTCCTGACTGCCAGGGAGAGGAGTTGGACTCCTCCCCCTGCTCCAGCCTGGGGTCGTTCCTGCGGGAGACAGTTCTCCATGAACTTCTCTAATGTGATTCCTTCCCACAGGCAACAGTTATCCACGAACTGTTACAATGTGGATAACTCTTCCAGGGGGGTCAATCCTTCAAGCACAGCTCCAGGGTGGCTCCCCCACTGGCTCACAGGTCCTTCCAGGAAACCTGCTCCTCTCTCCAGGGACCCACAGGTCCTGCCAGGGCCCTGCTCCAGCACGGGTTTCCCACAGGGTCACAACCTTCTCTCAGGCATCCCCCTGCTCCAGTGTGGGCTCCTCCAGGTGGAACTCTGCATCCCTGTGGCTCTCCACGTGCTGCAGGGGCACAGCTGCCTCACCACAGGCTGCAGGGGAACCTCAGCTCCAGAGCCTGGAGCACCCCCCGCCCCTCCTTCTGCACTGCAGAGCTGTTCCTCTCCCGTGTTCTCACTCTGCTCTTCTCTGACCACAATTATACCTGCACTACAACTTTTTTCCCCACTTCAGTAAGTTATCCCCGAGGCATCACTGCCATCTCTGATGGGCTCGGCTCTGGCCAGCGGCTGGTCTGTCCTGGAGCCGGTTGGAATCGATTCTGCTGGACACAGGGGAAGGTTCTTGTAGCTTCTCAAAGAAGCCACCCCTGTAGCCCCACTGCTACCAAAACCTGGCCATGCAAACCCAACACACCAACTAAAACCACTGGTGAAGAAATAAGAAGCTTGTGGGCACCCCAGTGCATCCTCATGTCACCAAGGCACGATGTGACACGAGGGGATGGGGCACACCACACACACACACACACAGAGCTGCCCATCCCTGATCCCCAGCCCTGATCCCCATCCCACCACGCTCATATTACCCCACCCCTAACCCTTTCCATCCTGCTGGAAACACAGATGGCTTCCACCACCCCAAATGGATGCAGCCATTCCGGGGAAGAAGATGAAGCTGAGCCGGTGCTGGTTTGCCACGGAGGAGACGCCCTCAGTAAGTGTCTGCACGTTATGAAATACACACACAGCAGCTTCCAGGCCAACAGGTGTGGCAGGATTTGGTCCTGCAGAGATAGCTGAGGCAGAAATTTTGTTGTGCCACCACAGGCTGTCACCACAGGTCCTCCCACCACCCAAGAAACCAGGTTCTTCTCCTCCTGGACCACAACTGCTACGTGCCTGGGGGACGGGGAGGCCAAGGGTTGTCTCTGTAGGAGAGGAGGTAGGAGCAGTGGCCTTCCTGAAGTAAGCACAAGACTACTCCTAGCCAACCTGTGGTGCCTAAAGCCTCAGAGGTCCATGGACTGCCTCAGAGGAGTCTCCAAAAGCTAACTCAAAACCGCAAAGATCTCAAATCCACTATTTTCCATAACAACTTTTCCTTAATCCATCCATGCTAGAGACATCAGCCCAATTTCTGGTCACTGTTGAGGTGCTTCTACATTGCAGAAGACAGACAATGACAATGCAGAATCCAGCAGGCCAAGAGCCACCTTGGCACTCCCCAAGGAAGACGTGAGAGAAACAAAACCTCTCGTTTCAGCACCGAAGTTGACGTTCCAACACACAAAAGTTTTAAGAACATGCATTGCTGTTCCCATTTCATTCTGAACTGAGCAGAAGACTTATTTCTCTTAGGATCACCAGCAAGAAGTCTGTGTTGTAAATGGGTGTACATAAATACGCGCATACATATGTATACAAATAAATGAAAATAAAATTGCCAGGGTCTCAAACAAACAGAAAATGATTGGCTAGCTACAGTAGCCCTTCATTTCAGATGACTCAGTAATCTTTTAATTATACTCAGGTAGCAGAACTGCCCCTTCTTTGAGGAGTTTCACAACAACATCCCAAGGCATTTATGGAAATTATTTGTCCAGAAGCCTCAACACTTCCAAGATTTTCCCTGTCCTTTCCCCAGACTGATGGAGACCAGGAGCTACCCCAAACAGGGCATCAAACTGTTAACTCTGAAACTTAACAACAGTGTAACATAAATGTCTTCTAACACTTCTGCCAAACTGAAGAACAATGAAATCACTAACAATATTTTATGGCTCCATCAAAATAGGCAGGAAGAATGTTAAATGTGTCCCAAACAGCTCCTGAAAAAGCTCATCTGCTGCCCCAGCTTCCATAGAAACCACAAGGTCTTGCTATACTTTCAGCTATAGCTCCTCACAAATACACAGGACCCCAAAGACTCACTCGAGCAGCAGGAACACGAAATTAAATACTGTCCAGGAGGGTTTTCTTGCTGCTTTGCACAGACCTGCAGGCAAAAACTCAGCCAGTGATAACTGCCACAATCTCACTCCGTTGCTGCCAAGCAGCAGCAAGGATGGCTGCAAGGAGAAATGGGAGAGATGCACACAAAATGATAAAGCAGAGGAGAGTCAACGCAGCAAAATTTGTCCTCACCAGCAGACCACAGTAGAGCAAACTCAACGGAGCAGTTCACCCCAAAGTGAGGGCACTCTGAGAGACAGAAAATGGTTTTATTCTCATGAAAGATCAAGTGCTGAAGGAGAGACTTTTGGAGACAAAGCTCAGCACCTCGTCATCTTCCCTTCCACATTTTGGGTCAAGGACTAACAGCTATCAAGAATGTTTTCATGCTTTGCATACTATTATTCGTGGCTCTCA